>NC_059157.1:187364660-188097813 GCF_019923935.1 Bubalus bubalis | reverse complement strand
TTTCCTGTCCATCATTAACTCCCAGAGCTTGCTCAAACTCATGTCCATCAAGTTGGTGATGCCATCCAACCATTTCATCCTCTGTCATCCCCTTCTCCCCCTGTCTTCAATCTTTCCCAGCATCAGGGTCTTTTCCAATGAGTCAGTTCTTCAAAATGAAATTACAGGTCCATAAGTAAACCCTAACATCTATGGTCAATTGCTTTTGACAAGAGTATCAAGACCAGTCAATGGGGATAAAATGGTCTCTTTAACAAATGGTACTGGGACAACTGGTTATACACATGCAAAAGAATGAAGCTGGATTTTCACCTCACACCATAAACAAAAATTAACCCAAAGCAGGACTTTTCTGGTGGCTCAGTGGTAAAGAATCTGCCTGCCAATGCAGGAGACACGGGTTTGATCACTGATTAGGAAGATCCCACATGCCGCAGAGCAACCAAGCCCGGTTGACTGTGCTCTAGAGCCCGTGCTCCACAACAAGAGAAGCCACCTCAGTGAGAAGCCTGCACAGTGCCACTAGAGAGTAGCCCCTGCTTGTGGCAACTAGAGAAAAGCCTGCGCAGCAACAAAGAACCAGCATATTTATAAATAAATAAATAATTTAAAAATCAACTCAAAGTAGATAAAAATCTGAATACCGTAATTAAACCCATGAAAGTCATCAAAGACAACACAGTAGATCTTCATGACCTTGGATTAGGCAGTAGTTTCTTAGATATGACAACAAAAACGCAACGCACAAAAGAAGAAAAAGTAGGTAAACTGGAGTTCATCAAAACTGAACACTTTCGTGCATCAAAAAACACTACCAATAAAATAAAAAGACGCCTCACAGAATGGGATAAAATATTTGCAAATTACATATCTGATAAAGGGTCCAGTATCCAGAATATAAAAAGAACTATTATAACTCAACCACAAAACATCAAGCAACCCAATTAAAAATGGGCAAACGATCTGAATAGACATTTTCCCAAAGAAGATATACAAATGACCAACAAGCACATGAAAAATGCTCCACATCACTTGTCATCAGGCAAATGCAAATCAAAACCACAACCAGATACCACTTCACACCCCCTAGGATGGCTGTGATCAAAACAAGGAATGATGATAGGTGTTGGTAAGTGCATGAACAAATTGGAACCCTCCTACATTGCTGATTGGAATGTAATGTTGTGTAATGGGAGTGTAATGTAAGGTGCAGTTGTGTGGAAAACAGGCAGTTTCTCAAAGGTTAAACGTAGAGTTACCATATGACCAAGCAACTGTATTTTTAGCTGTCTATCCAAGAGAAATGAAAACATATGTCCACATGAAAAAGTGTCCATGAGTATTCATAGCAACATTAAACATACTAACCAAAAGGTGGAAACAATACAAATGTCCATCAACTGACAAAGGAATAAATAAAATATGAGACAGCCATACAACAGCATTTCACTGGACAATAAAAAGAAAAGTACTGATACGTACAACAACATGGATGTACCTTGAAAAAACGCTAAGTGAAGGAAGCCAGTCACAAGAGACCACATGCTAGATGATTCCATTTATATGAAACATCCAGAATAGGCAAATCTAGAGAGACAGAAAGTAGATTAGAGTTTGCCAGGGGCTGGGGGGTATGGAAAGGGTATGGAAAGTTTGGTGTGGGAGTGATAGCTAAGGGGCTAGGGTTTCTATGGTGATTAGAACATTCTAAATTGACTGTGGTGATGGCTGAACTTTTCTGTGAATATACTAAAAGTCATTGAATTGTACACTTTAAATAGTTGAATTGTAGAGTATGTGAATTGTATCAATAAAACTGTTGGGATTCCCTGGTGGTCCAGTGGTGAAGACTCCAGGCTCCCAATGCAGGGGCCCTGGGTTCAACCCTGGCCAGGGAATTAGATCCCACATGCTGCAACTAAGATCTGGCACAGCCGAATCAATAAATTTAAAAAATAAAACTGTCGCAAATATAAAAAGTTGTCGGCATAAGAAAGAGCATTTATTATTTTTTTTAAGCTGTGCTGGTCTTCATTGCTGCGTGCAGGCTTTCTCTAGTTGCGATGTGCAGGCTTCTCATTGCAGTGGGAAAGAGCATTTATTTTTATTGTTAAAATAGGTATGGTCTAAAGTTCATAAATCAAGAAAAGAAATACAGGATGTTGTCTACATAATGGCGATGAATACCATTTGAAAATGTGTAAGACTCTAAGAGATATACATAAAGAGAGAAATGTAAAGCAAATGTAATACAAATTCAACATTTGGGAAATCTGGATGAAGGGCGTCTGGAAATTCTTTGTACTATTTTGCCACTTTTCTGAGACTCTAAAATTATGTTGAGGACTTCCCTAACGGTCCAGTTGTTAGGACTCGGCACTTACCCTGTTGAGGGCTCAGGTTCAATCTCTGGGTTGGGAACTAAGATCCTACAAGCCGTGCGGTGTGACCAAACAAAATAAAATGATATCCAAAAAATTTTTTTTTAATTTTAACACTTGCATTTTAAAACAACACAAACTTACTGTCTCTCACAATCCTGGAGGCCTCACTCCTTCTGAGGGCTCTGGCAGAGGGTCCCCCCATCTCTTTCAGCTCCTGCTAGTTGCCCGTGTTCTTGTCTTGTGCCCAGATGACTCCAGCCTGTGCCTCTGTCTTCATGTGGCTGTCTCCCCTCCTTGGCTCTGTGGCCACAATTCCCTCTTATGAGGACATCAGTCTTATTGGATTTAGAGCTCCCTTCTTTGTCCAGTACAACCTCATCTTGAGTTGATCACACCCTCAAAGACCCCATTTCCAGATGCCTCACACTCTCTTAGTAAAAGTTTAATATCTGGGAATCCGTGAGAATCTGGGAATTCTCACACTATTCTTGCCACTTTTGTGGTAATCTGAAATTATGCCAAGAGAAAATAATTTGAGCATAATAAAAAAACTCCCCACCAGAAACCCTCTCAAGTGCCCCAGGTCATCGAGGCTGAAGTCAGAACCCAGGTCCAGACCCAGCCACCCCTCCCACCCTCTGGGTGCTCCTGTTCCTTCTCTGGCCGCACTCACCTTCTCTGGATCCCCTGCTTCTGGCCTTTGCACTGACCTACTTCAGCCAGGGACATCCTTCCCTGGAACAAGGTGTGGTTCTTAAGCTCCCTGCTCAAGGGTCACCTGTCCAGAGAGCCTGCTGACCACCTGATCTAGGACTCCCATTCCTGTCTCTCTCCATTTATCTCTTTCACTTTGTCATTCTTCCTATCAGTCTCATTACTGGCAGTTTCTTACAAAATGATGTCTGTCGAGCCTGTTCCCCTAGAACAGCAGCCGCTCAGGCGCAGAGGCCCTGTCTGCGCTCCCTGTTTCCCCACGCAGGCCCGGGTGCAGTGCGCGCACATGGCTGGACACTAAACAGTCGGGTACTGGGCGCAGTAACTCCATCCTCTGCCCAAGCCTGGCGGCCCCGCCCCTGACTCAGTCACTACGGTGCAGGAGAAACTCAAGGGTCAGTGTTTCTCCACTCAGCTCAGGAACCTCAAGAGAAACACAGGCTCTTTAAAAATCGAGAGCAACCAGTTTGGAATACTATTGTTGGCGGTGGCCTTCCCAACGGCCAGGGCCAACCTGGCTGTCAGCCATTGGCTCCCGGAGCTGGGGACAGCCTGCCAGCAGCCCGGTTCACAACGGCTTTGTGGCTTATGCCGTGTCCACGAGCGCTCAGCTTGCTCCCCGATGGGAGCGGTCACCCGGCTCGGCACACAGCGGGGCTCAGCCGGCGAAGCGCTGTATGTGCCGGACCCTTGGACCATGAGGGGCAGAACAAACCCGCGGTGATGGATCCGAAGCCCAGGTGCAGAGCGCCTACCGTCTGCGCTCTGGGCCCCCAGCTTTCGGCCTCTTGGGGTCCTGCGACCAGAAAGAACCTTGTCGGGTGGTCGCGGGACTGGGGCCCGCGTGATACGTGCTCATCCTCAAGTCCTTGCTCTCTCCAGACCGCAGGCCTGTAACTCAACAAAAAGTATTTATTACATTCCCGCAGAGCAAGGAGTTACCGAAGTAAAACAGAATCGCGACACTGGGTACAGAGCCTTCGCGCCAGTTGGGGTCTCGGGGTAGAGAAGCAGGGGAAGGGAAGGCGTAGGCGGGGCGGGCGGGGGTCCCGGGAGCGAGGGGAAAGGAGTAGACACGGACCACCGGCCCCTCGTGGCGTCTAACCAGAGTTCGGTGTGGGGCAGTGGGGGTGAGGCAGTGGGGGAGGGAGGGGGGCGGTGCGCTAGGGGCATGGCGAGGGGGCGGGTACGAGCGAGGTGTGGGTGGGGCCCTCGATCCGCAACTCGGGATTGGCCGGGTGCCGGCCCCCGCCCCCCTTCTCTCGGCCAATCGCCTTCCTCCCACTCTGGCCGCTTGGTGCAGGGTAGCCAACAGCCTTGGGGTTGCGTCTCCGCGTCGCAGCTTTCCCGGCCGCCGCTCGCCGCTCCCGGACGCGCCCAGCCCTCCTCTCTCTTCGGGTCTCGGTCCAGGTGAGCACCTGTAGGACCGAGACTCGCCTCAACCCTAGGCGGAGGGATCTGGCTGGGTTCTCGGAAGGGGTCCCTGCCGCCCAACCCCGGGCCAGTGTTGCATCATCTGCATCTGCTCGCGGCGGATCCGGGGCCGCGCCTGGGGCGTCCCAGACCCACTCCTAGCGCGAGTCCAGACTCTCCTGAAGCGGGGGTTTCCGCGCCCACGTGGCGTAGGGCCTCCGCTCCAGCTCCCGAGACTGAGCAGGGGTCAGCAGTGGGGGCGAGCCGGGGAGCGTGGGGCCGAGACCTGGGGAGGGAACTTTCGGAAGGTGCGCTCTAATGGTGCGTGCCATCATTGATTTTTTGCTGCTTTTTGGATGAAAAATGGTCGTTTCGTAAATTGCTCTTTTCCGTCAATTCTATTAAGTGGGATGTGTGTGTGTAAAATATTGATGTGGTTGCGCGCGCCGCACGAGCGCTGGCTGCCCGCGGGCGGGGGTAGCGTGGCGAGGGGGCGCAGGGCCCCGCCCACGGCACAAACCAAGGGAATGGGGGAGGGTGCCATTCGACCCCATACTTTGAGCCCTAGGCGGGGTGGGTGGCTGAGCTGGACAGTACGGAGGGGAAGTGTAGGAGGAGGAGGGTCGGGAGCGCAAAACGTAGCCTCCCAGGGGTTACTTGGGGGTGTTTATCCCACACGGTATCCCCAAATGCCCCTCCGATAGTCTGGGTGACCCGCGGTCTCCAGGTTCACTGGAGAGGCTCGATTTCCCGCCTGGAAAGTCTCACTGGGAAACAGGAGTTTACTACTTTCCGCGCCCTTGGCCCTGACTGGACCCCTGGACCGACTGGGGCGCGTGTGCAGGGAGCGGGGGGTGGGGTGGGGTGGGGTGGGGTGCGGGTTCTGTCGAGGGTCGTGACCCCAGGAGGGTCTTGCGGTTTGAGGTGCGGCAGTAGCCGGCAGGGCGGCGCTAAGTGAGCCCGCCTGCCCCGGACGCACATGCGTCGGCGCGCTGAGCGCTTTGCCTGCGTGGAACTGAGCCCACCTGGAGCCTAGCCAGGCTGGGCGGGACCGAGTTCCCGGGTTCGGGACCCAGTCGCCCAGCGAGGGTCGCACCGAGTGCCTGTGGGTTCTGTAGAGACTGTCTGCTCCAGTCTGAGTTCCAATAGCTCCTACTTTTCCGGAGGTTGCTCGAGGCGAGGTAGGTCGCCACCTAGGAGGCGCGGGGCTGCCGGCGTCTGCGGGGTATTGTGGCCAGTTCCTCGGCCTGGGGCTGCTGGCCTGTGGGCCTCTGTGGGGAGAGGGCGCTTCTGCGTGATGGAAGAACCACCTCCCCCCGCCGGCGGGCGCCCCGCGGAGCTAAGGCAGTGTCTCGCTTACCGCACAGGCTTTTTGATAAGGAGCAAGAATGACGTAGGATATCCTTGCAGCGTTTCATGAGGGAACCTAAACCCCTGAAAAAATATTTGCTGATCCTAGGGTTTGAAGGAACCACTGCTCCAGGTACGTTTCGGGCAGACGAGCTCGAAGGCTGATTTCTGCCCCGGAAAGCTGGGGGAGAATTTGAAAGGGCCTCGGGGATTTGAAATGGATGTGATTGCAAAGGCTGGGGGTCTCCGCCTCCCTAGGCTTCTGCCTGTGCATCTGGGGCGACCTGCTGGGTTCTGGTCTGCACCTGACCCCGCCCTGGGAGACGGAACCAGCTGGGGCTGCCTCTACTCTTGCTGGGGTGCCTCTACTCTTGCTGATGGCAGCGGTACCCACAGGGCCTGCTCTGGAGAGAGCCAGCCGGTCAGTTACCCTCCACGTGTACTTCCAAGTGTGGGGCCCAGTTCTGCCTGGACTGCCCCACCTGTTCACAGCATAACTGCTTTCCTAAGCCTCCTGGGGAGCAGAGGCACAGGGTTGGGGGCTGGGGTCCCTCTAGCTTCCAGGAGGAGGGCGGGAGTGGGGCTGCACTCAGAGGTCACCTGGAGCCACATCCCTACCTTGAGCTCCTCTCAGGGACCTTCCAAATCCACAGGGCTCCAGATAGGTTGGGGAAGGGGAACTTTAGATTTATAAAAAAGTTGGGAATAGAACAGAGGTCTCACAACCCAACCCCCTCCCCGCCGCCCCGCCCCCAACACAAACACATCGGCACAGTTCCTCCTCTTATTACCATCTTAGGTTTTTTTTTTTGCAACCAATGAACATTACTGTTGATTAAAGTCCGTACTTACTCAGAGTGCCTTAGTTTCCCCTAGCACCCTTTTCTGTTCTGGCGTTCCCTTCTGGAGACCTCATTCCATTTAGTCTTCACTGCTCCTTATAGAGTCGGAGCCGTGATAAGTTTTCAGTCGTCAGCCTGGTGAGTGATGGCTGTCCATTCCTTTTTCTTTCTTTCCTTTTTTTTTTGTCATCTGTTTTAAGTTTCCATGAATTTTAAAAATTTGATAAATACATGTAATATGTTGTTTATTTTAACCATTCATAACTGTACAATTTGGTAGCAATACTTACAATCACAGTGTTATGCAGCCATTGCTATTATCTGTACCCCAAACTTTTTCATGGTAACTCTACCCATTAAACAGTGACTCCTTTCCCCAGCTCCTGGAAACCTCTGTTCTCACCGTCTCTGATTTTGTCTGTTCTGAGTACCTCCTATAGGTGGAGCCATGCAATGTTTCTTCTTTGCCTGATTTACTTGACTCAGCAGAATGTTTCCTTTTTTTAGGGTAAAAATATTATTACTATCTTCATCTTCCTCTAATTATTTCCATCATTCAATGTAGTCTTTTTAACACAACATTGTTGAGATATCTTTGATGTATAAAAGTTGTGTGTATATTTAAGGTATGCAACTTGATGTTTTGATTTACATATACATTGTGAAAAGACACCACAATCAACCTATAAGATAAATAACATTCATTACCTCTCCATAGCTGCTGTGTGTGTGTGTGTGTGTGTGTTCATATGTTGAGAATTAAAACTTCATTCCATTTTTGTGACCAAATACAATTCCACTGTGTGGACAAGCCACATTTTGTTATCCGTTCACCCACTGATGGACATTTGGTTTGTTTCCATGTTTTTGCTGTTGTGAATAGTGCTGTTATCAATGCGGTGGACAGACACCTGTCTCCATGTTTGGGTAGGTGTGTAGGAGTGGGATAGCTGGGGCACACAGTAGCTGTACGTGTAACCTTCGGGGAAAGCGCCCAGTTGTTTTGCACGGCAGCTGTGCTTGCATAGTTATGCCTCTTCTTGTCCAGCTTCTTGAGTGAGAGGAGCCCCACACCCAGAGGAGGCCGGGTGAGCAGGAGTCTCCAGATGGGAGCTGTAAAGCAGGCTCTTCTGCAGGAATCTGGAAATAGGCTGAACTGACAGCTTCTCCTCCCTTTCCCTTTGGCAGGTCCCACCATGCCTTTTGAGACATCCCCTGCAGACACCCCCTGCAGGTCTGCAGGGTGCCCCCACCTCTCAGGGGCACACTTGGGGAGAGGGAGCCTGGAGAAGGAGCCTCCGGAGGACAAGGAAGCCAAGGAGCTGCTGTGGATCCGTCCCGACGCCCCAAGCAGGTGTTCCTGGCAACTAGGCAGGCCGGTCGCCGACTCCCCACATTGCCACGCTGCCTTGTGAGTTCCGCTAATGATCATAAGATGGTCCATCTGTTACCCTGCGGGGGAGGGTCTGTTTTCTGGAAGCCAGATGGTCATGTGGACCTGGGGTATGACCCCCCACCCCCTGCTCCATCCTTTGCAATCACTCTAGGTGGATGGTGAGTTGAGATGGGAGGTATTTCATAGCTGAGTCCCCCAGGGCTCAGAGAGGCCAAGGCTTGTTTGTGCTATAGCCCGGCACCTAGGTGGGGCTTCTCAGGTGATAAAGAATCCACTTGCAATGCTAAGGATGTCTCTGGGCTTCCCTGATGGCTCAGTGGTAAAAAAACAAAAACAAAAACAAAAACTGCCTGCCAATGCAGGAGACTCGGGTTTGACCCCTGGGTTAGGAAGATCCCCTGGAGGAGGAAATGGCAACCCACTCCAGTATTCTTGCCTGGGAAATTCCATGAGCAGAGGAGCCTGGCAGGCTACAGTCCATGGGATTGCAAGGAGTCGGACACGGCTGAGTGGCTGAGTATGCACACATGCTAGCCCCTAGGTGGGTGCCCTCCCTGCCCGCCCAGGACTGCGCATTCCTGTAATTAGAACCATGTCTGCCTTCTCTACTTAACTCCAGGTCATGAAATATTTTTCTATAGTGGGGTTTTTGTGGTTGGACTGAGACTGTTGGATGAACAAGCCATGATTTTAAGCGCTCTCAGACATTCACTGTCTGCAGTGACCTCGGTTTGAAGAACTGTGGTGGAAAATAGAGTTCATATAGTGCATGCGTCTTTATCAGGCACCTCCTGTGTCTGTGCCCTGTTCTAGGTGCAGGAAATAATCAGTGGGAAAGACAAAAAGGCAAAAATCCCTGACCTACCGTGAAACTCAAATCAAGTCCACTACATCTTAGGATTATCTTTATTTCCTTGGTGTAACCTCCCAACAGTAGAACAAAATGTCATAAGAATGTACCTTTTAGGTACTTGATTCTTACTCCTCATACCCTGCTATGCCAACGCCGATGCTTACTGATTTTAGATTCAGAACTGGGGATGTGCAGGGGGTGTGCTCCAAAGTGGGGTCAATGGACAGAAATGACATTTACAAACCCAGAAACTCCCGACATTAAACACATCTCGATGCTGGGAGCTCAGGAGGCCAAGATGGCTGCTGGCCATACGTCACGAGCCCTCGCTGCCAAAGCAAACCAGGGCAGGGGGTGAAGGGCCCGTGTGAGGCTGGGGTTGGGGAGGCCCAGACTCCTGACGGCTCCGTGAGCGTCTCACCCGGGCCTGGACACCGTTGTACCCAGGCTGTAACCTGGGTACAGGTGTGCTCCACGCGGTGGCCTGACCCTCCTCCAGCGCCCTGGCAGGGTTTCTGTCCCCCCCAAACCGCTTGACACAGCTCAGGTTCACTGTTTGTGAGGAGCTGGGCTCAGGCCCGAGGCACTAGGGCTCAGCTACTGTGGGACTCTAGACCTGGGTCCCTGGAGGAGACAGCCTGGGGGTCCCGGTGGGGAGACCAGAAGGGTGATGAGATGGTGGCGTGGCCACGCAACTCGGGTAGACTTCGGAGGTGGTACCTGGATGGGCAGGAGATGCTAGGCATGTGGGTTTCTGGGGAAGGGGATTCCAGATGGTTCCCAGGTGGGGTGGACTTAGAGGAACAGAGTGGGAGCACCGGGCCAGGGGAAGAGCTGCAGAGGGAAAGGGGAAAGCAGGCCCCTCCGTGGTGAGGGGTTTCAGGTTTGTTCCAGGGTGCTGTGGGCTCTCCCACAGGAAGAACGGAAAGCAACTGAGATGAGGTGTTAAAAGTCTACCCCCAGGCTCCTGCCTTGGTCACCTCAGGCCAACTTCTCCCGTGACTTTCTGGCCCCCAGGGCCTGGTACTGAGTCGGGAACCCTGAGTTCTCCGCTTGCCCATCAGCCCCTGCTGGGGACAGGGGTGGGGATAGGGTTACAGGCAGGCCAGGCCTCCGTCTCCTTCTAGTCCATCAGCCTCTGCTGGGGGTGGATGACTCAGCCACCTCTCCTGCCCTCCCCAGGTGTTTAATTCTCCTGCCTTGGCTTTAACTAGTTAATGAGTCAACCCCAGGGTCGCCCCTAGGACTTGGTCTCCCTCCAAGGCTGGGTTCAGGAACCCTTTGTCCCTGCCCAGGCTCTCTCCCCTCACTCTGATGCCCACACCTCTATTGGCTGAGCCTGCTTCCAGGGCAGCCCAGGGCATCTGTTTTAGCTCCTCACCACCTTGGAAGGTGCAAGGGTTCCAGCTGGGCCATGTCGCCGCCTGTCTGGGCTGGGGGCGGAAGGCAGCATTCCTGGGGAGCTGGCTCACCACCTTGGGGGTGGGTGAAGAATCCACATTTATAACAGGCTCTTGCCGTGGGGGCCGGGGCGCCTTCAGCTGTGGGAGCCATGGTGCAGGAGAGATCCAGAGCGTAGGAAGCCTTTGTGTTTCTTTGGCTCAGTTTTGCATATTCCGGCAAGAATATTTGGTGGCACCTCATTGGCGTGAATGGGGCAGGAGTGTGGGACCTGAATCTCTCCTCGAGGGTGAAGGTGGAGGGTGCGTTGTGGGGGCCACTTGGAAGACGCAGGTTCAAGGTGTGTACACAGCTGAGCAGCTGCTGGGCTGTCCCATACCCCCTGTCACCTGTCACCAGCTTCTCAGCTGGAAGAACTGCTGCAGCGGGTGGTCACTCAACTTGGAGGGGGACCGTTGACCCATGAGAAGCGAATCCGACTCTGAGCCTGAAGGACCACTTGGGAGTCGTCTGACCCTGGCCCCAAGCACAGGGGTGACCAGCCTTTGTTCTTTGGCCTGCGAGTCGAGCTTCCCACACCTGTGCCAGACCCCCGAGTGACGCCTGGGTGGGCTCTGAAGCCACTGTCCCTGTCTGGTGGCCAGACCCTCTGAGGGGTCCCTGCCCTTAGGTCCCCACCGGTTTTTTCATCAAAGAGAAGGAAAGGAGGTATTCCAGGAGGCAGGAGCCATGAGAGGAGATGAATATCAAAAACCCTCAAAAGACTGGGGCTTCCGCAGTGGTCCAGGGTGAGACCCCGCACTCCCGGTACAGGCGCACAGGCTCCAGCCCTGGTTGAGGAACTAAGATCCCACATTCCATGTGGTGCAGCCAGAAAAATGAACAAACGGAACCCCGAAAAAGATAGACCAGGACATACTGTTGTTTTGAGAAGTGAAAGTGTTAGTCACTCAGTCGTGTCCCCCTCTGCGACCCCTTGGACTGCAGCCCGCCAGGCTCCTCTGTCCATTGAATTCTCCAGGCAAGGATACTGGAGTGGGTTGCCATTCCCTTCTCCAGGGGATCTTCCTGACCCAGTGATCGAACCCGAGTCTCCCACTTGGCAGACAGATTAACACTCAAAAGAAGTTGTAGAAATAGCAGAGAGATCGTGGGGACATTCACCCAGCTGCCCACTGACACCGTCTGTTACCACAGTGTGTTTTCAAACCCTGGAGACACTGGTGCAGCTGTTACTAAATCACATTTGTTTTCATGGGTTTTGAGGTGCACTTGCCCGTGTGTGTGTGTGTGTGTCTGTGTGCCTTTTGCCAAGTGTGGATTTGTATAATCGCCATCCTGATGCTTGTGAAAGCCAATTCTTTGATTTATTTAAAAGAATGTGCTGGGCTGCCAAAGCCGGTTTTGTTTTTTTCTGAGTAATCACGGACTCCTCCTCTGTTTAAGGGTAAAATCTCCAAAAATCTTGCCGGATATCCTGAAGAAAATCGGAGATACCCCGATGGTGAGGATCAACAAGATCGGGAGGAACTTTGGCCTCAAGTGTGAGCTCTGTGAGTGCCGGCTTCCTCGCCCTATGCGAGGCTTGTGGGCCTGGGGGCGGGTGTCCCTCCACATTGGGTAAGGTCAGAAGCATACACAACAGGGAGGGGTGCTGGGGGCTGACCGAGGCCGCTCCCGAGTCGTCGGTGTCAGAGAGCCGAGACCTGAGTGTGGACAGCAGCGTGTCCAGGCAGATGTCGGGGGTGGTACCCAAGCGGGGACTGCAGGTGTTGTAACCCGGCAGCTGCAGGAGGAGGGGGCCGGAGCCCAGGAGCAGAGCGGGACCCTTCTGTCCTGGACCATCCCAGGGAGGAGCAGACACGCCGTGGCTTGGACGGGCTGATGGGACAGTGGGGGCGACTATTGTGAGGAGGGTCTCAGCCATCAGCCAGGCAGGAAGTGGCTCCCTGGGGGCTTAGACAGACACTTGTCATTCATAAGACGCAGTGGGAATTTGGGGACTGTGTTTGCCTGGGCCTCCTACCCAAGGGGATCGCCCTTGAGTCTCCTCCAAGTCCTGTGGGGAGGGGGCATCTTTGCAGGAGGCTATCTCCAGGAACACGGGAGGGTGAGGGGCTTTCTTCACCTCCACTCTTCTGCGCACGGAGCCCAGGTAGACGTCAGCCTTGACCCAGAGGAAGTGGCAGGTGCAGAGGTCCAGGTGCAGAGGTCCTGGTTGGGGTGAAAGAGGACCAGGCCCAGTGCTGGAGCAGAGAGCCGGGGAGGGGAGAGTGTGGGGGTCTAGGGACTGAGGCCCTGTGGTCGATTCACCCCAGAGGCATCATCATTAGAGCCTTCCTGCCCCCACCCCTCCCCGGGCAGTGAAGAGTTTTCTCCCGAGCAGTGAGCAGAACACACCACCGGGTGGGGGAAGGGTTCGCTGCTGGGGCTGTGCCATAGTGGGCTCCATGCTCTCACGTCAGATAATAGAAGCCATTACCTAGTACCCTGTAGGCATGGGCCTGCTGCTGCTGCTGCTGCTGCTAAGTCACTTCAGTCGTGTCCGACTCTGTGCGACCCCGTAGACAGCAGCCCACCAGGCTCCCCCGTCCCTGGGATTCTCCAGGCAAGAACACTGGAGTGGGTTGCCATTGCCTTCTCCAATGCATGAACGTGAAAAGTGAAAGTGAAGTCGCTCAGTCGTGTCCGACTCTTCGAGACCCCATGGACTGCAGCCTACCAGGCTTCTCTGTCCATGGGATTTTCTAGGCAAGAGTACTGGCTTGCTGCACTTCAACTTGGCAAGAGCCGTTGAAACATTTTAGTGTGTCCATTTTACAGGTGGAAAAACCAAGGCTCAGATTGGTTACGTGGCTTACCCCACAGCTGATCAGCTGGAATCCCTGCCTTTGTGCCAGCCTTTCCATGGGCTCGTTAGAATTTTCTAACTAATTCACGTGTGTAGCCGACAAGAGTCCAGGGCGCAGGCCTCCTCAGCGGTCAGACACTCGAGAGCCCCCTTCACTGTCCCAGCAGGGCCTCTCTGAGTCCCGGGAGAGAAAACCTGTCTCTGGTTGTGGGATTTCAGAAGCCAGCACAGACCAGGATGGAGCGCGATCTATGGGCCCTCCAGGCTGGCCAGGGCCCTGCCAATCACATTTGGAGCCACATCGCTCCCTTTTACTGACACAGTGTAGTTTTAAGAGGTGGGAGGGAGTGCCCCTATGGAAAGACAAGCAGAGGCTTGGGCACAGCAAGGGCGGTCCTGTCTGCAGGATGGGGAGGATGGCCAGGAGGCCCAGGGGATTGGGGTGTGGAGGGTCTGCTGGTTGTGGTCTGGCCATGTGATGGGGGGGGCTGTTACTTCAGGATATGAGGTCATTTGGCAGGGCCACTGGGCCCAATTTAAGCCTGGGGCTCCAGTCACCACCCACCCCCAGCACATGCCCAGCATGTCTCTTTGGGCCTGTGCTGCCTCATGGGGGTGGCCCTGCTCCATCCATCCAGTGGGGGCCCCCTTGGCTCCTCTGTCTCATTCACCTGGAGCCGCCGCATGGTCCATGGCAGGTAGGATGGACAGGTGAGAGAAGCCACAGTGGGCATGCACCTTCGTCCAGGTCAGGCGTGGGAGGCACAGTGGAAGGTGACGATTTTCAGAACCCCTGAAGCCTGCCGCTGCATCCCGGGCGTATCGGGTGATGGGAAGGGGACGGCAGGCATCAGTTAGGGCTAAGGGCCTCTTCTTCTCGTGATGTGTCTCTGGCTCCCAGTGGCCAAGTGCGAGTTCTTCAACGCGGGTGGGAGCGTGAAAGACCGTATCAGCCTGCGGATGATAGAGGACGCTGAGCGTGAGGGGACCATAAAGCCTGGGGACACAATCATTGAGCCAACGTCGGGGAACACAGGTGGGCGCTGCCTCCTCCTCCGGGCCCGTGGTGGGGGTGGGAGCGGCAGTGCCCCGCCAGCTGCATTCAGGGTCACTCTCCGCTCCGGTGCAGCAGCCCCTGGGTCCACAGTGAGCCCCACAACGTCTGCTGCTGTTGCTTTTTGAAATATTTACGTGCTCATTTGGCTGTGCTGGGTCTTAATTGTGGCATGTGGATCTTACTTGCAGCATGTGGGATCTAGTTTCCTGACCGGAAATCAAGCCCAGGCACTCTGCGTTGGGAGCTTGGAGTCTTAGCCACTGTTATATCACCTCCCCGGCTCCCAGTAAGAGCTGGAGGAATTGGGGTTCACAACGTGCACCCCTTTTTTCCCCTCATTCAAGGGCAGAAGGGGGTGATGGAGGGCCTTTTTCCAGTGCCCTCTCCCCTGGGCCTCTGGGGCTGGCGGTGGGGCCTGGAGGGTGCCATGGCCCCTCTCACCCCATGTCCTGTCCCCAGGGATCGGCCTGGCCCTGGCTGCCGCTGTGAAGGGCTATCGCTGCATCATCGTGATGCCAGAGAAGATGAGCACGGAGAAGGTAAGCAGGTGGGCAGGGGATGGGGTGGCTCCCAGGCCTCTGTCCCCGCGCTGCAGGCCTGGCAGGGAGGTGAAGGCTGCCACATGCCTTTGCAGGTGGATGTACTGCGGGCGCTGGGGGCTGAGATCGTGAGGACGCCTACCAACGCCAGATTTGATTCCCCCGAGTCGCACGTAGGGGTGGCCTGGAGGCTAAGGAATGAGATCCCCAATTCTCACATCCTGGACCAGGTGAGGTCAGGGCCGAGGGGTGAGCACGCTCCCAGAGGTTTGGACCAAGTGGGGCCTTCCCTGGGGGATCTCTGTTGGGGGCTTGCAGGTGGTGTCGCCTCTGCAGGAGGAGGGGCGGGGTGCAGAGTGACCGATGTGCTGGCATGCAGATGCTGCCCTCTCCTGGCCCAGTGTGTGGCTGATGGGGTTGGCGAGCCTTGGGCTCTGCTGCCCGTGTGCCCGCTTCAAGGGCTCAGCTCAGCACGCTGGGTTGGAATGTCCCTTGCACAGGACCCTGGGAGCTCTCTAAGACATAAAATGCATGCAGACCTTTTAACTGGATGCTCTTCTTTGTCATTCATTCCACGTCTGGGTTAATTCAGAAATCTCATCTTCTGGAGAACTGGTTTTGATGCTTGGTGTCTGTTGAGCCACAGGAGCCCCTCTGACTTGCACTGAGTCGTTTACCTGGCACCCTGTGGCTGCTGCCAGTTCTGTGCGTTGACCTCATCATGGCTCCTTTGCTCTTTCCTGGCAGTACCGCAATGCCAGCAACCCCCTCGCTCACTATGACATCACAGCCGAGGAGATCCTGCATCAGTGTGACGGTGGGTACCTCTAACTCTGCTGTCCATCTTGACTGGGAGTGTACACTTACCCACTCCTTGGTAAACTCCTATTCATCCTTCAAAACCCAGTTCAAATATCCCTTCTCTGAAATGCTGCCCTGAATATTTCCCAGGAGCAGTTTCCGCCCTCTGTTCTGCCCTCTTGGACTCTGCCCATGCCTCACCTGCAACACCCAACTTATCATATCTGTTTACCTAGTAGTCTTTTCCTCCAAACTTGTAGGCACTCCTGAGTGCAGGGAACAAGCATGTCCCAGGCTGGTGCTGGGCTCACAGTTGGGGCTTCACATTGCTGAACGGCACTGACCCCAAACGCCAGTGTGGGCACTGAATTCAGCGTTCGGGTTTTCTCGTGTGCAGACCTGGGGTGGTGGCTTGCAGCTTGGCTTCTTGGAAGCTCTCTGCACATTTGGTGCCAAGCCCCATGGGGGTTGCGATGTTCTCTAAGGGCTGTTTCCTGAGAGAGTCCTGGGAGTGGCTGCCAGGGACTTGGCACCTTTGGCTTCCTGTTTGGAGCCTGGTGTTGGCTTAAGTGCCCTCATTCTGTGCCCAGGAGCCAGGCAGCATGGTCCAGGCATTTGCTCACCCAGGTTTTACATGTGAGAATCCTCTCATTTGGCAAAAACAGTGCATCTGCCTCAGCACGGGTGCCTGCGCTGACTTGCCTGCTGGGTCCCTGAGCTGGCCACCAGGTGCCGAGAGAGCCCAGACAATGTCAGAGCTGAGCTGAGTGGTTAATTCTAGTTTCTTTGGTAATTCAGTTCACTTACCCACGTCATCTGAAACCAGACAGCCCCCTGTGCCCCACCTCCTGCAGGAAGGTCCTCTGTTCACAGATTCACAACTCTCGTGGGGGTTTTATGACTGGCTGCCATTTAGATTAAATGGAGCTCCCTGGGTCCCCATTACGGTGAATGCTTCTTCAAGGTGGAGGATGTGATGAAAGATTTCAGCATGAGAACAGGTCTGCCTTTGCCCTTTGGATGACCTGCCTTCATCGTGTACCAGAGTGTTCTTGATTCCTATGAAGAGTTGAGGGGGCACAGCCGTTCCTTCCTGGAGATGTCCTTCCTGACACACTTCTCCATCTCCAGGGAAGCTGGACATGCTGGTGGCATCGGCGGGCACGGGTGGGACCATCACAGGCGTGGCCAGGAAGCTGAAGGAGAAGTGCCCTGGGTGCAAGGTGAGGGACTGCGAGGGGCATGGGCACCACCCCGCCCTGCCCTGCCCGGAGATGGGGGCCTGAACGCAGGTATGTTTCCCACCTGTGGCCTGAACTGCAGCCAGAGGCTTAGCCAGCAGTCTGCTTGGCCTTGGGTGCCCAGAGCGGCCTCTGCTTTAGAGCTGAAAGTTCTAGCTCCCGACACTTCTGCCCCAACAGCCTTGCATCTTGTAGGGTGTGTGTACCTGTCCCTGCCAGGTGATAAAGGACAGCAGTGTATGACCCAGGTGCCTAGATGGACTGGGGTGGGAGAGTCCAGCTGGGGGGCCTCCCAGGATCGTCCCAGAGCTGTAAGCGCTCAGGCTCAGGTCCTGGGCTCTGAGATCTGGGAGGGGCACTTGGGCCTGGGGAGGGGCTCAGAAACACCCCACTGGTGGTACCCGCGTATCCTCTCTTGCTGCCTGTTTCTCTGATGTCCAGGAGAGGTCATCCCAGCACTGCCCCTCGCCCCAGGCTCCCACTGTCCATTGGCATCTCTCCAGGGTTGTCCTAGGTGCCCTGCATGGGAGGAGCTTGCCGGAAATCCACTTCCCCCAGCCTCCCACTGCCTCCACCCAGAGTGCCCCAAGCTGGACATTTAACGTGTGATCTCCCAGCACCTGGGCCTGGGCTTCTGGGTTTTGAGTCTTGAGGCCTGGGAGCGGGGCTGCACCCTGATGCCAGCCGGGCGTGTCCAGGTGAGACTGGAGCCCTAAGGACGCCCACTCCACAGATTGTTGGCGTGGATCCCGAAGGCTCCATCCTTGCAGAGCCTGAGGAGCTGAACCAGACGGAGCAGACGGCCTACGAGGTGGAAGGGATCGGCTATGACTTCATCCCCACGGTGCTGGACCGCACGGTAGGCGGGGCAGCAGTGACGGGGCCAGCCTCAGCCTTGTCTGGCTGGGCACGGGTGGCCGGCCCAGCAGGAGCAGAGAAATGAGTTCCGAGCTGTGTAGACGGTGGTAGACGAGGTGCTGTCCCAGGGGTCCTCACGTGGTGACTCGCAATGCTGTGATCAGTGAGCTCCTGCCACGGACACAGAGGCCATGGGTGGGGTGTGGCGCTTCCTGTCTATGCACAAACCTCCCTGCAGAGCAAGGGAGCTGGGCGGCTGGGGCAGGTGAGCAGGCCAAGGAGGGAGATGTGAAGAGCACAGAGAAGGCTGCTTTTAAGGACCGTAAAGGAAGCTTCAGGCAGAGAGACCAGGCTACAGTGTGGCCATGCCGCAGGGCTGGCAGGCGGTTTAGGTGCCATGGGCACACTGCTGGACCCTTGGGCAGGGGGAGTGGGGATGATCTAGGTCTGCAGAGTGAGTGTTGGATCCCAGACAGAGGCTGGGCTGCATCCCCAGAGGTCATGGCCACCTGGACCACCGTCGTCTGCGAGATTGCAAACTGGGCCATGGGCCCCACCCCCACCCCCACCCCCCCCACCTGACTGCTGAGTGCTGGGCGCTGCCCGGGCTGACCGTTGTCCTTGGCTTCCCGCAGGTAGTGGATAAGTGGTTCAAGAGCAACGACGAGGAGGCCTTTGCCTTCGCCCGCATGCTGATTGCTCAGGAGGGGCTGTTGTGTGGTGAGTGGATACCACGCTCTGCCCTGCCAGCTTCCGTCCAGCGTGTGAGGGACACCCTCACTCTGGCCGCCCGGCCACCTGCCCCCGGGGCTCTGAGTTCCGTGGGAGGCTTTGGTGGTGCAGTGCTGAGCAGATGGGAGACGGAGCAGGGTGTGGACGGACAGTGAAAAGTGGGGTCCCCCAGCACCCCACACCCAGCTCATCCACCAAGGATCTCTCCAGAGCAGGTGTGGTCGTGCCCACACTTGGGTGCACATGCAGCCGCCTGCCCCCCGGTGTGTCTGACCCCTCCCGCCCTCCTGGCAGGTGGCAGCTCTGGCAGTGCCATGTCCGTGGCCGTGAAGGCCGCCCAGGAGCTGCAGGAAGGCCAGCGCTGTGTGGTGATCCTGCCGGACTCGGTGCGGAACTACATGTGAGGCCTCCGTCCTCCCCAGCCTCCAGTGCCTGCGCTGTCTCTGCTCCTGGCCGTTCCCCCAGATCCTACGGCAGGGCCCAGGGAGCCTGGGGTCTGCGGCCCCGCGCCGCGTCCCTGGAGTTCACGCGTTCTCGGCTGGCTTGTCCCCGGCTTGGGTCTCCCAGATGCCTTTGGAAGTCTGTGCACGTTCATCGTGGCAGCACTTGGGGGCCTGGCGGGACTCCCCAGGGAAGGGACCCCATGTGCCCCCTCACTCCTTCGAGCTCTCAGGGCCTCCTGTTCAGCCACGGAGGATGAGGACGAGGATGTGGCCGCCCTGAGAGCAGCTCCCCACCCCCGCCCACTGGATCCTTTGGTCACTCACAGTCTGGCCCTGAACTGGGGGGACCCAGGCTGGGGTCAGTGGCCCCCGAGGCCTCTTCGAGTCCAGTGGTTCTGAGTGTCCATGCACCTGGAGCTCGCTGGCTCCTCTGGGCTCATGGCCCTGCCTGGGGTCACTGGCCGAAAGAGCCAAGGTTGGAGTGTGGGCGAGAGGTCACGGGGGGCTAATGCCCTCCTCCATGGATGCATGTACCCTCTGGTGTCCTCCCTGACCCAAGAGTGACGGGTTACACACCTCGAGTGAGCTCAGCTTCCCCCAGGGGGGCCATTCCGTAACTGGGACTCCAGCTGGGGGTGAGTCACCTCTGGGTGTCCACTGCCAAGTTGCCCTGAACCTGGCTACCCACCCACACTACACAGTGCATGAGAACGGCCATCTCCCCATGTGCTTGGCTGGCCTGCTGTGTGGGCACGCACGTGTGCCTATGTGTGCGTGAGAGAGAGGGCTGGAGTGAGTGAGTGATCGTGTCCTCAGGCTGGGGGCTGGGGGGCCTCTGCCCCCACTTTGTTGGCCCTCATCTGCCTTTTGGGGTAGGTCCCTGGCAGCCCCTGAAGCCTGGCCTGGTGTCCTCTGACCCCTGGTGGGACAGGCTCCCCCTGCCAGAAGCCCTGAGGGGCTGTGACGACACGAGATTCGGGACAGAACTGTTACTGACCGGGGTCTTGGACCCTTTGATCAGTAGAAATGGATCCGAGGCCAGACAGGAAGTTCAGGCAGGGCTTTACCGGGACTTGTGCTGCAGCAGTGGGAGCAAAAACAAATTTGAATAACGGGTTCCCTGGCTTGCTCCCTGAGTGTGGGGGGTGGTGAGCTGGGTCCTTACATGGGGTGGGTCCAGGGGTCGGGCCGGAGGGTGGCCTGCCCACCGCTGGGTGGTGGTGTGCGCAGGGGGCATGAGCAAGACCCTGCCTTTGCCCCTGACACCTCGAAAGCGGCAGCCAGGTTTTGGGTCTTTTAGCATCTTGTCCACAGTTTGTCCCATCCACACATGCACGTGGTTACTTCTAGTCCCTTCTCGTTTCCTTGTGTCTGTTGCTGGAGGAGATGTTTGTCCAGGTGCAGGCGTTGCAGTGAAGGGTCCTGGGCCCCAGGGTCCCAGCCCATCACAGAACCTTCTGCTGTGCTCTGGGCGTATTCAGTTCTGGTTGGCCAGATACCCATACTGACCACCATTCCCTAGGAGGTCTTTCTGGCATCCAGCCCTCAGATCTCTTCGTGGAGCCTCCAGCCAGCCCCTTGGGGTCTCTGCTGGACTGTGGGATCTGGGGAAGGTGGGGTCTGGGCTTACTCTGAGGCCCTCTGCCCTCTTTGGGGCCAGGGGTGGTGTTGAGACCCTCCGCCCAGCCCTGTGGCTTCTGATGCTGTAGGTCCAAGTTCCTGAGCGACAAGTGGATGCTGCAGAAGGGCTTCATGAAGGAGGAGGAGATCTCAGTGAAGAGGCCATGGTGAGGACACCTCTGGGCAGAGACCACATGTGCGGGGCTCAGGACTCGTGTGCCGGGTCCCCAGCGGCACATGTGCAGTCCCTCACCTGGCTGGACACCCCCCGCGGGCTCCCTGTTCTCACTCGTCTCTCGGTTCACGGACTCCCTGGCCTGCCCTCTTCCCTCAGGTGGTGGCACCTCCAGGTTCAGGAGCTGAGCCTCTCAGCCCCGCTGACCGTGCTGCCCACCGTCACCTGTGAGCACACCATCGAGATCCTCCGGGAGAAGGGCTTCGACCAGGCACCCGTGGTGGACGAGTCGGGGTCAGTCTCAGCCTCCGTCCAGCGCTCTGCCCTACTGGCCCTGCCTGTGTGCCCCTCAGCTCCGTGCCTGCACTGCTGGGCAGGGTGGCCCAGCCGACCGCACAGCTGGCCGGCTGACCTCGGTCACTTTTCATCCAGATGCTCAGAGCGTTGGACGGCTGGCCCCTGAGCCCTGGCCGGGGCGGGCCTGGTCGTATTAACCCTTCCCACCCCCCTGCACCCAGTGTGTGCACGGGAGCACGTGCCTGCCTGGAAGACCATGGCAGACGTGCGGTGGTGATGGTCCTCCATCAGGACTGTTCCAGGTCTAGCACCAAAAGGCCCACATCCCAGGACCCTGGCCAGTTGGTGACCCTTGACACTTGTCAGAATGGAAATGCCCAAAGGATTCACCCACTGGTTTGCTCTCTGCCCGCACCGGACAGTCAGCTCCAAGGGTGGGGCGTCAGGTCACTGCTGTGCCACACAGAGACCCCAGGCAGACAGTGTTAGTGTGTTAGACGCTCAGTCACGTCCAACTCTTTGCATCCCCATGGACTGCAGCCCGCCAGGCTTCTCTGTCCATGGGATTCTCCAGGCAAGAACACTGGAGTGGGTTGTCATTTCCTTCTCCAGGGGATCTTCCCGACCCAAGGATCGAACCCGGGTCTCTCACATTGCAGGCGGATTCTTTACCCTCTGAGCCACCAGGCCAGATAGTGGTTGATTCCGAGAGGAGTCCGGGTTTGGCCGTGAGGGCGGCTGTGCTGAATTCTGCCATATGGTAGGAGAGGCGCCAGCGCTGACCACTGCCCTGTGTCCACTTCCCCAGGGTGATCCTAGGGATGGTGACCCTGGGGAACATGCTGTCGTCCCTGCTCGCAGGGAAGGTTCAGCCATCAGACCAGGTTTGCAAAATCATCTACAAGCAGTTCAAACAGGTATGTGCCCCACGTGACCCAAGCAGGCGGTGCCGAGACCAGCTCTGTTCTGGAAGGCGGGGCAGGGAGTCCCTCTCTCTAGGGTGCCGGGTCCCTAACGCTCAGCTCATCAGATCCATAAATCAGAGGCTTTGCCCTGGCTTCACAAAGTGAGAGGCCCTGGGTGGGGAGAGGCCAGCATCGGCGAGGTCTCACCCACGTCTCACCCACACCCGAAGGCTTCCTCACCCCTCCCCTCCCGGCCCGCTGGTGTGCACCCTGTCCCACAGATGGTGCACGCTCCCTAGGCTCGTGTGTGCACACAGCCCCACCATGTGTGCCCTCCCCGGGCTTGTGTGCACACGCAGCCCCAGTGTGTGTGCCCTTGTCTGGCTGCTTTGACACAGTAGTGTTTCAAGGTCCCTCCGAAGTGTGCGTGCACACTGTCCACCCTTCCGTGCCTGAGTCCAGTTCCGCTGTGTCTCTGGCCTTTCCTGTGGATTCTACGGTGTGTGTATGGCCCTCCCATCCCTCAGGGAAGAGCCGAGCCTCTAAGTCCCCCTCCCTTAGTGTCCCAGGCTGGCCTGTAGCCACACCCTTCCTCCAGGGGGTAGCTGAGTCCCGGTCCCTTGGGCTTGAGTGCCACTCAGATCCTTGGGGGTCTTGGTACCTTGCCACTGAGGTGCTGGGGGGGTGCAGGCAGACTCAGGAGGTCCTTCAATGTGGCCCCACACATCCCCGTCCCTGTCCAGAGAATGTCCCAAGAAGAATGCAGCACTGTGGAAACCCAGGCGGGTCCCATCTCCTGGGCACACCTTCCCTGCCCAGGGCTGCCCCTTCTCACCGCCACCACCTCAGCGGGCTGGCTGCTATCACTGAGCAGCATGAAGAGGTCCCCATGGAGCTCTGGCTCCCCTGATGACCTGGCTCTCCCCGAGGGGAGGAGGAATCCTGACCCCCATGGTCTGACTACGTCCAGCATCTGACCTCATGAAGACAAGCATTGGGAAGTTGCTCCTGCAGCCCAGCACGGCTGTGTTGAGTACCCCTGCATGCGCACCCACGGGCAGGTGGGCCCGACCTTCCTCACACAACTGAAGGCACTGCTGATGTATTTCCTCCCGCCCTGGAACTCACATCTTCTCCCAGGGAACCTGCCTCCGTTACTGGAGTTGAACTAGAAAGCGTACCCAGTGGGGTTTCCCAGGGGCTCACTGCTTTGGAGATTACCTTGGGGGTTGAGAAATGGACCCTAAGTGTGCCTCCTCCTTTCTCCTGGAAGCTCTCACCATGTGTCTGTCGAGCAGATGGAACAGAGGGCCCCATGCTCCCTTGCCCTCTCTGTGCCCTGCAGTACTACATCTTGTCCTCATGTGGGATTCGTTCCAATGGACGTGAATACTTCGTTGTTCATAACCGAAGCCCCTAGTTCACTGAGGGTCCAGTCGTTGAGTTCTGCAGTTATGTTGTTCAGTTGCTCAGTCATGTCTGACTCTTTGTGACGCCATGGACTGCAGAACACCAGGCTTCCCTGTCCATCACCAACTCCCGGAGCTTATTCAAACTCATGTCCATTGATGCCATCCAGCCATCTCATCCTGTCGTCCCCTTCTCCTCCTGCCTTCAGTCTTTCCCAGGGGTCTTTTCTGATGAGTCAGTTCTTCGCATCAGGTGGCCAAAGTATTAGAGCTTCAGTTTCAGCATCAGTGCTTCCAATGAATATTCAGGCTTGATTTTCTCTAGGATTGACTGGTTTGATCTGGATTGATGGGTTTGATCTCCTTGCTGTCCAAGGGACTCTCAAGGGTATCCTCCAACACCACAGTTCGAAAGCATCAATTCTTCCAGTTCACCCAGGTGTTCTTTTATGAGTGTCGAGTCCCATTCAGTCTCTTGGGTCAGCAGGAGGCTCCAGAAGAAGCCCCCTGGGGACACCAGCCTCTCTGTCACTCCTTTCCTTGGGCTCCGGCCAGCGAGCACTGACCACAGCTTCTCTTCCAGATCTATCTGACAGACCCGCTGGGCAAGCTCTCGCACATCCTGGAGATGGACCACTTCGCCCTGGTGGTCCATGAGCAGATCCAGTGTAAGCTGGGTCCCCTGGGGCCTGGGGGAGGGGGTGCAGGAGCAGGAGCTCTGTGGGATGCTGGCTACTGAGCCCCTGACCCCTGACCTTTCCTGCTTTGAGCTCTAGGGCATCTGGGAGCCAGAGGTACTGACCCCCGGCCTTGGATGCAGATCCCAGAGGGACCCCGCTGTGGGCCAGGCCTGGGTGCTGGCTACCAGTGAGCTAGGGTGCTTTATAATCCAGGCCTCCTTGCTGCATCTCCAGAGGCCAGTGGTGTCCTTCAGGTTCTAGGCTACAAGGTTGTAGAAATCCCAAGAATTGGTGGTGGGCTCCAAGGCCCCCACCCACTTTCCCGCTGAGGGTTGGTCCAGGAGCCTGGGCGCCAACTCTAACCCCTCTCCCGTCCTTGGCTCCACAGCGCGGGACCTGGCCTTGTCAGGAGAGGTGGGGGGGCCGGCAGGTATGTACGCCCTGCCCACCCCTGGAGCTCAGAAGTGGCGCTGCGGTCAGTACCGCAGCCTCCGAGTGCAGGGGAGGGCGTCCAGCCCTGGACCCTGAACCCAGCTGGGAGGGCCCTCCTCTGTGTTGACCATATTCTCATGTTTGAGCGCCCGCACACCCTGACCGGGGATCCAGCTTCAGGGTCTGTGAGTAGTTTCCGTGGACGCAGCCCTATCTGGAAGCACTGCCATAGATGCTTTTGTGCTGTGTTGGCCGAGCTGAGTGGCCACAACAGACACCCAACAGCCCTTTACAGGAACTTGAAAGACCTGGTGTTGGACAGTGTCCCCAGGGGGCCTGGAGGCCACTCCGACTGCCCTCCCCTGAGGGCTCAGTGCTCCTCCAAAGCTGCCCCTTTGCCTAAAGCCCCCAGTCTCTTCTGGGTCCCTGTGCTTTTTTCTGAGATGCTCCAAGCTGGCACCTCCGTGCCTCCCCACCCCCACCCTGTTGACCTCTGCCCTCAAGGTTGTCAGGGACAGACGGAGGTGGGAGCTGGTGGAATGGGATGCACCCTGGTCATTTCCCACTCACTGCTCAGCTCTGCCCCACCCTCCGTGGGCTTCTCCACAGCTGTCAGTCAGCATTCTCCCGAGAAAGAACCAGTAGGACATGTGCATATAGAGATTCCCTGTAAGGAATAATCGGCTTACAGGCTGGCATGCCCCAAGAAGACCTGCAGGGCGAGTGGGCAGGCCTGAGACCCCATATCCAATGTTCCCAAATCCAAAGGCAGGACTCTTTCCTCTTGCTCGTGGAGGGTCAGCTCTTCTGTTCTATTTGGGGCCTTCAACTGGTTGGACAAGGCCCACCCACACTGGGCAGGGCGATCTGTTTTACTAGGTCCATCCAGTCAAGAGTTGTTCACATCCAAAGACACCCGGAATGACGTTTGACCCAGCGTAGGGGCACTCCATGGCCCAGTTGGGTTGAAATGTCGAATTAACCATCCTAGCCACCCTTTATACCCTTGGGCTACAGGGTAGGGGGCCCGAATTCATTCTAAGCCTAAGAGAAAGGCATGGGTTTGAGCACAGAATTGTAAGCCAGAGATGCGAGCTGGTGGTGGTGGGTGTGAGTGGGACTGGGATTTCAGGCCAAGACTCAGACCTTGGGCACCAGCTGCTCCCAATGACTTTGACCCTCAGGCATCCCCCCATGGGTGTGGCTCAGAGGGGTGAGGCCCTGCTCTCTGCAGCCTCACCTGTGTGGATACTCTTGGGAGAAGAGGGCACTTGTGGTCAGACACACAGGTGCCTGTGGACATGGGGCAGCCTCAGGGCTGGCCCACCTGCCCGTGCCTGGGGATGAGCTCCGTGGCCTCAGCTCTGCTCTGGGCAGAGGCCCCGCTGAACCTTTGGCCTTGTCCCTCCTCAGACCGCTGCCACGGGGAGTCCAGTAAGAGGCAGATGGTGTTCGGGGTCGTCACTGCCATCGACTTGCTGAACTTCGTGGCCACCCGGGAGCGGAACCAGAGGACAAAACCAGAAAGTGCTTTGAAGCTCGGAGGCGCGGGGGCTGAGGCCCAGCTCTGACTTCTCACTGCGAGCCTGCTTGGTTGTTCTCTTTTGCTTTTGTAAATACCAAGCAAACGGATGATTTTTAGCCTCCTGGTGCTGGGTGTCACTCTGTCCAGACCAGTAGCAAGACTGCTTATAGCTTAGCCCAGGGCTGGCAGAGATCTTGTCGTTTCCTCGTCTTTAACACTTGTCTCCCTAAATGAATCTATTTATGGTTTATTCCATTAGATGTGTTTTTCTTTAACTTTCTTTTAAAATGTTTCAGCAAGCAAATCTATCAAAAGAGAACCCAGCCAGGCAGATAGACCCCTGAATGACCAGGGTAGGGAGACTGAAGGCGGAGGCGAGAGGGCCTCGCCAAGGAGTCCAGAGCGGGGAGCAGCAGAATGGGGCCCAGGAAGTGTGGGTCAGGGCAACAGTCCACTTGGAGCCGGGCCAGTTGGAGTGGCTGGAGTGCTTGGAGTTTTTTAATTGAGGTGAAATTCCCGTAACCTAAAATGATTGACTTTTAGATGTGTAATTCAGTAGTGTTTATCAGAGGTTGTCCACCCACAACCTCTGTCAAATTCCAAAACCTTTCATCCCCCTCTCAAACTGTCACTCCCGTCTCCCCGCTTCACCTGGCAGTTACCACTCTGCTTTCTGTCCATGGATTTACCTGCTCTGGATATTTCATATAAAGAGAATCATACAGTCTGTGACCTCTCATGTCTGGCTTATTTTATTTTACATTATGTTTTGGGGTTCATTCACACTGTAGCGTGAATCAGTACTTCATTCCTTTTTGTGCGTTGGTCAGTCCTGTCCAACTCTTTGGGACCCCAGGGGCTGTAACCCGCCAGCCTCCTCTGTCCATGGGATTCTGCAGGCAAGAATACTGGGGTGGGTTGCCATTTCCTTCTCCAGAGGATCTTCCTGACCTTGGCATTGAACCTGGGTCTCCTGCACTGCAGGCAGACTCTTTACCATCTGAGCCACCAGGGAAATTTTCTTTTTTGTGGCTGAATGGTATTCCTTACATGGATAGACCACAGTTGGTAGGTATTTGAGTTGTTTCCAATCTCGGGCTATTGTGACTAGCAGTGCGATGAACGTTCATGGATAGGTTATTTGAACACCTCCTTTCAGTTCTTTTGGTTGTATGCCCAGGACTGGAATTGCTGGGCATGTGATCATTGTATGTTTCAGCTTTTTTTTTTTGAGGGACCACCGGATTGTGTTCCACAGCCACACCATTTTACATCCCCACCAGCAGCGCAAAAAGACTCCAGTTGCTCCGTGTCTTTGCCAACACTTTTATTTTCTGGCTTATATATATATCTATCTATTTGGCTGCACCAAGTCTCAGTTGCGGCATGCGGGATCTTTTCATTGTGGCATGCACGATCTCCAGCCTGTGGGATCCAGTTCCCCAACCAGGGATCAAACCCATGCCCCCTGTATGGGGAACATGGAATTCCAGCCACAGGACTACCAGGGAAGTCCCTGGCTTTTGGTTTTTACAGCCATGGTAGTGGGTGTGATGTGTATGTCAGTTGCCCAGTCGTGTCCGACTCTTTGCGACCCTATGGACTGTAGCCATAGTCTACAGAGGACTCTACAGGCTCCTTGGTCCGTGGAATTCTCCAGGCAAGAATCCTGGAGTGGGTTGCCATTCCCTGCTCGTGGTAGCTCACCCTGGTTTTGATTTGCATTTCCTTAATGACTAACATCGGAGAAAACAATGGCACCCCACTCCAGTACTCTTGCCTGCAAAATCCCATGGATGGAGGAGCCTGGTAGGCTGCAGTCCATGGGATCGCTAAGAGTCGGACACGACTGAGCGACTTCACTTTCACTTTTCACTTTCATGCATTGGAGAAGGAAATGGCAACCCACTCCAGTGTTCTTGCCTGGAGAATCCCAGGGACGGGGGAGCCTGGTGGGCTGCCGTTGATGGGGTCGCACAGGGTCGGACACGACTGAAGTGACTTAGCGTAGCATAGCATAGCACAGTGATGACTAACATGTTGAGCATCTTTTCACGTGCTTTTTTGGTCATTTGTGTATCGTCTTTGGAGGAGTGTCTGTTCAAGTCCCTCGTCCACTTCCAAGTCGGGTTGTCTTCTGTTCAGTTGTAAAAGTTATTCACCTGTTCTGCATACCAGGCCCTTCTCAGACCTGTGATTTGCAAACACTGCCTCCCATTCTACGATGTGTCTTTTCCCCTTTCTTGATAGTGACCGTTGGTGCACAACAGGATTTTCTTGTTCTGTTTGTTTTTGGTTTATTTGGCCTCCCCCTGCGGCATGAGGGATCTCAGTTCCCTGACCAGGGATTGAACCCATGACCCCTGCATTGGAAGCCTGGAGTCTTAACCACTGGACTCCCAGGGAAGTTCCAACAGTGTTTTGTGATGAAGTCTGATTTATCTTTTTGGTTTTGGTATTATATCTGAGAACCTGCTGCCAAATCCGAGGTCATATTTTCTTCTAAGAGTTTATCATTGTAGCTTGTACCTTTAGTTCGTTGGTCCACCTTGAATTAATTGTTGTACCTCGAAGGAGTCTGGGATCCAGCTTCCTTCTTTTGTGTGGCTTTTCTTTTGGTGAAGAAACACTCTTCCCTATTGAGGGCACAGCCTGGTGGGTGAGGCCATTGTCCGTCAGGAGCTTTGTGGTGGGGGCTCACAGGTGCCCCCCTCCCCGCCCCATGCCAGCTGCCTCCCTTCCTCCCGGCATCCCCGGAGGGCTGCCTCTTGGAGCAGCATGGATTCTGGGAAAGGCTTCCTGTTGTGGACATGGCTTCGCTCCTCAGGGAGGATCCTGGGTACAGCAGGGTGTGCCTTGTGGGAATGGCTGGTCCCTTGGTCGTCAACTACTCGTCTCCAAGACTAGAGGACCAGGTGTCCTGCAGCCTGGGGTCCCCTGGAGCCACAAGAAGGTCACACCACCATTCCCCCCAAGGCTGTTCGGGCCCAGAGACAAGCCGGCAGGCGGAGGTTTTCCCAACCAGGCCCTGGGACCACACAGAGCTGGCGGGAAATGAATTCCAACTTTGGGGGTGGCTCATGGATGATCTGACTGAGAACAGCAAAACATTTTTAAAAAGTGTTTTTCAACAAAACGGGTAGGACAAATAATGTGCCCCAGAGATGCAAGGTCCCGATCCTGGAACCCGAGGATGTTCCCGGGTGGAAGTGTTTGCAGATGCGAAGTGATTGAGGCTCGAGGTGCATGACAATCCTGGATCACCCAGACAGGCCTAAATGCTCTCACATATGGAGAAACAAGGGTCCAGCTATGGGAGAAGCAAGGGGAGGTCTGAGACATGGACAGGAGGAGGACGCAGCCACACACCAAGGAACACTGCCAGGGACCTGGGAAGCTGGGAGAGGCAGGAGGCCCCACCCCCAGTGTCTTTCCAGGGAGCACAGCCCTGTGACACCCTGACTGCTGGCTTCCGGGCTTCGGGGGGATGACAGTCCGTTGCTTTATGTCCCCATCAGTGATCCTTTGTTTCGGCAGTCCCAAGACGAGTGCAGGTTTCTGTCAGTGGAATCATCAGATGATGCTCTTGTGTTTCACTTCTTTCTCTCAGCACAATATTCTGCTAATTTTTAAGATTTATTTATTTATTTGGCTGCGTTAAGTCTTCGTTACGGCATGTAGGATATAGGTTCCATCATGCAGGATTATTCATTGCCGCACTCAGACTCTCTAGTTGTGGCGTGCAGGCTCAGCAGTTGTGGACCTAGCTGCTTAGTTGCTACTAAGTTGTGGACTTAGTAGCCCAGACTTAGTTGCTTCTCAGCATGAGAGCTTGTTAGCTCTCCCACCAGGGATCAAACCTGTGTCCCCTTCATTGCAAGGCATATTCTTAACCACTGGGCCCTCAAGAAAGTCCCTTTTTTAACAAATCACTTCAGTTCAGTCGCTCAGTCGTATCCGACTCTTTGCAACCCCATGGACTGCAGCATGCCAGGCCTCCCTGTCCGTCACCAACTCCTAGAGTTTATTCAAACTCATGTCCATCGAGTCAGTGATGCCATCCATCTCATCCTCTGTCGTCCCCTTCTCCTCCCGCCTTCAGTCTTTCCCAGCATCAGGGTCTTTTCCAAGAAGTCAGTTCTTCACATCAGGTGGCCAAAGTATTGGAGCTTCAGCTTCAGCTTCAGCTTCAGCATCAGTCCTTCCAATGTATATTCAGGACTGATTTCCTTTAGGACTGACTGGTTTGATATTCTTGCAGTCCAAGGGACTCTCAAGAGCCTTCTCCAGCACCACAGTTCAAAAGCATCAATTCTTTGGCAATCAGCTTTCTTTATAGTCCAACTCTCACATCCATACATGACCACTGGAAAAACCATAGCCTTAACTAGATGGACCTTTGGTGGTAAAGTAATATCTCTGCTTTTTAATATGCTGTCTAGGTTGGTCATAACTTTCCTTCCAAGGAGTAAGCGTCTTTTAATTTCATGGCTATAGTCACATCTGCAGTGATTTTGGAGCCTCCCAAAATAAAGTCTCTCACTGTTTCATTGTTTCCCTATCTATTTGCCATGAAGTGATGGGACCAGATGCCATGATCTTCTTTTTCTGAATGTTGAGTTTTTTAAAAAATAGTTAAAAAAAATTTTTTTTTGGCTGTACCAGGCCTTAATCACAGCATGTGGGATCTAGTTTCCTGACCAGGGATTGAACCCGGGCACCCTGCATTGGGAGCAGGGAGTCTTAGCCCTGGACCACCAGGAAGGTCCCCAATATTCTGCTGATTTTAATAAAATATTTCAGACATACAAAAAGGTGGAAAGAATACCCACCCTGCTGAAGACAGCAACCCTCACGGAGGGAGCTGGAGCCTGCCTGTGTCCTCTCATGGCACACGCGTGTGTCCCTAGACGGCATGCACAGGGTCACATGTGTCGTGGTACGGCCGTCCTTCCCCGCTCAGCTCTGCACTTCCCAGATCGGCTGTGTGGACAGGTGCTGCACGGGCTCATCCGCATCCCTGTTGTTTTCCATCAGGCGGCTTTGGACTTTTGTCTCCAGTACTTTGTTGTGAGCCTTGGTGCTGCCATGAACTTTAAAAAAAACGACTGTATTTGTTTTTGGCTGTGCTGGGTCTTCGCTGCCGTTAGGGCTCCTCTCTGGTTGTGGTGTGCCGGCCTCTCGCTGTGCTGGCCCCTCCTGCTGCAGAGCACGGCCTCTAGGCCTCTAGGTCGTGGGCTTCAGCAGTGGCGGCTCCTGGGCTCTAGGGCTCAGGCTCAGTAGTCGCAACATGGGGGCTGAGTTGCTCCATGGCACGTGGGATCTTCCCGGATCAGGATCAAGTTCATGTCTCCTGCGTTGGCAGGCGGATTCTTTACCACCTGAGCCTCCAGGGAAGCCCAGACATGAACATTTCTGAACACAGAGGCTGATCCTTACAGATCACCATTGTGAACTGGCCACTTTTCTTGGAATTTCATCTGTATTCATTCAGTTTAGGTCTCATGACAACCTCTGTGCTTCTACGAGACAGAAAGAAACTCACCCCTCTGTTGTGTGAGCCACTGATACTCTGGGTGTGGGCTGCTCACAGGGGTATTTAGGTAGGAGGAGGGGGCAGCTCTGGAGGAAGGGGGCCAAGGCTGGGGTGTGGGCAGCAGCTTCCTTCTGGAGGCTGGGGGGAGGGTCTGTCCCAGGCTGTCCTAGCTTCTGGAGGTCTACTGGCAATTCTTGAGGTTTCTTGGGGTGTAGAAGCATCACTTTGACCTCTGCCTCCATCTTCACAGTGTCCTCTCTCTGTATGTGTCTCTTTCCATGTCACCACATTTTATAAGGATCCAGGTCATTGTGTTAGGGCTAATCTAATGACCTCATCTTAATTAACTGCATCTAGAACAGCCTTTGGAGAAGGCAGTGGCACCCCACTCCAGTACTCTTGCCTGGAAAATCCCATGGACAGAGGAGCCTGGTAGGCTGCAGTCCATGGAGTTGCTAAGGGTCGGACACGACTGAGCGACTTCACTTTCACTTTTCACTTTCATGCACTGGAGAAGGAAATGGCAACCCACTCAAGTGTTCTTGCCTGGAGAATCCCAGGGACGGGGGAGCCTGGTGGGCTGCCGTCTATGGGGTCACACAGAGTTGGACACGACTGAAGCAACTTAGCAGCAGCAGCAGAACAACCTTATTCCAGATAAGGTTACATTCCGAGGTGCTGGGTTAGGACTTCAGTGTGGATTTGGAGGGGACTCAGTCAGCCTCTGACACAGCTTCCCGGTGTTGGGACGGCTCCACCCTGACGAGCACTGGGTCCTACAGAAAGCAGAGTCAGGACCCAGTTCAGGCTGGGTTGGAATTCTGACTGCAGGGTCCTTGGGCAGGTTGCCCTGATTTCCAGTCTACAAGAAGGAGATGAGATCAACACTACAGGTATGGAATCAAGTCAAACGCGATCAGGCCCACCCACTGTCTGGTAAGTCTCAGCATGGTATTAGCACCACCCCTCTCTCTTGACCCTCTTCCCTGTCTCCCCCTCCTCTGGGTTCTGCCTCATGGGACACGGCTCTGTGCTCACATGCACTTATTTCTCAGGACTTGCACACTCTTGAGACTTACATTAACCCATTGGTGTGCAATGGGGCTGAATCCAGACTCTTCTGGGAGCAGTTCCAAAAGCTAGTTATTTGAGAACAGATTTTTAAAACTCAGTTGAGAGCCTGATCCTCCCTGTATCTATTCCTGAGACTATCTATTTCCCTCTTCCACCCATTATTGAGAAATGGGACCCCAGGAACCCAGAAGGTCTCCAACCAATCAGCATGGATAAAGTTCTTTAGAAAGCATGCTTTGACATGATTACTAAGAGCAATCGTTTGTGTGAAGCTGTCACCTCCGACCACTGTTCCTCCGAATGAAGGGACTCCTCAGGGGTGAAGAGCTGGCTGATGAGAGAGCTCTGTGGCTGACTGCTAGCACTGGGGAAATAGTTAAGTTTCTTTCTGCAGGACTTCTCAGAGCCTTTAGTATGCTAATGAGCATCGAGACTCTGTGAAAGTGAAAAAGTTAGTTGCTCATTTATGTCCAATTCTATCCCATGGACAGAGGAGCCTGGCAGGCTACAGTCCATGGGATTCTCCAGGCAAGAATACTGGAGTGGGTTGCATTCCCTTCTCCAGGGGATCTTCCCGACCCAGGGATCAAACCCAGGTCTCCCACATTGTAGGCAGATTCTTTACTGTCTGAGCCACAAGGAAGCTGGTTCAAGACTCTGTGTATCAGCTATAATTCAGTTCTCCTGCAAGTGATAGAAACCCCAGATGACAATGGCTCCATTCAAGTTAGAGGAGTTTATTTCTCTCTCACTGAATCACAGTGCAGAGGCCAGAAGTTCCATCATCAGCTGAAACCTAACACCTGTCTAACTTGCCACTCTTGCCTTCTCAACACAGGCTTCTACCTCGTGACCCCAGAGGGCTGCTGATGCACCAGCCATTATGTGTAGGTTCCAGTGAGCAGGGAGAAGGGGATAAAGAAGGGTGCCCTCTTCCCTTTGTCACACTTCCACTTGGGGCCTATTGGTTGATCCATCTGCCAACACAACAGTGCAACTTTGGGGGAATTTGAAAAAGGCAATTCCTCTACCAGACACAGAAGGACACACAGCTTGACAAGGTCACAGTGCCTTTGTGCAAACTGGAAAAATGGTGAATTAGCCCATCACTATCCTTTCTAGAGGCAGACCTGGGACACAGCCTGTGCTGGAGACCTTCTAGGGTAAGCAGAGGGTATGTTCTCTAGGCCCACCATCTCTGCTCCAAACTCTCACACTGGGCACAGCTGGCATTAGTCAGCACGAGAGGCTGCCCTGCCCCCTGACCTGAATATGGGAACACGACCAATCTTAGCTGCAAGGGAGGCTGGGAAGTGCAATCTTTATTCAGTGGCCACAAGCTCAGCTTAAAATAGGGGTGTTGTTCCAAAGAAGTCCTAAGGAAGAAAAAAGTAGGGTGCTGGTTTGAGTCTCTGCCACACCCTCACCCAAGGAACCCTTTAAAATGAAACCCCAAATGACAGACAGCTGGCTCAGGACACTGGGGTCCCAAAGGGCAAGCTGGTGGAGTACCTTGGGTCTAAATCCATGGTTGTTCCAAACAGCTGATGGACCTTCCCTGCTGGGGCGGTGGACATGGGTTATGCTTGCCGGTACCCAGCAGGAAGGGGTCTTCCTGGGCTGTGGTTGCCTCATCTCATGACTCACATCCTGGGGGGAATCCAAGTCCACCTCCCAACCTCTAGACCAGAGCCGCAGTCACTCCCCCATCAACCCAGGCAGCTAGGATGCAGGCCCCAAGACACTTGGAGGAAGAGACCAGGACCAGGGCCTGGGCCACCAGGAGGGAGGGGGATGTGGAGCTTCTCCATAGGGTCTGGCTGGCATGCAGAGGGCAGTGCCACCCCACCCACTGGTGGCAGCAGCATGACTGCCTCCCCATCCCTGGTGTGACCAGCTGTCGGTGGGGGGCCAGTCTGAGCCTGCCTCCAGCTTCCTGTCTGTCCCCCCAGGTGGTCCCCCTTCTGAACAAGGCCCGGGCTGTGTGGGTCACAGCAGGATCCCTGAGGTGGCACGTCCCCTCCACCACCACTACCAGGGATGGCTGGGTTTCCATCCTGCCCACATTCTGCGTCACAGCTGAGTGCAGGGTGAGTTCCAGGAGAATGCACACTTCCTGGAGCCAAGCCAGTCGGAGAAGGAAGCAGCTGTCCTCCATGTCAGTCTGGGAGGGGCTGGGAGGACTCCTGCCCCTATTAACACAGAAATATCATCTTCAGCAGAAATACCTTCGCAAATATTCATCAGAAGGACTGATGCTGAAGCTGAAGTGCCAATACTTGGGCCACCTGATGCAAAGAGCCAACCCATTGGAAGAGACCCTGATGGGAAAGATTGAAGGCAGGAAGAAAAGGGGATGACAGAGGATGAGATGGTTGGATGCCATCATCAATTCAGTGGACATGAGTTTGAGCAAACTCTGGGAGATAGTGATGGACAGGGAAGCCTGGTGTGCTGCTGTCCATGGGGTCGCAAGGAGTCGGACACGACTGAGCAAATGAACAACTGTCTACATACTTCATTCATTAGAATACTGGTGTGGCACACTCCTCCACATGGATGCAGAGGCATGCAGGCTAACATGGTTTATCCTCTAAATTGGTCAGTATCAAGAGAGAAGAAGCGGTGAGGGGTGCTGGGCATCCTTGCCCCCTTCCCAAGAAGTGGGCCTCTGCCAGCTCCAGACTGGGAGGAACCAAACTCAGACAATCCTGGGAAGGTGGCCTGACAGCAAGGGCTTTAAAATGTTCCCTCCCTCCCTCCCTCACCAGGTAGCACTGAGCTCCTACCAGGGATCAGGTACTGGGGCTTCCTTGCTCGGGGGAGGAGTCATACAAGAAATAAAACACCTGGAGGGGGCTAGAGACCAACAGAGGACAGATAAAAAGTACAGTGTGTACCCACGGATGAGAATTCAGACTTGAACATCCTGACACGCAGATGAACCTACAGGACGTGACGCCGAGGGAAGTAAACTGGTCATAGAAGGATAAATACCGAATGGTCCCACTCACAGAGGCCCCTGGAGGAGTCAGCTTCCCAGAGACAGGAAGTGAGAATGGTGGGGGCCAGGGGCAGAGTCGGGGTGATGGGAAATGAAATAAACTGTGCACTCATGGTAAATATTATGATACGTGTACTTTACCACAATTTCACAAAGAAAGGAAAATCAAGGAAAGGGTTGAAGAGCCCCAGGGGGCAGAATGGCCACATACCCCAACAGACGGGCGGGACTGCCCAGTAGGCAGCAAGGGAAGAGCCCAGCAGGCCAAAGGCACAGCTGGTGCAAGGGCCCTGGGGTGGGAGAAGCTCTCCGAGTCAGGGGAGGGGCCAGGGGACCAGGTTCGGAGCTGAGTCCGAGGGTGGTCCCTCCGTGGAGGCGCCCAGCACAGTGTCTCCTGCAGGAGCATGCTTGCCCTGCTCTGCGTAGCACACCCAGCCTCCATCACCATGCTGCCCAGATGGCCGGGGTGGAAGTCCCCTGCCCATCTGCCGCCTCCGTCAGATCACCAGCATCTCAGGCAGGGCAGGGCCTCCTGCGGCCTCAGCAAAGGCAGTATTTGGCCGGGTGCGCTCTTAACAGGCGGGGGGTGAGTTACCTCGTCAGGAGGGAGAGGGGGCGGGAGGCAGAGCCACCTTGTGGCACGTCCCTTGTGGCACGTCCCTCGTGGCCTAGTTAGGCTCAAGATGGCACTGCAGGGTCAAAGGTAAGCTTCACACCCTGGATGAGGCAGGTGTCTGCTGGAGGAGTGAGGTCCCTGGCAAGACAGGTCATGGGCACCCCAGCCCTTTCGGTGCTTTTCTGGGGCCCAACACTAACATGGGGGAAGGCTAGTGGCTGGATCCAGAACCAGCATTAAAATTAATGTGACTCACTCTTCTCCTGGGTCCATGGTGCCTGACATGGTGGAGGAGAGGAGGCCCCGTAAGGGCACAGCATGGTGGAGCACAGGGGCAGAGGCCACTCAGGTGGGTACCCCCGGCAGCATCAGGCAATGGGGATGTCCATCTGCTCACACTTCCCCCGTGCAGCAGCCACCCTGACTCAGGGCGCAGCTCCCAGCGTCTGCGGTGTCACCCGCCCATGTGTGTTGGGAGGCGGATGCTGTGCCTGGAACCACTGCAGGTGGCCTGGGCTTCCTTACACATGGTGGCTGGGACCCAAGGGCGCGTGTCCTGAGAGGTAGATTTCCACGAGGACGAAGGCCACGTTTGTTCTGACCTCGGACCCCAGCGACACAACCATTGCCTCCTGTCCTGACATCAAGACGGCACCGGACCTCACCCGGTTCCCAGAGAGGGTGACCTGCTTGGAGGACGAAGTTCTAGAAGAGCATCAGGACCTGGAAATACCATTGTGTCCACTGGGAAACTCACCCGCTGAGACCCCACAGCTGCAAAGAGTAACATCCCAGTGCAAAGAGCCAGGATCTAACGGCTTTAAGTCACTCGACAGTAAGGGGGAGATCATTGGACAGCCCCTTCAACACTGAATAAAAATGATTTCTAGCACAGTTTTTCCCCTTCTCAATTCTCACATTTAATTCCTGGCCTCTGGTGCGAAGAGCTCGCTGTGCGTGCCACCCACCACCCTCAATTTGGACAAGGCCCCACCTCATCTGAGACTGGCTCGTCCTCAGGACCTACTCACTCCTAATGCCCTCCCTCCTGGGCATCCTTCTTGGGGTGTGTGCCTTTGGAAAGGCACAATCCTTGAAAAATAGTGTTTTCTACATTCCTCATTTACCTAAATGGGATGGTGAAATGGGTCTGGTTCTACTTCCTTTTTCTCCACTCAAACTGATCTTAAAATCTTGTTTTCAGTACATGTTTTGAGGCTCACTTCCATTTTGGATGTAGAAGCCATGAGAACACTACTCACAGCCTATCAACAAGGAAAAGTGGAGGATCTACAAGATCTTTAACTATTCTTGAACTCAGAGAGCTGAGGCTGTGAGGCAACCAGGTGACTGAATTCTGAAGAGGGACAAGCCCCTCCAAGTCAGGTGGGGGTGGGGCACAGACTCAGGAGGGGGCAGATACAAAGGAGGTAGCCTGGCCTTTGAGGACCACCCCCTGCATCATCTCACAGGCGTGCAGGATGGGACTGGAGAGACCCCTCAACCCCCAGGGTGAGCCGGCATGAAACCCCACCCACCACCCCGACCCTTCCCTCCTTTGAAGCAAAAACCTTAATTTAATGGGGGAGGAAACTGGCCCCCCACCCCAGGCAACCTGGGTGAAGACTGCTGCTTCTGGGTAGGAGTGTGTAACCTTTCGGCCCCAGGCCCCCACCCCGATACACGACAGGGGCTGCGGCAGACACAGGAGAGACCAGACCGCTGGCCAGGCTGACCCTGGAGGCCCAGGACACAGGACTTGCTCAAGATCAGAACATCTTCCTCCACCCAGGGTCGGGGGACGAGAGCAGAGACACGGCCCACCCCAGGGTGGGGACAGGTGCACAGGGCCGACTGAAAGCTGGAAGCGGGGCACGAACACGGAGGGAGACCTTCTGGCAGGAGGAATCGGAAGGCCATGAAAGCCATGCTGAAACTAAACCCCACACCCAGCTCGTCAGCTCAGCAGACGGACTCAGCCCCACACTGCGGGCCAACTGGAGGGTGCGTCCACTTTCGGGGCCCAGGACTCTTGGCTTTGGTCTCTGTTGTTCTATAGAAAGCATCCGGCATTTGGTCAGGAGTCAGGAGATACAGCGAAGAGAAAACCATCCATCCTCAGAACCAGACCTGAGAGTATCTGCCTGCCACCCATTCTCCATCAACTGCACGGCTGCTCCACTCGGCAGGGACCCCAGAGTGCTTCTGTGACTCTCGCGGCCACAGATAGCACCCAGGTGTATCGCTGTAGGTCCCATGTGACCCTGTAGGAGCCTTCTGGTGAAGCCTGTAGGACCACAGAGTCCAGCTTCATCTCCTTGGGGACCGCTAGGTTCCATGACAACCGCCCCAGCAATGCTCCCACCAGCAGCAACCAGCAGTAGGGCCACCCACTAACAGCAGGGCCAGATAAACTGCCATCTCACGGGTCTCCAAGCATGTGTTTCTGATGAGGCCAAGGCCCAGAACATCTTCATGCACTTGTTGGCCGCGTGGCTTTTCTTTTCAGGGAGCTATTAAGATCCTCTGCCATTTTCTCCTGATTTCCAACAATTCTCCCTTAACCCTAAATGTGAATTCCTTGCCAGCTTTAGCATTAAAAAAGAGAGAGAGGGAGAAGGCTTCCTCCCAGATGGTCGCCTGTTCATAGTCCAGGCTCTCCTTCTCCTGATGTGGCTGCATCTCCCAGGGCCTCCACCGATGACTCACACGTGTCTCATAGGTCTTCTTCACCCTGAGCAGCTATGATCAGGAGAAGGCAATGGCACCCCACTCCAGTACTCTTGCCTGGAAAATCCCATGGGAGGAGCCTGGTGGGCTGCAGTCCATGGGGTCGCTAAGAGCCAGACATGACTGAGTGGCTTCACTTTCACTTTTCACTTTCATGCATTGGAGAAGGAAATGGCAACCCACTCCAGTGTTCTTGCCTGGAGAATCCCAGGGACGGGGGAGCCTGGTGGGCTGCTGTCTGTGGGGTTGCATAGAGTTGGACACGACTGAAGTGACTTAGCAGCAGCAGCTATGATCAGCTCCCATGTTACCTTCTGCTGGCTTCACACCCCTACTCCAGGACCCCTGCATCTGGCTTGGCCCTGGCCCTGATACCGTGAGGCTGCTCTGATCAAAGCCGCCCTGGTTCCCATCCAGTATCCTCCACACTCAGCTCCTCCTCTAAACTCTCCCCTCTGGCTTCACTTTCTGCAACATTTCCTCCAGCTCTATGGCTGTCCTCCTGCCAACAGAACTCTCTGGCTAGAAAACTCAGGTCCACACTCACAGAGCATACGCTACTGAGGGCTTCACCTCTTATCTCTGACACGGACTGATCGTGGTGTTAATATCGGAAGGAAACTGAGTTAACGTGAAGCAAAATATGTTTAAAATATACCCGATTTTTTTCTACCAACCATTTTCTAAAAATGTATAAGCAACTAAAGCCACTAATTTCATTAAAATGTTCCTTTTCAGAGATACTGCAATCAAAGAATTCCTGCTTTATCCCTGTATATTAAACCCATCATTGGCTTTTACAGATTGCATTTTTTTAAAAGTGTCTCTTTTCTCCTCCATTTATTTAATTTTTTGGCTTCACCTGGTGTGGCTTGTGCGATTTCGGTTCCCTGACGGGGGACAGAATCTGGACCCTGGGCAGTGAAAGCACTGAATCCTAATCACCGGACCCCCAGGGATTCCCCCCAGGGCCCAGTTCTGGGTTGGTTCAACAGTGATATAAAAAGTGGGAGCACTTGTATGAGACAATGCCTCAATATCATTTGTATGTAAATTATTCACCAAATCATTTAGTTAAGAAACACTAACTAGTTATTTTTAGACCAATTAGAGATGAGACATACCGGGGCCCTGCTTTGCTGAGGCCGGCCCTGGGCCTGGGGGTCAGTGTGATGAGCAGAGTCGTCACTGGAAACTGGCCGTAGGTTGAGACGCCTGTCCCCTAAGCCGGCATTCATTGTCATTAAGCGATAGCTCTACTGTTTAACGAATTTTAGGTTAAAAATGGTACGGAGATCTTAGGTCTTAGTGAAAATAAGAGGGTCTGTCTGTAAAATGGCAAAAATAATTTGTGCAAAGAATTTCTTCTTAGAGGGTATAGAGCACAGCTCGTGGGCTAAACATAATGTACATTATTTAGGACATCTGCATAATACAACAGAATGCAAAACACTGAATATTTGGCCCAAGTACAGTTATTTTCAGGATTTGCCAGGTCACTGCTTTTTAAAAATGTTGTTTATTTTTGGCCATGCTGGGTCTTTGTTGCTGTGCTCGGGCTTTCTCTATTAACAGCTGTGGTGTGCAGGTTTCTCATTATAGTGGGTCCTGTCGCAGCATGGGCCCTGGGCACACGGGCTTAGCTGCTCCTCTCTACGCGCAATCTTCCTGAACCAGGGATCCATCCCAGGTCCCCTGCATTGGCAGGCGGATCCTTAACCACTGGACCACTGGGGCAACCCCCAGATTGTTATTTACTCATTTCTCTTTTCAGAGAATATTATTAGTCAAGTATTACTTTGAGCTACACTAAATCTTATAAACCAACTTCTTGATATGAAGGAAGCACTTAGGGGCTGAAGGCTGGGCCAAGGTCTCACTGGGTAAAATTTCACACCCACCCTCTCACCTCTGACCTGAAGGAGTTTGAGACAGAACAGAGGGACTGTCTTCTGTCAAATCCATGAGAAGCATGTCTTAAAACAACACACTTCACCACGGTCATTCCTCACTCCAGCCAAGTCCACAATTTTACATGCACTTAAAAAAAATACTTTAGCCTGCAGACTTAAGCCTCTACATACAAACATTAGCCTCTACGTATAAACAGTTTGGCAGTTAAAACTCTCTGACAGTGGTTTAATGGACTCTTTAGCGCAACCGGGAATTTACTGGCAGGAAATTTCACATTATGAACTACAAAAGGTAATACCTTACTGATGAATTGTTTTCTTCTCATTACTATCAGAATAATTAGATTTAGGGTGAACTACAATAAAAAACAAACTGAAGCTTTCCATTTTTTTTTTTTCATGGAAAACCAGTGACTACCTCAAGAAACTTAGAAAACATTTTTGAAGATGCAAATGGGCCTAAGTGCTCCAGAGTGGAGCAATCCTGATTTTTTAGAATCTGTGGGGGTCACAACAAACCCCAAGTGTCACCAGCAAACATGTCAACATCTGAATGTTGTCCTTAAAATGGAAAAGCATCTGTGGTGACATGAGTTTTAGAAAATAAAACGTCCATGAAGCATGTTTCTGTTTTTAATTTTTTTGCTTTGATAAATCAGTTGCTTCACAAAAATCCCTTTCAAAGACAACAATCCAAGAAAACATTGTTACAGCATTCACATTTAAAGATTGTCAGTTCACAGACCAGACAGAACTCAATTAGGGGAGGGTGGCGGGTTTTTTTTTCTGTCCCTAACTACCAGAGGCGGGCCGTTCTCACTTTCCCGGGATGTCTGAGCTTGTCTGAAAGAAAAGGTACTCCCCCACTTTCTCATCCCGGTCAGAGTCAGGTCAGGTCGTGGCCAGGTTATGTGGAGAAGACTCTGGGACTCGGGCCACGGCGGCTCCAGCATCAGGGCCCTGTGGTCTTTGAGCGAGCTGGGGCTGTGGCCCACCGTACGTTGCACGCTGGACAAACACTTACACTGTTTTATTTCTGGAATCAGAACACAAAAGCTGCATTACTGCGGCAGCTGGAGTGTGGCTGGACATGGCCCAGCCATCTGCTACCCGCTCAAGAGCTGAACAGCAGGTAACTCGACACGTTCAACCTGGGTTGCAAGACACAGTCAAAACCATCCTTCAGGGAAAAGAATTTAACAAGAGCAAATTCCTTTAAGATGAGAGCTCAGCAGGGTTGTGCTCTCACAGATGCTCTTAAAACCCCAGGGGCTGGAAAATGGGTCTTTATTAGGTGCCAGCTAACTACCAATGCCCCAGACAGTGCCTTATGAACCAAAACAGTCTGGCTGTTGGGTTAAGATTCCATTAGTTACTCATGGGAAGAGCTTGAAATGCCCCCTCTCGAATGATCTTTATCCTAGTCCTCTGAATGTAGCGACCAGGATGCAGACTGCAGCTGCAGGGAGCAGGGACTGCGACCCCAGGCACTGACTGCCGGACCCCAACATGGCCCTGATGTGGCCCCATGTCCACGCTGCTGCAGCCTGTGCAGCCCGAGCCCAGCACCCCGGCTCCAGGGAACAGGATTTCTGCTTGGGGAAACTGACCAGGAGTGACCACCAACCTGAACCTGAGGTCAGAGGGACAGAGGGAGGCGAGGGAGGGAGGAGGTGGCTGGCCAGCTTCCACAGGGTCTTGTCTTAAATCCTAACTTTGTTGGACTTAAAACAATCTTTCAAACTGGTATAGTTTAAAAGATGTGACTTAAAATATATAAAATTGTTTAAAAGGAACACAATAGCTGCTTAAAAATGTTATTCTCTCCCCCAAAAGAGAGTCAAGTTTTTCTTTTAAATCTCCTGAAATATTTTAAAAGAAATTCCTCTGTATTTCTTGCTTCCTTCTAAGTTATCCAGGAAGTACTCTCCTATGACTAATTTTAATTATTAATAATTTGGGAAGAAAAAGTCAGTTCCAGAAAAAAAATCTGTACTTGCTCAGAACACTCGTGGGTAGCCTTGGTCCACAACCAATTACTGTCGCTGCCTTTCAGGAACTGACGACCATTAGACTGTCCTTCAGGGCTTCCGGTGTCCCACCGATGGTGACGCAGAGACATCTTCTGTGAAACCAGGTCCTGTTTCCTCTCTGAGAAAAAGCCTCACTTGAAAGTAAACTGGCAGATGCAAATCCAAACCCAGGGAAACAAACCCAGTCTGCTCTGTGGTCCATCTGGTCACCAGGAGCCGAAGTCCCACCATTATCCAGATGTGATGTGATCAAGTCAGAGGATGAACCACCGACCGAGTGATGACGAGCCGCCGGCACCCCACCCCCAGGCCCTGCCGGTTCCTGTCCATCCTGCAGTGGACACGCACTAATCGTGTAACAAAGCCGAGGGTCTGCTCTTTGCCTGCTCTGAGCCAACAGGATGGACACTTGATAGAAGTTTATGACATACGTTCTATGCATAACATACGCTGACCGAAAGCTCCTAAGACAACACCCAGCTAACACGGCACATCCCCACTCAACCATGGTCAGACTTAAATCAGACGGAAACAGTCAGCAAAAGCTTTTAACTGACCACTGGCTACCACTTCTTAACTTAGCTAAGCCCTACTTAGCAAATACCTTGAGACGTACATTTAGATAAAGTGTAAATTGCAATCTGAGCAACATATTGACTAAAATTTGAAGATATCAAAATTTCATTAAATAGATGTTTCTTTTATAGTAGAAAATGTGAATTAATACCCTGGGAGAGCAGAGAACCAGAATACTAGCTAACTGGGGGCAGGTTCATCAAATTTGGCCAATTCAGAACATTCCAAATTGAGACAGTCAATAAGTGTGTACTGTTTCTCCTCTAGAATTTACCCTTGACATAGTCATAATCCAATTCATACGGAATTTATAAAAATAGCTTTTTATCCAATAATTCCAGCAAGGTAAAAATAGGAGTTTCTTTTCATATATAGCAAATGACACAGGCTCACGGAACATGAGAACGGAACCACATCTGAGTCGCCACACATCCACCACAGGTCACACGCGGTTTATTGTGCTGTCACCCGCCTCGCACGGGCGGTCTCCAGGTGCAGGGGCTTCTTCCTAATCCCAGGGCTGACAGGTGAGCCAGCCCCCTGAGACCTGCCTTAACCACAGGACGAAATTAAACTGTGTAATTGTTCAGAAAATGGCAGCGCTAGGCCTTCATCTAATTAGGGCTCATGGGGTGGGGGAAGGCGTTTGTCATTCATCACATTTTTAGCGTTAAACCTTTAAAGAATCCCCTTAAAAACTCACGCACACACGCACACACACACACGTGCACACACACACACGTGCACACACACACGCACACACACCTTGAAAGAAGTTGCTGCACCGGCAAAGACGCCCTGGAAGCTTACTATGAAATACAAAAGTGCACTCTTCTATGCCTACATATAAAACATATTAGAAATAAAACTGTGTAAAATGTTTGCTGTGCAAACTATAAAAAGGGGTGCCGGCGGCCAGGCCCTACTGCAGGGAGTCGCTGTTCTCCAGGACCAGCCCGCCCAGGTGGCCGGGCGCCAGCGCCGCCCCGCCGTCCCCCGTGCTGTCCACGGAGTCGTCCTCGCTCTGCTCGGCCATCATCACCTGCTGCACCGCCAGCGTGGCCCCGTCCGATGACAGGGACTGCAGGCTGTCCACGTTCATGCTCACGGGTGCGGTGATGGTCACGACGGCCCCTGTGGCACAAAGCGGCGTCACCATGCCATCGGGGTTCAGCCCGCTGGGCTGCGCATCCTGTCTTCCCCTGGCTGTGTTTCTGGGACCATCCACAGGGATTTAAGGAATGTCTCTACTAGGATCGTCCCAGACCCTGCAAAGCTAAGCTCTCTGTTTAGAGAGGGTCTGAGGGTCAGGATGGTAAAGGGGACAGATGCCTGGGGTGGAAAGCAAGCGTTACACAGAGGACAAGGGACCCAGGACACAGGGGAGAGGCCTCAGAGGACAGGCAGGGGTGGAGGGACTGAGGTCAGAGGACGGCAGGCCAGTCTGCGAGGGAAAGTGGACACCCGAGACACATGCTCCTGTGCTCCAGCCCAACATCGGGGAGTGGGAACCACCAGGTACCCTCGAGTGGGACGCGGACTAGAAATGCTGGGCCGTGAAGGCTCTGTGCCAGGAAACCACACAGCTGGATGAAGCCTGAGGGGACACAGGGTGAAATACCAGGCAGTGGGCGCATGACACACACACACACCCTGCACTGAAGCAGGAGGGGCAGAGAGAGACAGGAGCGGCCTTGGGCGTCTGGCCGTGCACTCCCCTCTCCTGGGCACACCTGTACTGCTGACGGGCGCCTGGACCAGCACTGTCCCCACGATCAGACGCAGTAAGACTGCTGCCTGCCCCTGGTTTACCGCCTCACCCGCACCCGCAAGACAGGGTCGCCCAGCCCGGTGCCCACCTTCAGACACAGTCAGCTCACTGGCGGCTGGCTGTGCTGCTCCCGAGGCAATGGAGTCAGGCCAAAACCTCTGGACGGGTCTGTTCTGAGCAGTTTTTTTCTTTGTTTTTGGAGTTTCTGAGCAACTAGAATCCAACATCGGCTGTAGGATTCGTCTTCTTGCGTTGATGAACCTGCGTGAAGGAAATACTCATGTCAAAATGGCCTTTCCAAGGCCCTGTGGCCTCAATGACAGGCCAGATGCTTCACAAACCACATGAATGTGACCACGTATTCCCTGCTGTAAGAAGTGCTTAAGAGTAACGCCAAGCATCTCATCTAAACTTCCAGAGAGTAGGGCTGTTTTTAGAGTAATTCACTTGAATAAAGACAGACTGTCCCACAGCGTCTTTTCTCCACTCTGATTTATCCACGTCTGTGAATTGGGTATTCACGATGACACAGAGGATGCTGTTCAAACTGTGGATGTGACATGCCCTTCTCTAAGGAAGTGGCAGGGTAGAGCAGCAGAACCAGGCACCCTGCAGCCTCCGACCCGAGGCCCGCAGGCGGTGCGTCTCTGAGCGCCCACCCGGTTAGGCCCTGAGTGTGGACAGATGTCCGGCTCTGAGGCTGCCTAATTGTGAAATACTAAGATTCAAAAAATCTCCAATTGCCCAAGGACATATTCTAATAATAGATATGAACAGGCTGACACTACAGAGCTTTGTTCAGAGACTGTCGCTGGTCCCTGCGGCTGAGTGTGAGCCGGACTGAAGGGTCACAACAGCCCCTCGGCACGCCACAGACCCCAGCATGACCTGGGAGGGAAGCCCGCTGCCATCTCTACGTCTGTCTGTCCTCCGTCAAAGCTTCTACAAGGCACAGGCGTGAGCTAATGATGGGTGTGTCCAAATTCACTCCAAAATACAATTTTTGCAAATATAAAAGGAAAGTCATAAAAGGTAAAAAATAGCCACTAGAAGACTTTAGAAATTTTAGAATTTATAAAAGACATGTATTAAATTGTTATTAATTTTAAAATGAAAAGCTGAGGTCAAACCTTCTAGAAAAGACAATTCTGTGAATAGCACAGAGGAGCAAGTTAGGAACAGCAGGGGCCCACAGGTGAAGAGGCTGACAAGCCGCCAACCATCAGCACATCCAGAGACATCGCTCTGTCCTCTGTCCGTGACCCATCTGTCAGTCACTGAACCAAAACACAGTTTCTGAATGGGATGCCATGAAGACAGTGGAGACTATGACAGAGAAAGACTCAAAACTCACAGCAACGAAACACTCAACGCCTTTCAACTCTTGTTAACGCTCTGTTTAAAAGATCCAACAGGAAATAATCCAGCACCATGGCTTATAGTTGCCACTTAAGTCAAAAATAATAGCTCAAAGGCAAGATAGGAGAAACACTTCATGCAGTGCCAAAGCATACCTCCCGCATGTATAACTGCACAAAATGGAAAATTTTTATTGTTTACACTGGAATCTACCTGATCTTCAAATTTAAATTTTAACAGTTAAAATGAAAATACAGCAATGTTTACAAGTGGTAGAAACTGTGTCTTCTTTTACACATGCCAATGCTATTAAGCTGAAATCATTTCCTACGTCTGAATGATGAGTAAAATAGTAAAAAAAGAGGCCAACGACTAAAAGCGGGATGCAAGTGCACGCTCAGAGGCCACCACCACTTTGTGACATCAGCGCCTCTAATTTAAGGGGAACACGTGGTCAGGGTCCAAGTGTCCACAGTGACACGTGACGCCAGAGCCACGACAGGTGCTCCCTGTATAAAGCACACGTTTCCTTCTCAGGACCCCTTAGGCCTGCTGGGGCAGGGCCACTGTGGCCGGCCAGCTCGGGGGCTGCCTCCCCACATCACCGTTGAACAAAGGATACAGGGTCTCAAAAGGGCGGGGTGGGGGCCACCAGTGATCAGGTGAACTCACCTCGGCTGTCCACAGCCCAGGGAAACTCGTCCACAAAACATCACGGTTTAAGGGGGGTGGGGGGAGGCCCTGGAGAAACGCGTTTCTGATTGAGCAAATACATCATAGTGAAAAGTCCTTGGGCATCGGTCACAAAACTTAGGTGAGTGTGTGCGATTTATGCTTAAGTGTCCTGCCGCCAATCCCAGACTCTGATAACAGAGGAATGCTCGTGTAATTCACCCAGACTGTACTATCACTGGTGTGCGGCTGACAGCAGAGTCTCAGAAAGTGGGCGCGTCTTACCAGTTGTTAACTTGGAGTAGTGTCAAGTTTGTCTGAGCAGCAATCTGTTTTTTTTCATCTTCTGTTGGGTATGGATGCTGAAAATAAAAAGGAGTGTCACCGTGAACTTTAGTGTTTAAAAAGGAATTCAAGCCCACCCGGGTGAAACAGAAGCACACAAATAATCGTTAGTAAAAACTGGTATGAACAGTGCTTTTAGCTAAAACTTTAGTCTTATATTTGTTTCCAGAAATGCCTAAAACATAATGAAGCCTTTCTCCCAGCTGCCCAAGAACACAGGTGTTGCAGCAGCTGGTGGAAGCCCAGGCAGAGGTGTTGTCCAGACGGGAGTCTGGCTCAAAGGCCACAGGGAAGGTAAGAGATGCAGGTAAGAGCACTGGAAGTGGAGGGACTCCGGGGGCTCTGCCAGGCGCTGTTCTAAGCACCCGATAAGAGCACTGGAAGTGGAGGGACTCTGGGGGCTCTGCCAGGCGCTGTTCTAAGCACCCGATAAGAGCACTGGAAGTGGAGGGACTCCGGGGGCTCTGCCAGGCGCTGTTCTAAGCACCCGATACAGCCCACGGTTCTTCTATCAGCTTCACAGCTGTCATTTCAGAACCATAAACTGAATCCATTTAAAGCAGATAAATGGCTGTGTTTTGACCCACAACACAACAAATAATGTGATCACCTGTGTACATCCTACATAGGAATCCACTGATTCTGCACACTCACAGACGAGGAACCCAAGCAGGGCAGGGCACACCCTCCCCATCCAGGGCTGGTGGAACAGGAGGCAGCAGGAAGAGGCCCGGACAGACTGCCCCAGGCCATCACGTCCAGGTGACACATTCTGTCACGGGAACTGTGAGCATGAAGTGGACCGGGATGCACTGCGGTCACCTCTGCTAGGCTAACGAGTGCTCTCGGCAGAGAGCTCAGCTCGGGGCTGGGGAAGGGGTGTCTGCTATTTCCTCTTTATTTCATGGATGACTGAGATATGTCGCTTAGAAAAAACAGAATTAAACCAGAAGTAAATACAGACACACCTAGGAAATACTGCAGGTTCAGTTCCACACTACCTCATTAAATCGAACATTGCAATAAAGTGGGCCACAAATTGTTCTGCTTCCAAAAATGTATATAAGTTGTGTTTACACTATACTGTAGTCCAGTAAGTGTGTAATAAGCATTTTTGTCCAAAAAAAAGTACACACCTTAATTAGAAGAAACTTTATTGATAAAAATCACTAACCATCATCTGATTCGTCAGCGAGTCATGATCTTTTCACAACTGCTAAGTCACTTCAGTCATGTCCGACTCTGTGTGACCCCATAGACATCAGCCCACCAGGCTCTCCAGCCCCTGGGATTCTCCAGGCAAGAACACTGGAGTGGGTTGCCATTTCCTTCTCCAGTGCATGAAAGTGAAAAAGTGAAAGTGAAGTCGCTCAGTCGTGTCCGACTCTTAGCGATCCCATGGACTGCAGCCTACCAGGCTCCTCCATCCATGGGATTTTCCAGGCAAGAGTACTGGAGTGGGGTGCCATTACCTTTTCACAACAGTCACATTAAAAATGACTGAGCACAGACCATCACAACAAATAAAATAATGATGAAAGAGTTTGAAGTAAATATTGCGAGAATTACCAAAACATGATCCAGAGACACAGAGTGACCACATGCTGTCAGGAACAGCACCAACAGATCTGATTCACGCTGAGCTGCCACAAACCTTCAATTCTCAGAAATCATGACATCTGAGAAGTGTGATATGCTTGTATCAAAATTCACAGAAGCACCAAAGGAAGGTAATTTCTATCTACAGGAATAACATGTCCAGAGGTGACTATCGTCTGCATGGGGGACCAGAGAGACACCTACTGTAAAACCTACATGCGCTCAAGTCCCTCATTTTGCACCGACCAGGACCTCAGAGAGTGGACAGTGCCAACAAAGAAGGAGGTGGGAGTGTGTTTCAGTTCTTAAGTGAGCATCCTGTGTTGGAAAAGTCACTGTGTATCCTGGGGACAACGGAACAGCAGCAGATTCATCTCAGCAGCACTCCATGCCTCACACTGAGTGACAGTAACTCACTTTCATTCCACAGGAGCACACATGGAGCCAACTGAGAGCTTCTGGGAACAGAAATATTGTTCTTGTCCTCTAAAAAGCTCATAAAATAAAAACGTGACAGGAAGCAAGTACACAAACCAGGAAAAAAAAAAAGTAACAACTTCTGCCTAGAGTGTGAGGAAAAACCACAAAGGGAGGATAATATTTACAGGAAACGAGGGAAATAAGACATAGAAAATGTTTACACGGGAAAAAAATTGGCATTTTAAAATGAACCTATGAGCAAGGTCTATTTTAGAAATGATTAATACATTAAAGGAAACAATAGGAAAAAACCCAATTCCATTATGTGTGTAATAGTCCAATCACTACATTACAGACATACTCACTAGCTCTAATAATCACAGTGTATTAGAAACATGTACGATCTGCTTTCTCACCAGGTACCTAAGCTTCTGGTGCTTTGGGCCCTCATTCACCGTGTTAACTAGCTGCACAACCTTCCATCAAATCCACGGGTCCTGATTCACATACCACCTCATTCCCCATTATTATAATGAACATCACTGTGACCCTCTAGCCATGAAATCTCCATTTCCTTCTGACTCTTTCTAAGACCAACTTCCCCATGAGGCTGTACTGCAGCAAACAGCAGTGTTCTCCTTCCACACGTGTGCGTGAGCTGTGCCCTCCCACTGGGGCCCAGCGCGCAGAGCCTGACCCAGGCAGAGGAAAGAGGCTTAGCAGGGAGCAGGGCCAAGCCCCAGGGGGACACAAGGCGACATCTGGGCGCTGGCCTTGGGGCTCCTGGTCGAGGGAGGACAAAGAAGATGCCAAGGAACAACCTTGGCCTTAGCCCAGGCGGCGGGCACCTCTGGGGGGTGAGGGGGACTATAGAGACCTGAGGGCACCAAGGTGCACTGGGCAGAGGCAAGGAGGCGGGGGCAGTAAGGATGCGGCTGCAGGGGGTAATGACTGTCGTGATGCCGAGGGGCAGGTCTGGGCCCACCGGCTCAGCTCAGGAGCAGCCCTGGGCAGGACCGTGGAAGGAAAACCTTGTGGACGGAAATGCCTGGTGGAGAGGGGCTTCCTGCCAGCCTTCCTGGCCTCCCGCCCCTCTGGATGCCAGAGGCAGCCTCCGCATCTGCCCACAAGCCCCCCTGCCCCACTCCTCCACCTGGACAGGCTGTAACTCAGTGAGTGAGCACTTTCCTACCCCAACCCCCTTCCACCTCCCCCGACCCCCTAAAGGTCAGCCTGTCCTTCCCGACCCAGCAGCTAGACCACTGTCATCCCTGAAAACTACTCGGGGTTACCCCCTCTCCTGAGTCAGGGGCGTGAGGACTGCAGCTTGGGTGGGTCATGAGCGAGTCTTCCTGTGAAATCAACAGACCAAGCTCCGCTTCACAGTCAATAGCCCATCTGCCAATCACTCTGCCCACAAGCTCAACTCCTCACCTCCCTTTCAAATCCAACATACATAAAGTGTTGAAAGTGTTAGTTGCTCAGTCGTGTCTGACTCTTTGTGACCCCCATGGACTGTAATTCTGCCCATGGAATTCTCCAGGCAGGAATACTGGAGTGGGTTGCCATTTTCTTCTCCAGCGGATCTTCCTAACCCAGGGATCAAACCTGGGTTTCCCACATTGCAGGCATTCTTTACAGTCTGAGCCACCAGGGAAGCCCATAACATACATAAAACATAACTATTTTGCAAGGTTTTGCCTAAGAGCACCATTTCTCTGCCTGCTTCTCTAATCAGTCTCACCTCCCCCAGGTATGTTCCCCAGGCAGTTCTCTCAGGCTCAGGCACTGTTAATGTCGGCTGAACTCAGGGATTCCCTCTCACTAGTGGTATCCCTGGTTGATTTCCATTTCCTGAAGCCTTTCCTCCAATTCTGGGTAGCTCCCCTTCTGTCTCATGGTCTATGCACTATGGGCAGTCAATAAAACACCGACTCTTAAAACCTGGCCTACCAGCCCACATAAGTCAATGTTTCCTGGACAATAAGCAGAAAGAAAGCATCTGAAGCCGTGCTCACGGGGCAGTCGCGTCTGTTCTCACCCCGATGTGCTGAAAGAGCCAGGACCGCATCACATTGGTGGCGTGCTTCGGCAGGACCCCCCTCTTGTTCTTAGATGAGCCGTCATCTTGATGCAAGATGCTGAGATCTTGGTTTAACTGTAACTGAAGCTTTTAAACAATTGAAAATAACGTTAGACAGCACAGAACGTGATGGCAAATCCAACTGGCTTATGACTATAGGTGGTGAGAACAGCCAAGGCTCTTCTGGGTAAACAACTTATTTATAGTACAGGCACAAACACTTGGGCTCCATATGGGTTAATTTTCTGAGGATTTGGTCCCCACATTGTAACTATTTATGCTCGTGTCTCAGCTATAGCGAGTGAGGCAGGTGGGACGGGCACTGAGAAGTCAACCGAGTCATCCGCTCTGAAGAGTCTCCCCCTCTGCAGACAGGTTAGCCTCTTCTTGTGCATACCTGTCCTCATCTCTCTGCCTCTAGCAACAGCCCATTTCCTAGCCTAAAAGCAACCAATGAGAAAGGACAGGGAAGCCAGAAGTGCCACTAACTAGAGGAGCCAGGCCAGGAGAACAGAAAGGAAGTGTGGACAGAGGGGCTGGAGGGCCCGGCAACCTCGGCCCAGACGGCTCCACAGCCATCTGAGACACGGCCTCCCTTACCCTGAGCTGAGTACGAGATGCCTGTTCATTCCATCTCGGAAGGAAGAGGATGCATGTGTAACACCCCTCAGATGGGGGTCCTGCCACATAAACACAGGGGGAGAGCTTGGGTCCCCGCGCCCGCGCCGGGTGGGACCTCACTCCCAGCTGCTGCAGAGACATGGGGCCATGGTGTTCACCATCCAGACCAGGGCCAAAACCATGGCCCATGTGGCGGCCTCCACACTGGCGCAGCAGGGCCTTGCCGCTGGGATCTGTGCTTTAACTTGGAACTTATGGATGAGGCAACCTTTATATGTAAAAAATATGCAGTAGCTTCTGCAGGTCAGTTTCAGTTCATATAGTCATTAACATAGTGTATAGGATTTGGAAGTTCATTTTGGAGAGTGAAATATATTTTCACTATATTACTTGTACTTCCTCCGGATTTATATTATTTTGGGTAAATGAAAGCCAACATTTAAACAGAAATTATGACTTAAAGGAGACATTACAACCATTAACTGTATCTAAAATTTCTGAAAACTCAAGATTACTACCGTGAGCATAACTATCTTCTGGGATGCATGTGTGCTTTTACTGAAGGACTGGGTAGTATGAAGCATTGCCTGTACACTCACGTGCGTGCGCACACGGAAAATGGACTTTTAAAACTAGTTCCACTGGGGCTGGAATGGAGCCTGAGATGTGTCTGCCTCATTTACGGCCTTCTTCATGAAATCTGACACGGGCTCCAGTTCGGTGTCGCTTTTCTTGTGCAGGGTAAAAGCATATGTGGCTTCATGAACAGGGAAAGTGACAGCTGGCTATGTCTCGACTTCACGGGCACCACCAAGAGGGTCTGGGGAGGCAACTAGGCTGAGGGCCTGCGAGGGGACCAGCACGCCCAGCCCGCTGCCCTCCAGCACTGCCTGGGCCTGCACGTGGCAGGGGGATTTATAAGCCTAGGAACCTGGGTGAAAACTTAAGCAGGAGTGAGACCCCGACCACCCGCATCAGTCTCAGTGGATGACCAATCGGCCCCAGCCCTTCAGGGACTTGGGGCATCTCCCCAAAGAAACAGAACAGAGGCTGCAGCCTGGGCACAGATGGAGGGCAGGAGTTGGGGGGGGCAAGGCTAGAAAGAGGGTGAGGAAGGTTTGCACGGAAGTGCAAGACCCCCACACAGTCCTGCCCCTCCCCCAAGCAAGAAATCTAAGTCTGCTCCAGCAAAACTGCAGAAGAAGGAGGGCAGAATTTGGAGGTCAGGCCACAGAAGAGCCAGCTGCCACGGCCCCCAACCTGGCAAGCAGCAGACAGCATTCACGTTTATACTGAGAAGAACACTCAACTCTCCCCAGACACCCAAAAGCCTCTATCACAAACCGCAAACACCAATGCAACGAACCAGGTGTGATGCAGAGGAAATGGACAGGGGAGCTTCACGGATGTGATTTCAAAAAAAAAACAAACCACAGAGGGCTATGAAAAGTCTTAGAAATTAAAGCTACACTTAGTATTTTAAACTTAATAGATGGGTGGGAAGATAAAAGGAAATTTCTCAGAATGTAGACAAAAAGTGGACAGTGGGAACACAAAGACAACAATACAGAAAAATCAGTAGACTCAGCTTAGCAGGTCGCGTGTCCAGTTAGTAAGGGCTCTGGAAGGAGAGGATGTGCATGGGGGTGGAGGTGTCAGAGAGTCCAGGGAAATGCCCCAGACTGAAGGATGCAAGGTCCCCGGCAGTGCCCGGCACAGAGCAGCCCAAATAGTTCTGATAGAACCATAAACGCAAATCTACAGGTTTTATTAATCCCAGCACACCCCACCAGGGCCCCCGTCAAATCTATTTACTCTTCTGTGAGAAAGCCCATGGGGCTTGTTTCTCTGCTCCTAGCCCTGATGCCCTGGCAGTGACAGACACCCGGGACATGGCAGGGAGGGGACAAGGGTGGGGGAGGGCCTGTGGGGCTGGCCAGGACTAGGGCAGAGGGGGCTCGCTCGTCAGCCATGCTGCATGTTAGAAGGGGCTCCACTGACCCCACCCACACTCTGCACGTCTGCTCTGTAAACCAGAGGAAAATTCATATTCTCCCTTAATTGACAGCACGAATGAACCTCTACAAAACAAATAAGCACGTGATTTAAGAGTGCTCTTCCTCTAATTCTTCGCTATGATGCTAGGAAATGCTCTGCAAGCCAGCTCTATGTTCAGAGCCGTTGTAAATGGAAAACTTCAGGGAAAGCAGGCTCGCGGCGGGGCAGTGGAGGAAGGGTGCCAGGGGGCCTAGGCCCACTCTCCCCACTGCTGGGCCTGGGCAGCCACCTCGTGTCGTGGGCCCATGGGCCCAGCAGGCCCCTTGCCCAGGCCTTCTCATACCTGCTTCTGAGTTAGGAAAACATTGACATGCCTAGGGCTGGGCCTCAAAGTGGCCAATAAGGATGTAGAAGACATCCGTGCAGGCCAAAGAGAACTAATGTAAACAATGGTCTGAAATAAGTACTGATAACAGAAACACTGCTTCTGATGTAAACCCAGCGAAGTGGGGGAAAAAAAAAACAACAACTGCGTGTGTGTCTAAAATAGAAAGGAGACTGGCCTTATTTCATCACAAAGGCACAGAGAGGGCAGGAGGACTTCAAGGTGGGCACACCACAGCATCTTAGCACCGCCACTACCGCAAGCCCAACCCCACGTCCTCAGCTAGAAGCCTGCAGTCTGCCATGAGCCTCCAGGGGTCTGGGAAGGATGCGTCTACACAGCCTCCACTCTCCAGCAGTGGAGACAGCTGCACAGCCCCACGTGGTGGGGAGGGGTCCTGAGCGACCTTTTCCTCCTTCCTTAGGCTTCTCTGAACTTTGCAACGCTAAGGCAGATGAAAAGTGAAAAAGACAGGCAACATGGACATTCAGATTAACTGGGAAGTACCTGAGGAAGCAGGTCTGGGACAATGACCTTCATGCAGAGGGCAGAGCTTGAGCCCAGCTCCACCTGTGCCCCCACACTGGAACACGCACTCACCCACAGCCCGCGCAGCCCCTTGCACGCACCTGGGAGTTCTGGATCCGGATGGTGCCAGGCGACAATGCCTGTGTCACCACTTGGCCTTGGGGAGTGACAACTGTGACAGGCTGATAGACTGCGCCCCCTGGAAAGGACAAGAGCAGTTAAATCGCCCCAAGCCTCAGCAGTGCGCACCGTGCTCAGCGTACCCATGGAAGAATGAAGTCGTAGCTTACGGGCTTTGAAAATCATTTCAGACGGTCACCAGCACCTTGCTAGTTGACCTGTCACTCCCAGGGTGGGGCGGAGCGCAGCCAGGGCTCCTCGTGACACAGTGTGGGGGGCGGCTGGGGGAGGTGGGGAGTCCGTGAGCCCCTTCCTTGGCGCGTCTCTATTTCCTGGCACGTCTTAAAGGACTCAGGCAAAGGTCTGAGATCACAGTTCTTTTTACTCTAGTTGTTTCTTTCATCCAATGTGCTTTCATCTTCCTGGGGAGGTTTCCTTTTGTGCAATTATGTGGGGGGTTCAGCATCAATTTCACTCCCTCCTTCAGCGTGCTTGCCCTTTTCATGATGGTTCTGATGTGCAATGTCTACTAAAAACCATCACAGGAAGGAGGACAGAGTCTACAGTTCCTTGGTGCATCAAGAACAGGTAATCCCAACATTAAGACTGCATTTTCACTCCTTGTCATCAATTAACAATACGACTTACAGAATTCCAGCTGAGATATTCCAAATCCTAAAAGATGATGCCATGAAAGTGTTGCACTCAATATGCCAGCAAATTTGGAAAACTCAACTTAAGATTTTCCAGGTGCTGCTAGGAGGACAATTAAAAACTGTGCTATTTAAAACTTTCAGGTGGTTTTGCTATATATTTTCAACTTCTACATAAAACCTTTCCTTCCCATATTTTTTGACAGGGAAACAGAGTTTGCATAATATATTTGTTACTGAGAATTAACAAGAACCAGACATTCAAAGAGATCTAGATGCTGGTGGTCCTGTACTGGGAATTGGCATTAATTAGAAACCTTGGTTATGTGCTGCTTCATTCTAATATGAAGGACTTGTTTCTGCAAAAGCTGAAGGAAAGTGTCTCTTTCTCTATCACCGTACCTGCCACTGTTGCCATGGTGACATTCCCCTGCTGCAAAGCGGATGCTGGCACCACGATTCCTTGGGGGCTAAGAGTGCCTGTGATGGCACTTTGAATCTGCTGCAAGTCAGAAACACACAGCGAAGAGGTTATCAGAAATCAGAAAACCCATGGTTAACACTTCACAGCAAGTGGCATAAAGGCATCATTAATAGAGGAAAGATGCTTGAGCAAAGAGCATCATCAGATGACAAGTCTTCACAAGGTAAGTGCTACATCCGTATCTGGAAACCAACAGATGCAAACCTGACTGTTAAATATGATGATCAATACTGAGACAGGACTTTCAATTTAGCTTCCAAAGATTATCTTTCACCTCATCAGCATACTACACACATCCTATGGCCCTGGAGATATAATTAGGAAGACAAAAATTACCTGATCTCATGACACACCTTTTCCATTCAACTTAGCTCAGAGTTTTCCAAGAACCAAAGCCTTCTGGACAAGATAAACTATTCAGAAGACGATGCCACAGGCTGGGGCTGTGGCGGGGGGTGGAGGGTGGGGGCGCACCCTGGGGCAGCAGAGTCTGTGCCTGCCCTTCCCACTGCGCAGAGCACATCAGAGCCCCCGGGGTTCAGGTGTGTGGGGCGCTGGGTCTGCACCTGGCCCACTGCAAGAGCCATGCAAATGTCTCTAACACCACACTGGAGGATCTACTCCTCTGAGGTCAGATCCAAATGGGCTAATTTATCCGTTTTCTGTGATGGCTTCCCTGGGAGTTGACAGAGGACAGGCTCTCTGCACCTGGCTTCCAGCGCTGGCTTGGCACAGAGCAGGCACCCAGACGTTTGCGGGGCTGAGCAGCCTCTGTGGGTGTCCTTCAGAGGCAATTCCTCTGTGCGCCATCGCATCGGCTTGAACATAAAAGCTCTGGTCAGTCCACATCAAGTTTTGCTACATAAATATAAAGCCATCTAAGTCAGTCATCTAAGCTCCCACATCAGGAACATAGAAAAAGAGGAGCCAAATGAGACCAAAGCAAGCAGAAGGAAGGAAACAATAAAGATGAAAACAGAAACAATGAAATTGAAAATAGAAAAACAGACAAAGCAGAGATAAGAGCTGGTTCTTTGCAAAGATCAATACACTGACAAATCCCTAGTAAGACTGACAGAAAAAAAAAAGAGAGAGAGAGAGAAAACAAATTACCAATATTGGGAATGAAACAGGGCCTAAAAAGACCCTAAAGACATCAAAAGATGAAAAAGGAATACTACTGTAAACAACTCAACACACATAAATTTGACATCTGCAAAGTGCAGCATGAAACAGATAATCTGAATAGCCCTATAACTAATGAAACTGAATTAGTAATTTTAAAGCTCCGCAAAAAGAAATCTCCAGGTCTAGGTAGTGTCACTGGAGAATTCTGTCAAGCATTTAAAGAAGAATTAACACCAGTTCTATATCTCTTCCAGAAAACAGAAGAGGAGGAAATACTCTCCAATTCATTTGATACCAAAGTTAGCCAAAGACTGTACCAAAAAAGATAACTAAAACTAAGATCATGGCTTCCTGTCCCATCACTTAATGACAAATAGAAGGGGGAAAAATGGAAGCAGTGACAGACTTTTCCTGGGCTCCAAAATCACTGCAGATGGTGACCGCAGCCACAAAATTAAAAGACACTTGCTCTGTCTAGTCAAAGCTACGGTTTTTCCAGTAGTTATGTATGGATGTGAGAGTTGGACCATAAAGAAACCTGAGCACTGAAGAATTGGTGCTTTTGAACTGTGGTGTTAGAGAGGACTCTTGAGAGTCCCTTGGATGGCAAGGAGATCAAACCAGCCAATCTTATAGGAAATCAACCCTGAATATTCACTGGAAGGTCTGACACTAAAGCTGAAGTTCCAACACTTTGGCCACCTGATGGGAAGAGTCAACTAACTAGAAAAGACCCTGATGTTGGGAAATACTGAGGGTAGGAGGAGAAGGGGGCAACAGAGGCTGGGGTGGCTGAATGGCATCATCGATTCAATGGACGAGTTTGAGCAAACCCCAGGAGATAGTGAAGAACAGGGAAGCCTCGAATACTGCAGTCCATAGGGTCGAAAAGAGTCAGACACGACTTAGCAATTGAACAACAATAATTATAAAGTTTATAAGGAAAGGCAAAGGAACTAGAATACCAAAAATAATTTTGAGAAAGAATAAACTAGGAGAAATCGACCTACCCAGTTTTGAGACACATATAGCAGCAGGAATCAAGACTAGACAGTCTAGATACATGTAACAGAGAACACAGAAATGGGCCCTACTAATATACCCTACTAATTTTTGACAATAGTGCACAGGTAATTCCATGGAGTAAGTATAGCCTTTTCAACAAATGGCGCTGGAGTGAATGGACAAACATCGGCATAAAAACAAACCTCAAAATGGGTCACAGGTTTAAATGTAAAATATAAAATTTTTAGTAAAAAAATGTAAGAGAAAAAAAATCTTTGGAATCTAGGGTTAGACAAAGAGTTTTTAGACTGGGCACTGAAAGTGTGACTCATAAAAGGAGATTTGATAAATAGGACTTTATCAAAATTTAAAAGGCTTGCTCTGCAAAAGACCCTATTAAAAGGATGCAAGATAAGCTACAGACTTGGAGAAAATATTGGCAAACAATATATCTAATGAAGGACTTGGATCTAGAACGTTCAAAGGTCAACAATTTTTAAAAAATCCAGTTGGAAAATAGGCAAAAGACGTGAGTAGACATTCTACCAAAGAGGATACACAGATGGAAATCAGCATATGAAAAGATGGCTAATGCGAAAGACAACCACAATGAAATGTTAGCACACCCTTTCAGCGGCTAAATACAACAGTGCCTCAACGTGGATGAACTCGAGGACATTATGGTAAGTAAAATACACAGAAGGAAACACGCGGCATGACTGCCCCCACACAAGGCACCTAGATCAGTCAAGTTCCTGGAGACATAAAGCTGGATGGAGGGGCCAGGGGCTGCGGGTGGGGAGGGCGAGGAGTCAGCTTCATGGGGATGGGGCTTCAGGCTGGGCGGGGACGGCGAGGGGTCAGTTTCACGGGGATGGGGCTTCAGGCTGGGAGGGGAGGGCGAGGGGTCAGTTTCATGGGGACGGGGCTTCAGGCTGGGAGGGGAGGGCGAGGGGTCTGTTTCACGGGGACAGGGCTTCAAGCTGGGAAGATGGCATGTTCTGGAGATGATGGTGAGGATGGCTGCAGAACCCTGTGAGGCTGCTTAACGCCCGAGCTGTGCACTCTAAAATGGTCAAGGCGGTCAATTCTGTGTTGTGTGCTTTACCACAATTTAATACATTCATTTACAAAAAGAGAAACAAAGAAATGACTGGTGCTCCACCTTGGGCTCTGGGGTAGGATGCAGTCAGGCCCACTTGGTTCACGGCGTGGAGCCCAGGCAGGAGGTCTCTCCGGCCTGAGGGGCCATGTGTGTTCCCAGCACAGGCCATGTTCAGAGACCTGCGGGCTCCTCAGAGCAGGACAGCCGAGTACAGCCCCCGCCCACCCCGATCTTGACAGGGCTGGTGGCCTTGGATATGCTTCACCCCTGCCGACACTGCAGTGACCCAACAGGCGTGCAGCCCTGACGTAAATACCTGGGACTGGACGGGGGAGTATGGGCTGCCGGGTTCCCCACTCAGGAGAGTCTCGCTGTTCATCTTCGTTTTTAGACAAGCAATATAGCGACTGCAGAAATCTTTGCAGAGTTCATTAACCTTTTCCAGCTCAAGAAGATGAATACGCAGAACCTGGATGGCTTTTACCATCTAGAGGCAAGAAAATCGAAACTTTCAGACAAGAACCAGGGAGCACGAGGGTAAGCGGCCATCATCACCACACAAGTCTCCTGTACAGACACGGCCGCCTGGGCTGCCAGGACCAGGGGGAGGAAGACATCAGAGCTGCCCCGCGGCTTGGTGTCGGGCTCAGCGTAGTGGGGGAGACGGCAGGCGCAGGCTGGGAGCTGCCGGGCTCAAACTCGGTCCCCTTGGTGACTCACCCTCAGTCTGCTCCTGTTCCTTCATCTGTAAACGAGGATGAACCTGTGCCCACCTCCCAGGCGCTTCTTAATTTTGAAGAAGTTCAACTTACCAACTCTGCTTGCAATGGATTCTGCTTTTGGTGTCAAGTCTAAGAACTCTCTGCCTGGCCCTAGATTAGCCCCAGATCCTAAAGATTCTCTCTTACAGTTTTCCTAAAAAATTCTTCAGTTTTATACAAAGGCACTAAATTTGGGAGTAATTTACCTCCCAGTAGTACATAACATGGACACTAGTGATGAACCAGTACCACAAACACCACTTCCTGTGAACCGACAACCTAAAACTCAGCTACATCCCCGTGACCTTGGTAGCAGCCGTTCAGGCATCTCCGAGGAATGAGCCAGCCAGCCAGCTGATGCCAAGAATGACCATGCGCCAGCCCCACTGGCCCTGTGTGGGGCATCTGGCAGGAGGGCCCCGGTCCCTGCCAGCCTGGCCCACACTGGCACTCCTGCTCCCTCCTCACTGATGGCAGCACATGGAGGGCCAGAGGCAGGGAGCGCACATGGCCTTTATCCCCAGAGGGCGGGTGCTGTTGGTTCCAAGATGAGGACTCAGACTCAAAGTCAGATACCTCATCTAGAAAATCTATCTAGCTGTAAGGGTGAATACATACTGAGAAGTTAAAAACAACACCTAAGACCAGGGCAGTTTATCCAGCGAAGTTTTCCAAAAGCCCTTCCCTGCTGATGAGGGCCCTCGGGCTGTGGTCTGAGAGCTGGCCGACTCCAGGGAGGATCTAGTGGAGGAACGCGTCCCAGACACAGGCTGCCAGAGCTGCCAGCGCTGGAGGGCACCGCTCCCCTGGGGCACCGCAGAGACGTCACCCCAAGGAACTCTCCGCGGCCTTCAGAAAGCACAGAGAACCCAGAGCTTGGGAGCACTGCACCTGGGAGGACGGCGCCCTCATGAGCCGGGCTGGCTCAGACAGAAAGGCCAAGGAGGCCGTGAGGGGCGCCAGAGGCTCTGTTAAGCCGGTCCCTGCTCTGTGCTCATGCCCCGGCCCACTGCGCCCCAGGTCTTCACACAGTCTGTCACCCACCACCAGTGCTGGCCTCCAGAGCAAAGCCAGGGTCCACGATGAGGGAAGAGCTGAGAGCTGAAGCTGGGCTCAGACACACTGCCTGGGAAGCAAGGCAGGGGGCATGACAATCCCAGAGGACCTTCCCAAACACTCGGGAGGGACTGAACTCCTGGCCCACTCAAGTCACAGGCTTAAGCCATCTGGCTGCATTACTACAGAAGGGGTCACCGGAGAATGCTCGAGACCTGGCTGATCTCAAGAAATAGAAAATTCCCCTCTTCAGCAAAACCAAAAACAATCCAAAGTTCTAATTAGAAATGTACATTTTATTGAACAGGTTAAATTTAGAAGAAATAAAAATGGAAACCACGAATTTCACTTACTAAATTGTCAGTTTCTGGATCTTCACAGAAGAAGGGCTTTCCCTCCTTCTCCTGCTTCCTCACGAAGTTCTCAATGTCCACATCGAAACTGGCAGAAGTCGTGCCTTCTGAGCCCTGTGTAGACTGTTCACATTTTTCAAACAACAAAGCTAATAATGGAAATAGTGGATGCCTGGGGGGGACAAATGTTAACATATGTGTTCTACATTTTCATGAAAACACTTTAGTATGTATATACGCACTGTTTTATATAAGAGCTCTGCTGAGATATAATTCACATGCCACACAATTCACCCACTTACAGTTTATAATTCAGTGGATTTTCATATATTCACAGAGCTGTGCAGCCACCACCATAGGCAATTTTATAATATGTTCACGCCCCAAGGAAACCCTGTAGCTGCTCATAGTCACTCTCCATTCTCCACAAAACCCCAGCCCCAGGTCAGCACTAATCTGCTGTCTTACAGATTTGCCAGTTCTAGACACTTTATACAAATGGAGTCATATATTATGTGACCTTCAGTGTCTGACTTCTTTCACTTAGCATGATGTTCTCAAGGCTTGTCAGTGTTGGAACATGTATCGGTCAGTACCTCGTTGTTTTTTCTGGCCACGTAATATTCCATTGTATGTTTAACACCAGTTAGCTAACTCCGGAGTTTACATTAGATCCATACTCCACTTTGAGTAGATTTTTTGTGTCAGATGTGAGCTTAGGGCAAGGGTCATCTCTCTGCTCATCGCTGTCCAGCTGCTCCAGCGCCATTTGTTGGAGAGTCTACCTCTCCTCCACTGAGAAAATCAAGTAGGCAAATTCTTCCAACTTCATTCTTCTTTCTCAAAATTGTTTCAGCAGGTCTAGTTCTTTGACTTCCATATAAAATTTACAATCAACTTGTCTATATGTATAGATACATCCTGCTAAGATTTTCATTGGAACTGCTGCAGAGCTAAAGATCAATTTTAGGACATCTTTACTATGTTGACTCTTCCAATCCATGACCACGGCATGCCCTTTTATTAAGGATTTCTCTGATTGCTTGCATGGGCGTTTTACAGTTTTCAGCATAAAGTTTCTATGTGTTTATCAGATTCACACCAAAAATTTTTCGGAGCTCTGGTAACGGTATTATCTTTTTGACTAGTTTCCAATTGTACACTATTGGTACAAAAATAGGACTGGTTTCTATGTGTTGCTGTTGCAACCTGTGACCTTATTAAACTCAATTGTTTCATTCTGGAAGTTCTTTGGTAAACTTTGGGATTTTCTATACATAGACAATCACGCCATTCTGTGCATAAAGCCAATTTAATTTCTGCCTTTCTAACTGGATATGTCTTTTCCTTGTCTTGCCTCACTGAACTGGCTAAACTTCTGTCACAGAGATGAACAGGAGGAGTCAGGGTGGACACCCCTGCCTTGTCCCCAGACTTGGGGAAAACATTCCATCGTCCACCATTATGTATGATGTGAGCTATAGGTTTTTTTGTAGTTTCCCTACATCAGGTTAAGAAGGCTCCCCTCTATGAGTGCTGCACTGATGGGTTTTAGTTATAACTGGCTGTTGACGTCCGTCAAATGCTTCTTGGCATCACTTGATACGATCATGTCATATGGCTCACTGGTTGATCTCTGAATGATGAACCAGTCTCGCTTCCTGGGATAAACTCCACCTGGTCACTAATATTCTTCTCTTTCCATGCTGCTCGATTTTGTTAATATTTTACTAATGATTTTTATGCCAAAGTTCATGAAGCATACTGACTGGTCTTCACTTTTCTTTTTCTGTATTGTCTGTGTCTGGCTTTGGTAGCAGAGTTGATTCTCCATTCATAAGGTGAGCTCAGAAGCACCCTGTCTTCTGTTTACTGGGAGAAACTGGGTAGACTTGCTGTTTTTCCTTCTTTGTGGCAGAAATCTCTAGCACAACCAGCTGGGCTTATAGACTGCTTTTTGTAAGGTTGACTAAAATGTAGACTTATATTCCAAAACTTTTTTTTTTAAAAGATATTAGCAATAATATGGTAACCTGAGAAAACTTTCACCCCAGCATTATCACATTCCAGCCCACTACTCTGCCCAGCCAACAGCTCACTTTCGGTTTAACCAGGCCTCCATCCTCATCACTCCTCTGAACGAACACCCACACACTTCACATCTCACCGCTACCTATAAATGGCCTGCTTGTCTGCATCCATCGGCGTCTGGGACCCCACTGGGGGAGGGCTCACTCCTTCCACATCTGGTTCAGAGCAGTTGGGGTCTTGCTCCGTTTTTAACTCTGTGACTACCTGCATCTGTGAGAGGAGGAAGAGTGTTTTTGTTACTAAAACAAAGGAAGTTGCAAGTATTCTCTCCTCAAAGCAGTGGGATGGCAAGCTGCCAGATGGTTATATAACAGCAGCAGTACCCAAGGAATACCACCAGCAAAGCCCCTTCGGATGCACTAATAATATGCTTTTAAATGGCTAAAAAAAAATAAAAGGGCAGATTTCCAAACCATTTAAAAATTGAGAGGACTGATGTGTGAAACACTTATTATTTTCAAAACCTCTGAAGGGAACTGGTGCACATGAGATCTGACCCGTCCGCCTCTGCTTGCTGTAAGATCTTCACGGTGGGTAATGCTGTGGTTGGAGAAGGACAAACAGTCCACGCTCTCTTATCTTGTCACAAAAACAACTCAAGCCCAAGACACTCCATATGTGTGATAGGGCTGGAATTCTCCCTTACCAGTCCTTAAACTCAGGAATACACAAGGTAAAAAACTTTCAGGAAAGTCACTACATCTAAAAAGCAAAGACCAGCTGTGTTTAAAGAAATAGTTTTAAACTGAAGAGGAAGTCTTCAAGCTATTATCATTGAAATTGCTTTGGCTGGCTGTGCTATTTGGAACTTAGGGGAAGAATATTTAAATCCCTAAACATAAAAGAAATCAATTTACAAATAAAACAAAACCACTCCATTAACTTCTCTTATCCCTGAGCAGATCAGTGCCCTGGCTTCTTCAGGGCTGGGGTGTCTGGGATGTACCTGCCCCGCCCCTAGCTGCTACCCCTTGCCCCTCAAGGAGGTAGACTCTTGGGGGAGCCTGGGTGGGGGGCTCATCCTCAGTCGATAGAAGAACCTGTGTCCTCCCAGGAGGGCAGCCTGGTGCTCGGGACCGCAGCCCTGCAGCCTGGCTCGGGCTTTGTTCTTGTCTCTCCGACAGAACAGAGCCAGCAGGTCACTCCATGATGCCTCTGGATCAAACAGCATACTTGGGAATAGCTTCTCTCTTAAAAAAAATAAACCAAAACCAAAAGCAACTGACTAAAAAAGCCCAATAAAACACAGTATTTCTGGAGAGAAGTCTGACAGGATTATTTTTAAAAAAGCTTAAGATTTATTTCAGGATTTTAAAAAATGATTGTGAAAAAAGAGCAATCTAACTGTTCGCCCTCAGAGGGCTGTCTAAGTAGACGTGGTCGGTCTATATTGTAGAAAATCAAATGCTCACTGGAAGGAACACTCACAACGGTTTTCCACATCCTGGGAGGAGCGGAGCTATGACAAGCACAGGCCCAGCCCTCCCTGGACTCACTGCCTCAGGGCGGGGGTCAGCTGCAGGGCAGCGGAGGTGAGAACACGTGAGGGTCCAGGGTCCCCAGGGCACAGAGCCCCAAGAAGCCGCCACAGGGACGCCACTAGATGTGCCTCTGAGAAGCAAGATCACTTGCAAACAGCAGAGGACTTCTGATGAAGAGAGCAGCCTGAAACAGAATTCCCTATCTCTGAGAAGTAAAAACACTTAATTTGAAAAGTCAACAAAAAACAAAATTGCTGCAATGGGAAATATCCCAGAAATGGCACAAAACTGTCCATCAAGGAAAGACCTAACTTGGAAAGGGAGGGGCACAGCCTCCAAATCTCACCACATGGGGAGTGACAGGTGGGTGAGGTGCCCCAGGCTTGGGCGCTCCCTAAACCCTCAAGCAGGGAGCCGGGTATCGTGACCGCCTCCTGCAGGGATAGGAAAAGTACAGACAGAACCCACGTGTCATCAGACGAGTCCCCTCCACCGCCCACATCCGGGGACAGAAACCAAGCAGATGGTCCAGCTCCACTCGGACCAGCAAGCGGGCAACACGGGAGTCTGCAATCATCACCACAACCAGCTTTTCTGTAAAACCGACATTTACTAACATTAAAAAGGTAAATTCCCAAGAAACTCTGATTTAGGGGGCTCAAAATTACTGAATCTTGGTGTTATTTAGGAAACAACTTGAACAATTCTACAGCTAATCCTTCGGGGCACCAAGATGAATAAATGCATCGAGCGTTTAACATTGAACCTGCCCGCAGGGAGGCGTGTGTGAACACACAGGCACTGCTGGTGCTCCACCAGGGAGGCGTGTGTGAACACACAGGCAGTGCTGATGCCCCAGCGCCGCTCGGTGGGCTGCTTAGGGTGCGGGGCAGGGTGCAGCACTCACTTGTTGCCCATCTGGATAGCTGTCTATGCTCAGTGTCTGTGTCGCCATCATGGTGAATGAATTCCTTATAAAACATCAGATCGTCTTGAGTCAAACGCAAATGGTGTCTGGGAAAACAAAAGCAGAGAAGCATCAGTCAGTAAGTCAGAGCGTTGCTGTCCCCTTACTCCACAGCGCCCATATACCTTTTAAAATACATTATTTCCACACGGAAAGTAAAAACCACCCTTCACTACGGTCCAAGACAAACACTACGCAGCGCTCCGCCCCTGCCTGGTAATCACACGTTAGTACCTGCCCGGCCAGATGCGTCAGCTCGTTTGCAGGCATTTGGGTCTCTTCCTCACTCACTGAGCAACACCTAGTAAAGTCTACATGTGCAGGACACTGTCCTGGGCCCTGGGGCTTTCCCAGGACCACAAACAGGAGGGACACCAGGCAGCACACGGGAGACTTGGGCAGGGTAACACGACAGAGGGCGAGCGTGCAGCTGGTGGGTCCCCGGGCCGTGTGACACAGCCTGCCAGGAGGCCAGTCTTAGGCAGGAAGGACACAGAAGGGCTTGGAGAGGCTGCGCCAGGCCTCGGCTCACATCTGCATGCAGTGCAGAGGTGGACACTGTCATCCACCTGTCAGTGTGCACTCAGGTAAACGAGATGAGGGACCCAGGTGGGGACGGGGGCAGGGGCAGCTGCCCATGCCACCCACAGGCAGTAGGACAGTGGTGCTGTGTGCAGAGGGACAGCGGGGCGGAGGGGGTGGGGCACCGTGGGGCACAGAGCAGGTCACACCGGCTCACGGTCCAGGTGAACATGGTGGTCTTCTTGGGGGGCAGGAAGTCCTGGGAAGGTGAGCAGGAGGGCAGAGGCTTCAGCTCAGGACAGGCCTTCTGATGGTGTGCAGGGCAGACTGAATGACTGTGGTGCCAAGGAGGGCAGGGGCGTGTGGGCAACAGCCTCGGGAGCACAGGGTGTGCAGAGGGTCTGGCTGGGCTTGGGAAGGGTCGGGAGAGTTGACGGTTCTCACCTGAGCAACCGGCCGAGCAGAGCCGCATGTCCTGAGGTGGAGCCGACTGTGGGGAGCAGGTTCTATGACCTGGGGGGAGAGAGCAAGAGACAGGACATTGCAAGCTTGAGACGCTTCTCAACATCCACAGGGGAACCTGAACAAGTAAGGCTGGGCCACAGGGACAAGCCCGGTAGCCATCATGGCATGGCCAGCACATGCAGAGGTCGGACGTGTCCTCCAGGAGGGCCCAGGTCCTACCCTGGGCCTGCACACGGGGCCTTATTTAGACACAGGGTCCTCACAGATGTCATCATGTTAGGGGTCTCGAGAGGGGTGTCCTGAAAAGGGGGCGGGGAGTGGAGAGGCTCTAAGGGGCAGCCAGGTGAACCCCTGTGAACTGGAGGCAGAGACTGGAGTGGCACTGTGACAAGCCAAGGACTCCTGGAGCCAGCCGGTCCTGAGGGGACCGAGCCGGGAGGGGCCTGAGCCGCTCACTGACTGGTGTCCCCCTGACACAGCTTCTGGGCAGGTCTGCCACGCTCCCTACAGCAGACCCGGACGAACACAGCAGAGGCCCTAGAGAGTTCCAGGCAGACGACCAAGGCCACAGCCACGTCGGTCTCGGCAGGAAGCCAATTCTCCAAGGTCTCTTTCGAGGACCCACCAGCGGGGTGGAACACACTGCAGCCAAGCCCACTGCTGCCTGATCCAGGTCGTGGGGGTCACGCTTCCACTCTTTCAACTTCAGGGGCTTTCAGAATGCCCGCAGTGAATACCGGGGACAAGTCAAAATTTTATCAACAAAATATATAGATGTATAGTCCTTCTCACTACCAAATCTGGTTAAACCTTCAATATGGGACCTAACTGGGTACAACTGTTCTAAAAGAGAATTTTGAAATTTGTGTCAAAAGTTTTGAAAATACGTGCACTGTCTACAATGGAAGAAACTGGAAGAAGTGGGGGGGGGGGGTGCGAAGCAACTCCATGTGACCAACATTTCATTGAGTAAAGATGGGGGAAAGACACAAATGTATAGAACAGTCTTTTGGACTCTGTGGGAGAAGGCGAGGGTGGGATGATCTGAGAGAATAGCATTGAAACATGTATATTACCATATGTGAAACAGATCGCCAGTCCAGGTTCGATGCATGAGCCAGGGTGCTAAGGGTTAGTGCACTGGGATGTCCCAGAGGGATGGGATGCGGGTTCAGGATGGAGAACACATGTACACCCATGGCTGATTCATGTCAATGTATGGCAAAAACCACCATAATATTGTAAAGTAATTAGCCTCCAATTAAAAAAAAAAAAAAAGGGGTAAAGAGTGCCAAGGGGACCGACACTGCCACAGGACACCCAGAAAGCCAGGAAGACCAGCCAGCAGATGGCGCTGTCCGCGCGAAAGGGCAGTCCAGGTCCAGGCCAGCCCGTGGCGGCACTGAGGCAGCAGCAGCAGAAGGATCCTCCACCTCGGCAGTAACACTGACGGGCACCTGCGGGCGGGCAGCGGAATTCACGGGGTTCACCCCAGCAGAGCTGCTTGGGCATGGGAGGAAGGGTCTGCTCTGGTCAAGGCCTCTGCCAAGCTGCTCAGCTACAGGCCCTCCCAGATCACAGATAGGCCCTCCCCTATTGCACAGAAAAGTAAGTTTCTATTATGTTCAAACTCAAACAACAGTGTCTTCACTTCTTTTTGGAAAATATCATACTCCATTTATAGTTACTTAAAAATATTGGCTATATTCCCTGTGCTGTGCAAGATATCCTTGAATCTTACTTTATTTTAAAAAAATATTCATCTATTGCTTATTTGGCTGTGCCAGGCCTCAGTTGCAGGATTCGGGATCTTTAGTAGTGGCACGCAAACTCTTAGTTGCAGCATGTGGGATCTTGTTCCCAGGCCAGGGATCAAACTTGGGCTCCCTGCAATGGGAAAGCAGAGTCTTAACGAAGACAGGGAAGTCCCTATCTTGCCCATTTTACACCTAGCAGTTTGTGTCTCTTAATCCCCTACCTCTGTTTGCCTTTCCCCTCTCCTTGCTGGTAACTACTAGTTTGATCTCTGTATCTGTGAATCTGCTTCTCTTTTGTTATATTCACTAGTTTATTTCTTAAATTCCACATATAAGGGAACCATGCAGAATTTGCCTCTTATTTCAGTAAGCATAATATCCCCCATGTCCACCCATATTGTCTCAAAAGGCAAGTTTTCAATTCTTATGGCTGAGTAATATTCCATTGTATACATGTACCACTTCTTTACCTACTCATCTGCTTACGGACGCTTAGCCTGCTTCCACATCTTTGCTACTGGAAATAGTGCTGCTATGAACATCTGAATCAGTGTTTTCGTTTTCTTCAGATACATGCCCAGGAGTGGGATTGCTGGATCACACGGTAGCTCTATTTTCTGTTTTCTAAGGAACCTCCATACTGTTCTCCACTGTGGCTGCACCAATCTATATTCCTACCAATACTTCCCACAGGTCCCCTTTCTTCCGAGGGTCCTCACTACTTACTGTCATGTGAGGCTCCAACTCATTTGAAAAGACCCTGATGCTGGGAAAGATTGAGGGCAGGAGGAGAAGGGGATGACAGAGGATGAGATGGTTGGATGGCATCACTGACTCAATGGACATGAGTCTGAGTGAACTCCGGGAGTTGGGAGTTGGTGATGGACAGGGAGGCCTGGCGTGCTGCGATTCATGGGGTTGCAAAGAGTCAGACACGACTGAGCGACTGAACTGAACTGAACTGAGGCTCCAACATACAAGTTGGAGAACCACCAGCCCAACAGACATACAACACCCTGGTGTTCAAGGGCAATATGACATGGGCTTTGTTTATTTTATTCTACAAGTTCCATCCAGTTAAAAAAGGACACATTAATGAAAACTGTCACTTTGATACCCTTTCAAGAGTCCAGCCAGACTAATACAACTGAAGAAAATGCAACTTTCCAAACTTCACGTACAGAAATCTTAAAACTAATTTAAAAAATACAAAATTTAAAACAATGCATCCTTTTTCAGCTGGCAATTATTAAATCTAAAAGAGTGGTGCGTTACTTTGCTAGCAAAGATGAAGTGAAACCTGCTGCTCTGAAGGAGTCCCAGGTCCCACTAGCAGCAATTTGTCAGAAAGCAATTTGACCATATGTATTTAAAGGGCACACTCAATCACTAATTCATGACCGACTCTTTGTGACCCAATGGACTGTAGCCCACTAGGCTCTTCTGCCCATGAAATTTCTCAGTAAGAATACTGGATGGGCTGGATGGGTTGCCATTTCCTTCTCCAGGGGATCTTCCTGAACCAGGGACTGAATCCATGTCTCCTGTATTGGCAGGCAGATTCTTTACCACTGAGCCACCAGAGAAGCCCCGACCACATGTATGCATACTAAATCACTTTAGTCATGTCCAACTCTTTGCAACACTATAGACTGTACCCCGCTATGGTCACCTATCAAAAAAAAGTTACAATCTTCTCAATGTCAGCTAAGAAGACAGCATTAGTGTTGTGACCTTGAAGGCTGACAAAAATATGAACTGTGAGCCAAATCTGACAGGCATTTTAACATTTCTGAGCATTCTAGTCCAGGACAACTGACAAATTAGGGAAGAACCAGAGGTAGACAGACTGGCCGAGTCCCACCAGGTGGACAAGACCTTCCTGCTCAGAGCAGATGGGAAGGTCTGAGCTGGCTCAGTCCACAGGGACCAGAAGAAGAGGTGCGGCATGTGGGTCAAAGGAGGCCCCGGCTTGGCAGCACCCCAGCTCCCCACATCCCAGCCCACATGATACCCCCCAGATGACAACCTCGACACGCCTGAGATGACTCCCCTATGGCCTCAGTGGTGTCTCTAAGCCCTCAGGGAGATTTAGATTTTGATATTATTGTGTTTAGCTTCACAGAATAATCTGTGTATTTGGCACTTAAGTTGTTGGCAGTATTTAAGAAAACTTGGCAACTTTATCTTAGACATCAGCTTTGGTTCCAATTTAAAAGGTGCAACTGAGTTCCTGAGTTTACACATTTCTTTTTTAGGGAAAAGGTATGAGAAATTTACTAAGATTGCAAACATTTCTTCCCTTATGCAAGTTTACTGACTGCCAGGGACGACTCTAGGTCCCAAGGGTACAGCAGTAAGCAAAATCAAGTTCCGCATCCCATGGAAGCCACTTCCTGGCAGAAGGCTTGGCAAGTGTGGTAACTTGAGACTTGCCACATGTGTGATTTTGAGTGACTACATCTACTTGAGAAAGTTTGATTTAGTCAAATAATTAAGATGCTTAAAATGAAAAAGGTCTCTACTAAAAACTAGGTTTTCAAGCTGCATAAGGAGATTAAAGTTGTATATGGGTGCACAGTACCTGTGAAAATGGCACATGCAGTCTGATCACCTTGAACTGACCAAAGGCTGTCTTATAGGTGAAAGATCAAAACTGACTCAACTGACAAGAGAATAATAAAAATTGTACATAAAAGCATAGAGAAAAAAACAGGCCTGTAGCCTCAGTAAACACTGATTTTATTTTTTTATTTTTAAAAACAATTTTCTTTGTTTGTTGGCTGTGATGTGCAGGCTGTGCAGGCTTTTCCCTAGTTGGAGCGAGTGGGGGCTCTCTCCAGCTGCGGTGTGCAGGCTTCGTGTTGCGGTGGCTCCTCCTGTTGTGGAGCACGGGCTCTGCGGCACTTGGGCTTCGGCAGCTGCCATCCTAGAGCACAGGCCCAGCAGCTGCGGCACACGGCTTAGCTGCTCCAAGGTATGTGGGTATCTTCCTGGATCAGGCACTGAATCTGTGTCTCCTGCACTGGCAGGTGGATTCTTTACCACTGAACCCCCGGGGAAGTCCATAAATGTTGATTTTTAAATACTGTCAAATAAACTCTTCTACGCTCTAAACTTCATTTTAAAGGGCATTAAAAACTCATGGAAATGTATCCCATTATTCATTGCAGCACTGTTTACAATAGCTAGAACATGGAAGCAACCTAGATATCCATTGACAGAGGAATGGATAAAGAAGTTGTGGTACATATACACAATGGAATATTACTCAGCCATAAAAAGGAACACAAATGTCAGTTCTAATGAGGTGGATGAACCTAGAGCCTATTATACAGAGTGAAGTAAGTCAGAAAGAGAAAGAGAAATACTGTATTCTAACACAGGCATACGGAATCTAGAAAAATGGTACTGAAGAATTTATTTACAGGGCAGCAGTGGAGAAACAGACATAGAGAATAGACTTATGGACATGGGGAGAGGGGAGGAGAGGGTGAGATGTATGGAAAGCGGAACATGGAAACTTACATTACCATATGCAAAATAGATAGCCAATGGGAATTTGCTGTATGGCTCAGGAAATTCAAACAGGGGCTCTGTATCAATCTAGAGGGGAGGGAGATGGGAGGGAGGTTAAAGAGGAAGGGATCATATGTATACCTATGGTTCATTCATGTTGAGGTTTGACAGGAAACAACAAAATTCTGTAAAAGCAATTACCCTTCAATTTAAAAAAAAAAAAAAAAAAAAACTCATGGCAAAAAAGCCAGATGGAAATGATGTGTTTTATCCACATTAATAAAAAATGGAAACAGAACCTACACACCAGCCACAGGACAGTGGGAGAATCCACAGTGGTCCCAACCATCAATCATGGACACGAAGGTTAATCATGGCAATAGGCTCATGGTGCTGTCAGGAGGAAAGGCAGGGCACCGAGTCTACTGGGCACATGGCTGGGCCTGATGCAGCCCACAAACACCTACTGAAAGTCTTCTCTGAGCCAAGCTCTGTTCTCAATGCTGGGGATGGGGCAGCAAACCAGACACAGTCCCTGCTGTCAAGAGACAACTTCACAACCATGTTGAAAAAGTGACCAGGATTAATTTGCGAAGAAGAGACATCTGTGAGCACCATGAGCATGTGGTTCTCTCCCACATCCTTTTATTAACTGATGTTCTTCTCTGTGGAGGTCTTCTGTACTCCTGGTTAATTAATCCTGAAACATTTTACCGTTTTTCTTGCTACTATCAAAAGTATCTCGTTGTCACTATACTTTCTGGTGGACTGCTGGGTAAGAAATGCCCCCAGTCCGCAGGCTAACCTCATGCCTACCAACATTTCTAATGGTTTACGAAAAATCTACTGGTTTTTCTCAGCACATGCAGATAAAATCCCAATCAACATTTCTGTTTTTTTCTTCTGTAGAGAAACTAAAAAAATGTCAAGCTATCCTGCAAGGCCACAGTAACAACAAAGAAGAGGTCATGGCCCAAGAGCAGGTAAACAGGCCGGTGGGGCAGCAGGAATGAGACATCAGACCTGCCAGGGCCGGAAGGAGAAGTACCAAAGATGCAAAGAGCTTTGGAATCTTGATGCGTTTACGAAAATCTCTCTGAACTCGATCACTGCCTGCAAAGTGCGAGTGAACCCGGGGTTCTGGTGCTGCTCCCCACAGGCACTGTGGTGGTCAACCACGTGCTCCCACTCAGCCTCGGGCATGTGGACTCTAGGGGACCTGGGCTGGCAGAGCAGAAGCCCCTCAAGGTCAGAGCTCCGTGTTGCCCTCCTGTTTATGTAACCCACACAACACAGAGACTCACGGAGCACTGGCCCCAGGAGGGAGCGTCTCCATTGTACCGCCAGAGCCACAATGGGGCCTGGTGAGGGTGGGAGCGAAGACAAGGCAGGCAGCCCCTACCCAGGGTCTACTTGTGTCCAGACCCATACAAGCTTTAGAACACATCCCCAAACTCTGACATGCCTTCCTCCCTAGAAGAGGGTCTTTGTCCCCGCCTCTTAAACCTGACCCTAGTGACTCACTGGGAACCACGCATGAGACAGCATCCAAAGTGAGGCTGCATGAGTCCAGGCCTGCGGCAGCTCTCACCATTCTCCCTGGGTCACTCAATCCTAGAGCCCTGAGTGTCCCCTCAACCCCTGCCAAGTAAGAAGTCTGACTAACCAGAACCCCACCTCCCGCCATGAGGAAGCCCAGGCCACAGGGAATGTCCACGCAGAGGTCCACAGCCCAGCTCATGCCCCTACTGACAGCCAGCACCAACTTTCCGATTTGAGAAAATCCCTCCCCAAGACTCCAGCCCTCAGACACCAAGCCACTCCCAGGCCTCCTGGTCCTCCCAGCTGAGGACCCCAACCTGTAGGGCAGAAACAGGTCATTCCCACCACACCCTTTCCAAACTCCTGGCCACAGACCCAGGAGCAGAATGAACGGGTCATCCTGTGCCCGCACCAGTAGGGACCAGGACGCTGTCCAGTCTCTGCAGCCCTGCCTGGCCTCCTGCTGCTCATGAGGCTGAGTGCCTCGGAAAGAGTCTGGCTGCCAGGCCCGGCCTTTCCCTCTACATGCTATTTCTGAGAACACAATAGACTTTGTTTTGTGAAAATGAGTAAACAGAAACCTCAATGAAACAGAGTCAGGAGGCCAGCAGTGGTAGTCTCATGTCCTGACAGTAGGGACAGCCAGACAAGAAATGGACAGACTCTTCTCCCCACTTCCCAGAGTGCAGCCAATGAGGCAGTGTCCCAACCCAGCAATGTGAAGCCACTAGAGGAACCCTGGATTCCTCCAGCGGACTCTGTTAACTCCAGCTCTCCCAACCTCCCCTTCTCCTTTTAAAGAGAGTTCTCCTCTCCTGGCCAGCCAGGGACTTGCCCGGGCTCCATGTGGTTGCAGACCTGAAATTGCAATTCTTTGTTGATCTAGAATAAACCCAGTTTTGCTGGCAAGGTAACTGGCAGTCTATCTGTGTTAGAGCAACTGTTTCTAAGATAACTATAGAACTCCCAAGGAAATCAAGAGAGTATTTGACAATCTGACAACTTTGATGCCTACAAATATCAATTTTCATCAATTCAATCTATGAATTACTGTGTCATTCAAAATGGGAAACGCTAAGAGAATGGATGAAGAAGGTACACAGCACGACCTTCAGTCATGTGATGCTCAATACTGCACAAATGTAACTCTGCACACACTAGTGAGTCTAAAGAAAGCGCCGACCTGGTTCCAAGTGGCATCTCCCAGCAGCAGTCAAGGTGTGCAGTCATACATTTCCAGAATAACCCACCACACATTCCTGAAAACGAAAGAGACTCTTCCTGCTCATCAACACCTATAGGAAATACATACTGGAGCCATGTTAACAGCACATGAAGGACTCTGGACACTACCTGTGAGCATCTAAGTTAAAACACTGGGCCACAAAGACCCTGGGGCTTCCCAGATGGCTCCTAGGCAGTAAAGAATTTGCTTGCCAACGCCAGAGATGTGGGTTCGATCCCTGAGTTGGGAGGACCCCCTGGAGGAGGAAATGGCAACCCACTCCAGTATTCTTGCTTGGGAAATCCCATGAACAGAGGAGCCTTGTGGGCTGTAGTCCAGGGGATCACAAAGAGTCAGACATGACTGAGCGACAAAACAACATGCCCCACTGCCATCACAATGTCTGGTACACAGCAGGTGCACAATAAGTTTGTGTAGTGAATGGTTGCTCCATTTAACACAGGAATTATCTGTTTCATGAAAGTTTGCTGTAATTCACCCCAGTGTCTCTTTAAAAAAAAAATCTTTTTTATTTAAATTTTATTTATGAACTGGCTGGCTCTTTGTTGCTATGCATGCACTTTCTCTGGCTGTGGCGAGCAGGGGCTACTTTCCAGTTATGGTGTGCAGGCTTCTTCTTGTAGTGGCGTCTCTTGTTGTGGAGCACAGGCTCTAGGGTGCAGACTTAGTAGCTACGGCGCACGGGCTTAGTTGTTTTGCCACATGTGGGACCTTCCCAGACCAGGGACGATCCTGAGTCCCCTGCACTGGCAGGCAGATTCTTAACCACTGGACCACCAGAGAAGTCCAAAAAGATAAACCTTGACTTCCCTCTCCATCTCATCTAAAGTTGCTGGTATGTGCAAGTTTTCTACCTCCAAGGTCAATTCTGGTCATTTATGCCTTCTTTACGGAGAAGGCAATGGTACCCCACTCCAGTACTCTTGCCTGGCAAATCCCATGGACCGAGGAGCCTGGTAGGCTGCAGTCCATTGGTCGATAAGAGTTGGACACGACTGAGCGACTTCACTTTCACTTTTCACTTTCATGCATTGGAGAGGGAAATGGCAACCCACTCCAGTGTTCTTGCCTGGAGAATCCCAGGGACAGCGGAGCCTGGTGGGCTGCCGTCTATGGGGTTGCACAGAGTCGGACACGACTGAAGCGACTTAGCATGCCTTCTTTATAATCCACTCACATCAGCTACTTGGTCTTTTTATCACGCTCTGGAGAAGGAAATGGCACCCCACTCCAGTACTCTTGCCTGGAAAATCCCATGGACAGAGGAACCTGGTAGGCTACAGTCCATGGGGTCCCAAAGAGTTGGACACGACTGAGTGACTTCACTTCAAATTTACCACCATCAAATTGTACATGCATGTTATTATTTGTAAAATTTTCATATCCATAGCCACATCTCTTTTAAAATACTGTGTTCTCATTTCCTCATAATCAGATTTGCAAAAAGCAAAAATAGATTTGCCTTAACTTTATTTTCCTGGTTTCTTGAGTTAAAAGCTGAATTCATCTCTTTTTCTTGTTCTCTAATAAATGGGTAAGTCTACGCACTTTGTCCCTCCTGAGAGCTGGTTTCACCTCATCCCGTGGGTAGTGTTCGGCAGTCTTCTTTCATTCACAGAATGAATGCTGATCTCCTCTTCAACCAGCGTTATGAAGAACAGGGCCCTAGCGTTTTCTGGTGGATATTTTTAGCTGTCTTTTCACTCTTAGGTTCTGTCCAGGTTGCACTGTGATCTGAGAATCTGGTCTATAGAATTAACTTTTCGAAACTTGGGATTTTTCTTTGTGGCCTAATACGTGGCCAGTTTTTGTTCAATGTTCTGTGTAATTGAGAATCAATACTTTAGGTTTGTTGGGCACAAATTTCTGTACATCCATCAGTTCTAGCGTTTAAGTCCTTTCTATCAGCGGTTCTCTACTGGGGGCAATTCTGGCCCCCAAGGGACGTTTGGCAACTTCAATTAACATTCTGCTTGCCACAGTGGGTAGCGGCTGGGGGCGCTGCTCACCCTGCCACAGTGCACAGGACAGCGCCCACGAACAACCACGCGGCACCAGGTGCCAGTGGCGCTGAGTGAAGAAGCCCTCCACACTTCTTCTCTCTGGGCTAACCTGCTTTGTGGCTTGCTGAGGGCCCCTCTGTCAACTCCCACTTGGATCAACCTTCCTATTTTTCTACATTTTGATACATTGTTGATACATTGCTACATTTCTGATACATGAGCTTATGATAGAAAGAACTGCTCTTATGCTTTTGCCATGAGTTCAGTTGACACTGGTATTGCTAAACCCTTCTTTCTGTAGGACTGACAACTTTTCTATCCCTTGTTTCCCACCTTCTTGTTTTAGCTTTAGATAAAACAAGGTCTCTTGTTTAGGTTGCTTACATACCGCATCAGCTAGATTTCATTTTCTACTAAATCTGGGGTTTTTAATCACTTGGGAGAGCTAACCCTTATACATTATTTGGTGTCTCTGGGCTTGTTCATGCCATCTTACATCGTTTGCTTTTTAACATACCAAGCAAACCTCATTCTCCTCTTTTTTCTGAATTCCTTTTTGTTGAGATGACGAAACTCTTCTTTGCTCCACTCTCCCCTCGGGTACCTGGGAGTCACATATTCTACCTTCAGTCTCCTACTGGTTACCTTACACCACCTCAACACTAACACCTACATCCCAATCTGCTTCTAGAACAAGCCTTGTTCCATCGACAAAACATCAACCTGCATTATCATTCCACACTTGAATCTGTGCTCCTTAGCAGCAGGGACTCAGCGCTGGCAGTGAGCACACAGCAATCTGCGAAGGCAAATGTGTCTAGGACCATCTCAGGATTTTTTTTTAAACCTTTAAAATGAATTTCAGGGCATTTAAAGGTTACACTTATATTCTGGGGTTTACCTGACTATAATGCTAGTAAAGTAATGCTCAAAATTCTCCAAGCCAGGCTTCAGCAATACGTGAACTGTGAACTTCCAGATGTTCAAGCTGGTTTTAGAAAAGGCAGAGGAACCGCAGACCAAATGGCCAACATCCGCTGGATCATGGAAAAAGCAAGAGAGTTCCAGAAAAACATCTATTTCTGCTTTATTGACTATGCCAAAGCCTTTGACTGTGTGGATCACAATAAACTGTGGAAAATTCTGAAAGAGATGGGAATACCAGACCACCTGACCCGCCTCTTGAGAAACCTATATGCAGGTCAGGAAGCAACAGTTAGAACTGGACATGGAACAACAGACTGGTTCCAAATAGGAAAAGGAGTATGTCAAGGCTGTATATTGTCACCCTGTTTATTTAACTTCTATGCAGAGTACATCATGAGAAATGCTGGACTGGAAGAAACACAAGCTGGAATCAAGATTGCCGGGAGAAATATCAATAACCTCAGATATGCAGATGACACCACTCTTATGGCAGAAAGTGAAGAGGAACTAAAAAGCCTCTTGAAAGTGGAGAGTGAAAAAGTTGGCTTAAAGCTCAACATTCAGAAGACAAAGATCATGGCATCTGGTCCCATCACTTCATGGGAAATAGATGGGGAAACAGTGTCAGGCTTTATTTTGGGGGGGCTCCAAAATCACTGCAGATGGTGACTGCAGCCATGAAATTAAAAGACGCTTACTCCTTGGAAGGAAAGTTATGACCAACCTAGACAGCATATTGAAAAGCAGAGACATTACTTTGCCAACAAAAGTCTGTGTAGTCAAAGCTATGGTTTTTCCAGTGGTCATGTATGGATGTGAGAGTTGGACTGTGAAGAAAGCTGAGCGCTGAAGAATTGATGCTTTTGAACTGTGGTGTTGGAGAAGACTCTTGAGAGTCCCTTGGACTGCAAGGAGATCCAACCAGTCCATTCTGAAGGAGATCAGCCCTGGGATTTCTTTGGAAGGACTGATGTTGAAGCTGAAACTCCAGTACTTTGGCCACCTCATGCGAAGAGTTAACTCATTGGAAAAGACTCTGATGCTGGGAGGGATTGGGGGCAGGAGGAGAAGGGGATGACAGAGGATGAGATGGCTGGATGGCATCACCAACTCGATGGACGTGAGTCTGAGTGAACTCTGGGAGTTGGTGATGGACAGGGAGGCCTGGCGTGCTACAATTCATGGACTGAACTAAACTGAATGCTTCATTCTCATGAATGACATGTATGTAACCTAATATCATTTATACCCATGCACATGTATATTTGACATTCTATTTGTTCAGCAACACAGAGCTAACAACATTGCCTCCTTCTAATGGGGGACCAAGTCAAACTTAGCAAAGCATCTTACAGTAACTAGTTTTGAACAGTGGGTTATTCTGACTTGTCTAGACAAGAATTCAGATTATTTTAATGACATTCTAGCTAAAAGGAGAAAATATTTAAATGTTTTGTCTGCATTATAATCACCACCTTCAATATTATTTATTTTATGAGAAAATTACATTAGAAAAGCATTCCTTTAAGTTTTGATGGCAGAAATACTGGGAATATTCCATAATATGTATTTCACTCCATGTATCAAATTGAACAGTTGAATTCTCCACTTGATATTCACACAGAAAATCTTAAAAAAAAAAAAATAGGAAAAATAACATACATAAAGATGGAGAGATTTTTAAAGTTTAAAACAGTTACAGGTTATAGTCTTGGGATATACTGGAAAGTGAAAGTGTTAGTTGCTCAGCTGTCTGACTCTTTGCGACCCCATGGACTGTAGCCCGGCAGGCTCCTCTGTACACAGAATTCTCCAAGCAAGAATACTGGAGTGGGTAGCCATTCCCTTCTCCAGGGATGTCCCCAACCCAGAGATCCAACCTGGATCTCCTGCACTGCAGGCAGATTCTTTACCAGATTCTTTACCATCTGAGCCACCAAGAAAGTCCCAGGATATACTGGACTAACATTAAAATTGAAACTGAGAAATAGGGACTTCCCAGGTGGTCCAGGGGTTAAGAATCTGCCTTGCAATGCAGGGGATGCAGGTCCAACCCGTCTGGGAACTAATAACCCACATGCCCTGGAGCAACTTAAGCCCAGTTCCTCAACTAGAGAGTCCGTGCAACAAAGATTCCCCCATGCTACAACAAAGACCCAATGCAACTAAATAAGCTTAAAACAAAAAGGAAAAAGAGAAATAAACATCTAAATAAACAATAGGTAAAGTATGTCCTCAGGCAAGTTAACTAAACATTAAGTCCCCACGAGGGGACCTCCCTGGCGGTCCAGTGGTTAAGACTTCGAACTTTCACTGCAGGGGCGTGGGGTTTCATCTCTGGTCTGGGAACTAAGATCCCAAATGCCACGCAGCATGGCCAAAAAATAAAAAAATAAACATTATCAAGTCAAAAGGGTCCATAAGAAAGCAAATCTCAGAAAAGTACTCAAAAAGAGTTGAGAATTACTCCATCTCCTGTTTTCATTCCTTTCACATAAGAATCACCCAAAGAGATATGAAGATCAAGGAAAAAAAAAAAAAAAAGATTCTAGAAAGAAAAAAAGAGGCCATGAATGAGGCTCCGGTCCTTTCCCCAGCCTGGGTTCCAGGCACTCAGGGGCTTGGCTGGCCTGCTCTCCAGCCAGGAGCTCCAGAGCTGGTGATGTAGAGCCCTCTGGCATCTGGGGTCTCAGAACAGGGGGTTCTGGGCAAGGCAGGGGCACCCATGAGAGAGAATTCGACACTCTACACTGACTCCATTGGACAGCATGGATTTTTGGAGTTCAGATGACAGAAAAATCAAAGAGCAAGGAGGCATTGGGAACTACCCACTGGAACAGAAGTTTCTAGATTTAGGCTTCCAGCATTTATTCCCATGGATCCCTTTAGATTCTAAAAGAGCTATTTACATAGGCTGTGTTGATACCCATCACACTACATACTGGTCATCACAACTGGACATGGAACAACAGACTGGTTCCAAATAGGAAAAGGAGTACGTCAAGGCTGTATATTGTCACCCTGTTCATTTAACTTATATGCAGAGTACATCATGAGAAATGCTGGACTGGAAGAAACACAAGCTGGAATCAAGATTGCCGGGAGAAATATCAATAACCTCCGATATGCAGATGACACCACCTTTACGGTAGAAAGTGAAGAGGAACTAAAAAGCCTCTTGATGAAAGTGAAAGTGGAGAGTGAAAAAGTTGGCTTAAAGCTCAACATTCAGAAAACGAAGATCATGGCATCTGGTCCCATCACTTCATGGGAAATAGATGGGGAAACAGTGGAAACAGTGTCAGACTTTATTTTTTGGGGCTCCAAAATCACTGCAGATGGTGACTGCAGCCATGAAATTAAAAGACGCTTACTCCTTGGAAGGAAAGTTATGACCAATCTAGATAGCATATTCAAAAGCAGAGACATTACTTTGCCAACAAAGGTCCGTCTAGTCAAGGCTATGGTTTTTTCAGTGGTCATGTATGGATGTGAGAGTTGGACTGTGAAGAAGGCTGAGCACCAAAGAATTGATACTTTTGAACTGTGGTGTTGGAGAAGACTCTTGAGAGTCCCTTGGACTGCAAGGAGATCCAACCAGTCCATTCTGAAGATCAGCCCTGGGATTTCTTTGGAAGGACTGATGCTAAAGCTGAAACTCCAGTACTTAGGCCACCTCATGCGAAGAGTTGACTCACTGGAAAAGTCTCTGATGCTGGGAGGGATTGGGGGCAGGAGAAGGGGATGACAGAGGATGAGATGGCTGGATGGCATCACCGACTCGATGGACGTGAGTCTGAGTGAACTCTGGGGGTTGGTGATGGACAGGGAGGCCTGGCGTGCTGTGATTCATGGGGTCACAGAGTCAGACACAACTGAGCAACTGAATTGAGAGAAAATACCCTCCCGTTCCCCTTTTATTAGTCATATTTCCCCAGCAGTTACACTGTTTGATCAATCTGGATCCAGACCTACTGGTTTCCAGGGAGCGCCGAGTCGGCCAGCACTCCTCCTGAAGAGGGCCCTCTGGTCACCGTGTGCAGCTTTGTGGCCACACACAGCGTCTATCACGTCTTCTTTTCCTCTGCAGTATACCAAGGATGGTTCCAGGACTGTACAAAAAGGGCCACAGTGGGACGCGGCACACAGGCCTGTCGCTTACCAGCCCCTGGCCTAGAGTTTAGCTGTCCCAAGAGACACATTATACTATAACCCCAGCTACAACGTGCTCTAACTCAGCCTCAGTGACGCAGTCTCTTGCATTTTTCATTTAATCCACACACATGCTGAGGTGTCCGGCAGCTCCCTCCCTTCCCAGTTGCCAGGCCCACCCAGCAGGGGCTCAGGTTTCCCAGCAGGGAGGGTCCTCAGCCACTCTCAGAAGCTGCTCTATGAGCAGGATCAATTCCATCCATACAGAAATGCAGGAAATTCTGGGGTAATTTCAGTTTTAGTGGCTGTGAGAGCTGGTAATGAAGCCAGAAGAGGATGGAGAGACAGTACAAACTACACCTTTAGACTGGCGGTGGGGGGATGTGGAATTGATGATCCTCCTCTAAACCAAACCGGTGCCTTAATAAAGCTGAGAGAGCTGTTAAGGACCCCAAGAAAACTGTCAAAATTCTATATTCAAAACAAGAGACCTTTTCCAATGCCCTTGGAGGATAGCAGCTGTACGTCACTACAGCGCCATCAGTCTTCATTCCTGTATGGAAAGGGCTGTGACTGTGGCCAGAGAACCAGCCACCTGCCCCCATCCCACCCCACCGGGCGCCCCCTCCTCCCTCGCCTTCCATCCGCCTTTACGTCCCTCTCCAGAGAGATGGTCAGTCAAGAACTCATTCTGAGGAGAAATATTTGTCAAGAGATCACTTTATTTTTCAAGCAAGGTTTTGAGAGGCACCACTTGAAGTTTAACATAATACTCAAATAAAATCACAGATGTTAAATCCTGTCAAAACAAAATCTAGCCCCCAAAAGCCAACCACGTATGTTCAAGAGAGACACAGCAAAATTCCAACAACAAAGGTGTTTAATAGTTTCAGAATCCGTTTCAGTAAATTCTGAGCTGAAAGGCCTATCACAGCTGGTAGAATTTAAACTCAAATCACAGCTTTGTTTTTAAAATCATGACTACCACTCCCATAATTAAAAACTGACATTCGAAACTTTCATGATATACTTGTTATTAATGGTCAATGCGTATGTTTTAGGTTCAATAGGAACCCCAACCCTTCAAGGCAAGGGTTATGTCATGGTACCATCTTTCTCCCGAGGGCACCGTCTGAGCTCAGGGACAGAGCACTGTGGACATGGGCCTGGCAGCCTCGTCCCTGCCCTGATCCGGCTGGCACTCAGCTTGGCCGGCCAGAGGATGATCAAATAAACACAGGAAACAACAAGACCCACGTGCTTGAAAGGCTCCATCTACACCAGCAGGGACAGCCACACACATGCGAAACCAGAATCACAGAACTGTATTAAGACCGTAGATAAACGCTGAAAATGTGAAACATGTCAATTACGTAAAACATGAAACTACACATAACACTGACTAAAAATACAAATCAAAATAGCTGCACTGATGAATATGTAAAAACTTACGCCTATCCCATTAAACCTGGGTTCCACACAAGGTGGTTTAGAAAATGCTGTTCCAGGGCATTACTTCTCAACCAGGGGGAATTTTTGTCCCCCAGCAAACGCTTGGCACTATCTGAAGACATTTTTGGTTGTTACACTTGTTGGTGGGGGTCCCGCTGGCATCTGCTAAAATCCCACAATGCACAAGACAAGAAGTACCCAGCCCCAAAAGTCAACAGGGGCCCAGCTTTGAACCCCTGCCCCAGAGGGTCACAGGGGTGTTTCATTTATACAGCAATAAACTGTTATCTTGTTTTTAAAAAGATACTTTGCATAAACACATTACTGAATTTATAATAACACAAAATTAAATTCCTGATTTTTTAAAGCAAAAAAAAAAATAAAAATAAAAACCTTGATAAACTGTCTCAGCTATAGTATGGCATATATTGAGGGCTTTACCAAGCTCTCATGAAGGTACTTTCTGCAAATCCAACAAGACTGGTCAGGAAACTGCAATCACAATTCCTACCACCTACAGTCCCTTCCAAGTGACCCACCCCACTGCAGGCCCTGTGGAAAGGGAGTGGCTGTGAGCTGGCAAAAGCACACCCCTCCTTGGGGAGAGCTTGGGGACCAGGTGGGCACCTGGGGGACATGGTGGAGGGCGAGACAATTGTCACCCTGTCTCTGTGGTGGGCAGGGTGTGTGAGGAGAACAGAAGAGGATAAGGCAGGCAGAGCTGAGGAGCCGAGTGTGCAGGAGCAGCAGACGGTCAAGATCAACAAGGGAAGAGCAAGCCAGGAAGGTCAAGGCCGGGGTGGCAGCAAGATCCCGCCAGGCCCCAAGCTGCAACTCCACCCACCCCCAGGCCCAGCACTACCTGGGTCATTGGACTCCACTAGGTTCCTTTCTCCCTTATTCCTGTGTGACCTGCCGGTGAAGTCAGCCTGCTGCCTGCCACCCCGGGGCCTGAGTACTGCAGCCGGGCGTTAAAGACGCAAACACCAGAGGCATTTAAATGACAGACACCTGTGGGGTGGCAGGGTCGCCCTGAGTAGAATAATCCCCAGACAGGAGTGCATGACCCCACACTGGGCAGGCCACCCTGAGGGGAAGGGACGGCTGGGGGGCTGCTGGCTGGACCTGTCCTGACGAGTGCATCCTAATACTGAAGGGAAGGCTCAAGACAATGGGAACTGAAAACGTTCACCAATGCACAGGCCCTCAGTCTCAAAGCCTGACTGATCAGCGCTTTTCAAGATTCTAGAAGAGCTGGAGGACTTTCCCCCAAAGAAGCTGAGATGGAATGAAGCAGCCACTCTGTCCCCTCCGCAGGTCCCCAGAAGTGACCTCAGAGCCATAGAGCTTCCACATCCAGAGTCTGAAACCACCTCGTCACAAAAAAAGTTGGCTGGGCCAGCATCCAGCACAGTCTGCAAACCTCCCAGAAACAGTGAGTAGACCAGTGAGGCTGACACATCAAGACGAGGACAGCTGCCGGCCAAGGGCACCCAGCAGCCAGGTACCCTGACCATTCGCTGGCCAGGTGTGCAATACAGCCAGAGGGGCCCTATTTGACAGTCTCTACAGCCAGGTCTTTCCAACCAAATGCCTCTGCCTTCCAGTCCCTGAATGTTGATTTCAACAATTTCTCAACTGAACCCTTTCAACACTATACTCCACTTTCCTAAACAACTTGTACAAGACAGAACTGTAAGCCATCCCACGTGTGAGTCATCACTACTGGTGTCAGACAGTTACTCCAGTGGCTCACCCTGCTATGACCCCAGACAGTTCAGCTCTGGGTTCCCTGAGCTGTGCTGTTTCTACTTCCTCATCGCCCTTGCCCTCAGCACAAGCATTATGAAAGAAAAAGGAGGGCACATACATATTCCTAGTAAGGGATGCACTGGGAGTAAATCGACTGCTAGTGCAGAGGCTCTTAGTCTCTGTGAACCTGAATGAGAAAAAAATCGTATCTTTATAAAGTGTGGCTGAAATTTAGCACTCATTCAATTCCACAGGTAGTCACAAAATCCTGGAATTTGCACAGCACCTGTGACTTCTTCACCAACAGAAACCACAGACATTTTCACAAAACATGAGCACTGTACAAAAATCCCAAACTGACGCTTATACTCATCAATACTCAAAAAGAATTAGATCTGGTGTTCCATCTGTTACTACATGAGCTAATAAAAAGCAGGTCAGGAAATTCATCACAAGTTTAGTTCAATATTTTTGATAACTGTATTTCAGTATAACAGGTTCTCTTCCTGATCCTATTTTATTTTTTTAACACGTTTGTGCCAGGAGGAGGAGGAAACCAGAGATCTGGGGAGGGCAGGAAAGGCCCCCTGGGGCGCATGATGAGCGACTGAACTGAACTGAGAGGTTTCAAAGTGTTCTTCTGAACAGTTTCAATTAGTTTGCAACAAAAGTGGAAGAGTTACGCTAGAATGTTACTATTTGCCCAGTACCTTTCATTGATCCTAAGTGGTACTTTCCTAAAGTTACAACACACTGAAACAGACACGTAAATATGTGTGCCCTAGAGGACAGCGTTAGCACCCAGCATCATTAGTGTCCGCACTTAGACTGCCAGCACGGGCTGTTCGCCTTTCCAGTCCTACCTCATACGATATTTCACCAACTCTAATCCCCACTTGTAAATCTCTGAAGTAGGAAGGGTCCTTCGGAAAGCCCTATATCCTACAACTCTATTCCACAACCGTGCTGAACGAAACGCACGACTCTGTCCACGCTGGGTAAGTGAGGGGAAAAACCGATGAAAGGCAAATTGGAGTCAGTGGGCCACCTTCCAAATCCACGTACACCTAGATTTGAGAGCATCACCAGCAACTGTACTGGCAGAATTTTCACATTTCACTTCGATCTTTCCACACAGTATTCAGAAAACACTGCATAAAACATTATGCAAGTACATAAGCCCTTTCTTAATATGTCAGGAGAAATCATACAAGTATATCCAACGAAAGCTGAGGGTTCCATTTAGCATAAAGCGGGAAGTATCCCTACCAGTAGCTTCTACTGAAAACTAAGTCTTAGGATCAAAATTGTTAATCACAACCTCCTTACAAACGGCAAATCTACCCTGGATGGTGCAGGTCTGCGATCAAAGTTACCGAATGCACATTCGCGTCAGTACAGGTTCTCCCCTCCCCCTCCCCAGCATCCGCCTTCCGCCCTCACCCCGGGACTCCGACCCGGGCAGCACGCACTAAGACGGATTCAGGAGTCATGCATGACAAAGGAAAGCCTAACGGGCCCAGCCTCTGAACCACTAACGACGCCGCGTCCCAGCAGCCTCTGCGCTGAAATAAAGCAGACTCCTCTTTCCCTGCCTCTCCTGAGGTGACTCACGACCTCTCCCTCAAGGAATGTGGGAGCCAGCGGGCGGCCGGGCCGGGCCCCACACCGCCGTCCTCTAGTTCTAGTCGGCCGTTTACCACCCGCGACGCCTGTATCACTCGTTCCAGACACCGCGCACCCCAGGCTCCCTAACAACCCGGGACCCGCCGGCCACCGCCCGGCCTCTGGCACCCCGGAAGCCCGGGGAGCGCGACACCCCCGCCTCACGGCCGCCGAGCACCCGCGCCTCCGCCTCGCGAACGTCCGCCCCGCGCGCCCCCGCGCGGCCCCGCCCCCGCGCCCCGGACGCCGGCCCCGCCCCCCCACCCCGCCCCCGCGCGCCCCCTTAGCCCGGCCCCCGCCCCCGCCGCGCGCCCCCGCGCCCCCCGCCCCGCCCGCGCAGGGGCGCGCGCCGCGCTCCGAGAGGGACGGTTAGGAGCGCGCGCTTCGCCGCGGGCCCCGCGCGGCGGCGGCGGCGGAGCCTTCCAGAAATTTCCGCGTCCCTAAGCCCACACCGAAAAACAAGCAGGGCGCGCCCCCGCGCCGGCCCGGCCCTCAGCGCCCCTCCCCGCGGCCGCTGCTCCCCTCCCCCACCCGCGCCCCCTCCCCGCCCCCTGCCCCGGGCGGCAGGTCCGGCGCGGCCCTCCCGGGCGGCGGCGGCCCGCGGAGACCCGGCTGGCGGCGGCGGGGCGGCGGCCGCGGCGCCGGCGGGCCGGCGTGATTGATAGGGACGGGGCGGCGGAGCGGCGGCGGCGGCGGAGCGGTTGAGTGACAGCTTACCTGGGTGCCAATCTTCATCACACTGACAAGCGGCTGCAGCAATCGGGACCCGCAGTGCCGCGCCCGCGTCCAACCGTCACGCCGACGCTGGGCCACGCGACACAGTCTCGCTCAATGGGAGGAGGGCGACGCCGACGCGCGCTGCATCAATATTCACAGTGAGGGCGGGGCCTGAGGGTCCCGGGCCCCGCCCCGTCCTTGCGCTGCGGCGGCTGGAGGCGGGGCCTGGGCGCCGGGGGCGGAGAGTGAGCCGGGGGCGGGCGGCGGCCAGCCCCGCCCCCGCCTAGCAGTCGGGACCCGCCCCCAGCCGCTGCGCCGCGGCGCGAAGAGCGTCCCGCCCCGCAGGCCGCGAGCCCCGCCTCACTAGTATGCAGCTGAGGGCGTGGCCTACTAGCGTCACGCCCCCTCCGCTCTTTCCTCAGAGACCGGGGGAAGTGTGTGGAGCGGGCTTGGGTGGGCGAAACCACCCGCGACGGTGAGGCGGGGAGGGCGGGCTGTACCATCCGCGGGAGGAGTCCTGAATGCGCGCCCGGGAGATGCAGGGCAGGCCAGCCCCGAGCTGTCCTCGGAGGCCGGGCCGTGCGGGCGTCTGGCGCCCAGGCCCCTACTCTGCGCGGCGCCCCCTTGGTGTGCAGGTCCGAGGCAGTCCCCTGCTTTCTTCCCGGAGGTTGCACACGTGCGCCCCGAGAGCGGCGGCAGTGGCCAGCCACCAACCTGACCCCCGGCGCTCTCAGCCGCGGTCTGGGCTCCAGCCACCGCTGCAGGCTCGCCTCTGGTACCGCGCTCTGCCGTCAGGCACCTGTCCCCCGGTGGCCCACGCAGGCCCCATCTGCCAGTGAAGTGGCACCCCTTAGGAAGACGCGGAAAGTATGGTGTATCTCAGGGTGGACTTTCAGACACGGTGCTGCAGCAGGCCTGCGGGTCCCTCCGGTGGCCTTGCCCTCCAGGACGTTAAGGAAAAAGCAAGGCCTTTCCTACCGCAGAGGCATGGGGCCCGAACGGCTGTCCATTTCTACAGAAACGTTCCTCGGTGGGATCTCTGTCTGGAGAAGGGCTCGCGCGCTGCCCCGGGACCCAGGACTGGAACTCGTGGAGGATGCCTGGTGATTCAGGAGGGAGTCAGTCAGGAGCCACTGGGAAGGACCTCCCTGCTAAGTCTTCAGGACTCCACCAGCACCATGAAGCTGCAGGCACTCTTCGTGGTCCTGCAGAAGTGCTCCATTTTCCAGAGAGAAGGCTGTGATAGCAGCTCCTGGGCTGGGGTGCACTGAGCCACTGACCAGTGGAGAGTTGGAGGGAAGGGACCCCCACAATTCAGTGGTGCAGGCCAGCTACCTGTGTTTGCAAGGCCCAGTGCAAAGTTAGAATGGACGGTCCCTTGTTCAAGAGTCGCTAAGAATTTTAAGGCAGGGACAGGAGGTTATTATACCCGGCTGGGGTCCCAACTGATGGCACTGCTCACAGGCACCCTGAAGCAGCCCTGGCCTGGCTGGCCTCACCCTCTCCCCACCTGGGACTGAAGCTTTCACCCGGTTCCCATCAAGTGTGTGAGGCGACAGAGGTCTCTGTCCAGGAGAACCTGGGAGTGTGCTGTCCCCTGATGACCCGAAACAAATCCCAAGGCAGTTGAGACCCAGGCCCTGCACCCCTGTCTGCCCTCTGCGCCTGGCCTCCTCTACCCGGGCCCCCCATGATCTGCCTGCCCTTCCTTTCCTTCTCTTCATGGGGCCAGCTCCAGAGGAGAAAGGGCTGGAAGCATCATCAGTGACACTGGCCCAGAGGCTCACACATCTGGGAGCCCTCTTTAGGAAAAGTAAATGAAAATGAGGTAGAAGTGGGGCCTTTGCTTTCCTCTGCCTCCACCCATGGCCTGCCCCCAGTGGTGGCACGAGGGTGGTTTATGAACAATAAAGAAAGGTTTGTGTACAACGGGTGCGTCTGCCTACACTCTTCCCAATTTCTTTGTTAAAGACTTGCTGCTATTTCCCCAAGGACCACATTTAGGTGTATGAAGTAAAAAGCCATGTATAATTGTTCATAGAACTGCCTGGATGACAGCAGGTGCTGTGAAGCCAGGAGGGGAGGAGGGAAGGTGGGAGCAGGCAGGCAGGTGAAGGAGCTTTGCAGGACCAGTGGGGAAGGGTAGAAAGAACTCTGCTGAGGTGCCAGTGGGACAGACAGAGCCCCACTCCGTGCAGCCCTGTCTCAAGCTGGAGAAGGTGGGGAAGAATGTAAGGGGAAGGTAAGCCTTGAACCCTGCCTGGCAGAGCATATGAGACAGTGCGCAAAGCCTGTGGCAGCCAGGATGGGGTGCAAGGTGCTGTACTCCCAGGGGAGATTGCAAGGTGAAAGCTAGAGGAGGTGCGGGGAGGCAGGATTGGGGCCATCTTTAGAGGATGGCTGGGATCTGGGGTTTTGGTAAGAAAAATGAGTGAGAAAAAAAACCCTACAAATAGGGGTGAATCTCTTGGCTTGTCAAGGCAGCCAGCATGGCGGAGAATAAGCCACTTCGGTTTGCACAGGTGAACAGGAGGTCACCAGTGATGAGTCAGACCACATTACTGCTATGCTCAACCCCTCCAAGAGTTCCCCATCTCATTTAGAGCAAAAGCAAAGTCCATGCAGTGCCTGTGAGGTCTCTACCATCCCTCTCCCCTCCACACCTCTGACCTCAGCTCCTGCCACCCTTCCCCTCCCCTGCTCTGTTCCAGCCAGCCTCCTAGCTACTCCTAGCTCACTCCAAGTGTGATTCAGCCTCAGGGCCTTTGCACTGCTGATTTCCTGTGCTTAAATCCCTCTTCTCAAAGGTATCTCCATGGCTCTCTCTCACTCCATGAAGTCTTTCTCAACTTCACTTTCTCAAAAGAGGTTTAAAATTGTAAACTCCCAACCTATTCCCTACCCTGCTTCCTCCTCCTATGGTACTTCTGTAGATACATGTAGCTTGCAATGTAGCTGTATAACCATGTAACTTATTTACATGTAACATATGATATAACTGTATAACCATGTAGCTTACTTACATGTAAGGTACAATGTAACTGTATAACCATGTAGCTTATTTACATGTAATGTACAATGCAACCACTTAACCATGTAACTTTTACTGTGTCTATCCTCCAATACCCCTGCCCCCTGTACACACACATAAATAATAGAATCTAAACTCCAGAAGACCAAGAATTTTACTCTGTTTTGTTCACTGATGTATGCCAAGCACCCATGCTAGTACCTGGCAAATAATTGTTGAATGCATGAACCAGTGCTTCTAATACATGGTGTATTGGCTATCTATTGCTTTGTAACAAACTATCCCAAACTTAGTGTCTGAAAACAACATACATTATCTCACAGTCTCTGTGGGTTGGAAATCTGAGCATAACTTGACTGGGTTCTCTGCCTCAGGGTGGGTCATGAGGGGCCTCCAGGGCTGTGGTCTCACTTGATGGCTTGACTGGGGAAGGATCCATTTCCAACCTCACATGTTTGTGGGCAGATGGACTGAGGGCCTCAGGTCCTTGCTGGTTCTTGGCTGGAGGCCTGTTCAGTTTCTTTGCCACATGGACCTCTCCAGAGAGGAGATGGAGAGAAGAACCAGCAGCTTGCTTCATCAAAGCCAGCAAGGAACAGAGTCAGCGTGGAAGACAGAAGTTGCAGTGTTGTATAAAGTAATCCCAGAAGCATCTTCCAAGCACCCTTGTCTATTCTGTTGGTTAGAAGCATGTCTCAGGTCCTGCCCAAATACAAGGGGAGGGGGAACCAGGAAGACACAAACAGCAGGGAGAGAGAATCCCCCAGGACCATCTTAGAGCCTGCCCTCATGACATTTCTTTTTCTGTGTAAAAGAGACACTGGTGTCTCTTTTACAAGAGACCTGGGCTTGCAGTCTACAGTCCTGAGTGTGGACAAGTGGCTTTGCCACTTGTCACGTGAATGTGGATGAGATCCAGTTCCCTGCTTTCCATGGGGATGGTCATGAATCTCTCAGGGAATTCTGCAGAGGAGACAGTGAGCTGTGTAGGAAGGCCTCCAGCATACATGTGGATGTCCATGGTTCTTCAGGCTTGAGCTCCCATTTTCTCCAGGAGACAGTTCAACAATGAAGTCCCTAAAAGATGAGGGCAGGAGACACTGCCCTCACCTGTGACACAGCCTCCTTGAGGACCCCAGCCCAATGCAGCAGGAAAATGGCAGCCATGGCAGTGTTAAAGCATGATGTTGGCCCAAGACAGAATCATGACTCTCAGGCAGACATGCAATCAATGGGTGGCAAACAGCATCCTGAGCTCATTGATTGATTGAGGGAACAGTAAGATGTCACAGCCTGTTCAAAGGAAAATGCGAAGAACAAACACTTCTATAGGCTGGAATATTGGCATGAACTCACAATTTGTGCAAAACTGGCTTTGAGTGGAAGGATTTGAAAGCCATGGGGTGAGAGTTGTCCCTTCATCACATAGTCGACAACGGAGGGACATCTGCATCATCACCGATTCCTGACAACTTAGACTGTAGAGTAGCTCAAAGACAATGAAAAACTGGAATCAGAAAACCCAGAAGGTTGAGCTCTAAAGAGAGCAGTTTCCCACTGGAGATGCCCAGCAAACGTTTCACTTGTTCCAGGTCTCCTTATACTAGTAATACCCTAGTGTATTACTTTCCTGGGGCCGCTGTAACAAAGTGCCACAGACTGCGTGTGAGTGCCTGTGCTTAAATAATTTCATATATGTTTGTATTTATTGGCTGTGTGGGGTCTCTTTTGCTGCTTCGGCTTTTCTCTAGTTGGGGTGAGCAGGGACTACTCTCTAGTTGCGGTACACGGGCTTCTCATTGGGGTGGCTTCTCTCGTTACTGAGCACGGGCACATGGGCTTCAGTAGTTGCAACACACGGGCTTAGTTGCCCCGCAGCACATGGAATCTTCCCAGACCAGATCGAGCCAGTGTTTCCTGCGTTGGCAGGTGGTTTCTTTACCACTCAGCCACCAGGGAAGCTCCAGACTGCATGGTTAAACAACAGAGTTATTCTCTTAAGTCTGGAGGCCAGGAGTCCAAGATCAAGGTGTGGACAGAGCTGGTTCCTTCTGAGGCTGGAAGGGAAAACGTGTCCCAGACTCTCCCTTAGCTTCTGGTGGTTTACTGGCCACCTTCGGTGTTCCTTGGCTTATAGAAGTATCACCCAGATTCCTGCCTTTGTGGTGTTTTCACTGTGTACCTCTATGGGCCCAGTCTTCCCCTTTTTGTAATGATCCGACTTACTTGGGTAACTCACTGTCAATAACTTAAAATCTGATCATCAGGAAAATGCTTACTGAGGAAGCATTCTGGGGGTGGGGGTGGGGTTGGGGGAGTGGCGGGAACACCATGGTGGACCTTGTCTCCCAGGCTTGCATGCTGGCCAGGCATGCTCCCCTGAGATGAAGCTGAGACTATGAAACATGAGTCAAAATATTTTTGGTTGTTGTTCAGTCACTACGTCATTGCCGACTCTGTGTGACCCCATACGCTGCAGCACACCAAGCTTCCCTGTCCTTCACTATGTCGTGGAGTTTGCTCAAATTAGTGTACACTGAATCAGTGATGCTACCTAACCTTTTCATCCTCTGCCACCCTCTTCTCCTTTTGCCTTCAATCTTTCCCAGCATCAGGGTCTTTTCCAATGTGTCAGCTCTTTGTGTCAGGTGGCCAAAGTATTGGAGCTTCAGCATCAGTCCTTCCAATGAATATTCAGGGTTGATTTCCTTTAGGACTGACTGGTTTGATCTCCTTGCTGCCTAAGAGACTCTCAAGAGTCTTCTCTAGTACCACGATTCAAAAGTATCAGTTCAGTGCTCAGCTTTCTTTATAAGCCAACTCTCATATCTGTACATGACTACTGGAGAAAACATAGCTTTGACTATACGAACTTTTATCAACAAAGCAATATCTCTCCTTTTTAATATGCTATCTAGGTTTGTCATAGCTTTCCTTCCAAGGAGCAAGTGTCTTTTAATTTCATGGCTGCAGTCATTGTCCATAGTGATTTTGGAGCCTAAGAAAATAAAATCTGTCATATATATATATATATATATATATATATACACACACACACACACACACACACACACACATATATATCAGCTGCTACTACAAAAAGCTGACTTTCTCCCAGTTTTATCCTGGCCTTTTATTAACCAAGTTTTTAAATTAAGTCTTCTTTATATAAATAAGTTCCCTGATACAAACTCATGTTTTTAGGCTGTGAAACCAATTTTCTTCTTATCATTTTCAGGCACCCAGAGTCTTAACTGTAATACCAGATCTTCACCTAGATTTTTGCTATGTGAACTATATTGTTCAGTTTAAAAAAAAGAAAGAAAGAACACGAGGATGGCAGTAGCGGTTCCCGGCTTTTCCCTGTGTGCACAGCCTTTGACAACTTTGCCAGTGAAAGAGCTTTGTCCCAGCCATGCCCCAGAACAGCTGTGCCCGTGGCACAAAGCTTTGCCTGCGGCTCCTATTTCACAGCGATCATCTCTCCCTGGTCTCGTCGCAGTCACACCACCACGACTGCCCACCTCTCAGACCAACCACGAGTTTCGGAAATTGGCTGCTCCCGATGAAAGCTGGCTGGTGACCTTTACAGCGGGACCCCATCAGACCTCCTTGGGCCACTCGGCTGCCAGTGACACAGTGACCTGGCCTCTTGTCGGCAACCAGCAACTTTCCCAACCCAGCTGCTGCCTCAGCTTCCTTTGCGATCGGGCCAGTTTCTAAATTAGGTTCACAGTCAAGAGGCATGGTCTGTGATGTCATGCATGTGAAAATCTGTTTCTCCTTGAAGTACAAAAGTAATACCAACAAAAGCTTTTACAGGGCTGAGCTCACTTTGTTCTAGTCTTGGCCACCGGTGTTGGGGGTCCAGGGAGGTGGATGGACAAAACCCACCTCTGCCCAAAGCATTCAACCAGGCTGTGCACCCACTTCCTGGTCTGAGAAACAGAACCAATAAGTAAAATTCAACTTCTCTTTGTTGTTTGCTATGAAGAGTGATCCAATTTAAACATTACTCGAAGGTCCCTGGCTTATTTCACTGAGCTCAGTATCTTCAGCATTCCTCCATGTTGTAGATCGTGACAGGATTTCCTTCTTTTTTAAGGTGGACTAATATTTCATAGTCAGAATAGAGCTCATCTTGTTTATCCACTCACCTGTCAATGACACTTGGACTGAGTCCACCCTGTGGCTACTGTGAATAGTGCTGGTGTGAACACAGTGTACAGATACTTGTTTCACAAGTGGAATTGCTGGATCATATAGTAATTTTATTTTTAATTGCTTGAGGTATCGCCGTACCATTTTCTACAGTGGCCATGTAATTTGACATTCCCATCAGCAAGGCCCAAGGACTGCAATTTGTCCACATCCTTGGCAAAAGTTATTATTTTCTGGTTTTTGATAGTGGCCATTCTCATGGGTGTGAGGTGCTAGCAATGATTTTTAAGACTCCTTTGCTTTCAAATTTCTTTTGCTGTCTTTCCCTCCCCTCCTACCTTCTGAAATACTTAAGAGGTTATATATATATATATATATATCATAAAAAGAAATTCCTAAAATGAGGAATTGGGAAGTTTAAAGTTAAATTTCCCAGAGGGGTTGGAATGAATGACTTTATACCACCCTGAACTCTCCCGGCCAGAGCCTGCCCTGTCATACTTTACAGCTGGATTTGGGGCTCATGGAAACATACAGTATTATGAATTAAAACTAAGAGACTGCTTTAAACTCATTTTATTAATTTATTTAAATGTACAATAAGAAACTGATTCCCTGTTCCTTGATGATAAATAGCATTCTATGAAAAATCATTATTTTAAAAACATGATTAGTGAGAACAGTGGCATGCTTCATATTTCTGCAAATCTTTTTAACGTCTAGCTTAACAGAATACAGCTGGATTCTCGTGTCTGCTTCTGTGTTCAGTCTGTTGTAATGTGATGTTTCAGTTGATGTCTGTGAAGATAGTCTGGCCTTGCAGAGATGAGTAGCAGGATAATGGAGGAGGGTTTACATGGATTCTCCACCTGGGATGAGGACGTTTCTTTCAGGTTCGTTGCCACGTGGACTCCAGCACCACAGCAATGAACCTTTCCTAGTGTTAGACCAAACCCCACCGGTCCCTCTGGCTGGTTGGATGGATCTGTTTCTCACACATGATTTTGTAACATGGCCATTTAGTCATTTGGAAAATATTAATTCCCTGAGTTATGCACTTATTCCAAATGTTGACCCATTTCAGTGTGTCTGTGCTCACTTACTCAGTCATGTCTGACTCTTTGCAGCCCCATGGACTGTAGCCTGCCAGACTTCTCTGTCCATGGAATTTTCCAGGCAAGAATACTGGAGTGGGTTGCCATTTCTGCCTGCAGGGGATCTTCCCTACCCAGGGATCAAACCTGCGTCTCTTGCGGCTCCTGCATTAGCAGGCAGATTCTTTACCACTGAGCCACCTGGGAAGCTTGACCCATTTCACTAGACAATATAAAAATCATGAGTTGTAGGGAATGTAAATTGATGCAGACACTATGGATAACAGAAAAGAGATTCCTCAAAAAATAAAAATAGAACTACCATGCTGCTGCTGCTGCTGAGTCACTTCAGTTGTGTCCGACTCTGTGCGACCCCATAGACAGCAGCCCATCAGGCTCCCCCATCCCTGGGATTCTCAGGCAAGAACACTGGAGTGGGTTGCCATTTCCTTCTCCAATGCATGAAAGTGAAAAGTGAAAGTGAGGTCGCTCAGTCATGTCTGACCCTCAGCGACTCCATGGACTGCAGCCCACCAGGCTCCTCCATCCATGGGATTTTCCAGGCAAGAGTACTGGAGTGGGGTGCCACTGCCTTCTCTGTAGAACTACCATATGATCCAGCTATTCCATTTCTGGGTAGTTATCCAAAGACTATAAAAACACTAATTCAAAAGATATATGCATTCAGCGTTCACAGCAGCATTATTTACAACAGCCAAGACATGCAAACAACCCAGGTGTCCCTCAGCAGATGAATGGATAAACAAGGTGATTTATATAAGGGACGTTCGTAGTGACACTGTCCTTCCTTTGTGGTGAGAGTGTGGCAATGAGCTGCCCGGGGACAAACAAGCAGGGGCTGCTGCCAGGTCTTCACCGGGGGCCCAGAAAAATGCAAGGACCGTCTTAGTATTATCAGATAAGTACTTTTTTGTATCATTTATTTTTCAATTGAAGTATAGTTTATTTACAATGTTGTGTTAGTTGTAAGTGTACAGCAAAGTGATTCAGTTATAAATATATATATGTATATATGGGGTTTTTTTTTTCAGATTTTTTTCCCATTATAGGTTACTTATAATTCCCTGTGCTATACAATAGGTCCTTGTCGTTTACCTCTTTTATGTATAGTAGTGTGTATCTGTTAATCCCAGACTGCTAATTTTTAAAAGGAGTGTTGACCATGCTGATCCCTGAATGGGTCTGGACACCCTCGCTTTGAGAAAAGCTGGTTGGGCATGCGTGTCCCACGGGAGAATGCTGTCCTTGGAATGGTTTCTAGTTAGTTACCTGCCAGATCTCTCCAATATTGTCTTCTCCTTTCCATCTTTTCCCTGCTTATTGTCCTGTCGCTGGGAGCCAGCACAGTGCGAGGTCCCAAGCGGGTGTTCAGTGGTCCGTGTGACCCTTCCTCTTTTTCTTTGGAGCAGAACCCTCATTTCACACACTCCCCCTGGCCATCTCACTCTGCAGGAACCGTGCAAATATCATCTGTGCCAATCATTGCAAATCGCTCTGTTCTGTAATCCCGTAAGAGATCCTTTGCGAGGAGGTCGCCAAGCAGTGGACATGTGACAACAGCAGCAGGAGGGAGCAGCCAGCACGTGCGCCCGGGTGTCCAGGAATTTAACAGGATTCAAGTTGTACAAAGCACATTCTCACACCGCGGTGAAACTTACCACGAATCAGTAACAGAGGTGACAGGAACCTTGCTACCACCACCCCAGTATTTGGACCCTGTATCACACGCCCTTGGGGCAGAGTACACAGAATACAATATTTGCCCTTCTGATTATCTGCAGGCATCCAGGTCACGGTCTTGAGTGCAGGTAGCCCCACAATCCCCTTCCATCTGCAGTGCTGCAACATCTTGCAGAGCTGAGGCTCTGGGCCTGGGATGGTAGCTTCCCGCCCCTGGGGGAGGGCGGCGAGGGGGTCACAGTTCTGCCTTCTGTCTCTGCCTCATTGGAGAGCAGTTGGGCAATGTTTGTCTTTCGGTGATTGGTTTATGGCACTGGGCACGGTGTCCTCAGGGGTTCATCCATGTGGTGGTGTGGGGCCGAATTTCCTTCCCTTATAAGGCTGAATGATAATCGTGCTGTATTCTGAAAGAGAGAAAGAGAGGATTTCTTGACTAGGTCAATGAACAGTCAAAACATGATAATCAGCCAGAGGGTGGAGTGAGGCAGAACAGACCACACAGCAGGAAGGAGAAGGCTCGGGGTTCTGGGCGGACGGGGGACTGGGCTGGAGCCAGCACCCAGGTCCTGTTTTAAGGGAGGTGCCCACTCTGACAGGCTGGAGGAGACACGAGGCCAGAGCTGTGAGGTGACCCAGGGTGTGTGGCTGTCACTCGGCATGGTCTCAGCCACCCTGGGTCTGGACGGGATTCCTGGGGCTTTGGGATGGTTAGTTTCATGCGTCTGCGGGGCTGGGCTGGGGTGTCCAGTTGTGTGGTCAAACATCAGTCTAGGTGCTAACACAGTCCAGATGCTGATGTTTGACTCAGACTTTGAGTATAGCAGGTCACCCTCTGCAATGCAGGTGGGCCTCACCCAGCAGGTTGAAGGACTTAAGAGGAAGGATAGACTTTCCCTGGGGAAGGAGTTTTCCTAGCAGACTGCTTACCTGAACTTCCAGCCTGCTAACCTGCTTGCACGCTTTAGGCTTGCCAGCACCCACACGGCACGAGCCAGTTCCTTAAAAACAGTCTCTGTCTCTGTGTCTATGTGTGTGTAGTGGTCACATCAGTCCCTCAGTCGTGTCTGACTCTTTGTGATCCCCCTGAACTGTAGTCTGCCGGGCTCCTCTGTCCATGGGATTCTCCAGGCAAGAATACTGGAGTGGATTGTCATTCCCTTCTCCAGCAGATCTTCCTGACCCAGGGATCAAAACCCAGTCTCCTGCATTGCAGATGGATTCTTTACCATCTGAGCCACCAGGGAAGCCCCATGTGTATGTACATATATCTATGTATCTTTCGTCCTTTTATACAGGACATGGACATGAACTTGGACAAACTTTGGGAGATGGTGAGGGACAGAGAGTCCATGGGGTTGCAAAGAGTCAGACACGACTGGGTGACTGAACAACAAAAGCAACAACAATCTGTCTATCTATCTATCTCTCCATCCTGCTGGTTCTGATTCTCTGGAGACCTCTAAGACAGGACCCCTTTCTGTCTCTATGTAGGTCCTTATACACTGAGGCCACAAGGAAAGCAGCGGGTTTCATTTTTTTACTGCACCATTCCTTCCTTTCCTACTGTGGCCAGCAAGGTCCCTGTGAGAGGACCCTGGAGGGCTCGTGTCTGGGTTCTTCCTAGAGGGATGATACAGTTGGGGGTTCAGCCTCACAAGACATGCTTTTGAGTCCCGCTTCCTCTCTGCCCACAGCCATCGGGGTCCTTGGGAAGGGTGTCCTGCCTGGAAGGGCTCACCTGCCTGGCTGAGGAAGAGTGAGTAAGGAGAGGGATCAGGGAGGACGCGCAGACAGGCGGATGGCTGCCAGCCTCTCTCTCAACCCTGCCCAGCGGCTGGCCATGCTGACATTTGCAGGGCCTGGGGTCTCTGTGGCTTGCCGGGTAAGGCTGACAATGGAGGTCCGGGGGAGAGGGAGAAGGAGCTGGCACGCTGTCCTCCTGCCCTCGAGATGGCTCAAAATTAGCACAAAAAGGAGCATTAAAACAAAATATTTTTTTCTTTTCTTCTTGCCCCCTCATTCTTGGCTCTTTCCCGAATCTTGCTGAAATGAATGTTTACCCTCTCTTGAGAAATCAGGGAACAGAGCTGCTGTTTCTACAATGTATTTTCAGTGAGAAGGAAAGAGAGAACCATGTCTGGGTGGGTGGCGGGCTGGCTGGCAGTTGGCCGTCCTGCGGGCTGCACCACCCTCTCTCTGCCCATCCGACTGGGTGGCCTCTCGCGTATTTGCATTTGCACATATTACTTGATCCAAATGCAGTTTTAGATAATGCAGATCAATATACCTCTCTTAGGTGCAAATACTAGGGCCAGTAGAAAGATTAAAGAATACATTTATTACAGGAAAACAGTATTCATGCAATTAGAGACCTGGAAGAAAACTCCGGGTCCCTTTATATGGGGAGAAAACTGTCCAGACAAGTTGAAGGCTCTTGGCAGCCCCGAGGGGCCATGACGACAGGCTGGGCCCTCATCCTGCTGAGGCTCTTCAGGCTTAACTACCTCTCCAGGGCACCCTCTGTGACTGCCTTCAATGTGAACAAAGAACACAGACGCTTTCCTGGTCAGGATTCAGACGTCTTGTTTAACAATGAGATGGAACCCTGTATAATTAGCTAAGCATTTGCCAGTTACATATAAAAGTTTTCAAAGCCTTTTAAAAAGCATTTCTCATTTATTCAGATTCCCCTGTAAGCTTATTTATCTCACATCTTATTATCTCACAGCCGGAGTGTTTGCTGACAAAGATGTTTGCACTCCTGTCTTGTTCTAACCCTCAGCTGTCCTGAATTCCTGAAGACACGTTTGCCGGTCCTTATTGCCAAATTCAGACTTAAATTGAAGAAAGTAGGGAAAACCACTAGACCATTCAGGTATGACCTAAATCAAATCCCTTATGATTATACAGTGGAAGTGAGAAATAGATTTAAGGGCCTAGATCTGATAGATAGAGTGCCTGATGAACTATGGAATGAGGTTCGTGACATTGTACAGGAGACAGGGATCAAGACCATCCCCATGGAAAACAAATGCAAAAGAGCGGGATGGCTGTCTGGGAGGCCTTACAAATAGCTGTGAAAAGAAGAGAAGCGAAAAGCAAAGGAGAAAAGGAAAGATATAAACATCTGAATGCAGAGTTCCAAAGAATAGCAAGAAGAGACAAGAAAGCCTTCTTCAGCGATCAATGCAAAGAAAGAGAGGAAAACAACAGAATGGGAAAGACTAGAGATCTCTTCAAGAAAATCAGAGATACCAAAGGAACATTTCATGCAAAGATGGGCTCGATAAAGGACAGAAATGGTATGGACCTAACAGAAGCAGAAGATATTAAGAAGAGATGGCAAGAATACACAGAAGAACTGTACAAAAAAGATCTTCACGACCCAGATAATCACGATGGTGTGATCACTGACTTGGAGCCAGACATCCTGGAATGTGAAGTCAAGTGGGCCTTAGAAAGCATCACTACGAACAAAGCTAGTGGAGGTGATGGAATTCCAGTTGAGCTATTCCAAATCCTGAAAGATGATGCTGTGAAAGTGCTGCACTCAATATGCCAGCAAATTTGGAAAACTCAGCAGTGGGCACAGGACTGGAAAAGGTCAGTTTTCATTCCAATCCCAAAGAAAGGCAATGCCAAAGAATGCTCAAACTACCGCACAGTCGCACTCATCTCACATGCTAGTAAAGTGATGCTCAAAATTCTCCAAGCCAGGCTTCAGCAATATGTGAACCGTGAACTTCCTGATGTTCAAGCTGGTTTTAGAAAAGGCAGAGGAACCAGAGATCAAATTTCCAACATCTGCTGGATCATGGAAAAAGCAAGAGAGTTCCAGAAAAACATCTATTTCTGCTTTATTGACAATGCCAAAGTCTTTGACTGTGTGGATCACAATAAACTGTGGGAAACTCTGAAAGAGATGGGAATACCAGACCACCTGACCTGCCTCTTGAGAAATCTGTATGCAGGTCAGGAAGCAACAGTTAGAACTGGACATGGAACAACAGACTGGTTCCAAATAGGAAAAGGAGTACGTCAAGGCTGTATATTGTCACCCTGTTTATTTAACTTCTATGCAGAGTACATCATGAGAAATGCTGGACTGGAAGAAACACAAGCTGGAATCAAGATTGCCAGGAGAAATATCAATAACCTCAGATATGCAGATGACACCACCCTTATGGCAGAAAGTGAAGAGGAACTCAAAAGCCTCTTGATGAAAGTGAAAGTGGAGAGTGAAAAAGTTGGCTTAAAGCTCAACATTCAGAGAACGAAGATCATGGCATCTGGTCCCATCACTTCATGGGAAATAGATGGGGAAACAGTGGAAACAGTGTCAGACTTTATTTTTCTGGGCTCCAAAATCACTGCAGATGATGACTGCAGCCATGAAATTAAAAGACACTTACTCCTTGGAAGACAAGTTATGACCAACCTAGATAGCATATTCAAAAGCAGAGACATTACTTTGCCAACAAAGGTCAGTCTAGTCAAGGCTATGGTTTTTCCTGTGGTCATGTATAGATGTGAGAGTTGGACTGTGAAGAAGGCTGAGTGCCGAAGAATTGATGCTTTTCAACAGTGGTGTTGTGGAGAAGTGGAGAAGCTTTTCAACAGTGGAGAAGACTCTTGAGAGTCCCTTGGACTGCAAGGAGATCCAACCAGTCCATTCTGAAGGAGATCAGCCCTGGGATTTCTTTGGAAGGACTGATGCTAAAGCTGAAACTCCAGTACTTTGGCCACCTCATGTGAAGAGTTGACTCATTGGAAAAGACTCTGATGCTGGGAGGGATTGGGGGCAGGAGGAGCAGGGGACGACAGAGGATGAGATGGCTGGATGGCATCACTGACTCGATGGACGTGAGTCTGAGTGAACTCCGAGAGTTGGTGATGGACAGGGAGGCCTGGTGTGCTGCGATTCATGGGGTTGCAAAGAGTCGGACATGACTGAGCGACTGATCTGATCTGATCTGAGCTACAGAGTAGTTTGGGGTACATTTTTGGTTTGTTTTTAGCAAGGTGTGCATTGGCTTTCTCCACGATTATCGTTTCTTGAAACAGCTGTGGGGCCCTGTTTCTGAGGCTGGGAAGAGTTCCTGCTTTCCCCTCCTCTATCAGTCACTTCAGCGGCTCAGGCGGAGGAACACACACCCTCACCTGGCAGGGATGTTCTTCTTTTTTTTAATAATTATTATTATTTTTTTTAAACTTACTTCTTTTTGGCTGCACTGGGCCTTCTTTGCTGCCCGAGGGCTTTCTCTAGTTGCAGTGAGCGGAGGCTACTCTTCCAAATGAGGGCTTCTCGGTGCCATCGCTTCTCTTGCTGTGAAGCATGGGCTCAGTAGTTGAGGTGTGGCAGCTTAGTTGCTCTACAGCATGTGGGATCTTAGTTCCCTGACCAGGGATGGAACCCACACCCCCTGCATCAGAAGGCAGTTTCTGAACCACTGGACCACCAGGGAAGTCCCTGGGAGGGATGCTGTTGATAAAACCCTGAGGCATTCTTTTCCTTTCGGAAGGTTTTTTTTTTTTTTGGCACCAGTCTTTAGCTGATGCATTTTGTCTTATCACAGGAAGCTCAGGGGTTTGTAAGAAGCCCACAATGTAGTCTCAAGCAGGGGCAGGTTTGCTGGTCTGCAACAATGCAGCATGAACTCTGATGCTTCCCTGGTGGCTCAGGAAAGAATCCACTTGCAATGCAGGAGACCTGGCTTTGATCCCTGGATTGGGAAGATCCCCTGGAGAAGGGCATAGCAACCACTCCAGTATTCTTGCCTGGAGAATTCCGTGAACAGAGGAGCTTGGCGGGCTACAGGACCCAAAGAAAAGGACACGACTGAGAGACTCTTACTGTTTTTCAAGTCACTAAGCACACTTCTTCCAACATAGCCCCAGTGTTATGATGGGCACAGCTTTCCTGGATGAATCAGCCCCTCCTGTCGGCTCACAAATTCCCCACACTCGGGGCATCCCCTCATGTCAACATGAGTTGGGTTGGTGGGAATTAACCAGCTCTGCACCTCCTTTTTTTTTTTGGAAAGTGAAAGTGAAGTCACTCAGTCGTGTCTGACTCTTTGTGATCCCCCTGAACTATAGTCTGACAAGCTCCTCTGTCCATGGGATTCTCCAGGCAAGAATACTGGAGTGGGTTGCCATTTCCTTCTCCAGGGGATCTTCTCGACCCAAGGATTGAACCCAGGGATCGAACCCAGAGGTCTCCCACATTGAAGGCAGATGCTTTAACCTCTGAGCCTCCAGGGCAGCCTTTTTTTTTTTTGGCGGAGTGGGGGGTGATATAATTGCTTTACAATGTTGAGTTAGTTTCTGCTGTACAACAGAGTGAATCAGCTATACGTATATATATATATACATCCCCTCCCTCTTAAGCCTTCCTCCCACCCCCCCATCCCACCCACCTAGGTCATCACACAGCACCGAGCTGAGCTCCCTGGGCTACACAGCAGCTCCCACCAGGTGTCTATTTTACACGCAGCGGTGTGTACATGTCAGTGCCCTCTCCCCATTCGCCCCACCCTCCCCTTCTCCCTCAGTTCTCTTTGTATGCACCTTTATTCCCTGCATCTTGTTTTTATTCACTGTGCTCATCTGCCTTTGGAAACCAGTGATTTATAAATAAATGTTTATTATTGATCATTGACAAGATGGGAAATGTTATGCATGTGGAACTCCAGAAATAAATCATCAGTGACTGGGCAACCCATTTTTTATCTATTGCAAATATATTTCCTGCATCAACAGTTTGCCCAAATGGTCTTCCAGTTTGTCATATGAAGATGAGATCTTCCCGTGGAGCAGATGATGCTTTGAAAGTTTAACCTTCTTCTTTCGTGGCCTTGCTTCCCCTGGGTTCTAGTCGACTTTCTGTCTCCTTGTCAACAATCCCTCAAGGTGTGATGCAATCATTTGAGGGCTATGGAGTCAAACTTGGTCTTGTGTTGTTTACAAGCCATCCTTCTCCACGGGACGAAATGTGCTCTAAGGACAGGTCACGTGTGGTACACAGGGGCAGGTGTTACTGTTATCTTTTCAACCTTTTTATTTTGGAAATTTTTGTTTGCACAAAAGTAGAAGGAAGGGGCTTCCCTGTGGTCCAGTGGCTAAGACTCCAAGCTCCCAATGTGCAGGGGGCCCGGGTTCTGACTCCAAGCTCCCAATGTGCAGGGGGCCCGGGTTCTGACTCCAAGCCCCAATGTGCAGGGGGCCCGGGTTCTGACTCCAAGCTCCCAATGTGCAGGGGGCCCGGTTTCCATCCCTTGTCAGAGGACTAGATCCCACACACCACAACTAAGACCTGGAGCAGCCAAATAAATAAAAAAATATATATATTTTTTAAAAAGTAGAGGGGAGAGTATCATGAACCTGTGTGACCCATCATTCGGCTATAAGATTATCAACATTTTGCCAATTTTTTATGACTTTTTTTCCTCAGCTTTTTATTATTAGAGTAATAGCTGATTTACAATGTTGTGTTAGGTTCTGACATACAACAGAAAGATAATATACATTATCTGACTTCTTTTTTTGGATTCTTTTCCATTACAGACACTAAATACAGTTCCCTGTGCCATACAGCAGGTCCTTGTTTATTTTATATACAGTTGTGTGAATATGTGTATTAGTCACTCAGTCATATCTGACTCTTTGTGATCCCATGGACTGTAGCCCAGCAGGCTCCTCTGTCCATGGGATTCTCCAGGCAAGAATACTGGAGTGGGCTGTCTTTCCCTCCTCCAGGTGAATATATTAACCCCAAACTCCTAATATATCCCTTCCCCACCCTTTCCCCTTTGGTAACCATAAGTTTGTCTTCTATGTCTGTGAATCTCTTTCTGTTTTGCAATAAATTCATTTGTATCTTTTTGGATCCCACATAGAAATGATATCATATGATGTATGTGTCTTTCTCTGACATACTTCACTTAGTATGATAATCTCTGGGTCCATCCATATTGCTGCAAATGACAATATTTCACTTTTTTTGGTAGTTGAGTAATATTCCATTATATATATGTACCACACCTTCTTTATCCAGTCCTCTGTCAACGTTTTGCCAATCTTGTTTCATCTATTTCCCATCCTTTTCTCTCCTCATACAGTGAGTGAAAGTCGCTCAGTCATGTCCAACTATTTGTGACCCCATGGACAGTAGCCTACCAGGTCTCTCTCTCCATGGGATTCTCCAGGCAAGAATACTGGAGTGTGTTGCCATGCCCTCTTCCAGGGGATCTTCCCCACCCAGGGATTGGACCTGGATCTCTGGCATTGCAGGCAGGCTCTATACCATCTCGTCACATAATTTAAAACAAATCCCAGACATTGTACTGTTTCTCTACAGTAGAATGCATGTATTAAAAATTCCACTTTATGGGAAAATGGAGGCACTGACAAGTGAAGACTCTCACCCAAAATGAAACACCGAGACTTTGGGGAAGATTGGTACCAGAAGCCACTTGCCCTCCATCCTAACAATACTGCTGCCAGCTGAAGCTCCCTTCTGCACACGGGCTGACTTAGTCGTGCACCGAGCGCCTCACCCACGACACAACGCCGGAGGCATTCAAACAGATTCATCACAGAGAGTTATGTCAGCCCACAAGTATTTAAATTAAGAGCGCACTCCCTGAAAGTAAAAAATCAAAGCTGCTCTAAAGAATAACTAGGAAGCTAAATGCCCAAATTACAGTTACTCAGAAGAATGTTATGGAAAATCCAAACATATGGAGGCATAAAGAGTAAATATGTGAACTTTTGTTCAACTGCAACCCTGAAAATACTTGTTTTTGTTGTTTCGTTGGCAGCACCAACATTCCTGCGAGGAGAGTGACGGCAAACACCACCTCCTGCCAAGACATCCTGAGTTTCTGGGGTTTTCTGTTGAGTTTGGGTGCTGGGGCCTCAAGGGAACATTGCCAGACATCTGCGCCCCGTGCCGCCCTCCCCACAGAGGGCTGTGTCTTCCTTGGCAGCTCCCAGAGGCTTGTGGGCTGACTTGGGAATTTCCTTTTGTCCCTTGAGGTGCCCCCTGGCAGATGTTGTATAACAGTATGTTTGGCCATCTTCCTTCCTGGGAGGGGGCCTTCACCCCTGAGACCACACCCAAGTTTATGCTAATGAGGTGACTGTGTCCTGGAGGCACAGCTTGCCAGAAAGACCTCCCATGGGTTTAGAGAGTGAGGACTTTGAGCTGCGTGACCTCCAGAGAGGGGAGGGGGGCTGAGATTGGATTCAGTCACGTGACCAGTTGTTCAAGCATGTGTTTATAACAAATCCCTAATAAGAACTCCAGACACTGGAGACTCAGATGAGCTTCCAAGTTGGCGACTCACATGGCTGGGTGCAGGGGGTCCAACACTTGCCCTCCCAGACCTCACTCTGTGGTCATCAGCACAGCACTTTTGGAGGGGGTGGTGGGAACCCCAGAATATGTAGCCAGTTGGTCAGAAGCACGAGAGGCCTGGAACCCCCAAAGTGCAGCTGGTGTCCAGAGTGAGGGTGGTCTTCTGGGGGGGTGCTGCACTGCCCCCGGGGTTGGTGTCAGAGTCCCACGGCCCACTCACCCAGGACCCAGGGACCCATCCAGGGCAGTGCTGTGACCACCCCCAAGTCTCTGCACAGCACTTCAGGGGCCTGGGGGCTACACCCTGAGTGGGGGCATGACCTCCAGCCCAACTTCTAGCCAGGGGCAGGTGAGGGCTGGGCCAGCCGCCCTAGTATCTCTCCTGTCACTGCTTCACATTTATATGTCACATGTCATATTAGATTTATTTTTTATTTGTTTGTGGTCACATGTGGGATATTAGTTCCCTGACCAAGGATCGAACCCAAACTTCCTGCAGTGGAAGCACAGAGTCTTAACCACTGGACCGCCAGAGAAGTCCCTGTATTAGATTTTATCAAGTAGCACACGTCATTAGGAGCTCAAATATAGAAGCAAACATAAAAATGTAGTTGCTGATAAATGAAAACCTCTCATGTCTCCAGGAGCCCTCCCTGTCCTCTGGAAGAGGTGCTCTTCTCAGGGAGCTCCCACATTTATGGGCGAGGAGGAAGCCAGACTGGTTCTCATAGTGAAGCCGGGGATGCTACCCACTCCTCCAATCCAACCAGGAGTCCACCTCCACCCGCTCCTGCCCTGCGCCCTAAGGGGCCACCGCACCGGCTGCCCCCGAGCTCCTCCTCTGGTGCCCAGGTGGGCTGATCAATGCAGGTACCATCTAAAGTCAGAGAACAGCTGGAAAGCAAGGGGTCATGCCCGGGTCACCATGGGCACCGGGTCCCCCACCCACTGCCAAAGCCTTCTTTGGGGCTCCAAAAACGCCCCCTCCTTGCTCTCTCTTGAGGGCTCTCAGCTCTTGATAACCACATGTGGGGAACATCCTCGACCACAGCTGGCAGCCAGGACAGAAGAGTCCTGAAATGACCGGGTCTGTGTGTGCAGGGCCCAATCAGCGTGGGGATGGCACTGGGGGAGACAGAGGGGCAGCAGGAAGCAGCCTGTGCCCTTTGGGAGCAGCTGCCACCTGCCCAGCACTGACGCTCATTGCGGGGGAGCCCAAGTGCTTCTTGCCAAACCAAGATGGGGTGAGAGGGGAAGACTAGCAGAGGTCACTAAGGACAGAGGGCAGAGGGCACGAGTCCTCAGCTGGCAGGCCAGGCTGTCCACACCTAGAGTCTCCATGGGGCAGAGACAGTGAGGCCCCTCTTCCATTGTGGGCCTGGGGTCCCCCGAGTGTCAGCGGTGAGAGACCCACCTCAAGGGCAGATAGCAGCAAACTCCAGAGATACCAGCCGACCTGCAGACTGGCGTCTCAGGTCATCTCATGACCAGGAAACGCCAGGGGTGTTGCCAGGGCAACATGGACCCTCCAGCATCACTCTGATGCCCCAGAGTGGAGTTTCTCCATGTCTGGCCCAGTCCCACTTGCCTCTCAGTCACTGACCGTTTGTCTAAAGTGCACGTTGTTGGTGCTGAGCCCCAGGAAACCCCTGCACTGCAACTTGGGTAAGACAGGCTATCTGTGAATTCTCAAGCCTCCCACAGGGCTCACAGAAGATGTTCTTTACACACAGACCCTCTAGTGTCCTGTTCTTTGTCTCGGGCACAGTGAGCAGACTTTCGTCCCTGTGAAACCAGATAGACACAAAGACAAGCATTTCCATCCAGTGAACCGAGATCTCCCTCTCTGACCCTGTCTATCCAGCCCAGAACCACTCTGCTGGGATGCTCTGATCTCTGGGTGGGGAAGATACCCTGGAGGAGGGCATGGCAATTCACTCCACTATTCTTGCCTGGAGAATCCCGTGGACAGAGGAGCCTGGTAGCTACAGTCCATGGGGTCACAAAGAGTCAGACTTGACCAAGTGACTCGTACTTTCACCTTTTGGATCACAGCCTCCCTTGACTGCAACAGCCTGAATAAAAACAGTCTCCTCTCTTGTTTGTCCTGTCCTCACAGCTCCCGTCCTAGGCCCAGAAATCAGGGTTCTCTCTGCCACCCTTGGGCGATTCCTATGAGGTCTAGTTTAAGCGGCTTGGCCCGGGAGGCAGGGGCCTGGGGACTTCTCCAGGGCTGCACACTCCGACCTCAGACAGATACCGCACCGAGCAGGTGGGGGCATGCGGGCGGCCTGCTGGGGGAATCCGCTTTCCCAGTGCAGTTCTGTCTCCTGGGGCTTGTGTTCACAGGCTGCTCTGATTTGCCCCGGGGAGGGGGAGGGGAAACAGACCTCATGAATAGAAACAGATTGAAGTAAATCAATGGTAGGAGTTTTGAGGTCGAAGCAGCCTTCTTACACACTCCTGGGACCCGGGTTTCTCTCCTTGCTAGTCCTCCCCACGCAGCCTTTTACTCTTTTGTCATCATCACCCCCGCTGACAATGAGTGATTCCCCTCCCTGGGAATATATCAAGGACTACGGCGCTGCCAGGTTCCTTGGCACGGAATTCCTCTCTGAGTCACAGCCCGAGGCCATTAGCGAGGGGGGAACAGCTGCGAGGGCCACACAGCTGCGAGTCATTTGAAAATTTTATGATGAATAGAAACGTTCCATTACACAGACTTATGCATTATATATTAACCTAATACCTCTGCAATTGCACCATCAGCAGTCTTTTGTTGTCCACACATTTTCCTAAGGACCCTCCCACTCCCCAAACAAAACGTTGACCATCTAGCGACACTACAGAAAATTTCCTTCTCGCTGTGTTGTCAGATCCTTAAGAACAAATCTAACATTCCGTGAAAGGAGGAAAGAGAAGAGGAAGCCCCCGGAATGCTAACAGTGTGGAAAAGAGGAAGATGCGTTTTAGATTGAATAGCCAAAAGATTCAGCAAAAATACAGGGACCATCAAAAGATGCTGAAAAAGAAGCCCTAAATGTGGTTCAAACCCCCACGAGCTCTCTAAGCTGTCCCCTACATTCTGGTGAGCTTGGTTTGCAACGGGACACCTGGTGCTGCCCTCACAATGCTGTAACGGACCCGATGGCACAGTGAGAAGGGGAGAGGGGCCCTCACAATGCCGTAACGGACTCGATGGCACAGTGAGAAGGGGGAGAGGTGCCCTCACAATGCTGTAACGGACCCGATGGCACAGTGAGAAGGGGAGAGGGGCCCTCACAATGCCGTAACGGACCCGATGGCACAGTGAGAAGGGGAGAGGGGCCCTCACAATGCCGTAACGGACCCGATGGCACAGTGAGAAGGGGAGAGGGGCCCTCACAATGCCGTAACGGACTCGATGGCACAGTGAGAAGGGGAGAGGGGCCCTCACAATGCCGTAATGGACTCGATGGCACAGTGAGAAGGGGGAAAGGTGGGAACTGAAAGCCGTGAGCAAGAAAAGGACCTGCTAACTGTTATATAAAGGGACTTCCCTGGTGGTCCAGTGGTTAGGACTCTGCGTGTCCACTGCAGGGGGTGTGGGTTCCATCCCTGGCCAGGAACTAAGATCTCAAACACTGAGTGGGCAAAAAAAAAAAAAAAAAATATATATATATATATATATACACACACACACACACACATATACTCTATAGAGAATGGATAAACCAGGTCATACTATATATCACAAATAAAGTGATATATATATATCAAATATATATGTATTTCAAATATATATTCAATATCCCAGGATAAACCGTTATGAAAAACAATGTATAAACATAACACAATCACTTTGCTGTACAGCAGAAATTAACACAACATCATAAATCAAATGTGTGTGTGTATTAAGTCACTTCAGTCATACCTGACTCTGTGTGACCCCATGGACTATAGCCCACTAGGCCCCTCTGTCCATGAGATTCTCCAGGCAAGAATACTGGAGTGGGTTACCATGCCCTCCTCCTCGGGATCTTCCTGACCCAGGGATCAAACCCGCATCCCTTATATCTCCTGCACTGGCAGGTCGGTTGTTTACCACTAGCCACCTGGGAAGCCCAAATCAACTATACTTCAGTAAAATCAATTTTAAAAATAATAAAGAAAAAGAGCTGCCTAGAGGAACGCAAGGCCCAGGCTGGAGCTCATCCCACACACGAGCCTGGCTGCACTGCAGGTCCCGCCACCGCCGCCCTAAGTCTGTCTCCCTCCTTTCCTGGTCAGCATCTCGGGTCCCCAGCACCTCTGTCAGGCTTCAGCAAGCCTTTCCCCCTTTCCTTTGTTTTCATCAGCTCTGTCCTTTCACAATTCTGTGGCGTGAAGCTCTATTTCAGTGCCATAAACCCACATTTTTATTTGGCACCAGAGCATCGTTTCTTTTCTGATTTCTCCCGATTCCAGCAGCAGCGACTTGCCATATGCTCCTAGGGAGACGGTGTTCTCCTTGGGCTTCTCCCAGCTGGCTTGGAGCAGAGGATGATATATTTTAAGGCTCACTCTTTAAAAACCCTGGCAAAGCTTCTGATGAACTAAAAACATCAAGATCGACTTGTAACCTGGGCTCTGATTCGTTTGGATTTTGTGAGATTTTAACACCAGTGCTTGAAAGAAAGAACAAATGACTTGGGAAGCCAAGGTGGCAGGTGGGACTCCATCCACTGAGGGCTGGTCCTGCTCTGGAGCAGGGCTGGGTGTCCCAGGACAGAGGGAGTCGCTCTGTGGTCCTGGAGCCTGGAGGCGGCTCTTGCCAAGAGGGTGCAGGTGGTCGGTCAGGTCTCCACCACCTAAGAAAGCACAAAGAAGCTTCTTCCTGGCCTCCCCAAGCTTTCCCTTTAATGTGCTTGCCTGGTTGCCCGTTTTAGATGCGAGACTGTGCTGTCCCTGGGCATAGTCTGCCCTGACTTATCCTACCTGCTACATCCCACATTCAGCAGATGGGATCAACAGAAGAGACATCTTCAACCTCATTTGCAAAAAAAGAGTCATTTGCTTTTTTCTTTCTTTAAAATTGTTTTCAAAGATTTAAAATTCTATTTTTGAGTAACGAATTCACACACTTCAAAGATCCAAATGGATAAAAGAAGACGCACAGGGAATTTGTGCTCACGTCCCCATCTGTCATGGCATAACTCTAACACATCTTTAATCATTCTTGCAGCCCTACTATCCACATCTTTGTGGAATCCCCTCCTTGAGTGTGGGCAGAATTTGCTTAACTGGATCCCGAGCAGCCCACTTTCTGGGGCACCCGTTTCTGTCTTCACTCTCTGCCTGGCAGAAGAGGCGACTCAGGTTTACTGTTCTATTACCAGCGTTACTTGGCTAATCCTTGGTTTTTAAGTGTCAAGCCCATCAGTGTAAGGGGGAGGTATTTTCATATGTGCAGTGCTGCAGGAGTGCTGGCAAGAGGCTCAGGTGGTTTGGAGGGAGGAAGTGGGCACCCCTTGCCTTCCCCTGGCTCTTGCTGCACCCCAGTGTCTAGAGAGGCTTGAGGTGGGTCCCTGCCCTGGTCCACTCCCCTTTCACCAGCATCCTGTCCCCCTGGTAGAAGAAAGCCTGGCTTCTCACCCTTCTGGAAGCCTCCTCCTATACACCATCCCAGGGATGTAAAAAAAAAAAAATCTCCCATAAGGAAACAACTCACAGTGTCAGAGGACACCCCCACCGGTCAAGGCCCTGGGACCCCACGGTTGGACTCCCATCTCCCCGGTGTTGTATGTGTGTTTCTGTGAGGAACATGGTGTAGCGTTAGACATAGGAGTTTTGGCTGCTAGGATGTTGAGCATTTGGGAGAGGGGATGTGAAAACAGTGGTCACAGGGAGCTCGACCCTTCCACGTCTGAGTGAGGAAGAAGCACTGGTGTCCTCTGTCAGCAGAGCAGACTCAGAGTCAGACCCCCTCCCCCGGCTGAGGGGAAGGCTCCCGGCTTCATCCAGGAAATAACCTTTGGCAGGTCTGAGACCCCCACTCAGCTGTCCGCCCATCACAGAGCTGCAGTAGTCAGTGCCTGCGGGACGCATGTGGGCCTCCGATCCCGGGCATCTTCCGTATTTTCCCTAGAGGAAGCGTGTGGTGAGCGCGTGGCTCAGCTGCAGTTTTCCTGACTTCAGGGAGACTTGAGAAGCCCTCTCTTACCTCTGACAGATCAAGGCAACAACCTCAAATAAGAGAAACAAATACTGGAGAAAACTGAACGTTTCATGTGTTCTCCAGACTTGTGGGGAAAACAGTCATTGATTTTTGCCAAAAGATAATTGGATACTATAAATGCATGCTTTTTTTTTTTTTTTTTAAGAGGGGAGAGGGGCAATCTTGCCTGATGTCACTCATTCCTGCCCACACGTACATGTTATACTTAGATGAGCTTAACGGGAAGTGCTAAGGCTTGTGTGGAGATGTACTTGGCCATCATCACAGCACAGGTGCAAGCTGGACATTGATCCCAGCCCCAGAGGTGGCCCCCACTCCCAGCCCACTTTTGTAACCAAGGAGGGGCCTCAGGCCCTTCCTGGGGGGATTGGGGGACCAGCCAAGGCTTCACACAGTCAAGTGGGTATATCAAGTCATTGATCAAAATATCATGTTATTTTTCTGGATTTTGTGAGGCTTATGGCATCTACCAACTTAAAAAATGTATAAGCTATGTTTTCTGATTTAAATAATTTTCACTTTCATACTTGATTTTGAATTCATAAATTCTTCATTGTCTTTGTTTAAAAGAGCTCTCCAGGGACTTTCCTGGTGGTCCAGTGGTTAAGACTCGACACTCCCAATATAGGAGGCCTGAGTTCGATCCCTGATCAGGAAACTAGACCCCACGTTCCCCTAGGCATTTGAATGCTGAAACTAAGACCTGCTGCAGTCGACATTAAAAGAAAAAAAAGAGAGAGAGTTCTCCAAATTCTGTAAGACTCAGGCCCCGGAAAACCTGAAATCATCCTTGGTAGGGTCTATATTTTCCTCTCTCTCTTTTTTTTTTTTGCTGTTAATTTTTACTGAACCTCTTCTAGGCTTAAGTACTAGTCATTCACAGATATAGGAACTAACTGGAAAAAGTAGTTGCAATACAAGTCACTAAGAAAGACATATCCAGTAAAAATTTACTTTTTAAATTTAGATGTGTTTGTTAAAATTGGACTTCATAAGTAGGTTAGTAAGATTTGTAAAAAAATGCTTTAAGAAAAATTAGGTTTTTATTAAGATTGAATACTGTTTTTAAAAAGCTTTTTTTCAAAAACTAAAAAAATTAAATTTTAAAATTTTTAAATATTAATTTTTAAATGTCTCTTCTGTATAAGAATCCATCAGATGTAAAAGAACTCACCTGACACTTTAAAAAATAAAAAGCATTTAATTATTAACTGTTAACTGATGGAGAGAAATTGAAGTTAAAAAGAAGGAATTGCTAAACCTCAGAAACACGCTTTTTTCAAGAGACACTGGTTCCTAAAAACCCCACTAAATCGAGAAACAGCCCATGTGAGCCATGCAGAGCCTAGTGGCGTTCTTGGAGTTTCTATTTTAGGCCCCGACTAACTTGCTCTGATGGAGAAGGTAATGGCACCCCACTCCAGTGTTCTTGCCTGGAGAATCCCAGGGACGGGGGAGCCCGGTGGGCTGTCGTCTATGGGGTCGAGCAGAGTCGGACACGACTGAAGCGACTTAGCAGCAGCAGCAACTTGCTCTGAAAGTCGAGTCATTCAGCCTCCAGGCTGCCTCCCCCTGCCTGCTGCCTCCCCTGGGCTTGATGGACTCATCCTTAGTCAGGGTTTGTGACAGTTTCATTGTTCTGTGCTAGTTACAGGCAGAGGGACTGTGTGGTCAGCCCGGCCCCCACCACACTCCCCAGTCCTGGGTCATAGTGAGCTCACTGGGTCTCCGAGTGGCCGGATTTCACTGCCTCTGCCTCGTTCTTCTCCCACCAAGCAACATGGTGATGCACGCTTGGAAGAAAGGAGCTAGAAGATGGTGTAGGTGGGGGTCAGGCAGAAATGACACAGTATCACTGAAGGTTAGAGGTCCAAATGCATAGAAAAGAAATAGAAAAGGAAATGTGTTAGAGAGATGTGTGTGGTCACTCAGTCATGTCCGACTTTTTGTGACCTCATGGACTGCAGCCCTCAGGGTTCCTCTGTCCTTGGGATTCTCCAGGCAAGAATACTGGAGTGGGTTGCCATGACCTACTCCAGGGGATCTTCCCGACCCAGGGATTGAACCCATGTCTTCTGCATTTCACTGAGCCACCTGGGAAGCCCCATTTAGAGATATATTGCAGGAAAATTTCCTCAAAGTGAAGAATTGTGTCAAGTAATGGAAAACACAGATAAAACAAGAGAGATGTGTGATTACTATCACAGGAACTTACTTCTTTTTAAAAAAAAAATCATGAAGTTTATTAATTTGGGTTTTTTTTCTGGGGGAGGGGGCCACACCCTGTGGCATACGAGATCTCAGGTCACTGAGCACGGAAGGAACCCATGCCCTCTGCACTAGGAGTACAGAGTCCCAATCACTGGACCACCAGGGAAGTCCACAACATGCTTCTTAATGCTTCTGAGCCTGAAGAAAACATGTACTCACCCACGCTTAGGGGAGTGGGTTATTTATGAGTGTACACTGCGGACTACAGATAGCTATGTTCACAAACCACTGGACTGGGTCCTTCAGGGTGCCAGGTGGTTGTGGTCATCAAGGTCTCCCAGAGTCACCTGGCCATCCCACAGAGAGGCGCTGGGCTGGAGAGCAGGACACCTCCCCTCTGCCTGGAGGCACTGCCGTGACCTGTCTCTTCTCTGCCTCAAGTGTCTCCCTTTTCAATTTTACTATCCACGTAACTAGTAGGATTTGTAAAAGTGAAAGTTCCCAGGGACTTAACAAATTGTGGAGAACAGAATAGTGAACTTGCCGGTGCCCATCACCCAGCCTCAGCAATCATCAACATTTTCCTGTTCTTTCTCATCTCTGCAGCTCAGCTCTTCCCCTAATTTTTGTCAGAATATTTCAAACACATTACCAGTTTTTCTACTTTTTTTTAAAGAGTAAAACCAGGTATCTCATTTCTTCTCCTGCAGGACAGAGCCTGTTATATGGACTGGATGTCTGTATCCCCAAGTTCATATGTTGAAGCCCTGACCCCATGTGGAGGTATCTGGAGGTGGGGCCTTCTGGGAAGGAATTAGGGTTAGAGGGGCCATGAGGGTGGTGCTCCCAAGAGCGGATTAGTGTCCTTCTATAAAGAGACACCAGGAAGCTTGCTCTCCAACTCTCTGCCACGAGAGGACACAGGACAAGGGAGCTTGTGTGCAAGCCAGAAGGGTGGCTCTCCTCAGGCACTGGATCAGCCGGCACCTTGTTCTTGGACGTCAGACTCCCAGCGTGGAAGTTACTCCCAAAGGAGCGCCACTTTGGCTGTTAAATGTTTTACCTCTTGGTCTTTGTTTCAGATCCCTTCTAGAAGAAAGCCCACAGGAGGGCAGAGGGAAGGCGGCAAGGGGAGAAGGCAGTAGAACCGGGTGCCAAGCACCCAAAGCAAACTAGTTTAGCCCACCCTTCACTGAATTAAATGGCCTGTGGCTGCCCCATAACACTGGGGTATTAAAACTTAAAACTGTGGCTCTGACAAACCCGCTCTCTGCCTCTTTTTGTAAGGCCCACACCAAGAATGGTTTGTTTTTTTAACATCTTCAAAGAGTTGAAGAAAAATGACAGCCACACTGATGGTATGTGGCAAAGTCGAAAATATTTACTATCTGGCCCATTTATGGAAAAACTCTTCCCACGCTCCCCATAAGGTTTAGGAGCGATTTGGTCTGCGTGGTTTCTACCTCACACAGCCTTCCTGCAGGCTGTAGCGCACTGTCGTGTTAGCAGTCATTTTACAAGCCTTTGACTGCCTTCTACACCCAAGGTACAGGACCATGGTCAGACAGCGCTGGGGGCCAGCCACTCTCAACAACCTTGGGTTGGAGGAGAACAGAAACCATCGAAACACAGAGCCCAGGCTTGGAAGCAGGATCAGGAAAGCCACACGATCATCTGCTGGGTTTCTGTTATTAACCAGCTGCCAGTGAGCATCAGAGCCAGAACCCACAGTGAGTAGGTCTCTGTACAGCCTCCCGCAGTCCTGGGGTGTGTGTCCTAACAGGTTTAAGAGAACCAGCGTCCAGGAAGATGCCCGTGTTCAGGTGACATGGCACGAAAGCCACAAAAAAGAGGTAAACCTTGTTGAACTCAAACGTATTAAGCCAACTTAAAAATCTCACAGAAATGAAAGCAATACACGTTTGTGAATCACTTGTAATTCATTAGCTCAGTTTCTGGAAATTCCTCTTCAGAAAACAGAAAATAAATAGTGAGTTACATGCACACAGACGTTCTGGCAGCACTCTTTTTAAAAACAGAACATGGGAAATTACACAAACTCAGCGAGCTGCACTCGGTGGGTACCTGGGGCCGTAGCGCCCAGATGGAGGTTCTGGGGTCTGAATGCAGAGCTGGGCCTGGTGCTATTTATCGTGGCTCCAGAGACTTTCCGGAGGGTTAGAGCCAGGGGGAAACATTATGCAGATTGAAATATATCGACTTGTTTTGATGCAAACAGAACTACAACTGAGAGGGTAACAGGCGGGAAGGCTATGCATCCCCAAGTGCAGGAAACAGACTGCAAGTGTCAGACTTTTTTTTCCTTCTGTATACAAAATTAAAAGGTTTCTTTTAAAATTCTATTGCCATGATGACAACCGGTTCCATCAGAACTTTTCTCAAACCTTGAGCTAACCAGTGCATTTTTCTTACGGAAATGTTTTTCTTAAGCTATGTTAATGAACTCTGTATTTACCTTAGACTGTCTTTCTTCAGGTTGGTTCTGCCTCAGACTCAGAACCGATAATGGCTCAACAAACCAGTATGTTTTACTCATGGAAATGTTCTTAGGCTGTATTAATGAGACTATGTACTTGCTTAGAAATTTGCCTTTCTTCAAGATTCACGTCAATTGTTTTATGGCCTGGGATGACTCACCTTGTGCCAGTGTTATCTCGAAATGCAGGTTGTGGGTGAGGGGCCTGGTGCCACTCTGAGTTTTGAGTTATTTCCTTTCTCCAATCAGCAGCCTGCTGATAGATATATAGCTTCTTGCTGAAAACCAGCAGGAGGGCACTCTTTCTGCCCCTTCTGATGTCTATGTCAGAAGCTTTCTCTATATCTCTTTTATATCTTAATAAAACTTTATTACACAAAAACGCTGAGTGATCAAGCCTCGTCACTGGTCCCAGATTGAATTTCTCTCCTCTGGAGGCCAAGAATCCCAGCATCTTTCATGGCTCAGCAGCAACCTTTCACAACTCTCTGTGGTACTAACAGCCCAGGGAAGTGCACTCTGGCATCAGAGACCACGGCCCTTCACACGCTCCCACGCATCACAGGGGCTCCATGGGCCACAGTGTAAGAAGCTGTTAAATGAAAAAAAAAAAAAACCACCCAGGATAGAAAGCTGTATGTACATCATGTGGTCAGAGCACTGGGAAACCTGTTCTGTGTTAACCATGGTCGGGTGAGCAGAGATTTCAGGTAATCTACGTTCCATTTGCTTTCTTTTGGTAATGGGTCTTAGTACTCTTATAATGAAAAATGTGATTAGAGAACTTTGTTGAGTCGCTAAGCCTCAGGGGCGGTAATGAAATCTGAGAGATCATCACAATACTAGCTTTTCAACCCCATGTTTTCAGTCTTGGTATCCTTACTTGGACTCATTTTAAGAAAAGCAGGATTATAGAAATGTGAGTCAGAAGTTATAACACACTGTACTGTTTGTTGTAAACTGACTAGAGGCCAAGAACCAGAACTGAAATGAACTAAGGCCACAAGCTTGGGCACAGAAGCAAGCAAGGAAGGATGAGAACAGGCAAACCAGGAAACGTCCCGGTGTGGGGACAGGCGTTCTGCTGCAGGGGGACGCGTGGCCCAGGCAGGCGGACACAGCCTCTTCTCTCAGCAACGATCTCAGCTGGATCTGTTACTTCTCAGAGTCCCACGGGGCCTGGGGACGCACAGAGGGACACACAGACACCGAGGGACACACAGAGCCTGCTCCCACTTGCACGCCCCCTGGCCTGGGTAGCGTTACCCTGAGGGAATGGGAAATCACTGGGCCATCCCAGAAACCCTCCATGGATAAATAAGCTTATTTTGCCGGGCCACCCAGAACAAAGCTGCTGGACCTCGTGTACCACTTTCGCCTGTCTGTAATCCCACTGCTCTGCAACTCCCCAAGTCTACATCACATACCTAATCCAATGGAACAAAAGAATTCAGATCCATCTGATCATAAAATGCCATAATTTATTATAATTTCTCTGCAGTGCAGTAGTTAGTTAAAATGTAGACAACTCCTATATCTGATTCATCAAGAACTAGATCTTATCAGAAGGCCCGCTACACTCATCGACTCCACACTGGTGAACCAGAGAACACCGAGCTGACCGGGGCTCAGCACAGTGGAACCACACAGACGGAAGGCACCTCCGACTCTCTAATTGCATGGATCTGTCCACTGAGCCATACTCTATCGTTAGAGAGAAATCCCCGCACCAGATGTCTCTGAACACATGGAGACTGAACCATCAGAGGAGTGCTGCTAACTCACTATTCGCTAGGATTCTACATGCCGGGTCTTGTGACTGCCGAGAGGATTGCAGGCAAGAATGCAGACAGACACAGAAAGGGTAATCTTTAAACTGGGCTCTCAGTGGCGGGGGGACTCCCGTCCTGAAGAGGGCTGGGGCATCCTGAACTTGGAGAGGTCCAGGTTTAGGTCTAAGAAGGTGTATGTGCTGTAGTCATGATGCTGAAGGTTCTTGTAGGTGGTGTTGTCAAACGGCTCTGTGGGAGCGGCCGACGCAGGCTCTGCGGGGAAAACACAACACGGTGTAAGTGGGGAGCTTCTGAATGGGTCAGCTCTCTCTCTCTCTCACACATCAAGCATTCTTCATAAATCCCACATGTAATAAATACACTGTCTACTTAGAAAAGCCCAGAAAGCAACAGTATCTTCAAAAGCAAAATAAAGAAACTCGATGAAAATTTACACTAAGCATGTAGGAGGTGGAATAGCTTTTATAATGCTTTTCCATCTTTGTGTAGACCCTGGACTTCTCAGAATTTTGAAAATGCCATGAAGTTATGGAGGGATGTGCAGGTCATTTAAAGATGCAGAAAAAAAGCAGATCCATTAAAATCTAACAGCAATAAAACATTTACAGAAGGAAAATTTTAAAGTGGCAACTAAGTAAGACTTCTAAGTCTCCAAATACAAGAAAATCAGATAAAGTCCAATGTTTTTAATGATAACACAGTTAAGGGGAACTGGAAATGAGATGTGGAACTTTTGCTGTTTAACTTTTTCAAAAAGAAACTGTTGGTAAACTTTAGATTCAGACTAAAAAGTACTTAGCCTTCACTCTCTATGTGGAAGAAAGAAGAATTAGAACCCACACACCTACACAATTGCTGATCTTAATACCATGTGTGTGGATGAAGCAAAAGACACCCCACTTCCCTGTGATGTGCCCTGAGACATGAGGAAGGCACGAGGGAGTGGGTGTGGGTGATGCCTGATGCCGGACGGGGTCTCACGGCCTGAAATTAACTGTTGTCCAGACGCCGTTCACGTCTACTCATGCTGCAAAAGAGTAACTGCAGTTTCCCACTATTTGAATTCACACCAAAATTCTCATTTTCATACCAAAATGTTTTTCATTTTCTTAGTTGTGTTAAAACAAACGATGTCTTATTTAGAGAACTGATCTCTTTCCCATCTCTTCTCATGGGGACAGCTCAGGCAGGCGAGTCCTCACAGTCCGTGTGTGTGTGGGGGGGGTTGCTGACAGAGGGAATCGAATCCCCCACGTCTCCCCGGCAGGACAGGAGCCCGGTGGCTGAGTTGGGCGAGCTACAGTCACCCCCTGCAGACATGCCCTGAAAGTCAGCTGCACTCCGGCAGCGTCTTCAGCCTCCAGAGGGCAAAGAGAATGTTGGAAAAATAACACAATCATCAAAAATTAGTCAAATTGTTTTCAAAAAGATCTGCCATCTGAAAACTCCCAATTCTGTGTTACCCTGAAGGTTTGGCAAGTCTAGAGCAGAGTGACTACAGCAGCAGGAGGAAAGCGGTTTTGGGTCAGGAGGAGGCTGGCAGGCGCTGGTTGCAGCTTCGGGTGTTCATGAAAGAGGGAGAAAGGGGAGGGAAGAAACACACAATGGTGTAACAGAGTGAGGCGACACAACAGTTACAGGTAACGTACACTAGCCTGGGAGAGGCTTTAAACAGAAATGAGCACAGACAGGAAGAAGCGGGCTCTGTTAGCGATGGGTGCATTTCAAGAGCCAGATCCTGAGACTGGAGACCTGCTTTCCCATTTTGCTGTGGTCCCCCTAAAGCACACAGAAGTTAGATGCACAAGAAAGTGGTAAAATAAGAGGAATAAACAGTTTTCCTTTAAAAATTTAGGGGAGCAAAAAAGCCATTCATAAAAACTCAGTACAGAAAAACAAAGCAGCCTGCTGTGCTCTCCAGGTGGATCAGAGGACAATCCAGGGTAAACTAGACTCCGGCAGTTCAGGGCTGCCTTAAGGTCCAGCTTCAATCCCTAAAGTGAGCTTTTTTTCCCCTTAGGCATAAAGATGCTAAACACAAAGGCCTGTTCAGCTCACCTGAAGGCCATTTCTCCAAGTGTAAGCACCGCACTTCACCTGGGGAGTTTAACAGAACCCTCCCACCACCCCTCACTCAATGAGGTGCCCTGCAGGTTCAACACCCTCCAAAATTAAGAATGAAGATGTTCAAATGCCTGTTCTACTGGTTAAGAAACACTCAGAAGCGCCAAGGGCAAACTTTTTCATTGTGAAATAAATCTGAAATGTTTCAGGAATTTCTACCCATAATTAACATACACCCTCCAGCTTATCTGAGACGGTGCTACAGGCCACAGGCCTACTAGGGAACCTGATGGAGCGTGACACTTCTTTTCATCGCACCATTCTTCACAGCCTGACCTCCCCACCCAAAGGACAGAAAGAGCGCTGAACCCCAAGGCAAGGTGTACCCTGTGTGTGGTCCTGGCCTTCCACTTGAGCGGCAGAGTCCTCCATGATCCCGCCCTTCTCCTCAAGCTTCAGGACTGTGGGCTTTTCGTCCAGAACATCTTTATTCTGAATAGGGGCTGGCTTCAAATTTTGCATGGGTAGCTGATCTTCCAAAATCTCTTCCTCAGCCTTTAAGATTCCTTCTGCTGCCTGCTTTTCCAATTTTTCTGTTTTGAACAGGGGAAGAGCCAGCTCCCCATCTGCTTCTGGTACTTGTTTCTCCAAAAGGCTCCCTCTGGCCTCAGGAGGAGGGGCTGGCGGCTGACCTCCAGCTCTGGTTCCCGTTGATGGGGTGGGCGCCGGGCCACCAGCAGGATGTGTGGACAATCCCCACGTTGTACGGTCAGACAAGACTTTTTTAACTTCAAGTGGCTTTTGGCTTTCTTTGTCTATTTTGTTTGATCTAGATATCTTCTGTGATTGTTTCTCCTTTACATTTTGCTTCATAGACTCCACCGCAGCATGTGACTTGGCCGCTGCAGTTTTGGGTTTGGGGCCCTTTCTGTCCTCCAGGTGCTGACTGGAGGCCCCTTTTTTCTCTGCCTGGCGGGGCCTCCCTGCAGGGGTGAGGTCCAGGTGTGGCTGCTGCAACACTGTCTTTTCTTTGGCTGATATCTCAGTTTTGGGGGTTCTATCTGCAGAGGAACGTGAGGCCTCTGCTACGGGAGACCCTCCCCTGCGTTTGCTCTTCACCTGAGGACCTGCTCCTGAGCGGTCGCCCTCCTCGTCAGACTCTGAATCGGAGGAGCTGGATGAAGATGAAGATGAAGAAGAATCATCCGTCCCTCTCCTGCCCCACTGGGCTGCTTCTGAATCTGAACCCTGTTTTCTGAATGGAGACACGACTTTCTGAGGAAACTCTACCAAAGTCTTTCTTGACAAAAGCTTCGGAAGCCCTTGGTCTGTGTGCAGCACACTGGCATCGGGGTTAGGGCTCGCTAGCGTCCTGCTTTGGCTTACAACTGATGGGGAGGAAGTGGGTGCAGATAAGGTTTTGGACACCGCATCTGCTGTTGGGGGGGTGAGCTGCTGGCCCCTCTCCTTTGGTTCCACTACATCTAGGAAATGGCATAAAGAGGAATATTATTTTTAATATTGAGTAAAACAGTATGAATTCATCAAGGTCACAGACATTTCATTACATATCACCTTGTTACTGACAGTATCTTCAACATCATCATCTTATGAACTGCTCCATGGAAACCTACTTTTAAGGGAAAGCCAAGCCACACAGGAGAACAATTAAAAAAAAAATCGCAGATGTCTTTCTTGATAGCTGAAGATTTTTTAAGATGGGATTTTTTTTAACAATAGAAGAAGTAACAATCTTATCTCCATTTTCCACAGTGAGAGCTTCCTGATGATAATTATTTTTTAAACTACTATTTCATCTCAATTTAAGATAAATTATAAAGATATTTTCAGATGATGAAGTTTTAGAAATGCCTCATTTCTCAAATCCCTAAAAACACTGATGCCTCTCAAATATTTAAAAAATGACCCATATTGCATGAACTTGACCTTTTAAACAAAAGAACAAAGCAAAAGTAGAGAAGAGAGTCTGGTTTGGGTCTGGGGAAGCACATGCATGAGTTTAAGAGTGGGGGATGGGAGGCAGGGGATCCCGGGAGGCAAACGAAGGTGCCCTGAGAGGAACAAGAGTCCTACAAAATCATGTCCTTCAAGGGTTTCTTCTGCCAAGCAAAACTGTTTCAAGACCAAAAAGGTCTAAAATAACTTAGTGTCAGATGTGTCATTAGAAACAGTGAGTCTTAAACTGTTACAGTAAGTGGTACTGTAAGTCTTAGATGTTGTAGAGTCAATTGGGAAAGAAAACGAAACCCCACAGAACTATCATTAGTTCTATTTTCACTCAATTGTCTCTGGTGATAAATCTTTTTTAACCATACAGATAAGAAGAAAAATACAGAACAAGTTTTTACAAATTAAAATTACTTTTCAAGTCTAAAGCAAAATTTTAAAAAAATATATCACAGATGAGCAAACTCTAAATGCATTTATTTTTCAAGTCTAGACTATTTTATACTAAAAAGTATACCACTTCTTTAAAGTGGAAAAAAATCTATTTCTAACTTTACCATTTTACTGGTATCCAAAAAAAATCTCTTAATTGTTTTCTGAGATCAGGGACTATATAAACACACACACACATACACAGACTATATATATACGTATATATACATACACACAGACACACATATATACATATACACACACATATGTATATGCATATATATACATCAGAATGACATAAAATGATCAAAGAAAACTGAGAAATAATCAGAAATGGGCCAGAGAGAGGTCAATGGGGAGTGTAAGAGGATACGACTGAACAGCCAGAGACGCAGGTGAGTTTAAACCCCTCCATGCCCTGTCTGAATCTGCAGCCATGCACCATCCCAGAACCTGCATTCTGACTGCAGGAACAGAACAAGCACAGAGCCCCAGGATCACATTAAACATAAAATCAAGGTAAATGCATGCACATGCACTCGAACCCTCTCATTCTGTCTTTCTAAACCATACCTGAAACAGCACAAAGGCTCTGACAAGGCATGTGTAACATACATTGGCTCCAAACCCTGCTAGCCTGCTCACCTCTATCACTGATCCACTTTTATGCTGAGCATGCATTTTCCAAGTGTGAAAAAATTAACTTCTAATAAGGCTTATTTTAGATAGGCTACTATCTAATTATAATACCTCACTCTTTCAAAATTTATTATGAAGATTTTTTTAATGTAAGTAAGTTATTAAAACATTAGACTTATCACCTATTGAAAGTAAAAAAGAAAATCTCAAATGAAATAGTTTATTTTGTTTGAAAAAGGAAACTTTGGTCTACCATATGAAATAAGAATGCTTTAAAATATCTTCTATTCAGGCTTAGTTACTGGCAGAACCCCACAGACAGGCTAATAGACTAAACCACAGTAACACAGCTGCCTTTCATCTGACCCTCTGCAGCGCAGGCCCAGCATCCTCTGTGACTAGGAGGGAAGCCTGCTGCGATGACTATAGCTGCCACCAGTGACCCCTGTCCAGTGCCGGCGGGGACACCACGTCTGCTCTCGGCAGTGTGGGATCCTGGCGCCTGGAGACAGAGCCATGTGTGCACAACAGTGGGCTCGCTCTAAACATAAGCATGACTTTACCTGCTTGTTTTCATGAACCTCTTGCGTTTCTAGAGGCGGACACCTGCATACTCTGACTGCGTTCTAGTTTGAGTGTGACTTTCCTTGAAAGACAAATATGCGAGACACAAAGCACCTAAAATAAGACCAGTCCCAGAGCCACCCCTCCCAGCACGAGAGGTGGACTTTCGGGGACGGGTTCTAATCCTCAGAGACTGTCACAGCCCCAATAAATAAAGGTCTACAGACACAAGTCACAGCGCAGAGACAGCACTCTCCTATGGCTTCTGTCTCCTCTCCACTTGAATCTCCTCAGTATCTTTTCTCATTGAACAACAGGAGAGCTCGACTTTCAGCTTTTTAGTAGCACCCTAACTGAAAACGAAGGTGACTTAGGTGTTCAAAACAGATGAGATGAGCTGCTCCACATCTTGTCAGTGGGTCACAAAACTAATTTCAGAAACAAAGGTACATTTCAACAGGATGCGAAACAGTTTTTTGTTATACGGTAACGAAAACTTCTTTTCACATGATTTTTACTATTAAAGAAAATAGTAAAGGGCTTTTTTTTTTGGCTTTAATGAATACACAAGAATTGATTTTTTTCCACAGGCAAGACAACACACTGCTTATAAATACAGACTGGGGATCTTACTGCCGGGGCTCACATCAGGCTCCACTACTGACCCGGTGTGACCCTCGGTGGCTCAGGAGCCTCTCCCCTCCTCTCCCCTCCTCCACTTTCTCATCTATAACACGGGGATGTTGGCAGTACCTATTCACAGGGCTGCAGACCACGAGGAACACATGGAGCACTTAAACAGCGCCAGCGATGCTGGCCAGAATTAAGCATACCAAATCCCCACTTCCAGATTCCTCCCTTTTCAGACTGAAATAGGGACTTGAAGCAGGGAATTAACTTTGGCTTCTCAACAGATTCTTTAAAAGGTGACACAGGAGTTATGCAGTTGATGGTCTATTACTGTTGTTGCCAAATTCAGCCTAGAGATGGAATTTACCAGAACATTGAAGCTGGCGAGCCTGGTGGTTATGCAGGGGAGCATCCACCGGCAGACCCCAGGTTCTGATGTCTGTGTTCACCATGCTGGCTGCTCTCCCAGGAAGGAAGCCTGTGCTCCGAAGGGCTGGTGTCCCAGGTGAGAGAGAGCAGAGTGTATTTACCCTGGACACAGACCCTGGACTAGACGTGACCCCAAGGCTGAGCGCTCAGGACCCCGTCAGCATTGCAGCAAGCCCCACACAAGTTTCCAAAGCTGGCCCCAGTGCACAGGCTTTGACCTAGCCATGTGCCACTGGCGGGCCAAGGCACTTCTGTATGTCAAGTCACCGATCCCTGACACCTCAGGAGAAATACTAAGGACTGCACATGCTGACTTAGAAGCAGCATTTCTTTTCCTTCATGCAGGGATTGGAATTACTTTTTAAGTTCTGAAATACAAGTGTAAAGAGCATTAAAGACAGCACAGCTCTAAAAGCTGTCTTCCCACCTGACCGCACACACACATCACACAGGTCATCAGTCTCACACTGACCTAGCAAGACTGGCCCGCTGACCCTGCTCAGCACGGAGGGACTCAGAGGCCTGCAGCGCTTGCCGTGGCCAGAGGCAGAAGCTACGTGAGCCCAAGGCCAACCCCCAGCTCGGTATGCCTTTCTCACAACTGCACCCAAAACCATCACAAGATGAAGCATTCCATTTCTATTCACATACAGAAGCACATTTCTAAAAAAGGGGATCTTTGGGGAAAAAAAGACTTCATGTTGAAGACTGTTGCTGTTTAGTCACTAAGTCATGTCCAACTCTTTTGTGGCCCCATGGATTGTGGCCTGCCATGCTCCTCTGTCCATGGGATTTCCCAGACAAGAATACTGGAGTGGGCTGCCATTTCTGTCTCCAGGGGGTCTTCCTGAGCCAGGGATTGACTCCACAGTCAAACCCGCATCTCCTGCATTGCAGGCGGATTCTTTACCACTGAGCCACCAGGGAAGCCCTACGTTTAAGATGGCTATTTTAAAATGTGTAGATGAAAATTGAAAAAGAACATGGGCTTTAAAAATGTGGCAGGTGCAGGACAGCAAACAACAATCTTCCTGTTGAATTTGCGCCTCCAGTAGATGAGCGCGCAGACACACAGGGAGGGTATGTGTCCTTAGCCAAGCTGGATGGCATGTGAAAGGCAGCTGAAGGCTCTCTCAACAACACGCCAATATTTTATAACCTACCTGTGTTTTTGTGTGCAGATGAAGAGGGGACAATAGCATCTACACACTTTCAAACACTCAAACTAAGGAAATAATATTTTGATGAAAATAAGACAAACTCAAACTATCATTCTAAACCCCACATAGTCAAAGATTTACAAAGAGACTGTACATTGTATATGTATACTAAGAGTTAACTGAGGTTTCATCAGTTAAGACTAAACGCAATGGGCCTCTTAAATAGTCCCCTGGACAGCAAGGATCAAACCAGTCAATCCTGAGGGAAATCAACCCTGACTATTCATTGGAAGGACTGATGCTGAAGTTGAAGCGCCAGTATTTTGGCCACCTGATGTGAAGAGCCGACTCACTGGAAAATACCCTGATGCTGGGAAAGACTGAGGGCAGGAGGAGAAGGGGGTGGCAGATGATGAGATGGTTGGATGGCATCACCGACTCAATGGAGGTGAGTTTGAGCAAACTCCAGGAGACAGAGGAGGACAGGGAAGCCTGGTATGCTGCAGTCCATGGGGTCAGAGAGAGTCGGACTCGACTGAGTAACTGAACAACAATGCTTCGTTTCCTATTTCCCCCCATGAGCACGTACTACACTGGATTCAGGGGAAAGTCAAAACTGGCGGTAAAGTAAAAATGACTATGGAAAGGGCTACAAGCAGATAACCACACTTCGTTAAGGGAGTCTTGATGGAATTGGAGCCTACTCCTAACTCCCTTTCCATAGTCATAAAAAGATGCCTGCGGTCCCTGGCTATGACCAAGCAAAGCCTGGGAGACCACTGACGAGTTTCAAAGACACGGAAAAAAGTCAGTCAGGGAGGAAAAACAGGCTGGGAGGTTCACAGCCACCCCACAGGAGCACGTGAGCACAGCAATCAAATACCACAAAGCCTGCATACTCTGTATCCCACTGCTACCCGTGGAGTCTGACGTTTAGAAAATACAGAGAACCAGTTCAGGGCTACACACTGAGTCAAAGGCTATGATGTTACTGCCGTGTTTGGTCTAAAATTAGTCACACATCTTCTGTCTGATTGTAATCTGGACACTCTTTAAAAATGAAGCATCATTTTTAGGAAGCTGACTTATTCACTCTGCCTTCTCTCTCACTTATGACGACCATGAAAACCTTACTCTTTGGTGGGCTCTGCTTCTTGGGGTTCGGTGGTAATCCCTTTTCATTCTTTCCTGATTCTGCAGAGACAGAAACTGCAGGAGCAACTCCTCGAAACACGCCTGCTTCCAGAAGCACAGTCTGACAAAAGAATGGCACAACAACAGAAATTTTAGAGTAACAGCATTTATAACCTCTATTACGGCATGAATACTATGTATTATTACAACATATAAATGCTGTGAATTCATATGGCATATTTCTAACGGTTATTATAATTTTCAGCATCTACATATATTATGGAAAGTTTGGAAAATACAAAAAACCTGTGAGCAAAAAACACCTGAATTCAAGGACAGTCACTACTAACATTCGAGTATTTCTTCCAAATTGACTTTCTCCTAAGCATACTTTTTTGTAGTCTCCAATTACCCATCAATATACAAAATACTTGATTCTTTTCACAAAATGTTTTCCTGTGTTTAGAATATAAAGCAGAAGCACAATGTAGCCATTAAAAATGCTACTGAAGATGAAAAATAGTTGCTTCAAAACTGTCTACCATATACTGTAAGTGAACACGTCACAGAGTGTTCATTCACTCAGTATATACTCACTAAGCCTACTATGTGCTGGACACAGAACACAGGCACCTACAGTACCCACATGAAGGTGAACCTTGGCTTTTTCTGGTTATGACATCAGTTCAGTTCACTTCAGTCGCTCAATCATGTCTGACTCTTTGAGACCCCATGAACCGCAGCACGCCAGGGCTCCCCGTCCATCACCAACTCCCAGAGTCTACCTAAACCCATGTCCATTGAGTCAGTGATGCCATCCAACCATCTCATCCTCTGTCGTCCCCTTCTCCTCCTGCCTTCAATCTTTCCCAGCATCAGGGTCTTTTTCAATGAGTCAGCTCTTCGTATCAGGTGGCCAAAGGATTGGAGCTTCAGCTTCAATATCAGTCCTTCCAATGAACACCCAGGACTGATGTCCTTTAGAATGGACTGGTTGGATCTCCTTGCAGTCCAAGGGACTCTCAAGAGTCTTCTCCAACACCACAGTTCAAAAGCATCAATTCTTCGGCACTCAGCTTTCTTTATAGTCCAACTCTCACATCCATACATGACTACTGGAAAAACCATAGCCTTGACTAGATGGACCTTTGTTGACAAAGTAATGTCTCTGTTTTTTAATATGCTGTCTAGGTTGGTCATAACTTTCCTTCCAAGGAGTAAGCGTTTTAATTTCATGGCTGCAATCACCATCTGCAGTAATTTTGGAGTCCCCGAAAATAAAGTCTGACACTGTGTATATGTATACATGAAAGCTTGAAAAATGAACTGGGCCAAGATATGAAAAGGAAAATAGCGGCCTCTCTCACAACAGATGCCCCCTCCATTATCTGTATTTTTGCGGCGATTACAATAGTTATTGCTTTTGTCATAAGAGTCATTTTTAATTTTAAATAGTGAAGTGGACTTAGCTTTGTCCAGATGGAGAAAGTTCTTTCTCCTTTTCATTTCACAGATGAGGTAACCTAAGCTGGCTTCTTAGTGACTGCCTAGTTACCAGGTCAACCAGGTTCTTGAAAGTTCCCTCATTTCCTCTAGGGTTAAATAACAGTTAGTGACACTGTCCTCAAGGCTTCTGGAGGGGCTCCGCGCGGGACACCTGCGGCCTCTACACCTGTCCGTGGCCTGGCCGCACACCGGAGGCTCCTGGGGATCGGGGTCCAGAGGGGACGGTGGCCGGGGTCGCCGGGACCCTCGTCGCTCCTAGGCCTGGCTCCTGATCCTCCCTGGCCAGGTTCCCGAACCCCCACCCCAGGCCCAACCCCCGACTCCGGAAGCGGAGTCAGCTGCATCCCCGGACGGCTGGAGGTGACCGTCAGGGCCGCAGCCCTTGCCCCGCCCTCCATGGTCTGCCGGCGCTCCGCGAGCTCCCGGCCGCCGGTCTGGCCCCTCTTTACCTTCAGCGCCCCGGCTCGTCCTTGCCGCAGCAGAAGCGAGGCCGCCATGGCTGTGACTCGAGTGCAGACAGGACGACCCTCCCGGCGGGCAGAGGTCGCACCAGACTGACGCGACGCGGTACCAGCACTGCCGCCTGAGGGCCCGCCCCTTCATATGAAGGCGCCAATCACAGGCAGGGAAGGGGCGGGGGTGCGACAATGGCTGCTGCGCGCGCACCACCGCCGAGGACCTGCGCGCGCATCAGCGCAGCCTCCAGGTTCCCGGCGGAGCAGCTCGAGGGCGCGCTCCCCCGAGGAGCAGCCAATCACTGGCGGAGGGTTTCCGCTGACCGCGACCGCGCTTCGGGATGGGTGCTGGGACGCCTAAGTGGTCATTGTGGGTGTCATTTCCTGTCCTCAGACAGGTGTGGTCACCCTGCAGGGCAGCATCAGGTTGGATCGTGAACACTCTGACCTGTGAGCGCTGTAGTTCCAGAGCCAAGGGGACGAGAAATGCAAGCATTAGTTTACCTGTTTATAGCCTGCGGGGCGGAGCAGGCAATGGCACCCCACTCCAGTACTCTTGCCTGGAAAATCCCATGGACGGAGGAGCCTGGTAGGCTGCAGTCCATGGGGTCGCTAAGAGTCGGACACGACTGAGCGACTTCACTTTCAATTTTCACTTTCATGCATTGGAGAGGGAAATGGCAACCCACTCCAGTGTTCTTGCCTGGAGAATCCCAGCGGCAGCAGAGCCTGGTGGGCTGCCGTCTGTGGGGTCGCGCAGAGTTGGACACGACTGAAGCGACTTAGCAGCAGCAGCAGCCTGTGGGGCAAAGACTCTCCCCTTCCAACCCTCCCCTCTTAGGCATAAACTTGGGTGAAAGGTGAAAGTGAAGCCGCTCAGTCGTGTCCGACTCTTTGCGACCCCCGTGGACTGTAGCTCACCAGGCTCCTCCGTCCATGGGTTGCCATTTCCTTCTCCAGGGGATCTTCCCGACCCAGGGATCGAACACAGGTCTCCCCCATTGCAGGCAGACACTTTAACCTCTGAGCCACCAGGGAAGCTCTAAAGTTGGGTAGGGGTAGTTAGTTATTGACCTCCTTCTCACCCTGTCGATCGTGCCTTCACGCGTCTCTGCGGCATGCCTGGTCACTGGAAGTATCCCGTTCAAGAGGAGCGGACCCTTACCTCAGCTCCACCAGGAGAAGAGGCCCTCCACTTGGCTAAGGCTGGAGACTCATTCGGGTGGCAAGATAAATGGGTAAAACAGGTCCAACAGGAAACCCTGCCCCATTTGGTTAAAAAAAAAAAAAAAGCAACCACATAGGATTAACAGAAACTGGTGACTAACAAGATTCTTGAGCTTGTCAGAGTAGCAGCTAAAGGAGGGACTTCCTTGGCTGTCCAGTGGTTAGGACTGTGCCCTTCCAATGCAGGGGGTGCAAGCAAGTTCCATCTTTGGTCAGAGAACTTAGATCCCACATGTTGTGGGCATGCCCCACCCCCACACCCCCCCATTCCCGCCCCCACCCCCCGCAAAAAAAAAGCTAGCTCAAGGAACAGCTTGCTGAAAGTTCTGCTTTTAACCTGCCTTCATTGACCAAGCTCACCTTAATTACTTTTGACTCCTTTTTGTTGTTTTTCGGTCACTAAGTTGTGTCCGACTCTTTGTGACCCCATGGACTGCAGCACTCCAGGCTTCACTGTCCTTCACTATCTCTGAAAGTTTGCTCAAATGCATGTTCACTGTCAGTGATACTATCTAACCGTCTCATCCTCTGCCACCTGCTTCTCCTTTTGCCCTCAATCTAGTGGCTCAGATGGTAAAAAAAATCTGCCTGCAGTGCAGGAGACCTGGGTTCGATTCCTGGGTCTAGAAAATCCCCTGGAGAAGTGAATGGCCACCCAAATACTGAAGGTGATAAACCACAGGGTCTGAAATTGCAAAGTCCTCATCACCTTCATTCTTGGGATCCTGAGACCTCAGTTCTCTCTCACCAGCATTGGGGTAGACATCTGGCTTGGTTTCCAAGTGGCTTAGTGGTAAAGAATCCACCTGCCAATGCAGGAGACTCAGAAGACCTGGGTTCAGTCCCTGGGTTGGGAAGATCCCCTGGAGGAGGAAATGGCAACCTAGTCCAGTAATCTTGCCTGGAGAATCCCATGACAGAGGGCCTGGCTGGCTACAGTCTGTGGGGTCGCAAAAGAGTTGGACAGGACAACAGCAGGTGTCTTGCTAGAGTCCTAAGACTCAATAACAAAGAAAGCAAAAAGACCTCCTGCAGTTAACGAGGTGGGGTCATCAGCCAGAGTGGCTTGAGGAGGTGGTACTTTGAGGATAACCGTGGGAGGAAGTGACCCAGTGAGTCGGGGGGGTGCATGTTGATGGTTTTTCAAAGAAGCGATATGATTATGGGTGTGAAGGTGACTATAGCAACTGTGTATAAGATCAGTGCCGACTGGAAAGTGAAAATGTATGTGAGAGTTGGGAGTTAAACTTTATTTGGGGAAAATGAGTGTAGCCTGGGAGACGGCCTCTCAGATAACTTAGGAAGTGCTCCGAAGAGGTGGGGGAGGTCAGTGTTATATATGAATTTAGTGAAGGGAGTTCAAGCACAGATTTCAGCAGAGGCTCGCTGCTAGGGGCAGATGTCACTGTTAATGATTCTAGCACTTTTCTAGATACAAGGAGATGGAAGAATTGGGCTCATAAATTCTTCTCCTGAAAATATCTACCTACCCGAAGGCCCGTTCTGCCAGTTTTTCCTGGAGCACAGAGTGCCTTGTTCCTGATCTGCACCCTGAACTACTTTCAGGGGGTATTGTGGCCCGTGACTTCATCCGTGTAGAGGTCGACGTCAAGTGACGATCTGTAGTGGGCACCGGTGCCTAAGCCTGGGGGCAGCAGGGCCTCATTGGAAGCTGCTGCAGTCAGGTGAGGAGGCTACTACATTTGGCCAAAAGGAACAGAAACCGCAGGATCGAGTGCAAGAGGCAAATAGAAAAATCAAGCGGAAGCCAGAGAAAGCACCAGTGGTTTCACAGGGATTTGTGAAGACGGGATTATATCCTATTTAAAGGCCAGCTGGAAAACTGTAGACTAGATTTTGCTGACAGTGGGGGCTCTTGCTCAATTGTTAATTCTCTACCCAGAGTCTTTCTGCAGGCACCAGTCACCTCTGCCTGAAGCTCTAGCAAGTGCTGACCCAGCATTTTTAGGCAAAACCTCAAAAATTGTGTTTGTCAATATTCCTTAATTAATCACATACATTTATTTCTAAACTACTAGAAATCCCACCCACCCATCTTAAAAACCATCAACATGCCCACCCGACCCCCTAATCACTGGGTCACTTCCTCCCATGGTTACCCTCAACATACCTCCACTTCGGCTGATGACCCCAACTCATCAACTGCAGTTTTGTTTTGTTTTAAAACTTAAGATAAACTAAATAACTGGAACATCAGTTGGACCAGTGATGGGTCCTGAACTCAAAAAGGTGTTTGGGCCAAAGAGGAAAATAAAAACACTCAGCTATCACACCTTCCGCATGCATGACCTCACTCTGCATTCTGAGTTTAGATATAGATGCTTGGTAAGCCCCAAAGGAAATGTAATTTTTTAAGTTTAAGTGTAGTTGATTTACAATGGTGTTAATTCCCATTATACAGCAAAGTGATTCATATATATATGTATATATATATTCTTTTAAAAACATTCTTTTCCATTATGGCAAAGGAAATATATTATGAATTATCCTATGTAAATAAATACAATTTAATTATGTGTCTTAGATGAAGATTATTTTGAAAAAGCTTTCAGTAGCTGTGTAGTTTTTCTTATTTATTTATTTTGATTGGAGTAGAGCTGATTTGGCACCCCACTCCTGTACTCTTGCCTGGAAAATCCTATGGATGGAGGAGCCTGGTAGGCTGCAGTCCATGGGGTCGCTAAGAGTCAGACACAACTGAGCGATTTCACTTTGACTTTTCACTTTCATGCATTGGAGAAGGAAATGGCAACCCACTCCAGTGTTCTTGCGTGGAGAATCCCAGGGATGGGGGAGCCTGGTGGGCTGCCGTCTATGGGGTCACACAGAGTCGAACACGACTGAAGCGACTTAGCAGCAGCAGCAGCAGAGTTGATTTACAGTGTTGTGTTAGTTTCAGGTACGCAGCAAAGTGATTCAGCTTTATATGTGTGTACATTATAATAATATAGGTATATTCTTTTTCAGATGCTTTTCCCATATAGGTTAATACAAAATATTGAGTATAGTTCCCTGTGTTACACAGTAGGTCCTTGTTGCTTATCTGTTTTATATTAGTAGTGTGTTTATAATAACTGTCATTTGAAACTATTGTTTACAATGATCACACATAATATGCCTTACTAAGTAAGGTAATTTTCTTATTTTATTTATTTTTTGGTTCTGCTGGGTCTTCGTTGCTGCGCGTGGGCTTTCTCTTGTAGAAAGTGGGGGTTACTCTCTGGTTGTGTGGGGGGGCCTCTCTTTGCAGTGGTTTCTCTTGTTGCAGAGCACAGGCTCGAGGCACACAGGCTTCAGGAGCTGCGGCTTATGGGCTCAGTAGTTGTGGCTTGTGGGCTCTAGAGTGCAGGCTCAGTAGTAATGGCACGTGGGCTTGGTTGCTCTGCAGCATGTGGAATCCTCCTGTACCAGGGATCAATCCTGTGTCCTCTGCATTGGCAGGCGTATTCTTATCCACTGTTAACACCAGGGAAGTCTGATAATTTTCTTTTTAATAAAAGAATTTTTAAAAAACAGGCTGCTCAGCAAACAGGAAAAGTAAATTGAAAAGCTTTTATATAAAGAGAAAAGAAAATAAGAAAAGCTCCTGTACCAGGAATTGATCCTGTGTCCTCTGCATTGGCAGGCATATTCTTATCCACTGTTAACACCAGGGAAGTCTGATAATTTTCTTTTTAATAAAAGAATTTTAAAAAAGTAGGCTGCTCAGCAAACAGGAAAAGTAAATTGAAAAGCTTTTATATAAAGAGAAAAGAAAATAAGAAAAGTTGAAGTTAAAGTGCGTGTGAGCTCAGAGTCCGACTCTTTGAAACCCTAGGCCTTGCAACACCAGGCTCCTCTGCCCATGGAATTCTCAGGCAAGAATACTGGAGTGAGTTGCCATTTCCTCTTCCAGGGGATCTTCCCAATCCAGGGATCGAACCTGGGTCTGCCACACTGCGGGCAGACTCATTTCCATCTGAGTTACAGGGGAAGATTATTGTAAATAATGCTGCATTGAGTAGGAGGATGCAGTCATTTCTTCAACACAGTGATTTCTTTTCCTTTGGGTTTATTTGCATAAGTGGGATGGCTGGGTCCTGTGACAGTTCTGCTTTTTATTCTTTGAGGAACTGTGCCAGTTTATTATGTTCCCACCAACAGTGTACAGGGGTTCCCTTTTGTCCACATCGTCAACAGCATTTGTTATTTCTTTTCTTCTTGATATTAGCCATTTTAACAGGTGTGAGGTGCTGTCTCACTGTGGTTTTGATTTGCATTTTCCTGGTGATTAGTAACGCTGAGCACCTTTTGGTGTACCTGTTGGCCTTTTGAATGTCTTCCTTGGAAAAACGTCTTTTCAGGTCTTTTAAATATCTTTTAACTGGATTTTTCCCCTGCTATTGAGTTGTATGAGTTCTTTATATATTTTGGATATTAACCCTTTATCAAATGTATGATTTGCAAATATTTTGTCCCATTCAGTCAGTTACCTTTTCCTTTTGTTGATTGTTTCTTTGCTGTGCAGATGAGTTTTAGTTTGATGTGGTTTGACTTGCCTTTTTTTTGTTTTTCTTCAAATTGCCTGTGCTTTTGGTGTGAGCCAATTAATCCCTTCCCAGACCAATGTCAAGGAGCTTCTTCCTTGGATGGATATGTATTAGATTCATCTGGTCTAAAATATATTTCAAGACCTATGTTTGTTTATTCGTTTTCTGTCTGGATCACCTATCCATTGTTGAAACGGGGTATTGAAGTTCTATATTGTTATTGTATTGCTGTCCACTTCTCCCTTCAGATCTGTTAATACTTGCTTAATATACTTAGATGCTCCAATACTGGATGGATCCAAATTATATCTTTATTTCTACCTATATCTATAACATGTGTTTGTGTTGTATCTTCTTGATGAACTGACCCCTTTATAATCATGTAATGATCTTCTTTGTATCTTGTCACTTTCCTTTGTGACCTTGTGGGCTGAGATGTTCTCTCAGCTGTGCTGCCTTAGGGCAGGAGTGATGCAGGTCATGTCAAACTGCTTCTGTTACCTTGTCCATGTCTTTGAAACATACATTTATTCACTCTAATTATGTGCTAGAACTCATCCACTGGAAACCTGGAGTCCTACAAAAGCTGTTTTTCATGGGTGATTATTTAAGACTGTTTTCCATGGCTCCCAGACCATGGTCAAGAGGCCACAGGCTACTGCAGATACCATAGCTGAGACTGAGGTCTGAATGTCTATTACCTGAGACCTGGGTGGACAAGACTTGCCTGGTTCCATGGCATATAGTACTGGATCCCAGTTTTTACGACAGCACTTCTGTCTCTGAAAGTGAAGTCGCTCAGTCATGCCCGACTCTTTGTGACCCCATGGACAGTAGCCTGCACCAAGCTCCTCCATCCATGGGATTTTCCAGGCAAGAGTACTGGAGTGGGTTGCCATTTCCTTCTCCAGGGAATCTTCCTGACCCAGGGAACCCAGGTCTCCCGCATTATAGACAGATGCTTTACCGTCTGAGCCACCAGGGAAGTCCTGAATGGATTTGTCTCTGAATGGATACTAAATTTTTGTTGTTGGGGGACATGGTGAAAGATACTTTATTCAGCCCCATTGCTGACATCCCCAGCAATGGGGAGTGGAAATGGCAACCCACTTTTTAGGGAGTGGAAATGGCAACTCACTCCAGTATTCTTGCCTGGAGAATCCCATGGACAGAGCCTGGTGGGCTACAGTCCATGAGGTCGCAAAGAGTTGCACATGACTGAGCAACTGAAGAAGATGGAATAGCTCAGTTGGTAAAGAATCTGCCTGCAATGCAGGAGACCCTGGTTCAATTCCTGGGGTAGGAAGATCCACTGGAGAAGGGATAGGCTGCCCACTCCAGTATTCTTGGGCTTCCCTTGTGGCTCAGCTGGTAAAGAATCTGCCTGTGATGTGGGAGACCTGGATTCGATCCCTGGGTTGGGAAGATTCTCTGGAGAAGGGAAAGGCTACCCACTCCAGTATTTAGGCCTGGAGAATTCCATGGACTGTACAGTACATGGGATCGAAAGAGTGGAACACGACTAAGCAACTTTCACTTTCATTGGAACAAAGCACCACCTGCTGGCCTAAGGGAAGTGGACAGTTTAAAGGGGAAAAAGGCCTCTGGACTCCCAACTTGCTAAAGGCAGGCATAGTTTAAGACAGCTGCTCAAAGGGCACATTTTCCAAAGTGACCAAAAATATGCTGGAAAAGGAGGGATATCCAGGAGGGCAGATATGAAAGTCTTGTTGGGTTACAGCTTGGGGAACCCTCCCAGTAAGTGGAACTTGCTGACTCAGGGAACACTTCCTGTCTCTGTGTGCCCTGTGGTCATTTTCCTGGTGATTTCAGAATTGCTGCAGACCAGCGATTGCTCTGTGCATCCCTTTCCTCCCCTTGTCAAATGGAAGCATTTATCCTGGTTAGCCTTCCTCCTTTTGCTGCTATATGTTGGGCGTGGGGGACAGACCACTCCTGTTTGTAGTCTGCAGGTCTCTGGACCAAGAGGAGCCACACCTAAGGACCAGCATCCAACCTAGTATAGATCACGATACCCTGGATTTTAAACCTAGTGCTGGGACCCAGATGAGACCTTGGGGGATCTTGGGAGGAGATGAGATTTCTTCAGTTGCAGGGATGTGAACAATTGAGGCCATAGAGTGGACTGTGGCAGATTTGACTGAAAACCGGCCTTGGTTCTCCACTCTTCCCTCTGTCCAGGCTCTTGTGATGTGACTTTGCAGCCCCTCTCATCAGGAGGGGGATTCATCCCTCCCACCCCTTGGATCTTGCTGCCCTTGTGACTCGCTTTGTCCAACAGAGTATCAGAAGTAACAGTGTCGCAGCTTCAGCTCTGGGCCTTGGGAGGCTCTATGGCCTTTTCTCCATTGTACCTGCCACATAGAAAGCCCCAGTGTTCTTCTGGTGGATAAGAGGCCAGGTAGAGTAGAGATGAGCCACCCAGGCCATCCTAGACCACCCAGTTCTGTCTTCCGACCAGGAGGCAGGCCACAGACACATGAACCAAGGTGTAAACACCAGAAGAATCTCCCAACAAAGGGCAGCCCAAATGGCAAACCTACAGAATCATGACCTAAATAAATGCTTATTGTTGTAGGCTGTCCAATTTTGTGTTTGTTATGTATTATGGTAATGGATAATGGATTTGTTGTTGTTCAGTTGCTAAGTTGTGTCTGACTCTTTGCAACCCCATGAACTACAGCATGCCAGGCTCTCCTGTCCATCACTGTCTCCCAGAGTTTGCTGAAATGCTTGTCTATTCAGTCAGTGATGCTATCTAGCCATCTCATCCTCTGCTGCCCTCTTCTCCTGCCCTCAGTCTTTCTCAGCATCAGGGTCTTTTTCAGTGAGTCAGCTCTTTGCGTCAGGTGGCCAAAGGATTGGCGCTTCAGCTTCAGCATCAGTCCTTGCAATGAATATTCAGGACTGATTTCCTTTAGGATCTCCTTGAATCAAGGGACACTCAAGAGTCATCTCCAGCATCACAGTTTGAATACAGTTGCTAATAACACTGCTAACTGCTTTGAGAGAATTACCACACGAGATGGTAGAAAATGAAATGACACTCCATTTTTATCCATATGGTAAATGATCAATATGCTCTCATTGTTTTATAAATTTCAGAGAAGTAAAACTTGGTTATAATGTAGCCACATTAAGAAATTAATTTAAAAAAAAGCCAAATTGTCCAGAAGTGAAATTTGAGTAGTGAGTTTTGGGTAATATGCTAGAAAAATTAGATAGTAAAATATCCAGGCATCATATTAATGCTGAAAATTATAGTTTACTTAAATATAACAGCAATAATGACAAAAGCCACTTAAAACAGTACCCTTATAGACACACATTAACATCAGATGGCATACAACAAAATAAATACAAGAAGCACCATCAGTTCAGTTCTGTTCAGTCTCTCAGTCGTGTCCCACTCTTTGCAACCCCGTGGACTGTAACCCGCCAGGCTCCTCTGTCCATGGGATTCTCCAGGCAAGAATACTGGAGTGGGTTGCCATTTCCTTCTCCAGGGGATCTTCCCGACCCAGGGATCAAACCCAGGTCTCCTGCATTGCAGGCAGATGCTTTAACCTCTGAGCCACCAGGGAAGCCCAAGTAGCACCATAAGAGATGAAAAAGAAAAGAGTGTGAAAATAAAAATAAGCTGAAAAACATCTCAATTTAGACTTGATTAAAATTAAAAAGTATGGACCTAATAGAAGCAGAAGATATTAAGAAGAGGTGGCAAGAATGCACAGAAGAACTATACAAAAAAGATCTTAATAACCCACATAACCAAGATGATGTGATCTGTCACCTAGAGCCAGACATCCTGGAGTGTGAAGTCAAGTGAGCCTTAGGAAGCATCATTATGAACAAAGCTATTGGAGGTGATGGAATTCCAGTGGAGCTATTTCAAATCCTAAAAGATGATGCTGTGAAAGTGCTGCACTCAATATGCCAGCAAATTTGGAAAACTCAGCAGTGGCCACGGGACTGGGGAAGGTAAGTTTTCATTCCAATCCCAAAGAAAGGCAGTGCTGAAGAATATTCAAACTACTGCACAATTGCATTCATCTCACACACTAGTAAAGTCATGCTCAAAATTCTCCAAGTGAGGCTTCAACTTTCAGATGTCCTGAATTTAGAAAAGGCAGAGGAACCAGAGATCAAATTGCCAACATCCGCTGGATCATAGAAAAAGCCAGAGAATTCCAGAAAAATATCTACCTCTGCTTCATTGACTATGCCAAAGTTTTTGACTGTGTGAATCATAACAAACTGTGGAAAATGCTTCAAGAGATGGGAATACCTGACCACCTTACCTGCCTCCTGAGAAACCTGTATGTAGGTCAAGAAACAACAGAAGTGGACATGGAACAACAGACTGTTTCCAAATTGGGAAAGGAGTACATCAAGGCTGTATATTGTCACCTTGCTTATTTAACATATATAGAGTACATCATGCAAAATGCCAGAGTGGATGAAGCACAAGCTGGAATCAAGATTGCCAGGAGAAATATCAATAACCTCAGATATGCAGATGACACAACCCTTATGGCAGAAAGTGAAGAGGAACGAGGAACTGAAGAGCCTCTTGATGAAAGTGAAAGAGGAGAGTGAAAAAACTGGCTTAAAACTACATTCAAGAAACTAAGATCATGTCATCGGGTCCCATCACTTCATGACAAATAGATGGGGAAACAGTGAGACTTTATTTTCTTGGGCTCCAAAATCACTGCAGCCATGAAATTAATAGACACTTGCTCCTTGGAAGAAAAGCTATGACAAACCTAGACAGCATATTAAAAAGCAGACATTACTTTGCTGACAAAGGTCCATAGAGTCAAAGCTATGGTTTTTCCAGTAGTCATGTGTGGATGTGGGAATTGGACCATAAAGAAAGCTGAGTGCTGAAGAATTGATGCTTTTGAACTGGTGTTGAAGAAGACTCTTGCTTGTCCCTTGAACATCAAGGAGACCAAACTAATCAATCCTAAGGGAAATCAGTCCTTTATATTCATTGGAAGGACTGATGCTGAAGCTGAAGCTTCAATCCTTTGGCCAGCTGATGCAAATAACTGACTCATTAGAAAAGACCCTGATGCTGGGAAAGACTGAAGGCAGGAGGAGAAGGGGACGACAGAGGATGATGAAAGGTGGTTGTTGAATCATGCGAATACACCGGGATTCTTGGCCCCCGGAGGAGAAGAATTCAATCCAGGGCCAGAGACGAGGCTTGATCGCTCAGAGCTTTTGTGTAATAAAGTTTTATTAAAGTATAAAGGAAATAGAGAAAGCTTCTGACATAGGCATCAGAAGGGGGCAGAAAAGAGTACCCCCTTGCTAGTGTTAACAATGAGGTTATATAATCCAAAGACTGTCTGGAGGTTGCAAAGACCTCATCAGACCCACTCCCATAATTTACATCTTAAGGTAACACTGTCCTCAGGTAAGATGCATCCTTGTAAAGACCAGGTCTACTCCCATAATTAACATTTTAAGATAACAAAAGGTTGAATCCAAAGACTGTCCTTAGGCAGGATACATTATTGTTATATAATCCTAAGGAATGTAGAGAAAGACAAAAAAGTTTGTCCTTTCTTCCTCCTTGAGAATTCCAGACCCCTCTCTCCTTGGGGACCCCTAGACTCCCTATCAACCTGCCTAGGAAATGACTCTCTCATTCCCCCCTTTTCTTTTAGGAGAATTATGTTGCCTAGGGAAAAGGGGCGTCATTCTCATTCCATAACTACTTCTGAGCTGACAAGGGGCGTTGTCCCTAAATTGGTGAGGCAACATATTCTCCTAATCCTCATATTGAGGATATCTGATCCAGGGGCCCCAAATAGTAGTTGGAGGAAGCTACAGCAGTAGCAGGAGTTTGAGCAACCATTTGTAACTGAAAAGCTTTCATGCGGCTAGAAACAAATCCAGTTATACAATTACAGATGCAGGGAGCAAACAGCAAGAACAAAACAACCAGAATTATTGTAATTAAGATAGTTGTCCACCATGGGGAACTAGTTAACGTCTCCCAAAGTGAGGCAATTGAGGCTTCAGGAGTATCCATGGCCCTAATCATCTTGTTCATGTGGTTAGTAAAATGAGTAACATTCGTGCTCATATCAGGTATATATGTACAGCATTGGGAATGAATAATGGCACAAGTTCCTCCTTGTGCAGCTGTCAGAATATCTAGAGCCAATCTGTTTTGTAAAACCACCTTTCTAATTTGTGCTTGTTCAGCATTAAGAGCTGAAATAGCCTTTTGAGAATCCTGTTTACCTTATATGTAGCAAAATAGTCATTGAACCGAGACAATGTATAATCAAAATTAAAAGTCACATTATGTCCATGGTTAGAGTACAAAGTATTGCACCAGTCCATGTTAGGGTTGGTAGATGTCATCAGATGAAGAAGAGGCATCGCATGTGATTGTTATCGAAGGTATTCACAGACTTGGAGAAAGTCTTTTCCTTGAAGTGGGGATGTCCACCACAGGAAGCCTTCCACTGATGAAGAGGGGAGCGCTCCACAGACCCAGCAGTTAGACCGATTGTGGAATGCAGCATAGGAGTGAGCCCAGGACAGGAAGACATTGTCTTGAGGATCCAATGGCAGACTCAGGATATTTGGAGTCAGCAGAAGTAAGCTCACATAGGCTATCAGGTACATCTAAAAGGTACAAAGTCAGAGCATAGAAAGTAAAGACATAAAATGAGGTTACTTAATTTTGGTCAGGGTGCCACCTCTTAACTCAAGTATGATGTACCCACGAATCAATTCCTGGCACTTTGACAGCTGTGGGAGAAGAAAGAATAACCTGGTAAGGACCTTCCCAGAGAGGCTCGAGGGATGGGCCCCCAGATCCCAATGTTTTTATGAGGACCTCGGTTCCTGGCTCAAATAGAGGCTTGCTTGTCTCGGAGGCTGGGTCAGGAGTCGTCTCCCAGAGTTCTGTTAATGCCTGTTGAAAAGCTGAGAGCTGAGTTACATATTTAGTTAATTCCAAGGCTTCAGGATCTATAACAATGTCTGTGCGTAAGAAAGGCCTTCCATAAATACATTCAAAGGGGGACAGTCCCTTCTTTTTGGGGGTAGTTCGAGCCCTCATTAAAGCTATGGGTAGGACTTTAATCCATTTGTCCTGCGTCTCTTGAGTTAATTTGCGCAGATGTCTTTTGATAATGTCATTAGCTTTTTCAACCTTCCCTGAGGATTGGGGTCTCCAGGAACAGTGTAAGTGATATTCTATTCCTAGAGCTTTAGACACCCCCTGAGTTACAGCAGCTTTAAAGGCGGAGCCATTGTCACTCTGAAGGCTCCGTGGCAGCCCAAACCTGGGGATAATTTCATGGATTAAAATCTTTATAACCTCCTTAGCCTGTTCACTACCACTGGGAAAAGCCTCAATCCATCCAGTAAAGGTATCTACCCAAACTTGTAAGCAAGAATATCCATTAGCTTTTGGCATGTGAGTAAAATCAATTTCCCTCTCCTTCCCACTTCGTTGTAATCCAGATTTTGCTAGCTTTTCAGTCTTTGGGTTATTTTTTTTACAAATCTCACACCTTTTGATAATATTCTTTAAAGTTTTCATTACATTTTTACCTTCAAACAAACGAGAAACCATTTGGTAAGTACTCTCAGCACCCAAATGAAAACTCTGAGGTAAACCCTTAAGAATTTTCCACTGAGCATTTTCAGGAATTATTAATCGTCCATCCTTAGACTGTAACCATCCTTTATCAGTAATCTTTGCTCCTCGTTTCTCATATCTTTCTAATTCTTCCTCAGTATATTGTGGTCTTTCCTGTTCCATAGGACCTGTCCAGATCAAAGGCGTCTGTAGTGAAGGGGTTTCGTAAAGTGCCGCTTTTCTGGCTTGACAGTCAGCCAGATGATTACCTTCGGCTATTTTACTCCCATCCCTGCTGTGCCCTTTGCAGTGCATAACAGCTACTTCTTTAGGACAATATATAGCAGTTAAAAGTCTCTCAGTCTCTCTGAAATGCTTAATAGGTTCTCCTGTTGCTGTTTTAAAGTGTCTCTCTTTCCATATTGCAGCATGAGTGTGTAAAGTCAAATAAGCATACCTAGAATCTGTGTAGATATTTACCCGCTGCCTTTTGCTTAACTCTAGAGCTCGGGTCAGGGCCACAAGCTCCGCTAACTGAGCACTGGTTCCCTGGGTGAGAGATTTTGCTTCCAAAACCTGTTCAGCAGTCACCACGGCGTAACCTGCTTTACACTTTCCATCCTGAACAAAAGAACTGCCATCTGTAAATATTTCCATGTCAGGATTGTCTAATGGGGTGTCCTTTTAGATCCTCCCGAGCTGCATAGTTTAAAGTTAGGAATTGAGAACAATCGTGATCAGGTGTTTCATTTTCCTTCTCAGGAAGGAAAGTGGCAGGATTTAGATTTCCACAAACTTTAAGCTTAGTTACTGGTCCTTCTAACAACAATGACTGATACTTAAGAAGCCTACTGTCTGTCCTCCAAATATTAACCTTAGAATTTAAGATTCCACTCACATCGTGAGAAGTCAGGACAGTAAGGTTTCATCCATTAATTATTTTTAAAGCTTCAGGTGCTAATAAAGCCGCTGCCCCAATTACTCTTAGGCGGTGGGGCCACCCACGTGAAACTACATCTAATTCTCTGCTTAGATAAGCAATAGGTTGCTGGTGAGGCCCTCGGGGTTGTGTCAAAACTCCCAATGCCACACCTTTTCTTTCAGTGACAAACAAATTAAATTCTGACCCTGTGGGCAAGCTCAGAGCTGGAGCTTGCAGGAGAGCAGTCTGAAGAACCTTAAAAGCCTTTTGAGTTTCTGGAGACCAAACCAGTTTGTCGGTTTGGGCCTGCTGAGTTTCAGCTATAAGTTTATATAAAGGCCGGGCAAGTTCCCCGTAACCCGGAATCCAAATGCGACAGTAACCTGTGATTCCCTAAAATCCTCTCAATTGTCTTAAAGTCATAGGTAGGGGGTGATTTAGTATAGGTTTAATTCTCTCAGGGCCTATGGCCCTAGTCCCTTCTGATATGATTAGGCCCAGATATCTAACTGATTGTTGACAAAGCTGAGCCTTTTCTCTTGATGCCTTGTAACCACAGTCTGCCAGAAAGTTTAAGAAATCTTCTGAGGCTCGCGAACAAGCTTCCTCTGTCTCAGCACAGAGCAAAATATCATCTACATATTGTAACACCACTGCTTCAGAGCTATTAAAGTTTTGTAGATCCCGTGACAAACTTTGTCCGAATAAGTGAGGACTGTCACGAAATCCCTGAGGCAAAACTGTCCAGGTTAACTGAGAAGCTGGCTGTGTAGGGTCTTCAAAGGCAAATAGAAATTGACTTTCTTCTGCCAAAGGCACTGAATAGAAGGCATCCTTTAAATCAATTACTGAGAAATATTTGGCCCGTTCAGGAATTTCAGACAATAGAGTAAATCTATCCTTTAAGATCACTTTTCCCTCTTCACTTTCGGGATCAATCTCAGTGAATCTGCGAAGGCCTTCTCTCAGTCTATCTAGGAATTTACCAGGAGCTTCTTTTCCCTCCTGTTCTATATCTGCCAATTTGCCATAGTTTAAAGGCTTAGAACGTGCCTGCCTAAGTCCTTCAAGAATACATCTAACAAAATGACTCTGATCCCATCTTCCTTTAGCTGTGTTGTAGTCCCAGTCTGGTTCTATAGTTGGGACCGCCTGATTCCCAGTGGGGAGGGCCACTATCTCATTCTCCCTCTTCCCTACTGATTCATTACCAAGCCATTCATCTCCATAAGCAACTGCTTTTCCCAAAACTCGAGTCTTTGACTCGGGAGTCAGTGTTTATCCCAAGATATACACCACATCCTTCCAAGTGAGGTCATAAAGCAGAGTAACACCTTTAAAAGCTCTAATATATTTTTCTGGGTCATCTAAATAGTCTCCCAGATCCTCCTTGATTCTTTGTATTTCTTGATAAGAAAAAGGCTTATTAACTCTCACAGACTGATTATTTCTCCCGGTGGGTGTTTCATAAAGAGGCAACAGCTTGTGTGGCTGTTCCTCAGTCTCTTTGGCTGCTCTGAGCATATGATTCCAGGGATAGATTGGAGAAACCTGTTTTTCCTCTTCTCTTTGTCTCCTGTCCTCCATCTCATCTCTTACTTCGATGGTCTGAGTTTCTACTGAAACCAGAGTAGTCTGAGGTCGTACTGAGACAGGAGTTGTTTGGACCTCCATGTGGGCAGTTTGAATCCCAGTTTGGAGTCCCCAGCACGGAGGCAGAGTAAGAGGACAGGAGGGAGCTGAAGGTTTCACGCCCAAATCTATACCCTTAGGACATAAGTCTGGCATATTTCGCAGAGAGAAAAAGGGCAACACATATGCTACTTCTACCCATTTCCCTTGTTTCTTACAGAACCGGTCTAATTGTAGAACAGTATTATACCTAAGAGACCCTCCAATTGGCCACTGTTTGCCGTCCTCCAATGGATACCCTGGCCATGCAGTATCACATAGGAAGACCAGGTGTGTCTTCTTTAAGCCCTGGGGATCAAATCTATCCCAGTTTTTCAGGATACAGTTCAAAGGAGTGAGGCTGGAATTGTTAGCTCCCATCTGTAAGAGAGAAAAAAAGCGACCAGCGCCATTTTTCTACCGGAGGCATCACTCCCTGCTCCAGATGGGGGTGTAGACAGACGTTACACCAAAAGCTTTTCCTTCCTGGTCGGACTTAGTCTGTCCCTTACCCACGCAGGCGCCGTACTCGTCCCTCCCGGTTCTACCACCGAGATGGGGTGGGGATGAACCAGGGGTAGACTTGATAGCATCCCTACTTGACGTCCAGCTCTTCACCCTTAACCTTGCTTGCCTCTGATGTCACCCGGGGTGAATCAGAGTAACCTTCCGGAATGCCTCCCAAGCTAAAACCGCTGTGGGAAACATTCGTCACCTGAGTGCCTGTGCACGACCCTGAATATTTCCTGACCACAATAAGACTGACGCGAACATAAAACTGAGATGTTCTTTCCAAGCATCACCACACCAGTATAACAGCCTCCTCTGATCCACTAAGAGCCGGCATTACCAAAGGAAAAAACCCATCACGGTCCCAATCTGAGTAACCTTTAACCTCAGAGATGTTCTGGGAGCTAGAGCTCCATCTAGCTTCTGAACTTTTGATTCCTAGTGAGGCTAGACACTTTCTTGACTACCTATCCAAGTTTGGGACCTAAGCCACAGTATACAGTAACAGTATAGATCACAAGTCCCTTGAAAGTCTATGATCCGATAGATTAGGTTAGTACTTCTAATTCCCAAAGAGTTATGAAATGGTCAAAGAGACCGAAAAGTTTGACTGAGAAAGGTGAGTTCGGTCCACACACTTTGCCCATTTCTGGTCGGTTCCCAAAGGAGACACTGGATGCCTCTTGGCATTGGCAGGTCAGTATAACGCCCCGACAGGTTTCTGCCATAAGCCGTATGAGATCACTGTGGAACCGCAGAGCAGGGCCCCTTACTTGCTTTACTCAGGGCCTGCCATTCATTCACACAAGCACACGGTAGAGTTAGTAAAGCACAGCAGAAAACGTGTTCGCTAAGAGAACAAAGAACTAAAGCTCCAAGCATCCTTACCTTGTCCTGAAGGATCCCGGACGAGCCCCCAAGATGAAAGGTTGTTGTTGAATCACGCGAATACACCGGGATTCTTGGCCCCCGGAGGAGAAGAATTCAATCCGGGGCCAGAGACGAGGCTTGATCGCTCAGAGCTTTTGTGTAATAAAGTTTTATTAAAGTATAAAGGAGATAGAGAAAGCTTCTGACATAGGCTTCAGAAGGGGGCAGAAAAGAGTACCCCCTTGCTAGTGTTAACAATGAGGTTATATAATCCAAAGAATGTCTGGAGGTTGCAAAGACCTCATCAGACCCACTCCCATAATTTACATCTTAAGGTAACACTGTCCTCAGGCAAGATGCATCCTTGTAAAGACCTTACTCCCATAATTAACATTTTAAGATAACAAAAGGTTGAATCCAAAGACTGTCCTTAGGCAGGATACATTACTGTTATATAATCCTAAGCAATGTAGAGAAAGACAAAAAAGTTTGTCCTTTCTTCCTCCTTGAGAATTCCAGACCCCTCTCTCCTTGGGGACCACTAGACTCCCTATCAACCTGCCTAGGAAATGACTCTCTCAATGAGATGGTTGGATGGCATCACCAACTCAATGGACATGAGTTTAAGCAAGCCCTGGGGGTGGTGATGGACAGGGAAGCCTGGCATGCTGCAGTCCATGGGGTCGCAAAGTGTTGTACATGACTGAGCAACTGAACTGAACTGAAAATGAAAAAGTAGGGTATAGTTTATGAAATTTGACTTAGAAAATCTTGAGAAAAATAAGTCTTATTGGCACAAGTATTGATACTATTCAAATTCAAAGTGTGATGCAAGTGATTTATCATCTCAAAAAGATCATAATGATTAAGTTTTGTTCACATCTGATGGTCAAGCACAGATCCTTAAGTTTTCATTTATACATGCTCTGAATCTTCTGATATAATGCAGAATTCCTCTTAAACTTTGGTCTCCAGTTATACTGTAGCTCCATAAAACTGTAATAATTTCTAATTTCTATAGATTGTAGCCTATATCATGAAGATAATGAAGCTTCACTATCAGTTTAAGTATGCAAATGACATTTAATTGTATTTTTAAGAATATGTGTTATAGAACATTTAGGAAGATGTAAGCCATAGTTGTAAGAAAAGTTTAATTTGCTTGTGAGCCTGGTGATGACTGGCTGGCCGTCTCTGGTCTTGGTATTGTTATCCCACCCAGAAGAGAAACTGTAAATTCACTTGCATGCCTGAAAAATACCCCAGGCCATGGACTTTCACTGTGAAGCCTAGGTTAGCTGAATAGAAAGGATGTTTATAGCAGATTCATTTTCAGAAACACTGTGAAGTCTCTTGCTTCCTGTGGTTACTGTCTAGTGTCAACCCCTCACTGAAACTCCCTTGCAATGGTCCCTTTATCGCTCTCTGGTTTGTTCCTGCCTCTCCTTCTCTTCCCTTCCTCCAGCCTTTGTGTTCTCTGTTCTGTGATACACAGACTCTCTTCCATCTTCTGCCTCCATGAAAGCCCCCTCCCCTTTTATAAAATATTTTATTTTGTAAAACTTTTAATTTTATATTGAAGTATAGTTGCTTAACAGTGTTGTTTTACTTTCAGGTGTACAGCAAAGTGATTCTGTGATAACCTGTATGTATTCTTTTTCAAATTCCTTTCCCATTTAGGTTGTTGTATAATATTGAGCAGAGTTCCCAGTGCTATACAGTAGATTATTGTTGGTTATCCATTTTAAATGTAGCAGTGTGTACACATCAACCCCAAACTCCCTAACTTTCCCTCTCCCCACCCTCCCCGCCTGGTAACCATAAGTTCATTCTCTAAGTCTAGAAGTTTGGTTTTGTTTTGTATAAGTTCATTTGTATTATTTTTTAAGGATTCCACATATAAGTGATATCATAATATATTATCTTTCTCTGACTTACTTCACTCATCTCTAGATCCATCCATGTTGCTTCAAATGGCATTATTTTGTTCTTTTTAATGGCTTAATAATATTCCATTGTGTATAGGTACCACATCTTGTCTATCCATTCTTCTGTTGATGGACATTTAAGGTGCTTCCATGTCTAGGCTATTGTAAACATTGCTGCAGTGAACACTGGGGTGTGAGAACAGTACAGAGGTTCCTTAAAAAACTAAAAACAGAGCTACCATAGCATCCTGCAATTCTACTCTTGTACATATAACCAGAGAAAAACATGGTCTGAAAGGGTACAAGCTCCTTTTACCATACTGCCTTTCAGGAAGACTGGCTTTCCTCAAGCGTTTTGCTTTGTCAACAACAGCCACCTTTAAGTCTGGGTGTAAATTCAAACTTGAATCAATCCAGAGGTGGGATTTGAATCAGTCATAGTTTTCTATGCCTCATGCCTATCATGATTCCTTCACTTAATGCAGAAATAGCTGATCCTTTAAGAAAACTGGGCTTCCCTGGTGGCTCAGTGGTAAAGAATCTGCCTGCAACGAAGGAGATGTGGGTTCAATCCCTGGGTCCGGAAGATCTCTGGAGAAGGAAATGTCAACCCACTCCAGTATTCTTGCCTGGGAAATCCCATGGACAGAGGAACCTCTCTGGCTACAGTCCATGGCATCAGAAAGAGTCAGACACAACTTAGCACACATAAGACAATTAGTTGTTCCATTTATTTACTTAGCAAATATTGATCGAGCACTGACTTCATGCCAGATTTTGTGGTGCAAGCTGGTGCACTGGCAACCTGCCAATTGAGTCAGCATCAGTCCCTGCCTTCATGGCATTTGTAGTCTAGAGACAAGATATTTAAGCAGATTATCATGGGTGTAGTGCATATAAACAATGAAAGGCTTCCTTGATTAAGTGTTAACTCCACTGGAGTGAAACTGGGTGTCTGGAATTAACTAGGAGCATAGAGATGGGGTGTGGAGAGAATGTTTCAGGTGAAAAGACTAGCGTGTGCTAAGGTCCTGTGGTTGCTATTATCACTGTGCCAACGAACCTGAACGACAGTCATGTTTAGAGCACTGAGAATGAAGCAGACCTGGTAGGGAATGAGCCTGCAGGGTAGGTTGGAGCCAGACAACATGCAGTCTCATAGTGCAAGATCAGGATTTGTTTTCGGTACCGAGAACAATGAGAAGCCACTTGTTGATTTTAAGCAGGAGGATGAGGTGATTGAAACTGTGCTCTGAAATGTCTCTCTGTCTTTAGTATGCAGTGTGGATCTGCGGGGATGGGGGTGGGGGCAAGCGCGGACGTGAGAACAGAGAGCAGAAGGGTTGCTCTGGTCTGTGTCGCGGCGGAGGCCATGGACACGGGGAGGAGGAGCGTCTAGGGGAATTTCCGCGATCAGATGACCAATGTGGATGATGGGGGTGGAGAGTCCCAAGAAAGCATCCAGCAAACTGGTGCTGGTGGTGCCACTCGTGAGCATTAAGAACATTGGAAAAGAGCCCTATCTTGTGTTGAAAAATAGCAGTTTTGCTCTTCGGGTGTGTCTGGCTCAGCTTCCATCCGGCGGCTTCAGCTCTGCGCCCTCCTCAGACACCACGTTCGGGACCTAGATGCGAACTCAGATCCTCTCAGTTCTTGAAGGACCAAGTAGGTACCAGACCGGCCAAGTCGCCTAGCCACAGCGCGAGAAAGATCCAGAACTGGCTCTCTGCACTCTGGAGGAAGAAACGAACACTAAACAAGCAAGCGGATTCCCTTCGGACAAAACTGATCACCAACCAACCCCAAAAGGCGCGAACGCCGAATTGCCGAATGCAGGGAGAGAACACTTTCTGCGCATGCCCGCCGCCGGCTCGCGCGCGGGGGCGATTTCCAGATGACGTCACCTCGCGGCGTCTACGCCTGACGTCACTCTCTAGCGCGGGCCGGAAGAGGCGCTGGACGGCGCACGTGGGTGGAGGCGCGTTGGGCGGGCACATGGCGAGTTCTGCGGGGTTGGCTCTGTGCGGGCATGCGCTGGTGGTTCGGGGCGGCAGCCGGTTGCTGGCTACCTCCACTTCGAGCAGGTGAGGGGTCGTTCTGGAGCAGAAGGCCAGGTTGCGGTCGTGCGCCAGGGCCTTGAAATTCCTGTTCTCCCGTCCCGCCAGGGCTGCACCTGCCGTGGGGTGACCCTAGGGAGCCCCGCTGCTGCCCGTGAGCTCTCCGGTGCCACCTGAGCCCGGCTGCGTGCCTGCGCCGCGGAATGTCCGCTCTCCCTGCCCTTCTCCCAACACCTGCCCAGGGCCCCGCGCCCTCAGCGGCGGGCCTGAGGCATTCTTTGCCGGTTCCGCTCCAGACACTTCCGGGCTCTGCGGGGTCCGGGGGACACACTTCTCTGGGGCGTGGGAGGAAGACAGCTCTTGGCCTCTCTTGGGGAGAAGGGTTTACTCCCGGGGACCACGTTTATCGTGCTCCTGCCCTCGCTTCCCTCTCTGCGTCGCTGCCTTTTTCCTCATCCCCGCCCACATCCCCTGACGCCGCTTTGCTTGCCTTTCGGGGCAAGGGTCTTACCTGACACCTCCTTGCTGGAGGGTATCCCCAGAATCACAGCCGTTTTCTCTCTAGTGGCCCTTTATAAGGTCGTCCTTTTGCTTTCTGTAATTTCACGCCCCTTATCGTCCCGGAATTTTTATGTTTGTTGGTCGACTAGTCTTGATCCAGAAACCTCTTGAATATTAGCAGTGGCCGGTTTCGGCCCCGTATTTCCTTTCCCGGGGTAGTTTTGATTCTCCCAAACTTGAGACAGACAGTGTGTCTGTTAAATGTAAATGTGCGCTGTGTTCTTTGTTCAGAGTTTGGTTTCAGAGATTCAAAAAGATGTTAAGTCTAGATTTCACAAATTCACAAACCTGTTGTCCCAGGTCATTTTATTTTAGAGCCTTATGAAATCTAGCACTTGACACAGTGAGAGATGAGAAAATTAGACTCCATCTGGTTGATTCAGTTCACACCTTCTGAGGAAGCCTAGTGGCTGGCTGGCAAGGTTTCTGACTTGGACGACTGCTGCTCATCCTACACTGCAGTGCTCCATATGAGAAAGAGTCTGGCTGCAGTCACTTTAAAGGCTGTAAATTTGTTTGGGATGTCTTTGTGCCAGGCATTGGAGCAGGGGGGCTTAGGGCCTGGTAGGGAAAGTGGGTGGCTTCTATACTGGTAAGCGCTTGGCAGGCACTGGAGCTTTTCTGGGGGCAGATAAGACATTTTTCTAAACAAGTACCCCAAGTTTTAAACTTGGGTACATAAGGCTCACTGAAAACTGAGTAACATAGCCATCATGCGCTGATTTTCTAGTTGTTAAAGAATGGTATGTTCCTGTTGAGTTTTTGTCCTCATTTATTTCACTTAACTGATTTTTATGGACAGACCATGACAGTTATGTGTAGTAGATACAAGTAAGTTCAGCAAATTAAAGCTCCTTAGCTGTTCCCTGAAATACGTTATGGAGACAAGTTCTTGTGGAGAAAATCCTTACTGAGGATGCAAATATTTTTTTGATTCAGGTTTTTTTTTTTAAAAGTGAGCATTGTAATGAACAAAGTACTTCATTTAAAATATTGCTGTTATTTTTCTTTAGTGATGACGACAGCCTCTTCATATATGATTGCAGCGCTGCAGAAAAGAAGTCACAAGAAAATAAAGGGTGAGATGGTGGGGAAGCCTCATCAGGGCTGACCGACAGTTTGAATAATGGGACTGTTTAGTCTAAGAAGTAAATTGTTGTTTTGTTTGCTGAATTCTTCATTTCTGTTACCCAGCTGTGTGGATAAACCAGAGACCACCTCCAGAGAGAAATGTGCTATTGACTTTCAGACTAGGCATTAAGAATATGAGAACTTTAAAAAATACTTTAGTTTCTGTCAGTAATTAACTGTTTTATCGGTACTTTGAAATAACAGGGAATTTTAAATGCATTGAAAGCAGGTGTATCAAATAGCTAATTGAAAAAAGAAAAGTATAGTCTTTAAAAAATTTTTTTAATTGGAGTATAGTTGATTTATAACGCTGTGTTTTGGGTGTACAACAAAGTGAATCAGTTATATGTGTGTGTGTGTATATATATAAAATCTCCACTCGTTTTTAGATTCTTTTCCCATACAGGTCATCACAGAGTATTGAGTAGAGTTCCCTACACTATATAATAGGTCCTTATTAGTTATGTTTTATATATCAGTTCAGTTCAGTCTCTCAGTCGTGTCCAACTCTTTGCGACCCCATGAATTGCAGCACACCAGGCCTCCCTGTCCATCACCAACTCCTGGAGTTCACCCAAACTCATGTCCATAGAGTCAGTGATGCCATCCAGCCATCTCATCCTCTGTCGTCCCCTTCTCCTCCTGCCCCCAATCCCTTCCAGCATCAGGGTCTTTTCCAATGAGTCAGCTCTTCGAATGAGGTGGCCAAAGTATTGGAGTTTCAGCTTCAGCATCAGTCCTTCCAATGAACACCCAGGACTGATCTCCTATAGTAGTGTATATATGTCAGTCCCAATCTCCCAGTATATCCCTTTCTCACCCCTTTTCCCCTCTGGTAACCATAGGTTTGTTTGGTCATTCTGTATGGTGATTTTCTTTAGAAGAATTGGACTTGGGATCCACTTTTTTTATGATTTGACCCCTGCCTCTAGTTGTGGATTAGTGCATGTCCTTGAGGGACTGGTCCATAGGATCTCTGAGGATCTTTCCAGCTTAGCCCATGGAATCCTGTTGTGTATGCTGAGAGACTTTTCTGTATTAGCTCTACTCCTTAAAATTAGTGTGGTCTTGATGTTCTCCATGTCCCTCCATATGTCTTGTATCCAGACTACACGAACCTCTTTGCACTTCTTACATCTGATCGTATTATAATCACACAGGACCAGCCTGAATGGCACAGCTTCAGTAGCTCAGTAAGGCCTGACCTGTCTCCTCTCTTCCTCAGGGAGGACGGACAGCCCGTGGATCAGGGGAGTGACACCGTTCTGGCGTCCACCTTCTCCAAGTCTGGCAGCTATTTTGTTTTAACTGATGACAGTAAGCGTCTGATTCTTTTCCGTACAAACCCATGGCAATGTCTGAGTGTCAGGTATGAAATGCTAACGTTGAACTGTTAACGATGTTGAACGCACAGCTTACACTTGCATGCCAGTAACAGTCGTGATAGCAGCCGTAGTGCCAGTAGTTAACACGCTGTACCAGCCCTGTGGCAGGCGCTGTTCTGAGTGCTGGGCTGGTATTAGCTGATTTAAGTCTCATAGCAGGCCGGTGAGTGGGGCGGGGGCATTGTTCTCACCCACCCTCCAAGGCCAGCAGTCACTCAGCTCAGCTGGGCCCTGTCCTCGTCTAACTACAGAGTTTGTGCTCCTGGCCACAGAGCCATTCTGCTTCCAAACAGTGTTGTTTCTCCAGCCCTGGAGAGTGTTGGGGGCTTTGTGTAAGGTAAGGCCCCTGGGCCACAGTTTTAACTTGGTGAGTTTTTTAAGACGGTGCACTTGCTTGAGTCTCTGAAAGGCTGGGGCTCAGTGTAAATGGGAGAGGATGTCACCTGCCTTTCCCTGGCAACAGTTTCCTCACCGTCTGTTTCTGCCCATGGAACTTGGAGTCCCCCTAAGATCACCTCCTGAGGCCGTGAGGCTACAGGCCCTGCCTCTCTATGGACGAGGGTGAGTCTTCACCACAGGGGCTGTGCCCACTCTTTGGGCTCTTGACCCTTGGGTCCCTCGTTGGAACACTGACCACTTGGGGAGGTGTGGGGCCACATACAGGGCCTGCTTCTCGAGAAGAGAGCGAGTTGGAGGCGAGCTTGCGCTCGCTCTGTAGGCAGCAGTTCTGGACTTGCTAGAAGGTGAGCGCATGAGGAACTGTCCCTTCTGTGTGCTGTCCGCGGGTAGCGACTCACTCTGGACGTGGGCACAGGAGTGTCCACGCAACCTGCCACAGTCCTGGGTCCTGTGGAGCTCCTACCCCTCGAGAGGGTGAGTGTCCTGGCTCATGGGTGCCCTGGCTGTTCTGCAAGAGTCTGAGGAGGGAGGGAGGAGGGGTACGTGTGGCACTGGGCTTGTTACTGAGGGATTTTAGGTGAGACCCCTTGAGTGCAGGGCAGGGTGGGGGTTCTTGGTCGCTGTGAGCACGCCCGGGTCTCTCCCCGAGGGTGTGGGCTGAGGGGAAGGTCCCATGTCGCGGTTCTCTCCATAGGAGACCTGAATAACATGGGCTGTAGACCTTAGTGGTCTCGGTACCTGGTGCTTTTCTTGTATGTTTGCTTCTGGCTTTGAAGTTGATATCAGCAGAGAAACTTTGTGTAGGAGGTGCTTGCAGTAGGTGGTTGAGAAGACAGGTGATGTAACTTTATGATGTTAAGGAACCAGATTACAAACTCCAGGGCCTCTGTCCTATTGATTGCTGGGTAAGGGGTGGGGTCAGGGGCGGGGCCAGGGTGAACTTCAGCTCTTTCCATGCATTTCCCTGGAGCTCGGAGCCTTCCCTTTGTTACTGGTGAAGAAGCATTTGGAGAAAGGGAGCAGGGTTAGCGAGGACAGTCCCCCACCCCGCCATGTCCAGCAGACATCATCCTGGAGGGGGCGCTTTACCTTTGGGGCACAAGCCCCTTTGGGATCTGATGGACCCCTCAGAACAACACCCACCCTTGGTACATCTGACATCCAGTTCATCCACATTTGACCAGCCAGGGCCTTTGAAGCTCAGAGCTGGCTCCAGTGGGCCCTTCTCTGGCCCTGGCAAGGAAGAGGGGCCCAGGTTGCCTGGGGGGGACCTGAGAAGATGGTCCTGGGCTATGAACCCAGTGACTTTGTGGAGGCAGGAAAAGTGCTGAGACTGCAGTCCCCACAGAGACTGAAAATGGTGCCCCCAAGATTCCTCCTGTTGGGGTGGCATGGCCAGCCCGCCGGACAGTCCTATCTGATGACCTGTCCCCCGCCTGCGAGCTGACGCCCTTGAACCTTAACTTCCAAACCCCTTCTGTGCAGCTCAGCTGCATCCTGGAATTAGTGTCAGGATGCGTTTAGCCTGAAAAGCTGGAAGCCCCTGGCTGGCAAAGGACCCGGAGGAGGTATGGTGTCCCACAGCTGTGCGGATGGGGGGCTGCCATGGGGAGTGGACCAGCTTTGGAAGGGTCACTTCCTCCCTGGGCGGATGAGCTTCTTGGGACTCAAGCCCGTTACTGCTGGAGGCTGTCCCGGCCGGTGCCCCCTAGGGTGCTGTGCCATGTGTCTCCCCCCAACCCCCTCTGGGGCTGTGCCTGGGCTCCTTGAAGCTGCTTATCAGCTCTTCGGATTCTGATTAATCCTGCCTGGAGTCTAATTACCTTCTTCTGTCCTTGTTTTCCCCAAGTTGATTCCATTATGTCTCCTGCACTGGCACCGAGGAGCGGAGATGGTCCAGCGGCTGCCAAGCCCCTGGCAGCACCCCTGGGCCAGGTGGGGCCTCCTGCTCAATTCTCGGCCCCCTCATCCTTCTCCCAAGAGGCAGGCAGGGGTCTGATGGTTCCTTTTGGGGGATTGTAGTTCCTTTAAGCTTCAGTTTATGTCTCAAGCTGACACTTGGTGTCCTAGCTGCTGTGAGCCAGGATAGATGCCAGCTGTTTTTCTTTTGCTTAAAAAAATTTTTTTATTTGGCTGAGTTGGGTCTTCATTGCTGCACGCGGGCTTTCTCTAGTTTTGGTGGGCAGGGGCTACTCTACTCGCAGTGCGTGAGCTTCTCACTGCAGGGGCTTTTCTTGTTGCAGAACATGAGCTCCAGAGGCATTTGGGTTTCAGCAATTTGTGGTGCTCAGGCTCAGTTGCTCTGAGACATTTGGGATCTTCCTGGACCAGGGATGGAACCCATGTCCCGTTGCAAGGCAGATTCTTAACCAGCAGACCACCAGGGAAGCCCAGATATCAGCTCTTTATGGGGACAGCGGGTCCCTGGCAGCCCTCGGTGATGACAGAGCCGGGGCCGGCTCTTCTGTGATGAAGCCTCATGTATAGGTAGATGGCAAGTGTTTGTGTGTGAAGCGGTGGCATGGCTCCTGTCTCATGTAAGATACCTCTCAGTAGAAACAGTGGAAAATGACAGCAGGAAGGAATACCATGACCCCCAGCCCAGGACAGGCAGTGGGCGGTCGGCCTGTGTTGGCACAGCTCTTGTTTTCTTCCTGAACCAGCTTGTGGGCGTGACACACCTCATGGCTCTCGAGGATCAGGGGTTTGGATCTGGGATGCGCCCCCAGGGGAGGGTCGCTCTTGTGTTGGACTCTCCTGTCCTCGGGTGCTGTGCACAAGCAGCGCTTGTAGGATCCTGGTCCAGGCGACAACGCCAGCAGAGGGTGGGTGGGAAGCCAGAGGGCAGGGGCGTCCTCCGTGGTTTGGATTGCTGCCCGGAGCATGTTCAGTGTTTAGGAAACTGGCCTTGTCACCTCCACATGTACAAAGAGGCCAGGGAGCATTCTACCAGGACAGTCTTTAAACACAAGGCCAATTGAGAGGGTTGGACACTTAGATACTCACCACCCAGATCTTACGATTAGTACATTTTGAGAAGAAACAGCATCATAAAAGTAGATTTGTCTGAGGCACTGGCTCTGTTTCCATCCTCACAGTTGCTGTATGTTTTTGGCACTGTTTTTGGTAACTGCCACGTGGCAGGAGCCGCTGGTCAGGTGGCTTGCAGGTCAGCAGTGGCCCTGGTGCCGACCCCTGTAGGCCGACCGCGGGCGTCTCTGGCCTTGTAGGACCGTGGTGAGGAGGTGCACGGCCCTGACCTTCACGGCCTCTGAGGAGAAGATCCTGGTGGCGGACAAGTCTGGCGATGTGTATTCCTTCTCGGTGCTGGAGCCGCACGGGGGCGGCAGGCTTGAACTCGGACACCTGTCGATGCTGCTGGATGTGGTGCGTGCACAGTGGGTTCACTGGCTATGGTTGGGATCAGGGTGAGGAGCGGGCAGATGTGGGCTCTGCCGTGGCAGGGGCAGCCCTGCAGACCTGGGCATAGGGGCTGCAGGGGCGAGGTTTCGGAAGGTGAAGCAGGGTGAAGGAGGGCAATCAAGTTAGGGGGCGTCTGGGTGGTCTAGTCGAGGAGGAGGGGTGTGGGGAGAGCAGATGTCCTCCAGTCCCCCAGCCAGGAGCTGCCCCCCACCCCACAGGCAGTGAGAGGCCCGTGAGGGCTGGGCTGCAGTGGGGTGGCGACTGGGCTGGCGTGGGGCCCTGTAGGGGAGGGGGGGCGGACCTGGTGACTGGCTGGACATGCGGACACACGAAGGAGAGAAAAGTGACCGGGTGGGAAGACGGGAGTGGACGAGGCCGGGCATCCAGATACAGCCGAGGCCCTTGGACACCTGAGCTCAGACCTGGGGACGTAGGGTGGGAGCCGGCGTGCTGACCACTGGGTCTGCCCCTCCTTACCTCGTGCACAGGCTGTGAGTCCCGACGACCGCTTTGTCCTCACCGCTGACCGGGATGAGAAGATCCGGGTGAGCTGGGCCGCAGCTCCGCACAGCATCGAGTCCTTCTGCCTTGGGCACACCGAGTGAGTCCCCCGCGCCCCGCAGAGGGAGGCGCTGGCTCTCGGCTGGGGAGTGAGTGAGTCCCCCGCGCCCCGCAGAGGGAGGCTCTGGCTCTCGGCTGGGGAGAGAGTGAGTCCCCCGTGCCTTGCTGAGGGAGGCTCTGGCTCTCGGCTGGGGAGAGAGTGAGTCCCCCGTGCCTTGCTGAGGGAGGCTCTGGCTCTCGGCTGGGGAGAGAGTGAGTCCCCCGTGCCTTGCTGAGGGAGGCTCTGGCTCTCGGCTGGGGAGAGAGTGAGTCCCCCGCGCCCCGCAGAGGGAGGCTCTGGCTCTCAGCTGGGGAGAGAGTGAGTCCCCCGCGCCCCGCAGAGGGAGGCTCTGGCTCTCGGCTGGGGAGAGAGTGAGTCCCCCGTGCCTTGCTGAGGGAGGCTCTGGCTCTCAGCTGGGGAGAGAGTGAGTCCCCCGCACCCCGCAGAGGGAGGCGCTGGCTCTCAGCTGGCGAGGCTGGTGGTGAAGCAGGAGGCACCCACCCCGGGAGAAGGCGACTGGCCTTAGCGCCTGGCCTGCCGCCTGACAGACCCTAGTCCAGCTCACCCTCTGGTACCAGGGCCTTCGGAACTTTCAGAACCTCCTTGCCCATTCAGAACCTGTTTGCTGGAGGTTTTCTGGGTAGCATCCAGCCCTCTGTCCCCAGCTCGCCGTCACTGCAGGCTGTCTGACCTTGCTGCCTGCAGGAGGCCCTTCCCCTGACAGCCACTCTGGTCAGTTAGGGTCACCCGTGGTTTCCACATGGCTCAGGGCTTGTTTCTGGAAGGCACGTCCTTCCTCAGGGTCGACGGTCCGACAGCCCCAGGCAGTGGCCCACGGTCAGTGGGGGTGGGTGTCAGGGGCGAGGAACACGCGTCAGTCGTTTCCCTCGTCCGGGCAGGTGTCTTCCAGCCTCCGCGCGCCCGTTCAGGGAGTGGGCTTTGATGCTGACCTGTGGGAGGCGTTTCTGCAGACTGTTGACCTTCTCAGGCACGTGGCTGATGGCAGTCTGCGGGCAGGAACAGCAGTAGAGTTGGCCCAAGCATTGTAACGAGGCGGAGGAGGGACTGGTGGGTGCTTCGGTTCTCAGCTTGCTCCTGTCTCCTTGGTTTTGAATGGCCTTGAAGAAGGTCGCTGCTTGCTGGGTTTGTGAGTGTATTCTGTCGTGTAGTCATCCTCAGAGCAGAGTCACTCCTATGACCCGCCACCCCCACCCCCCTCCCCTGCCCCCACTCTCTGCTGTGCCCCGCCTGCCCCAGCGGGCACACTCTGCCTCAGGGCCTTTATCCTTGGTCTTCTCGCCTCTGGGCATGTTCTTCCTGTGGCTCAGCCCCTCTTCATTCCTCTGCTCTCTCAGGACCCCCCTCGAGAATGCCCGCCCCCCACCCGCTGCTGTTCCTTTTTCTCAGCCTTTGCTGTCAAGTTCAGAGCCAGGAGCCACCCAAGTGTGAAGTGAGGTGTGCCATTAGTGTGAACAGGGGATTCCAAATGAAAGAGCAGTGTAAAAACAGCTTGTCATTAATTTGTTACATTGATGTGGTGGACATGTAACACTTTGGGAATGCTGAGTTAAGGCAAAAACCTAGTGTTAGAATTAATCTCACCTGAGTCTGTTTATTAAAAGTGGGGTTACCGGCAAAGGTAGGGTGCCCTTGGTGGCTCGCATTGGGGCTGGATGGGCCGTTCCGAGCTGGTGCTGACCCCCAGGGGCTCCTTATGGCCTGGGCCTGTCTCTCCCCACCCCACCCAGCCCCCTGCCTCCTGGGGGCGGGGTCTTCGTCAGGTCTGCGCCTTGCTGTCTGCAGCCCTTGGCACGGTGCCTGGCACACAGTACGTGCTCAGTGGGTGTTTCAGTGAGTAAATGACCAGTTGTCGCTCTTGGTTAAGGCCCTGGAAACTGCAGTTTTCGCCTGTTTCCTATTGAGATGTTGAGGCAGCCCATACCCGATGTCATGGTCACGCTGTTGCAATAAACACAGGCCAAGTTCAGCATGTACTTTTGTTCCTTTTGGAGGGCCTTTGGGGAAGGCGGTCCTGGGGAGGAGGACTGGCCCAGGCCAGGGTGAGGCTCCAGGTGGCTGGGAGGGAGACTGGTGGATGTAGGGAGCCATGGGGGTCCCTCCTTGTCCAGGGGTCCCCGGGTGCCCGAGTGCTAGATCATGTTAGAGATGGGAACACAGCAGGCAGCTTCGCCCCTACCGGGCTGGGGGCTGGTCTCTGGGGGAGTGGGCTGCTCGGGTGCGGCGCAGTGGGTGCGACTGGCTGGTGGTCAGTGGTGCCGCTCCCCCTTAGCCCTGCTGGCATGTCACCCTGGTGTCTCGGACCCCACTGGAGTGTGTGCCCTGGGGCAGCTTCCGAGCAGGCGGGCCCTCTGGGGCCTTCCTAGCAAGCCTACCGGAGTGATACGCATGCTCCGCACACAGTCATGTTGCTCCTCGTGGTTTCTCTTGGGGTCCAGGTCCAAGGATACGGGCTGGACGGAGTCACAGCAGCCCAGCTCACCCTCTGCTTCTCCCCTATAGGTTCGTGAGCCGCATCTTCGTGGTGCCCAACCACCCCGAGCTGCTCTTGTCGTCCTCCGGGGTAAGTGCTCCGCTCCCCCCGTGCACCCCTGGTGTCTGGGGGCGAGGTGTGGGTACCCCGGGTGGGGTGGGCCCGCTGTGAGCAGCCTGTCTTTGGCTCCCAGCTGTGGTGTGAGGTCGGCGTGTGCTTTTCTTGAGTGGCCGTCCACTAGGTGGTGCTTGTGGCTCCCTGTAGAGCTGACTGGCTTGCTCCCTGCTTTAGGCTGTGTGTGCGTGTGCATGTGTGTGTGCGCTGTGCTGGAACAGCAGTGCGTGGATTCTGGTCCGAGGGGTCCTTCTAGCATTGTGATCTCAGTTAACGAGTTTGGTGGACGGTCCTTTCTGAATCCTAGAAGGACCTGGTTCTGTCCCGCTGCGGATGCACTTGGCCCTTCTCCCTGACCCTTCTGTGGCGTGTGAGCGCGTGGAGAGGCTGTGCACTTGGCCGGCTGCCTGGTCCCGTCAGCTGGGGCCTGAAGGCTTAACAGCAGGGTGACGGGGCACCTTCCTCTCGGGATCGCTAAGCAGCACTTGGCTGAGGTGCAGGTCTGAGTCTTGCTTTCTCTTCAGAAGCTCTGCCCACAGCCTTTCATCTTTGCCTCTCCACCCTTTAGCGTTTTCTGCACCTTGGGGGCCTGGGGAGGACTCGGGGCGCCTCGTGGACCCCTGACGGGCAGGCCTTCTGGGTGGCGACCAAGTCCTGTTTCCTTCTCCACACGTGGTTTCTCTCAGGTTTTTACTTTTCTGTTCTCTTGTCCTGTTCTTAAAAGCTATGCATGGTCCTGTGAGAGTAAAGAGGAAAATAAATGTGCCAGAGTTCCCACTGGTAGCCAGCTTCTGGGGGTTTTGTTGTGAGCCTCTTATAATAAAGGAAAGTACTCACATGCACGGAGACGTGTACTGATCGCCTTTGGTCTGGTTGCTCAGCTTTACCACGTCCAGCATCGTGCTTCTTCTCCTTTTCAAAGAGACACAGGCGTTCTGGCACTGGCCATCCTGGGGCCTGCCCGCCCCCAGCTCTCAGTGGTCGGGCGGGTGGATGGGTCTCCGTGCAGTGTTTCCCTGCAGGTCAGGTGGTCGAGCTCCAGGGTTTTCTCCCTCTGGTGTTCAGCTTGCTTGGTTTTTGCCCAGCTGCTTGTTTTCTGAAGTCCCAGGCCGTTGAGTCTGGGTCCCCTGTGTGGGGTCTGATCGCCCTTCTCTCTGGATGCGTTTGGGGGCCTTCTCACCCCATAGTGTGAAGAATGAAGGAGCGGGGTGAGGGGGGCTTGCAGGGCCCCTGAAAATGGCTGCACAGTCCGTGGCCCTTTTCCTTCTGAATCTCAGGTCTGCACACCTGGGGGTTTTGGGTTCCTGCCTCTGGAGCCACCCTCACCCCGCTTTTCCTGGAAGCTGTATCAGGCGGGCACTGGCCCGTTGTCTCGTCCTCCCTTTCCTTTTGCGTTTCTTTTCATGTGTTCCTGCTCCCCGTTCTACTGTCTCCCTGCGGGAGTGTTAGTTTCTGCTCTCGTCCTCGGATCATTCTTTCTTCACAGCCCTGTTCTTGCATCCTGCATGCAGACCTTTGCACTCCCTGAGGTGGTGTGACGTGTGGGGTTTTTAAGGGATTTTCCGGTGTGTGTCCTTCAACCCCCACCGGTGTGTTGCTCATCTTTCAAGTTTTCCTCGATGTCTGGTGCCCGGGTGTCAGAGTTGGGCACCAGGCCTCGTCGGATGCCAGCGTGCACCCAGCTCCATCTCACTCACCGTCTGGCCCTTCTCCATAGATGTTTGAATCTGTGTCCTGCCGTCTTATGATGGGTGTTGTAGCAGATGTTTATTAACATTACCCTCTCTTTTTTACTTTATTGAGGTAATAGTTTATAACACCTACGTTTCACGTGCACAGCGTTGTATTTTGGCTTCTGCACACTCTACAGTGTGCTCACACCAGCAGTTTAGTTTCCATGCATTGCAGTACAAGCCAGTTGACCCCCTTCACTCATCGTGCCTTCCCCTCTGGTCACCACTACTCTGTTTGTTGTATATCTGTGTGTGTGTTTTTGTTTGGTTTATTTTTTATATCCTACTTAATGAGTGAAATCATATGGCATTTGTCTTTCTCTACCAGACTTATTTTACTTGACATGATACCCTCTAGGTCTATCCATGGTTTCGTTGCAAATGGCAAGACTTCATTCCTTTTTTATGGTTGGGTGATGTTCGTGTGTGCGCGCGTGCGTGCCACTTTCGTCTGTTGATGGGCTTTTAGCTTCTATGCCTTGGCTATTGTAAATAATGCAGCAGTGAACATAAGGGTGCGTACGTCTTTTCAAAGTAGTGTTTTTGTTTTCTCCTCAGGAGTGAAATCGCTGGATCATTTGGTAGCTCTGATTTCTTGAGAGACCTCCATAGGGTTTTCCACAGCGGCTGCACCAATTTACATTCCCGCCATCGGTGTACGGGGCCCCTTCTCTCTACATCTTCACCAACATTTGACATTTGTTGTCTTTTCGACTGCAGCCCTTCTGGCAGATGTGGGTGCTGTCTCACTGTGGTTTTGATCTGCATTTCCCTTACAATTGAGGATGCTGGGTGTCTTTTCCTGTGCATGTTGGCCGTTCATATGTCCTTATTTAGCAGGATGTCTGTTCGTATCCTCTTCCTGTCTGTAAAGGTTGTAAAGGTTGAAAGGTGGTGGTTGTTGAGTTGTATGAGTTCCTTGTTGACTTTGGACATTAACCACTTATCAGATGTATGAATTGCAAATATCTTCTCCCGTTTGTTTGGTGGTGGTTCTGTTGGTCGTTTCTTTTGCTGTGCAGAAGCTTTTTTGACGTCATTTCATTTATTTTTGCTTCTGTTTCCTTTACCTGAGGAATTTTATCTGGAAAGATCTTGCCGAGACCAGTGTCAGAGAGCGTACTGCCTGTGTTTTCTTATGGCTTCGGGTCTTACATTTGTCTGTAATCCATTTTAAGTTCGTTTTTCTGCATGGTGTGAGATTGTGGTGCGGTTTTTTCCTTTTGCGCATGCCTGTTTTCTCCACACTGTTTATCGAAGAGACTGTCCTTTCTCTGTTGTCTGTTCTTTGCTTCTTTGTTGTAGATTGTTCACATGTGCCTGGGTTTGTTTCTGGGCTTTCAGTTCTGTTCCATTGATATGTGTGCCTGCCTTTCTGCCATTACCATACTGTTTTGATCATTGTAGTTTTACAGTGTAGCTCAAAATCAGGGAGTGTGACACCCTTCCCCTTTATTATTCTTCCTCAAGATTACTTTGGCTCTTCAGGTTTTTTGTGATTTTCATATACATTTTAGGATTTGTTGTTGTTGTTGTTTAATGTCTGTGGAAAATGTCATTGGGATTTTGATAGGGGTTGGATTAAATCTTCAGCTGTTTTAGTTAATGATGGACATTTTCACAATGTTAACTCTTCCAGTCTATGAGCACAAATATCTTTCCATTGGTTCATGTCTTTGGTTTCTTTGTCTTATACTTTTCTGAGTACAGGCCTTATACCTCCCTGGTTAAATTTATTCCTGGGTATTTTATTCTTGATACAATTGTGTGTGGGGTTGTTTTCTTAATTTTTCTCTTTTACTTTGTTGTTTCAAAACTCAGCAGAGTTTTGAGCATTGATTTTGTACCCTGAAACTTTATTCATTTATTATTTCTGGTAGTTTTCTGCTGGAGTCTTTAGGGTTTTCTGTAAATAAAACCACGTCATCTGCAAGCAGGAGCAGTTTTACTTCTTTCCAGTTGGAGTCCTTGTTTTTTCTTGTCTGATTGCTCTGGCTAGGGCTTCCAGTACTGTGGTGACTAGAAATGGGCACGCTTGTCTTGTTCCTGGTAAACGCTTTTTTTGCATTTATATTATTTTTGGAGCTCACATCAGGCTGTACCAGTTGACACTCTCATGGGTAACAAGTGGACGCCCTCTTTGCACCCATTCCTGAGCAGTAACATGGACAGTTCTCAGTGCTCATGAGCCTCACATGTTTCTCCCTGTGTGGATGCATGCTCATTGATGGAACCATGTGTGTGCACATGTGTGTGCATGCGTGTGTGCACCGCAGTCCCAGCCTGAGCGCAGAAGGCCTCGTCTGTGACCCCCAGCACGACAGGGTGCCTCGTGTCCTTGCCCATTTAGCTGTGTGAGGTCCCCCGTGTGTTCTTACTGGTCTGTGTGGTGCTTTGCTCAGTTGTCACTAAGCAAAAAGCCTTTAAGGGGGAGAGGTGCGCTGGCCACTGCCTCCGTGTTATCGTCCCCATGACCTGGTGAAGCCTGGGTGCCCCACGGGGCGCTAACGTCCCTGGTGTCTGCAGGACTGCACTCTGAGGCTCTGGGAGTACCGAAGTGGCCGCGAGTTACACTGTTGTCCCCTGACCAGCCTGCAGGAGCCCACGGAGCCCTGGAGTGACAAGGTAACCCCACACGTTTGTCTCAGGGCCTCTCTAGCTGCTGGGATCCTGTGGAAAGAATTCCTTTTACGTTGAAGAAGTTTCTTGCTGTCAGTGCAGACTCCCCCTTGGGTTTCTGCTGCCATGGTGCCCCCACTGGAGCCGTGGCAAACAGAGGCTTGTGTGTTCTGCTGCCTCATTCACATCCATGCCCTCTTCAACCTCCTGACACCCCCGGATGGTGAGGAGAGAGGCCGGGCACAGAGGTGACTGGAGTGAGCGGTTCCCGATGCCAGGCCTGGCTGCACCTGCATGAGCCCAGGGCCGCCCCCCAGCCTGCCCTGAGAGCTGTGTGTGGCCTGCCACATCCCTTCTGCTCCTCCTGGCTCTGACCCTGGGTGCTTCCTCTGCCAGGACCTGTGGATGCTCACGTACATACTGTCTGTGGTTATAGTCCCCTCTTTTCTTCCCTGTGTGCTCTCTGCCCTCCTTTTTGACCAATTCCGTTGGCCTTAGAGATGCTGCACAGGCTCCGTGAGGCCCATGTGTCAGAGCTGCCTGTGAACTGTGCCCTCCCTGGGGTCTGGAGAGTCCTGCAGGGTCTTCTCTTGCTGTGGTGGACCACACATGGGGACTGTCCGTCCTGCAGTGATGCCCGAAGTTAGAGCAGGGCAGCTGGAGTCCAGTCCTGGCCAGCTGATGTCACTGAGGCTGCTGCTTTTCCTTCCAGAGGTTTGCCGTGTCCAGGATCACTTACTGGAGCCAGGAGGACTGCGTGGCGCTCTCATGTGACGGGTGAGCCCACGTGGACAGGGCGTCGCTCTTGGTTCCTGCAGGCCCGTGAGGGTGGGAGGAGGCTGGGGGATGACAAAGGGGTCTCTGGCTTGGCCTTGCCCTGCAGTGACCTCGACTCTCCGAGCCCCTCTGCTGCAGCAGGGGCGGGTTCCTTCCTGTATGCCAGCATCTCACTCGCTGCTGGTACCTGCCAACGTGAAGGCAGCCCTGGCCTCTGGCTGGCCTGTTGTGCAGGTGGAACCCCGGCTAATGGTCAGCTGTGGTAGGGCCCAGCTCAGCACAGGAGACCCCGGGGGCTGCTGTGCAGACGAGGCAGGCGTGGGGAGCACGATCGCCCAGCTGTGCCCTCCTGAGCATTGTCCACGTGCTGGGAAGGGGGTTGGGGGGCCTCCCACATTCTCACCTGTCCTGACGAGCACCCTGGGGTCAGCATCTGAGCTCATGTTAGAAAGGAAGACGCAGGATTAGAGGGTAAAATGCTGCCTGGGCTGCGGGTGGGAGGCTAAGCTCACCACTCAGGGTCCATGCATTGTTCAGTGGGTGGAGCGGCTGTCTCCTCTCTGTGGTTTCGTCTTGGCTGTGTAATTAGCTGTTCCAGGACTTAAGGACGGGAACTTTGGTGAGGTCACAGCTCCTGGGGGCAGGGATGCAGGAGTGGCTGGGTGCTCGGGGAGTCATGAGGTGGCAGCTGAGACATTGGTGGGCCGAGCACCCCTTGGGCCACGGGCACTGTCCTCACCATCCCATCTCTCCTGGCAGGCTGCCTGTGGTCTACATCTTCCAGCTGGATGCTGCCCAGCAACAGCTGGTTCCAAGGCAGCTGCTGACTTTCCAGCACCGGGTGTGGGACGCCGCCTTTGAGGAGGGCCGCGGGCTGTGGGTCCTGCAAGACTGCCGGGAGGACCCTCTTGTCCTCTACAGGCCTGTGAGCGGCCAGTGGCAGGTAAGGGGGCTGGACCCTGCTACGCCCCAAGCCGGGAAGAGGGGAGACAGCTGCAACCCCTTTCAGCCTGATTACATCCATGCTAGAGGCTGTGTCCCGGGGTTCGGGGGGAACAGGAAGCTGGGGTGCCTGCCAGGTTCTCCAGTGTCCTGTCTACACTGGCGTTTTGGGGGCTGTTGCTATCGTTGGTACCCTTTCCCTGTGACTGTCCTGGTCACACGTCTCTTTAGGAGAAGAGCCCACAGCTGGGGGGTCCTGGGTGGGTACCTTTCACACTTGCGGCCTTAGCACAGTCTTGCACCTTGGGTCCACTGGACGCCGAGGGGCCCCGTCCTCGCAGGTGGCTGGGGTGGGCCTGTGGGTCACCCCCGGCTGGCCTGTGGCTCACTGGGCACCATGGTGAGGGGCAGGGGATGCTCACAGAGCTCTCTGCACACTTGCATGTCCTTGTCGAGCACTCAGGGCCGCCCAGCGGCTCGTTCAGGTGTTTTTATCTGAACGGTAGGGGTGAGCCAGTGCCCCTGGCCTGTGCCTGCCAGGCTCCAGGCGCCTTTAGAGTCCCCCTTGATGAGGCGGCAGTGTGTGTCCCCGGCTCTGTGTGATGAGCTGCGGTCACTGCTGTGCTGAACGGGCTGGGTGGACGGCCTCGCTGCCTCCTGGGGGTGTGGAGGGCAGGGCTTTCCCGTGCCTGTGCAGCAGCCTGGAGGTTTCTGTCCTCTCTCTGATGAAAGTTTTCTGTTCATCTCCTCAGTCTGTTCCTGAAAGTGCCGAGTTAAAGAGGGTCTGTGCTCACGTTCGCATGAACTGGGCCATGTTGGAAGGTGAGCACTTGTCCTTGGTCTGCTTTTCCAGGGTCACATTCCGCTGTGGCCACAGCAGGTCCTAGAGCGCAGTACCCAGCAGGGGTCCGCTGCTTGGGGTGAGGACGTGGGGCCTGTGGGGTGTGTGTCCCTTGCAGGGCAGGCGAGTGCTGTGAGGCAGGGCTGGTCAGTCCCTTTAGAGAAGTGCTGCCTTGGTCTCAAGTTAACCTCAGTGGGGCCTACATCCGGGCCACTTGGTTGGCAGGGTTCAGGTCCCTGCAGGTTGCTGAACTGGGACCGCATGTCTCCCCTTTCCTTTGGCCAGAGGACACCCCGGGTTGGGTGCCAACAAGATGCAGCCACAGCCCCTGCACCTGGTCTCCCAGGGACCCCGTGTCCTGTGAGAAGCGAGTCCTTGGTGCAGCCAGGCGTGGCCGTCAGGAGGTGGGCGTTCTGGGGGCAGTGCTCGAGGAGGCTCCAAGGTCCACAAGACCTGGGTGGTCGCTGAGTTCATTCCCTGCTACAGGAGGGTCCACCAGATCCCCCTTAGAGGCAGAGCCCTGAGTCCCCATCCGCACTCACGCCTGGCGTCACCCCTGGCACCTGGTTTCATCCCTCCTGCACAGGCTGTGCCGGTGTGGACAGTGGCTTCAGCAGCCTCTACAAGGCCACCTGTGACAACATGACCCCTTACCTGAAGAAGAAGGAGGAGCGGCTGCAGCAGCAGCTGGAGAAGAAGCGGCGCCAGGCCCCGCCGCCCGGGCCCAACGGGCCGACCAAGAAGATGAGGGCAGGGGAGTCGGCGCAGGGCTGCTCGTCCTAGCACTCGGGGTGCCCCTCGGGGAGGCACAGTGCTGCCCTCTCCCCTCCCACTCGCAGCTCCCTGACTTGGGCTGGGCGGCGGCGAGGTCCATCCCGGCTCAGCGGACCCCTGGGGCCGTGCCAGACAGCTGGACGGGACCATGGACCCTAGAACTTTCTGTCCCCAAAGCTGTGCCGCGGGGTCAGCGTCACTGGAGATGCTGTGTGAGAGTAGTAAGTACACCCAGCACCTCCCTTCCCCTTGGAGGGTGACCGCTGTGGGCCTGGCGCTCGTCCTTCCTGCTCGTCCCGCAGCACAGCAGGCTTCCTGTCCAGATCCTGGAGGCCGACGTCTTTCCAGCAGTGCAGTGGATACCCACGCTGTTCTCCGCTTGCCTTCTGGACGGTCTGCCGTGCTCCCCGGCAGGCAGACGTGTGCCCCATGGGCTGTTAGCCCAAGAGGAGTAAATACTGGCTGCCGGTGCTCAGGCCCCGTGGAGCGAGGAGAGCTCGTTGCCAATGTTGGTGGAGACAGACCCGTTCACGGACGTGTGAGAACTGGGGTGCCCTGGATGGACACTCACTCACTCCGCAGGGAGGTGACTAGTGACGTGTATGTTTGATTTTGATCTGGACTTTGTGCACGTGCAGCAGAGCAGGAAAGCCAGCTGTGTGCTAATTCCTGATCAATAAAGATGAGTTTTTCTGCAGCTTCTGGAAAATTGAGCAGCAACACATGGAACTGATTTCAAAATATATTGAGCAGAACCGTGTACGATGAGTGTGCTCTTTGTGATTGAAACGTTTACCTTTTGGTTTGAAGAAAGACATTTTTGTGGTGTGGGGTGTTTCATGGGCGTTGGACACAGGTCGTTTCGTGTATCAAAACCTGAAAGGCGTCAGATTGTTCCTTAGTGCCTTGTTTTAATTTAAACGCTGATCTGGAAACAATACTGTTTGTAAACCTCTCAGGGTTGCTTCCCACAGGGGACATCACGCATGCGCACACACTCACTCACCCTGTACCCCCTGGTCCCCCATCCGACTCGGGCAGGGTAGTGGGTTGGCGGAGAGAGGGTGTACCTGCAGGGGTGGTGGGGTTCCATGGCTGTGGTCCTGATATGGAGTGTTCATTCCTAATATGTTCTGAATTCTTGGTTTTAGGAGAAATTTGTTTGTTCTTGTTGGTGTCTTTATTTTTGACTATGCTGCTTTTGGGATCTTCATTCCCTGACCAGGGATTGAACTTGAGACCTCAGCAGTGAAACTCAGGGTCCTAACCGCTGGGCTGCTGGCAAGTCCCTCTTCTTGGTGTCTTGGGCTAACTAAGATGGGGCCAGCAGACTGGCCTGCAGGCCACAACCTGCCCGTTGCCCAGTTTTCTGTGGTCTGGGAGGTAAGCACAGTTGTTAGGTTTTTAAGTGGTTGAAAAAAGTCAAAAGAAAAATGTTTCAATCTATGGGTGTCCATCAGTAAAATCTCACAGGCCACAACCACACCTGCTCGATTAGGGGTGCTCAGCGCCAGCTCCAGGGCTGCAGCAGCTGAGTTGTGGGGTTGCCTGCACAGTCTGAAATACTTAGGCTCCGGCCCTTCACAGAGAGGTGGTCTGTCTCCCCTTAAGGTCCCTGTTAAACTTGTGCTGTGTTATCAGTGAGCTGGTTGAGTTCACCATGTTCCTTGTGGTCCCTGAGGACTGATAGTTGGTGGTGTGGGCCTCTCTGAAACCCCGGTGCCCCAGCTCGGATGTACGCCAGCAGGTGCGCCAGGGGCTGCGGAAACCTGAGTTTCCCAGGACTGCTGTGAAGTTACTTACGTTCTTATCAGAGCCATACACACATACGTTTGTATTTAAAGTGGTTTTTTTTTTTTTTGTTGGTAGACAATGCTTTTTTATCCTCCAAATACTGAATTTCAGTGCAAGTCCAACTGAGCCACATTTGTGATTTAGAAGTTTATCTGTTTAAACACAGATAAAATTAATTTTGAGAATCAGATCAGATCAGTTGCTCAGTCGTGTCTGACTCTTTGCGACCCCATGAATTGCAGCACACCAGGCCTCCCTGTCCATCACCAACTCCCGGAGTTCACTCAGACTCACGTCCATCGAGTCAGTGATGCCATCCAGCCATCTCGTCCTCTGTCGTCCCCTTCTCCTCCTGCCCCCAATCCCTCCCAGCATCAGAGTCTTGTCTAATGAGTCAACTCTTCGCATGAAGTGGCCAAAGTACTGGAGTTTCAGCTTTAGCATCATTCCTTCCAAAGAAATCCCAGGGCTGATCTCCTTCAGAATGGACTGGTTGGATCTTCTTGCAGTCCAAGGGACTCTCAAGTGTCTTCTCCAACACCACTGTTGAAAAGCATCAATTCTTTGGCGCTCAGCCTTGTTCACAGTCCAACTCTCACATCCATACATGACCACAGGAAAAACCATAGCCTTGACTAGACGAACCTTTGTTGGCAAAGTAATGTCTCTGCTTTTGAATATGCTATCTAGGTTGGTCATAACTTTCCTTCCAAGGAGTAAGCATCTTTTAATTTCATGGCTGCAGTCACCATCTGTAGTGATTTTGGAGCCCAGAAAAATAAAGTCTGACACTGTTTCCACTGTTTCCCTATCTATTTCCCATGAAGTGGTGGGACCGGATGCCATGATCTTCGTTTTCTGAATGTTGAGCTTTAAGCCAACTTTTTCACTCTCCACTTTCACTTTCATCAAGAGGCTTTTGAGTTCCTCTTCACTTTCTGCCATAAGGGTGGTGTCATCTGCATATCTGAGGTTATTGATATTTCTCCCGGCAATCTTGATTCCAGCTTGTGCTTCTTCCAGCCCAGCGTTTCTCATGATGTACTCTGCATATAAGTTAAATAAATAGGGTGACAATATACAGCTTTGACGAACTCCTTTTCCTATTTGGAACCAGTCTGTTGTTCCATGTCCAGTTCTAACTGTTGCTGCCTGACCTGCATACAGATTTCTCAAGAGGCAGATCAGGTGATCTGGTATTCCCATCTCTTTCAGAATTTTCCACAGTTTATTGTGATCCACACAGTCAAAGGCTTTGGCATAGTCAATAAAGCAGAAATGGATGTTTTTCTGGAACTCTCTTGCTTTTTCTATGATCCAGCGGATGTTGGTAATTGATCTGTGGTTCCTTTGCCTTTTCTAAAACCAGCTTGAACATCTGGAAGTTCATGGTTCATGTACTGCTGAAGCCTGGCCTGGAGAATTTTGAGCATTACTTTACTAGCGTGTGAGATGAGTGCAATTGTGCGGTAGTTTGAGCATTCTTTGGCATTGCCTTTCTTTGGGATTGGAATGAAAACTGACCTTTTCCAGTCCTGTGCCCACTGCTGAGTTTTCCAAATTTGCTGGCATATTGAGTGTAGCACTTTCACAGCATCATCTTTCAGGATTTGGAATAGCTCAACTGGAATTCCATCACCTCCCCTAGCTTTGTTCGTAGTGATGCTTTCCAAGGCCCACTTAACTTCACATTCCAGGATGTCTGGCTCTAGGTCAGTGATCACACCATCGTGATTATCTGGGTCGTGAAGATCTTTTTTGTACATAGAGTCCATTTAATCAAATTCAGCAGAAATAGTGTTTCCACGTATACTCTTTATAAAACCTATTTATGAGCAATTATACATTCTACTTTTAATCCTAATTGTTAAAAATCTAATGTGTACATTACATAGGGCTTCTGTTTCAGAAAGAAAGCCTTAGGTAGCCCAGGTAAACTGCGTGAATGACTTGCTCTGCCCTTCCCACACCCCAGTTCCCTCTCTTAAGCCTCAGGTCAGAGAGTCAAGAGTGAACCCTTGAAACCCTAGGCAGCTTCAACCCCAATAAAGGCAGCACCCCAGGCCCATGTGTTTGCATGCTGCTCTCCTTTTGGCCTCGTTGGGTGGCCCACGTGTACTCCAGGACTGCAAATAATAAACCTCCTTCCTCAGAATTCCCCGTTGTTTTTTATTTTCTTTGGCCATGCTGTGTGGCTTGTGGGATCTTAGTTCATAGACCAGGTATTGAACCTGGGCCCTTGGCAGTGAAAACTTGGACTCCTAACCACTGGCCCACAGGGGAATTCCCTCTCTGATGGCTTTTTTGCTGAAGTGCGTCCAGGGACCACAGAAACCAGAAGTGCTGGTCCAGCCACAGCATTGGCCCTGGTGGGGGTCTGGGGGTTGATCTGAGTAATTCGGGTTATATGACGCCTGCGTGCAGTGATGTAAGAAAGCTCCGTACCATGTTCCGGAATGGCTGTGTCACTTTACATCCTGTGAGTGCACGGTTGACCTGGTTTCTGCATCCTCGTCAGCATTTGGTGGTGTCACAGTTTTATCTTGAGTGAGTCTTGAGAGTTCTTTATTGAGTTCTTTAAAGAGTTCTTTATTCCTTGCAGATACGGTCTGCAGACATATTCTCCCAGCGTGCGATTCCTCTTTTCATCCTTCAAACATGGGGTGTGTCGCACAGCGAACAGTTACTATTGATGGGATCCAGTTTATCAGGTTTTTCCTTTGATGGACTTTTGGTGGCCAGAACCCTTTTCCCTGGCCCTAGCCCCTAAGGATTTTCTCCTGTTGTGTTATAGATGTTTCATAGTTTGATGTTTTACACTTCAGCCCCTGGTCCATTGTGAGTGAGTTTGTATGTAAGGTGTGAGGTCGTGGTCTCTGACTGTGAACACGTGCCTGCCCCAGCACCCCTTGTTGGAAAAGCCGTGAACTCCGGTGAACTGCTGTGTGACCTTTATTGTGGAAGGGTGTTTTCATGGGACGTAGTTCTGGGTGCACATCTTAGTCCTTTCATTTTTGTTTCTTTGGAGATGGCCCTGCCTCATCTCCGTGGTACCTGTTTTCCTCTGTTCTGGTGGCCTTGGTGTCCATGTACAAAGTCTGTGCTTGGCTTCATGCCCTGGCAGCAGGTGTGGTCACTGGAGGGTGCTGCAGGAGGATGGGGCTGCTGGAGCCCAGAGTCCTGCCTTCCTGGGCTCTGATGTGCCTGCCAGAAGCACAGGCTGCTCTGGCACCCCACTGTGGCTGCCAGTGAGCGTCCACAGCACCCTACCCGGAAGTGTCCTGGCATGTGCCCGGTACCATGCCCAGCTCCCAGGGAACCTTTGTTCCCCTGCCCAAGTGACGTGCTGAAACCCTGGCAGGGGCTCTCTGCTCACCAGCCCTGGCCTGCAGAACCCTGGCAGCTCCATCAGCAGGTGCATCACAGCTGAGCCCCTGCAAACGAGGTCTGAATTCCTCCGCCCCACTGCTTCCCTGCAGGATGCTGCCATCCCCCAAGGTCCATGATGCTACGCTTCTCCCAGCTCGTTCCTTTTCGGGCCCTCTGCCTCAAGCCTCCCATTCCCCTGTTTTTTAAAGTTCATTACACTTCAGTGCTTGCTTAGGCAGCACATATACTAAAGTCCTTTACACTTTAGTGGGCAGTCTTCTGTAACTGTAATTTCTTATATTGGAATTTTCCTCCTGTTATTGTGTGGTTTCTATTTCTTGACTGATACACCTTATTTCCCCCACTGGACGCAATGCACCTTCCTTTCCTAGCTTCTGAAGTTCTCTTCATCACTGGTTTTCTGTAACTTGAACATGATGTGCTTGGCAGGGGAGGTGTATGTTTACCCTGTTGAGGGTTTGTTGAGTTTCTCTGATTTGTGGATTTATCATTTTTTTAAAATCAAATTAGGAAGTTTCCAAGTATTGTTTCTTCAAATATCTTTTTTCCCTTCCTCTGCTCTCCTTGCCTTCCTGCAACTCCAGTAATGGTATTTCAGAACTTTTGATGTGGGCGCCAGGTCAGCGAGGCCGTGTGATCTCCCTTCAGCCTTTTTCCGTGTGTGCTTCATTGTGGACAGTTTCTATTTCTCATCTTCAGTTCCCTGATCTCTTCTGTGGCATCTAAGCTGCTGTCCACTGAGGCTGAGTGTTTTCTGTATCAGATTTTGTATTCTTCATCTCTGTAATCTTGACTGAATTTTTAAAATCTTCCATTTCTCTTGTCATACTCTAAAAAAATACCCTCACACATGCGGTGCACAGATAGAACCACTGTCTTTTGATTCCATCTTGTCTGTCGTTTCCGGTCTTCCTGCTGACTTACTTCCTGTTCACTGCGTCTGTTTCCCTGGTACTGCGCATGTGCAGGAAGTTTTTCATTGGGCGCCTGATACTGTCGTGTTTTCATGGTTGGATGCTGAGCTTTATCGTCTTCCTTTAAAGGATGTTTCTCTCCTGGCCATCAATTAAGCTCCTGTGGATGAAGCTGACCCTTTTGGGGTCTGTTTCTGAGCCCATTGGGGCGGGTCTGGAGCAGCCTTTAGAGGGAGAGTGTCCCCCCTCTCTCCTGAGGTCTACCCTCCGGGACATCCCTGTTTAACGCTGTGTTCATGAAGTTTCTCCACGCTGGGCTGGCTGGAGGGGCCTCAAGTGACTCTGGGTCTGCAAATTGTTCTGTCCTCAGAAGTGCTTACGTGAGCCTCGAGGACATCACCCACGTTTGAGCAGGTTGGTGTTGGAGCACAGACACCAGAGGGACACCCCTCCTGCCCCCCGGCAACTTTCCCTCCCCTGGATATCTCTTCTTCTGTAGCACCCTGCCCTCAACTCAGCTGCCCCACCTCTGAATTCCCCTCCATCTGAATCTCCCTCCCTTTGCTGCTGTGGCTGGAGAATTACTTTGGGTGCAAAGTCTTCAGGCCCCCAGAGCCTTCAGGCCCCCAGGACCAGGCTCCCAGTCAGTCCTGGGGGAGGGTATCTGGGCCCTCGTGCTCCTCGGGGTCTGCAGTCGGGTCACATTTGTCTTGTGATGAGCGAGGTCTCTCATCTCTGACCTGCCCATGAAAGTCCTGTGCCCTGTTGAGAGGCAGTGTTCCCTGGGGGAGGGAGATAACTTGAAAGACATCTTTCTAGCCTATTCTCTGTTATGTGAATTGCGCGTGTTTTCCAGTTTGACTTCCAGCTTTCTAGATGCTTTCTTTTTAATATGGCCTTTTTTTGGTAGTCAGATTTATCAATCTTTTTACGATTTTTGGGTATCATACTGTATTTGGTTTGTTGTTTAGTTGCTGAGTCCTGTCCGACTCTTTGGCGACCCCATGGACTGTAGCCCACCAGGCTCCTCTCTCCGTGGGATTCTCCAGGCAAGAATACTGGAGTGGGTTGCCATTTCTGTCTCCTGGGGTTCTTTCTGACCCAGGGACTGAACCTGTGTCTCCTGCGTTGTGGGCAAATTCTTTACCACTGAGCCACCAGGGAAGCCCTTCTCCACCCTATGTACCTTTGACATGGCTGGTTTAGAAAGAAGAGGCAGAAGCGTGGGACCAGGGACATGCCCAGTTCACCTGATGTGGGGACGGAGGAGTGGGAAGACTGTGACTCCCCATGAAAAGCCTTTTAGTTTTTTTCCCCCCAAGCCTGGCTTTTTCAGTTGTGAAATGGAAGCAAAGTGGTGCTAAGACTCACAGTGGGATTTGCCAGTTTTTGAAGCAGAAAATCAACAGCCTGACATTTGATGTTCTGTTTCACTGATTCCAATTCCATGACAAAGAAATGAAAGAACTAAAATAATAAAGCTGTGTTCATGGCTCCTCGGGGTGTTTTGTTTTCTGATTTTTGCTGGCCTGACGTGGTGGGAGGTGTCTGGAGGGAGAAGAGCATGTGAGTGGCCAGGATGGATAGGGGCGCAACAGAGGAGGTCAGGGCTCCTGGAAGCTGTGGTTCCTGACTCAGCATCTCTTAGGTCGCTGTTCTTTGAGGTTACGAGCTCAGACCGTCAGCCAGAGAAGTCAAAAGGCTACAAGACATGTTACAGCATCCTGGCTTGCAATGTCTGCTTCGCTTATAAAATCTTCCAATGACAGTGAGTTTTCCAGTGAAGTGGTTCTGGGACCACTGCAAACGTGCTTCCTCATGCTTTTTTGCCATGAGTGGCTTGTTCACACAGCAGACACGGCAGACAGTGCCCTTGACCTAGTTTTACGTGACGATTTACCTCAACTCTCCAGTTTTCTCCATCTAACCCCAAGAGCAGACTTAGCAGGCCCTGCAGCCATGAATCCAGCCAGGTTGAGTCTGGCTGTGCTGTGCCATGTGGTCAGGGCCCCTCTGCAGCTGAGCCTTGGTGTGAAGCTTGCTCTGAGCCTTAACAGAGTTCAGTATTCAAAAGACCCTGAAGCCAGTGGCACAGGTGGGAGCAGGTTTGTCTAGTGGGTGCTCATTGGACAGCTCTTCATATGTGGTTAAATGAGAATAGGATGTTCGTAAGACTCTTGAGATTCCCTTGGACAGCAAGGAGATCAAACCAGTCAATCTAAAGGAGATCAACCCTGAATATTTATTGGAAGGACTGATGCTGAACCTGAAGCTCCGATACTTTGGCCACCTGATGCAAACAGCTGACTCATTGGAAAAGACCATGATGCTGGGAAAGATTGAGGGCAGAAGGAGAAGGGGACAACAGAGGGTGAGATGGTTGGATGGCATCATTTACTCAATGGACATGAGTTTGAGCAAGCTCTGGGAGATAATTGAGGGACGGGGAGGCCTGGTGTGCTGCAGTCCATGGGGTCACAGAGTTGAGCACTACTTAGCAACTGAATAACAACAATGTTCATCAGAAGGTTACCAACAAACTACCCCAGAAAAGTCTTAGGCATTCACAGGGGAGTTCTACCAAGCTTCAAAGACCAGATAGTCCCAGAACACCATAAGTGTTCAGAGAGTAGAAAAGGAAGCTTCCTAATTCCTTTTATGACATTACCAATACGATAATATCAGGGACTTAAAACAGATAAAGACAATATAAAGGGGAAAACTTGCATACCAGTGTCACGACAGTGCAGAAGTACTAAGTGTCAGCAGTAGCTGGCATCCAGCACAAAAGTAATACATCGTAACGGGGGTTTATTTTAAGAATGTAAAGTTTGTTCATTATTAGGGAATCCATTACTATCATATATCACATTAACAACTCTAAGTAAAAAATTCATAGTTTTCTCCATGGATAGGTCTTGTATAGGAGAAGGCAACAGCACCCCACTCCAGTACTCTTGCCTGGAAACTCCCGTGGATGGAGGAGCCTGGTGGGCTGCAGTCCATGGGGTTGCACAGAGTCGGGCACAACTGAGCGACTTCACTTCCACTTTTCACTTTCATGCATTAGAGAAGGAAATGGCAACCCACTCCAGTGTCCTTGCCTGGAGAATCCCAGGGACAGGGGAGCCTGGTGGGCTGCCGTCTATGAGGTCGCACAGAGTTGGACACGACTGAAGTGACTTAGCAGCAGCAGGTCTTGTATAAAATTCAGTATCATGATAGAATATTAATTGAGGAAACTATCTTTTTTTAAAAAATGGTAAAATATACACGCAATAAGCCATTGTAGCCATTTTTAGGTGCACAGTTCAGTGGCAGTGAGCACGTTCACGCTGTTTACAGGCATCTGACATGATGCACCTCAGTCCTGAAGCCGATCGGTTACTTTATGGAGAGGCTAGAGGCATTTCCTCCAAGATCACGAACAAGGCACAAATGCCCACCACCTCCCCTACCATCTGCATGTCTCAGACAAGAGGTATAACAATTGGTAAAAAAAACAAGTAAAGTCATCTGTATTGCAGATGACATGACAGTGTATCTGGAAAATCCTAGGGGATCCATGATTTAAAGGGAAGGCAGTGAGGTAGCTGTACCCCAAGTTAACATTAAAAAGTCAGTAGCCTTCCTAGATATGAACAATAAACGTGAGACAGTCGAGAAAAATTTCATTTCCAGTTGGAGCAAACTACTCAGGAATAAATTTAGCCAGCAATGTACAAACCTCCACAATGACCATTTTAAAGCACTCTTGAAAGATGCAGAAGTAGACTTGAACAGATGTAAAGACATCTCTTTGGACGGAAAGACTCAGCTTTACAAAGACGTTTCACAACTTTACACATTCAAAGCAATTCCAGTAAAAATATTAGCTGTTTCATGGATTCAGGCAAGTTGATCCTGAAATTGATGTGGAAAAACAAAAATAGCCAGAAAACCATGGAAAAACAATGAGGGAGACTGACCTAACCAGTATTAATGCCCCCCATCAAGCCTCTGTAGAAAAGGCTGGGGCAGGCACATTGCAGAACAGGGAAGAAAATGCAGAACCAGCCCCAAGTCTATGTGGAAACTGTGACAAGGGAATGACTCCAACTATGGTGTAAAGGTGAGCCTTTTAGAGAACCTGCTGGGACAGTTGTCATTTGGAAGTCATTTGGAAGAAGATAAAATTATTTCCATACTGCAAGGAGATTAAACCAGCCAATCCTAAAGGATATCAACCCTGAATATTCACCAGGATTGATGCTGAAGCTCCAATACTTTGGCCACCTGATGCAAGAGCCGACTCATTGGAAAAGACCCTGATGCTGGGAAAGACTGAGGGCATGAGGATAAGGAGGTGGACAGAGGACAAGATGGTTGGATGGCATCACCGACTCAATGGACATGAGTTTGAGCAAACTCCGGGAGAGTTTGGTATGCACGAGCCTGGCATACTGCAGTCCATGGCATCGCAAAGAGCCAGACATGACTTAGTGACTGAACAACAGCATAACTCTATACACAAGAATAAAATCCAAGTAGATTAGGAAGTAAAAAATGAGTCCACACAAGGAATGGAAGAAAAGAGAGGTGGATTTGTTGTTAACTATGGTGTAGGGAGGGCCTCTGACGCAAAATCCAGAGGCAATAAAGGAAAAGGTTTGATACATTTGACTACATACAAATAAGAAATATTTGCATGACAGAAAACACCATAAACGATAAAAACTGAACTGAAAAAACTCAGAGAAAATGTTTACAACATAGACTACAAAGAGTTGTCTCTGTCTGTCCCTTTGTAGTACACTTAATGTATCAAGAGCTCTTTAAAAAAATTGACAAAAGACTAAAAATCAGATAGATGGGAAAAAGACCTAAATAGTTTGCAAAAAAAAAAAAAGAGACTCAAACATGAAAAAATATGTTCAACCTTACTCATAACTAGAGAAATGCAAATTAAAACCATAATAAGATACTATTTCTCACACACTGCCAAAACCTTAAATAATTGCACAGTAGGATGGGGAGGCTCTGGGGAAACGCCCTCCTGTAGGTTGCTAGAAGGAATGCAAACCTGCCCAACCCTTCTGGAGGGAAATGTGGCAATAACTAGCAAAACCACGGGTGCACTCATGTCCTTCTCCTCCCACTTATTGGGATCCACCCTGAGGATACTTGTCAAACAATATGAAGACACATACCCGTGAGGTTATTTATTGAGGATGATTTGTCACTGCAAAATGTTGGAACCAGTGCAAATGCCCACACAGGGAGGGTTAAATAAACAGGGTGTATCCACACGGTGCAGCTGTACCCATGAATGAAGACGATTTCTGTGAACAGAAGCAGAGTGATTACTGGGACATACTGATACGTGTAAGGACTGCACACACGAGTACATCTGTAGCACGGCCCATTCAGGTAAGAAGGATGGGGATCGAAGAAAAGACACAGATACCTGCTCACTTGTGCAGAGAAATACAGGATAAACTAGCAACTGCAGAGGGTGTTTGGTTACCTAAGGGGGTGGGCGGGAGTGGGAGCAAATTTCGTCCAAGGGTACTTTGGTTTTGGCTGCACCTCACGGCAGGATCTTAGTTCCCCGTCCAGGGATAGATGTATGTCCTTTGTGGTGGAAGTACAGGGTCCTAACCCTGAACCACTTTTTTTTTTTTGGTTAAATCTCCCATTCTTAGAACCATAATCAGTTCAGTCGCTCAGTTGTGTCCTACTCTTTGCCACCCCATGGACTGCAGCATGCCGGGCTTCCCTGTCCATCACCAACTCCTGGAGGTTGCCCAGGGCTTCCCTGTCCATCACCAACTCCTGGAGGTTGCCCAAACTCATGTCCAACAAGTCAGTGATGCCATCCAACCATCTCATCCCCTGTTGCCCCCTTCTCCTTCTGCCTTCAATCTTTCCCAGCATCAGGGTCTTTTCCAGTGAGTCAGTTCTTGGCATCAGGGGCCAAAGTATTGGAGCTTCAGCTTCAGCATCAGTCCTTCCAATGAATATTCAGGACTCATTTCCTTTAGGATTGACTGGTTTGATCTCCTTGCAGTCCAAGGGATTCTCAAGAGTCTTCTCAAACACCACAGTTCAAAAGCATCAATTCTTTGGTGCTCAGCTTTCTTTATGGTCCAACTCTCACATCCATACATGACTACTGGAAAAACCATAGCTTTGACTAGACGGACCTTTGTTGGCAAAGTAATGTCTCTGCTTTTTAATATGCCGTCTAGATTGGTCATAGCTTTTCTTCCAAGGAGCAAGCACCTTTTAATTTCATGGCTGCAGTCACCATCTGCAGTGATTTTGGAGCCCAAGAAAATAAAGTCTGTCAACATTTCCATTGTTTCCATGATGGGACCAGATACCATGATCTTAGTTTTCTGAATGTTGAGTTTTAAGACAACTTTTTCACTCTCTTTCACTATCATCAAGAGGCTCTTTAGTTCCTCTTCATATCTGAGGTTATTGATATTTCTGCCAGCAATCTTGATTCCAGCTTGTGCTTCATCTATTCTGGCATTTCACATCATGTACTCTGCATATAAGTTAAATAAGCAGGGTGACAGTATACACCTTGGTGTACTCCTTTCCCAATTTGGAACCAGTCCATTGTCCCATGTCCGGTTCTAACTGTTGCTTCTTGATTTCCATACAGATTTCTCAGGAGGCAGGTAAGGTGGTCTGGTATTTCCATTTCTTGAAGAATTTTCCACAGTCTGTTGTGATCCACACAGTCAAAGGCTTTGGCTTAGTCAGTGAAGCAGAAGTAGATGCTTTTCTGGAACTCTCTTGCTTTTTTGATGATCCAGCAGATGTTGGCAATTTGATCTCTGGTTCCTCTGCCTTTTCTAAATCCAGTTTGAACATCTGGAAGTTCTCTGTTCACATACTGTTGAAGCCTCACTTGGAGAATTTTGAGCATTATTTTGCTAGCGTGTGAGATGAGTGCAATTGTGTATGAGCATTCTTTGGCATTGCAGCACCAATGACCTTTGTCCTTTTCGGCCTCTGACCCAGGTGAAGATGTCAGGCTCACCCCGTGGAGAAAAGCGTGGGCCTGCCTTGCACCAGGAGGCTGTCTCTTCTGGCCCGTCTCTGCTGGCCTCACACTGAAGGTGGTGTGGAGGGTACATGTGTGGCAACATTGAGAACATTCTGGGAGTAGAGTGACCACAGCTGGGGAGGCCAGTTGGAGACAAGCCTGGAAGACGCCTTGTCCTACATGAAATTCCCAACAGTAAATCCAACCCAGCCAGCAAATGAGCTGTCATTCTGATTTGCTCTCTGGTCACCATCAACTGAGCATTGAGCCCTTGGATGCCAGTGTTCACGGCAGTGTGATGGTGCTACAGCATCCCGAGAGATGGGGGACCAGCATGATGGCCTTAGGGAAGCAGGAAGATCTAGGCTGTTTCCAAGGAAACAGGTTCCCAAGAGCCACTGCGTTGTGAGCAGTGAAGGCATTGACACCATTCACGAGGGCCTCACCTCCTAATACCACCACACCAGGCATTAAGATGTCAACGTGTGGACTGCAGGGAGATTCAGACAGTCAGTCCATAACAGGAGGCTTAGATGAGATGACCGGTTGTGATCGTGGGTGTTACATAGCTTCCTCTGCCACTGTGGCATCCATGCAAGGAGGACAGTAGCAACGCCACTGGTCAGAGCTGCGAAAATAACATGCAGGAGCAACTACACGTATTCATCTGTGTCTTGCTTACAGCAGGGCTTGTCATGTAATAAGCCTTTAGTAAATATTAGCTCAGGGACTTCTCTGGTGGTCCAATAGCTAAGACTCCAAGCTTCCAAAGTAGGACACCCAGGTTTGATCCCTGGTCAGGGAATCAGACTCCACATGCCACAGCTAAGAGTTCTCATGCTGACACTAAAAAGATCCTGCATTCTGCGAGAAAGAGTGAAGATCCCGTGTGCTGCCGCTACCACCTGGCACAGCCAAATAAATATTAAAAAAAGAAGTGACTTCTATCTTAAAAATATTAGCTTAGCTAGAGTAAGAAATGTGTGTTATATATGTGTGTGTGTGTGCTCTGTCGTGTCTGCCTCTTTGCGACTCCATGGATTGTAGCCTGCCAGGATCTATGGAATTTTCCAGGCAAGAATACTGGAGTGGGTTGTCATTTCCTTCTCCAGGGCATCTTCTTGACCCAGGGATTGAATCCGTGTCTCCTGCGTTGGCAGGTGGATTCTTTATCACTGCGCCACCTGGGAAGCCTTGTGTTGTATATATTGCTATATTTAAAACTGTAAGCTGGAGGAAACTATATTAAGTCACTGAAAAAGTACTGAGCCCCCACTGTGTGCCAGGCTCTGAGGATACAAAACTGGTCAGGAATATAAGCTTTTATATCATTGCTGCAATTCCATACCAGCTCTCAGTCTAAATGCATTGAGAGAAAGGAAGTATGGGTCACAGCAAATCCTGGAGAGGTGCCACAGACCTGCAGCAATGAACCCCATCTGGACAGACCACCTTCCATCCTCACCCTGACCCTTTCTCTGACTTTCTCCTGCTGAACATCAGAATGGGAACCCAGGTGGGGGATGCCCAGATAGTCAGAGGTGACCTGCAGAGGGATAGGGATTGTGGTGGTCCAGAGCTCAGATGTCATTTTTCTGAGACTGCAGCAGTCTAGAACGGAGGACGATGCTCACACGAGGGCTGGCTGTCTGGTCTACGTCTGTTGTAAAGCTGATCATGTCTGCCTGAGCCCTTGGGACCATCCAGATCCATGCACCGTCTGCCTGTCCCCTCTAATTGCAGAGCCAGCAAGCATCTGTGTCTCTCCTGGACCCTGCTGGGGCTGTGGGCAGTGAGGTTCACCAGCAGGTGTTCACCAGGAGTGCGGTACTAGCATTCAGCCCTTCACACTGGGCTAAATGCTCTCGGCTTCTGGTCCAGAACAGCCTGTGCCTGTCAAATCCTGCTCACCAGCTCTTTCTACTCTTAGTTTTTATCCTGAAAGCCAGTCTGTCACAGCACATGGCAAGCTTGACTTTTCACCATCCTGGCCACCCATGTGGTCCACTCCCAAGCCAGAAGACAGCACGCTAGCAGCAGGGGGAGCCCCTTGCCCCTGAGTCTTCTTGCACTCTCCCCTTCCACTCCCCCGATTTACAACCCTGATTTCTAATACCATGGATTGCTTTGCCTTTTTTTGAACTTGATGCGCATGGAATCCTTTCTTATGTTCTCGATTGTGTCTGGCTTTTTCGTTTTGCATCATGGCGTGCAATTCATCATGTTGTTGGGAGGGTGCCTTGCCTTACAAGCTGTGCTGGCTGGAGCGCTGGGCCACTGCATCTGAGTCTCTGTGACTGTCCGTGTGTGTCCTGCCTGATACACACCTATGTGTGTCCTTCACAGCGCGCAAGTGTGTCCACTGCAGGCATGGATGATTGAAAGAATCAATGATTGGACGATTGATTGAATGATGAATGGACAATTGAATGATCAAGTGGATGATTGATCGAATGGGCAAATGGATGATTGAAAGGATGAATGGACGATTGAACCACTGAATGAACGAATGGATGCCTGAATGAATGAATGTAGACCTGGGTTTAGAATCTCAGGTTTCAGTGTTTTGGGTCTCCCCTTTAGTTCCTAAGTCTTACCTAACCTTGGGCAGGTCTGGCTTGTCCCCTGGCAGGCATAGGGCACACCTCTGCTCGGGATCACAGCAGGCTAGAGCAATCTGTTCTGAGAGGTCACTCTTTTGATTTTGAAAATGGTTTCCCCTCTGAGATTTTCAGCTTTGGGGCAGAGTGAGTCTGAGGACTTGGAGGGCTGTTTCCATGGAGATAGGAAGAAAATGGTTTCCTGAGTGCTGACCACCACAGGAGGAGCTCTTATGGGCCATTCTGCTGAATTTTCACAGCAGTTACTATCATCATGCTTTCTGGGTCAGGAGCCTGATACTCGGGACAAACAGAGCTGTGGACTCCAGGGTTACACAGCTGTAGGCACCAGAGCCAGGGGTTGCATCAGTTTTTCTGGCTCCAACATCCAATTTCTCCCATGTCAGTGGTTGTCTTCTTGAGAAAAGACGCTGTTTCCTTCGTCTTGATGTCCCTGAACTTCATCCATTCCCATGTGCAGGAGGTGCTCAGAGTTATGAGGGAGGATTCTGGGAAGAGGCCAGAGTAGGAAGCTGAAGAATCCATCTCACCACCTGGACCACAGCTGCTGCTGCTGCTGCTGCTAAGTCGCTTCAGTCGTGTCCGACTCTTCACGACCCCAGGAACTGCAGCCCACCAGGCTCCATGGGATTTTCCAGGCAAGAGTACTGGAGTGGGTTGCCATTGCCATCTCCGTGGACCACAGCCCTGGCCCTGAATGATGCAACTGCTTTTGAAATTGAGTCCGTTGAAGCCTTACAGTTTCAAGGGGGAAGGGCTGGGTGGTAAAGAGCAGTTAATTTTGGTAAAATTAAACTCTTTCACAGTAGCATCTACCAAACCCCTGTCTCTAGCCCAGGGCAGGTGGCTGTGCCCATGATCTTGGAGCTGCCTGCATAGACCCTGGGAATTGATATGGGGAGTAGGACCGTGTCCTGCAGATTTGGGGGATTTGTGTTCTGATGGTAGGTTGCTGCTCCAGTCACAGAGGTGCACCTTCCTCATCGATGCAAGTCCCTCCCCCTCAGGCGGAAGCGACTACCAGGGGACTTAAAGGGCTGGCACCCCCTTTATATCCTCCTTCGTTTTTCACTTTGTCCTTTTCGTAAAGATTAGAGATTAGAACATCCAGAAACAACTGCACATATGGGGAAAACTAGAAAGTAACTATATATCCAGGGAAATGCTCGGAAAGGACCTTAGAAGCCTAAGTTTATGCCACAGCTATAGCAGAGACAGCCTACAATAATTAAAAAACAAAATCAATAAAACAATCAACAGCAAAACCCTGGAAAAGAGGGGGAAATCTGAGGGGAAAGAGGGGAGAATATGATTTTCAGAGCTAGAACATTAGATTCAAATGTCCAGTTTTCAAAAAAAATCACAAGGCATTCAAAGAAACAGGTATGTATGGTCCATTCAAAGGAAAAAAAAAAATCAATAGAAACTGTCCCTGACAGAACTCAGGGCAGATCAACTAGGCAAAGACTTTAAATCAACTGCCTTAAAGATGAAAAGAACTAGAGGAGGATGTAGAGAGTGTCAAAAAAATGATATGAGAACAAAATGGAAATATCAATAAACAGACCTAAATAAAGACCAATAAAGAAAACCTAAAAAGAAACCAAAAAGAAATTCTGGAGCTTACAGCTGAAATGAAAAGTTTGCTCAATGAATGCAGAGGCAGATTTGAGTGGGCAGAAGAATCAGTGCTATTTTGGATAAGACAGTTGAAGTTACCAAGTCTGAGTAACAGAAAGAAAACAAGATTGAAGAAAAGCGAAGAGAGCCGGAGGGCCCCGTGGGACACAGTGTATAAAGATGTAATTCCGTGAAATTGCCAAGGAGAAGGAGTGGGCGTGGAGCTGTCAGGGAGCAGAGGTCTTGTATGTTACTGAAGTCAAGCTGCTGGAAATTAAAATTAGAGTGCTATAACTTTAGGATGCTACATGTAATCCTCATGGTAATTACAAAGAAAATAGCTACAGGATATATGCAAAAGAAGATGAGCCAGAATTAAATATTTCCTGATGAGAAATCAACTAAGCACCAAAGAAGACAGTAATGCTGGAAATCAGGGATAAAAAAGCTATACAGCAGATAGAAAACATAAAAGTGGCAGAAGTAAGTTCCTCCTTACCAGTAATTACTTAAAAAAATTATTTTTGGCTGAGCTGGGTCTTTGTTGCTGCTCCTGGGCTTTTTCTAGTTGCAGCGAGCAAGGGCTCCTGTCTTTGTGGTGTGTGGGCTTCTCATGGTGGCGGCCTCTCTTGTTGCAGAGCACAGGCTCTAGAGCACGCGGGCTCCAGAAGCTGTGGCTCCAGGCACAGAGCACAGACTCAGTAGCTGTGGCACATGGACCTAACTGCCCTGCGGCACATGCAATGTTCCCAGAGCAGGCATCAAACCCATGTCTCCCACATTGGCAGGTGGACTTTTATGCACTGGACCACCAGGGGAGTTCCATCAATAATTACTCTTAATGTGCATGGATTAAATTCTGCAGTCAAAAGAGAGCATGGCAGAGCAGATGAAAATGACAGCTATAGGCTGTCTACCGGAGGCTTGCTTTAGATTCAAAGATACAAATAGATTGAAAGTAAAAGGGTGGAAAAAGATACTCCATGCAAACAGTAACCAAAATACAGCAGGTTGTACAAATAGATATAAAAAACTTTTAAAAAGACTGCAAGAGGCGGAGGACATTATATATTAGCAAAATGTTCAGTACAGCAAGAAGCTCTAACAGCTGTAAACATGTGTATACCTAATAACAGACCAGCAAAAGGTATGAAGCAAAAACTGACAGAATTAAAGACAGTTATATGGTAAGATAGACAGTTCTATGGTAATAGACTTCAAACCCCCACTCTCAATAGTGGATAAAACAACTAGATAGAAGATAAGTAAGGAAATAGGGGACTCAGTGCAAAAAACCAGCTAGATGTAACAGACATACACAGAACACACAACAGAACATACATTTAAGTACATGTGGGAGAGTCTCCAGGACACACCATGTGTTAGGCCACAAATTAAGTCTCAATAGATATGAAATATACAACAAGACTCGTCTCTGACTACAATGGGATAATGTTAGAAATTAGTAACAGAAGAAAAAACTGGAAAATTCATGAAATTGTGGAAATTAAGCAGCTCACTCTTAATCAATGGATCAAAGTAGTCATGAGGGAGATTAGACTATAACTAGAGACAGATGAAAATGAAACCACAACATACTAAAATTTATAGGATTCAGCGAAAGCCAAGAGGGAAATTAATAGCTATAAAATGCTTACATTAAACAACAAGAAAGATATCAAGTCAACAACCTTTCTAACTTAAGGAACTAGGAAGAAGAACAAATTAAATCCAAAGCTGCCAGAAAGAAGAAAGTAATAAAAAAATTATAACAGGGATACACTAAAATAGAGAATAGAAAAACAGAAAATTCATTACACCAAGAGTTAGTTCTTCAAAAAGATCAACAAAAATTGACAAAACTTTAGTTTGATAGACTAAGAAACAGAGAGGGAGGATTCGAATTAATAAAATCAGAAATGAAAGTGTGAACTTGACTACCAATTCTACAGAAATGACAAAGATTTTAAGAGAATATTGTGAATAATTGTATGCCAGCAAATTGGATAACTTAGATGAAGTAGACAATTCCTAGAAACACAAAACCTACCAAGACGACATCACAAAGAAATAGAAAATCTGAGTAGACCTATAGCTAGTAAGGAGATTGAATCAATAATCAAAAATTTCCCAACAATGGAAAACCCTGGACCTGCTGGCTTAACTGGTAAATTCAACTAAATATTCAAAGCAGTAATATCAGTCCTCAAACTTTTCCCAAAAAATTGAAGAGGAGGGAACACTTCCTAACTCATTCTGTAAGACCATCATTGCCCTGATGCCAAAGTCAGAAAAAAAGAAGCTGTAAGAGAAAACTACAGAGCAATATCCCTTTTGAAAATTGATGTAAAAATCCTTCACAAAATACTAGCAGACTGAATTCAGCAGCATGTTAAAAGGATTGTACACCATGACCAAGTTGGATTTATTCCTGGAGTGCAAGATAGTTTAACATATGAAAATTGATCAATATACTACATTACGTTAACAGAATGAAGGAACCTCCCCCACCATAATCATCTCAATGCAGAAAAAAATTTAATTAAATAGCCTTTCATGATAAAACACTCAACAAACTAGAGGGAAGCGACCTCAACATAATAAAAGCCATGTATGAAAATCCTATGGTGAAAACCACATTCAACAGTGAGAGACTGAAATCTTTTCCTCCAAGATCAGAAACAGGCAAGGGTGCTTTTGCCCCTGTTATTCAACTAGTACTAGAAGTTCTAAACAAAGCAATTATGCGAGAAAAAGGTATTGGAAGTGGAAAGGAAGAAGTACAATTGTCTCTGTTTGCAGATGTATGGTATTATATGCCGAAATCCCTAAGGATTCCACAAAAAACCCCAAACCCCCCAAACAACTGTTAGAATTAATAAATGAACTCAACAAAGTAGCAGGATACAAAGTCAGCACACAAAAATCTGTTGCATTTCTATACTCTAACAATTAACAATCTGGAAAGAAAATTCCAAAACAGTTCCATTCATAATAGCATAAGAATAAAATACTCAGGAATTAACCCAGAAGGTGAGAGCATTATACAGTGAAAACTATGAAACATTTCTGAAAGAAATTAAAGAAGACATAAATAAATGGAAACACAGTCCATGTTCATGGATTGGAATGTCGAGTATTGCCAACATGTCAATATTACCCAAAGTGATAGATGCAATAACTATCAAAATTCCAAGAAATCTGGTGCTTCTTGCAGAAATAAAAAAACTCGTAAAATTCACATGGAATCTTGGGGAAGCCCAATTAGCTGAAATAATCTCAAAGAACAGAGCCAGGGGACTCACACTCCTTTATTTCAAAGCTACAGAAATCAAAATATTGTGGAACAGGCATAATGACAGACATATGGATTAATGGAATAGAATAACCCAGAAATAAACACTAGCACATATGGTCAGATGATTCTGATAAGGCTGCCAAGACCATTCAATGAGGGAAGGACAGTTTTTTTTAACACGTGGATTTGGAAAAACTAGATACCCACATGCAAAAGAATGAAGTTGGATCCTTGCCTAAACCATATACAAAAACTTAACTCACCATGAAGCAAAAATCTACATTAAGACCTAAAACAATACAACTCTTAGAAGGAAGCACAGGGGTAAAATTTCATGACTTTAGATTTGGCAATGATTTCTTGGATGTGATACAAGCAATAAGAGAAAAGACACGGTCAACGAAATAGACAAATTTGGCTTGGTGAAAATTATGTGCATAAACAGCCCTTCGAATGAGAGAAATGTGAAGCAGGCTTTGCTATGAAGGGTGGACTGCGGGCACACACGGGACAACGTGAGGAGATGGCGCCGTGTTGTGTTCGTGGCGAGATGCGAGCTCAGCTTATATCTCGGGCCACATGAAGGTGCGCAGCCAGGGCCCTCACCATGTCTGAGAGCTCTGCAACAGAGGTACAGGTGAGGTGTGTCCAATGGCAGCGGCAGCTCCCCTGCCCACTGCTGTGGGCTCCCTCTCGGGGGTGCCTGTGAGTTCTCCACCACTTCTCTCCCAGCCCCAGTGAGCTCCAGGTTGGGGAGGGTGGGGTGGGGGAGACGGGAGAATGGTCCCTTGGCACCACCTCCTCTTCACACCAGCTTCTCACTACTTCCCCCACCAAGCAAGGAGCCTCCAGAAGGGAAAGGAGGAAGAAACATTTTCTTAGTGGAATTCGCTAGGTTTTAACAATGCGTTTCTCCTGCCCCCTCTCTCCTCCCCATTAGACCTGGCTCCCAACATACCTATCCCCATACCTGGCACCTGGACCGTGGGCAGGGGCATCAGAGGACAGCAGTGGCCACTGCCCTCACCCTTCTCCTCCTTGTCACCCCTGCCCTGTCCTTCCAGGAGTTTGAGGGACTTCTCCCTTGATGGTCCTTCTTGCTTACCTCCTTCCAGCACCCCCGCTACTATCTGCTGCCCCTCCCTGGAGAGGCAGTACTTTCCCCCCACCCCACCATGGGAAGGGGAGAGGAAGGAGGGAAATCAGAGATTGTCCCACAGAAGGGAAAGGTGAGATCTGAGAAAGGGCAGAAGCAGGGAAGGCCAAGGTTGTGCCTGCATTAAGTGGGGTTGTTTGGGGTCAGGCCCTGAACATCATCCTGCTCGAGCATCTGTCAGGGAAAACAAGTCAAAGGGAGCAAAAGAAGGAGCCACTAGGGCCAGAGGTGGGCAAGGAGGTGGACTCTTAGAGGGTCAGGGTAAGTGAGGGGCGGTTCCAGGGTAGAGATGCTTCCTGGGGGTGGGGAATGCAGCCACAGTGTCTCCCTCTTCTGTCTCCCACCCCTGCCCCCAGCTCCAATCCTGGCCTTTTCTTCTCATCCCCTCTTCTCCCAACAGAAGCTGTGGCCCTAGCTATGGCATCGTGCTCCTGTGTCCCCTGCTAGTTCCCCACCTCTCAGCCTCTCCTTTTGCATGGACCCCATTACAATAAGTTTTAAATAAAAACCTGAAAAAATTCGTGCAAACGACACTCTCAGAGTAAAAAGGCAATTACGGAATAGAAGAAGATATTTGCAAATCATATCTGGTAAGGGATTAATATAAAACAAACAGTGTGATTCAAAAATAGATGAAGGGCTCAAGTAGACATTTCTCTAAGGATATGTAATGGCTAATAAGCACATGAAAAGATGCTCAACATCACTGATCATTAAGGAAATGCACATCAAAACTGCAGTAAGATACCACCTCACACCCATTAGGATGGTCGTTATAAACATAATGAGCGAACGAAACAAGTGTTGGTGAGATGTGGAGAAGCTGAAACTGTACCTGATTTGGCCCATGAGAGTGGCTTCGACCCACCTCCTGTATCTCTTTGGCCGTGCTCCATCATTCTTTGTGCTCTCTCTTTCTTATACAAAAAGATTTCAGGCTCATCTTGCTCCTTTCTCCTAAGTCCCAGCATCAGCTATTTCTCCAAGGGGTGCTGGTTCCACATACTGGAGAGTGGTATTTGGAAACCAAGATCTGGGCGTTGGGTGTGCTCATTGCTATAGAGGCCTCTCGGGACAGAGCAAGGAAATAGGTGCCTAAATAGACACCATTCTACATGGGTGTATTTCTATATAAGTACATGTTGCATGTTGGAACTCTGCATCAGGGCCCTACAGGGACCACACCCCATGGCTGCATCCTCATTTTGTTGGACTCCAAAATCCTGTGCCAGGTTGCTGACACCATGGGCTCACCAGCACAGACTGGTGAGGCTGGTCCCCAGGTGCCCTCCTGTGCCCCTCAGTGTTGCCCTTCATGCGCCCCTGCACACACACTCAGCTCCACCACTGCCTTGCCCAGTCTGATGGCTTTCAGACTTAATTATTAGGTGAGGGAGGGGAAGTAGCTGAGGATCTATTAATTTCATCCATGTATTTTGGCTTTTTATACTTTTGAAAACATTTACCCAGCAGCTCGCAAAGTTTGTCTTCCCTAAGGAATTGTTCCTTTTACTAACAAACAAGGACCTTTGTTATCTCTAGTTAGTAAGTGTCTTTGCTGCAAAGCCACTTGGTATCAACACTGTGGTATCAGCTTTCTTTCTTTCTTTCTTGGTCTATTTCCAACTCTTCCCTTAATCCTTTTCTTCATTATATTTTAGGTAAGTCTCTTGTAAATAGCAGATGGCAGTATTTTTTCCACTCTAAGAAATCTGTCTTATAACTGACAAGCCCACTATATTTATAAGAAATGTAATTACTGGTACCTTAGCACTAAGGTTGTCCGTCTTGTTTGGTGTTTTCTAGCTACTGCATCCATCTTTACAGGTGTCTCCTTTCACCCCTCTTTCCTTTAGATTGATTGGCTTTTTACCCATCTCTTCTCTCCCATACAGGCACACAATTTCCTTCTTTCCAATATTCTATTTCTCTTCTTTTAGCACCACAGTTTGATAAAACACAGGATATTTGTTACAGAAGGAAAACCATGGTGGGATAACTACCTCTTCCTCACAATGAGTCACTCAGTCATGAAGTTGAGAAGGACAGGAATGGTCAGGCTCAGCATTGGTCCAGCCTCTCCCACCAGGTGTGCCCCCTCCGCGTGGGCTGGGGGCGCGTTTCTTCTGCGTCCCCTAAAGGCAGTCATGGAAACAGCTACAGCGGGTGGGGTGGGCTTTTCCAGGGAGCCTGAGGTAGTGTGTGGGATGTGGATGAGCACACTTGATTGTTTCTCTGGCATAATCTCCTGAGGGGAGAAGGAACAGATGACTCAGGTAGAAAGATCCTGATAAAGTGAAGATGGGGATTTGTCATTGAAGAAAAATGACATTATTTAATGAGAAGAATGCTCAGCAGCATATAATAAAAATGAATGTTTCTCCTCAGTGATGGAATCCTGATTTAGCTGGGCATGTGGCTGCCTAGCCAGAGGACTGCATTTCCCAAAAGTGAGAGGAAATGTTGTGTCCTATCCTCCTTTCTGGCATGCAGTCATGATGGCTGGTGCTCCAGCAGCCATTTTGGCCCATGAGGCACTGCACCAAGGGTGACAGAGCAGGAAGATGCTTATTTAATAAACATGTAAAAAATTATATGTCAAGCCTTGCTCTAAATGTTTTACAAATATTAACTCATTTTGTCCTCTTAGCAACCACACAAGGTCTGCTGTTCTTAGGTCCACTTGCCCCGGCCCCAAAGTAACTCAGCAAGCTGCAGAAAAGAGGACCAGAGCAAGAAAAGCCAACAAACAATTCATTCCCCACTGGCTTTCCATTCATCATACTCCTCCCATACCACCTCTTTTTTTTTTTTTTTCTTGCTCCTGCCCATCTTCAGATGTGAAATTTAAGTTTATTTTATACTTGGGTTCATTTTAAACTCCTCTTGCCTGAACTCTGCCTCATTCCTCTCTCTGTGGCTTTCCCACCACACTCTGGTACTCATGTTAAAGCGCACCGAGAGAAAAGCTAAATGACCCTGATGGTAATGATGGACTAACACTTGACATCTCAACAGCAAAGGTTTTTGTGTTAGTCACTCAGTCGTATCCGACTCTTTGCAACCCCATGGACAATAGCCCGCCAGGCTTCTCGGTTCACAGAATTCTCCAGGCAAAAATACTGGAGTGGGTAGCCATTCCCTTCTCCAGGGGATCTTCCTGACCCAGAGATGGAACCTCCGTCTCCTACACTGCAGGCAGATTCTTTACCGTCTGAGCCACCAGGAAAGCCCAAATTATTTCACAAGTTTGCAGGGGAAAAAAAAAGACATTTTCAAATGAAAACAAAGGGAGTTAACCATCAAAGGAGCTAGACAGCCAGAGGAAGAATGCTCAGGTGCAGAAAGAGAGACGAGAGGAGTGGTGCATATACACAAGTAATGACTGTGAAAAGTAACAATGGTCACAGTCTACTTTGGGCTGTTAAAACACCAGAGTAGATTCCAAAACACTGGGCAAAAGTAACACACAAATGAAAGGCGACAATTGGAGTGAAAGACCCTGAGGTGTTCACATCTTGCAGGAGGGCAGAGTTAGTAATTTGAGATTTTGTTAATCTGAGTGTACGGTTAAAAACACAATGGCACCACTGAAAAACTAGAGCAGGGTTAAGTATGTATGTCTCAAAGAGTAGAGGAAAAAGAAATGGAGCAAAAAATCTAAACCCAGAGAATAAGGAAAAGCACATACCTGCAAGCAGGCCCTGGGAAAGAGCTGGGTCAGGGTGGGCACCTCGGTGGGCTGTTCTCAGCCAATCTTAGAACCGAAGTGACCAGAGAGGTCGGGCCAAACGGAGGGACCGAGGCTGCAGCTGAGGATGGGCTGGGGTTGGTGTTTCTCTTCATTGCTTCCTGCAGGAACAGACTGTGCGCTGAGTCAAAGCTTTTTCTTCTCAACTAGATTGAGTCTTGAGAGCAGAGACCACGACTCACTGAAAATATACATAGCGATTAACCACTGGAACGAGTACAGCCACTTTTAGTCCATTCAGTGTTGAGCAAATACCACCTCCTCTAGTTCCAAACATCTCACTGCCCAGAAGGGACCCCCGCACCCACTATGAGTCACTCCCTGTCCCCCAGCCCCAGCCCACCACCAGGCTGCTTCCAGTCTCTACGTAAAGAGAACCTTCCGCTTTTGACTCCCTACTCTTCACTCTGATGCCAAACACGTGGGTTTTTCTCCATTTCAACCAATTCTCCAGCTCTGACACCAGCTGTCCCACAATTCAACTCAGGTCCGACTGCACACAGCGTTAGCTGAGACCCCACAGATTAATGGCTCAGCCTCAAGAGACGAGCCCCACTGTGGTTGCCAACCCCAAGGAGTGGGCCCCTGGTGCCCACACTTTGTCTGACCTGGCTATAAATCGGGGGGTCCTACAACCCCCTCCTTGGGCTCGATCATTTCCTAGAACAGCTCACAGAACTCAGGGAAGCACTTTACTTACATCTGCCAGTTTTTCATAAGGGCTACAGATGAACTGCCAGGGGAGGAGGTCCCCAGGGTGACGTCCAGAGGGGTCCTGAGCGCAGGAGTCTCCTCCCCTGTGGAGGTGAGTTACGTCACCTTCCCGCTGTTTGGTCGGGTTCGACCTGGAAGCTCTCCAACTCCTGTGGGTTTTTTTAGTCTGGCTTCATCACTGAAGCATGATTGGTAAATCATTGGCCATTGGAGATTCACTTGCTCAATTCTGATGCAATTCTGTTTCCTCCTTTAAAGCAGGGCAGCTGAGGCCCTGGAGGTTAGCAATGCAGGCTAAGTCGCTTCAGTCACGTCTGACTCTGTGCAACCCTATGGACTGTAGTCCTCTGTCCACAGGATTCTCTAGGCAAGAATACTGGAGTGGGTTGCCATGCCCTCTTCCAGGGGATCTTCCCCACCCAGGGATCGAACCTGTATCTCTTATGTCTCCTGCACTGGCAGGCAGGTTCTTTACCACTAGCGCCACCTGGGAAGCAATAATTGATCCTGAATTTGGACCTGGCTATTTGGCTTCCCAGGCAAAACCCATAATCCCAATAGAAATCACTGCCCTGTGGCCAGTGCCCTGGAAGTCCATCTTCACTACCTCCCTCCCCAGCGCCTTCCTACCACCCTCCTGAGGCCTCTTATTCTCCAAGTCAGTGGTTTCCCAAGGACATCACCACAAGTCATGCAAAAGAGATGTGTTTTCTGGCTCTCTCCAGCCTGCACTGGGACTCGATCTCTTCCTCCCAAAGCCCTCTTGTCAGGTGCTGTGCTGTGTGATTAGTCCCTTAGTCGTGTCCGACTCTTTGTGACCGCAGAGACTGTAGCCCACCAGGCTCCTCTATCCGGGGGATTCTCCAGGCAAGAATAGTGGAGGGGGTTGCCCTGCCTTCCTCCAGGGGATGTTCCCAACCCAGGGATTGAACCCAGGTCTGGTGTGATTAGAAGACTGATTCCCAGTGAACTGTCAATGATGCATCAACTCACCAACATTTCTTTTTTGTTAAAAAGCTTCCAATCCAATACTCTTCTATTCTGCCTTCTTAATATTCTTGCCTCCAACTCTTCCATCAAATCAGGACCAGGCAAGACTTCCTTTCTGCCCTGAGGTTTTTCCATTTTCCCTTCTCCCAGGATCAGAGGCACTTTTGATGTTTTTCTTGATTGGAAGTTATTGCTTGCACCCTCCTTCTTTCCATTTTGCATTTAATGATGGACGCTTCCTTAATGGGAAAAATAAGTGTCTGATGGAGGAATGCAAACAATTTTTTTTTCTGTGGGAGACTTGGTGGCAGGAGGACCCCAAGTATTCCCTGAGTCGGGTGGGAATCCGCATCTCACATGGAAGGAGCGGGATCTGCAGATGGGGCTGCATTGAGGAAAGTGCAGAACAAATCATACCAAGCAGAACCAGAGAGCACCTCCTAATCCAGTCCCAGCAGGCAAGAAAATGGAAAACCCCAGGGAAGGACCGGCGAGTGGAGAGCCCATGTGTGTGTGCACGCACGTGTGGCAAACGTGTGACTGGGTGGGTGCACATGTGCATGTGTGTTTGTAGCATCTGGCCCCCTCACAGGGGAGGGAAATGCATGCAATGGTTGCTCTCACTTCCTAAGACGTTGGTTGCAATGGACAGAAAGCTGCCTGCCCCAGGGGCAGGGGTAGAGGGGCTGCCGAGAAGGCTGTGATGCCCTTTCCTGGCCTCTTTCCTCCCGTGTTTTCCCCAGTGAGGTTCATCCTGCTTTCCTGGCTGCCAAGGGGCCCCATTTAAAAGCACACTCGATCTCAAAAGTGCAAAGGACATGTTTTCTTGCATTTCTTCAGAATTTGCTGTCTCTCCTGAACTCAGATTTTTCAGCTTGAATTTCATTTCCTTGTTTTCAGAAGGATGTAAATTGCCCACTTCAAAGAGAGCGATTGCTGCTCAGTGGGGCCAACCTTCCAGCCCCGGGACTCCCCTTGAGTGTGGGCAGGACCCTCTGAGCTGCAGGAAAGCCCCCGGAAGTTTCAGACAGACCCCGCCCCCTCCTCTGCCCCACCAACCACCATGATGTTCTCTTCTGCTTGAACTCACTTCTTGCTCTTGGGCAATTGCTAAAAGCCAGTTCTCTGAAGAGTCAATTTGCCAAATGACCAAATCCCTGAATTTATGGTGTCTTTGAACTATTCTGTTTTAGCTGAGCAGTTTTCAATTTGTGTTCATATCAGTATACTCAGACTGTTCTTCTATCTTTGCCTCAGTGCCCTGGGGATAGAAGGATGTAAGAAATGGAGGGCTTTGGAGGAGACCCTGGGGAGTGTTTATAGCCTGTGACCTTGACTAGGAAGAGTTATGATCAACCAGCTCTTTATTAAGATAATTGTCATAAAACAGTTTATACTGAAGAATACATTCAAGACTCTGTTCAGTGATGCATTTTTCATAAATAAACTTTTAAGATAGATTTATTCTTCCATTTTTTCAATCTGAAGGTGTAAAAGAGGTTGCCAGCTGCCTGTCCTGTATCCATTCTCATTTTATTTCCTTCAGCAGAAGGTCTCATTTTGAGGGAGCACTCTTGGGCCAAGTAAACAACTCCATTTCCCTGCCTCCCTGATGGTGGGGAGTACTGGAAAAATCTAAGCAAATGTATTTGGGAGGAACCTCATAATGAAAAGTCCTGCAAAGAGACTCACCCAGGAGACATGCTCTTTGACCTTCAGCTCATTTTCTTTCTGCCTAGAATGTGGTCACAATGGCTGGATCTACTGTCTTCATATTGGGACCATGAGATGACCTTGATGATGAATACCGAGAGACTGAATATATAAATGGACAATGGCCAGATCATATATAGAAAAGAACTCTGACCCACAAACTATAGGAACCAATCCTTTTATCTTACAGATCAGATCAGTCGCTCAGTCGTGTCCGACTCTTTGCGACCCCATGAATCGCAGCACGCCAGGCCTCCCTGTCCATCACCAACTCCTGGAGTTCACTGAGACTCACGTCCATCGAGTCAGTGATGCCATCAAACCATCTCATCCTCTGTCGTCCCCTGCTCCTCCTGCCCCCAATCCCTCCCAGCATCAGAGTCTTTTCCAGTGAGTCAACTCTTCACATGAGGTGGCCAAAGTACTGGAGTTTCAGCTTTAGCATCATTCCTTCCAGAGAAATCCCAGGGCTGATCTCCTTCAGAATGGACTGGTTGGATCTTCTTGCAGTCCAAGGGACTCTCAAGAGTCTTCTCCAACACCACTGTTGAAAAGCATCAATTGTTTGGCACTCAGCCTTCTTCACAGTCCAACTCTCACATCCATACATGACCATAGGAAAAACCATAGCCTTGACTAGATGGACCTTTGTTGGCAAAGTAATGTCTCTGCTTTTGAATATGCTATCTAGGTTGGTCATAACTTTCCTTCCAAGGAGTAAGCGTCTTTTAATTTCATGGCTGTGGTCACTATCTGTAGTGATTTTGGAGCCCAGAAAAATAAAGTCTGACACTGGTTTCACTGTTTCCCCATCTATTTCCCAAACCAGCCTGCTATAAGTCAGACGGGTAGTAACTCAGACTGCTATCTCTAGTAACCCATTATAGTCATGTTTCTAGAATGAAGCTACTCAGTTGCTTCTACCTTTGTGACTGGAGGTAGGATTTGTGATGTGGAGCTGGGTGCCAACTGAAGCTTGGGTGTCTCTCCTCCTAGGAAGCTATAAGATGGTGTGTTATCCTCCTTGATGATGGCTGCATTTCAAAGAGACACCCTTGGGTCCTTGAGGAGTTGTGAGACTGGCAAGAGGCTTATTTCATGTTTGACCCACAACCGCCAATCTCCAGACTTCTTCTTTTAAGAGATATGTTTGTATTTGCCTGTACTGGGTATTAGTTGCGGCATGCAAGATCTTCACTGAGGCATGTGGGGTCTTAGTTCCCTGATCAGGGATTGAACCTGGGTCCCCTGCATTGGAAGTATAGAGTCTTAGCCATTGGACCACCAGGGAAGTCCCCAGACTTCTTAACATGACAGAAAATAAGCCTCTATTACCTTTAAAGCACTCCTATAACCAGTGTGGAATATCCAACAAAAGCACAGTTTTGTACATTTTTTCCAAGTCTAAAAAATTCTCTTATCTTTGAATATTGCCTCTTCCATACCCTCTTAGAAAATGTGCTAGAGCTTCTCATTGTATCTTCCTTGTCTAAAGTTTTCTTTAATAGTTTTCAACCGTTATCTGCCTGTGTTATAGATCTAGCCTCCAGTTCATTAATTCTCTCTTCAGCTGTGTCTGGTTTGTTGCATAATCATTGTGTTAATTTTTTATTTCAATGAATCATAACAAATAGATCTAAAATTTTGTTAGCTTTTAAAAAATTCTGCTTCTTTAAAAAATATCCGGTTTCATGTGTTATGAGTGTTATTCTCTATACGCTATCTAGAAGAAGTCATTTTAAGTATAAAGACAGATTGAAAAAAGAAAGTGTTAGTTGCTCAGTTATGTCTGACTCTTTGCAACTCCATGGACTGTTGCCCACCAGGCTCCTCTGTCCATGGGATTCTTCAGGCAGGAATACTGGAGTGGGTTGCCATTCCCTTCTCCAAGGGATCTTCCCAACCCAGGGATCGAACCTGCATTGCAGGCAGATTTCACCGTCTGAGCCACCAGGGAAGCCCTAAGGACAGAAAAAGATATACTGTGTAGATTAAAAAAAAAACGGCTGGAGTGTTTTTTGTTTGTTTGTTTTTTGACCCTGAGAAAGGTTTATTGCAGGACCAAGCAAGGAGAACAGGTAGCTTGTGCTCAGGAAGCCCAGACTCCATGAAGCGTTTCAGGGAAGAGTTTTTATGAACAGTTGGAGGGAGGGTGCAGTGTGTGTGAACTTCCTCTGCCTGGCTGGTGGGGAGGGAACAGGGTGGTGTTCCATGCCTCTCAGTCATCAGGCTTCTGGTTCCAACCAGTCTGGTGTCTACACACTTGTTTAGTCACTTGGTTGTGCCCAACTCTTTGTGACCCCATGGATTGCAGCATGCCAAGCTTCCCCGTCCTTCACCATCTCCTGGAGTTTGCTCAGACTCATGTCCATTGAGTTGGTGATGCCATCCAACCACGTTATTCACATACTTGTGCCCAACCGCAGTCACTGTCCTCCACCCGGGTGGAGGCCTTAGTTCAATTTTAGATGCTATCACTTCCAAGGTTGTCTCCCAACTAAGTGTTGCTGCTGCTGCTAAGTCACTTCAGTCGTGTCCGACTCTGTGCGACCCCATAGACGGCAGCCCACCAGGCTCCCCCGTCCCTGGGATTCTCCAGGCAAGAACACTGGAGTGGGTTGCCATTTCCTTCTCCAGTGCATGAAAGTGAAAAGTGAAAGTGAAGTCGCTCAGTCGTGTCTGACTCTTCGCAACCCCGTGGACTGCAGCCTACCAGGCTCCTCCGTCCAGGGATTTTCCAGGCAAGAATACTGGAGTGGGGTGCCATCGCCTTCTCCTGTTAGTACCAAAAAAAGCTGTCACGAAGAAATGGCACAGAAGACGTCCCCAGTGGTGTTGATGATGAGCAGGAGTTAGTGTAGCTGATTTCAGGACCTAATGAAGCTCAGGTTCTTGATGTCTCATTGCAGAAAGAATTCAGAGACAAAGTGATAGGTAAGAAGTGGATTTATTTAGAGAGAAAAACACTCCACAGACAGAGTATGGACTGTTGCAGAGGTCAAGCATGGCCTGGAGTGTTAATATCAGACAGTGTCGATTTCAGTGCAAAGACTATTACTAGAGATAAAGACAAACATTACACAAATATGAAGGGGTCAAGCTATCAAGAAGATATCACATTCCTAAATGTGTCAGTCCTAACACCAGAGCTTCAAAACACGTGAAGAAAAGCCTGAAAGAACTGAACCTTGAAATAAACCACAATTACAGCTGGAGATTTCTGCGCCGCTTGCTGAGTAACCAATAGAATAAGTAGACAGAACTTCCTAGGCCTGGAAATTACGAGGCTCGGAGGTAACCATGGCAACAACACACCCCAACCAGCCAGGCTCTTGGCCGCATGGCCCATGCCCCACACCAAGATCTGCAGGAGGTGGTACGGTAAGGATGTCTGTTTTCCCCAAGTTGAAGTATATGTTTAATGCAATTCTTATCAAAATACAGACATTATTTTATAGATACAGAAAATATGATTTTAAAATTTATATAGAAAGATAAAAAACTAGAAGAGCCAACTCACTGGAAAAGACCCTGATGCTGGAAAAGATTGAGGGCAGGAGGAAAAGGGGGCAACAGAGGATGAGTTGGTTGGATGGCATCACTGACTCGATGGACATGAATTTGAGCAAACTCCAGGAGATCATGGAGGACAGAGGAGCCTGGCATGCTGCAGCCCATGGGGTCACAAAGAGTCGGCCACGACTTAGCCACTGAGCAACAGCAAAAGAACTAGAATATGTATGTGTGTGTGCTCAGTTACTCAGCTGTGTCTGAGTGACCCTGTGGCCTATAGCCCAGCAGGCTCCTCTGTCCTTGGAATTTCCCAGGCAAAAATACTGGAGTGGGTTGCCATTTACTCTTTCAGGGGATATTCCCAACCCAGGAACTGAACCTGTGTCTCTTGCATCTCCTGCATTGGCAGGCAGATTCTTTACCACTGCCCCATCTGGGAAGTACCTCAAAAAGCTAAATAGCTAAATATTTTTGAAAAAGAATATAAGATGAGAGGAATCGGTCCATCAGATTTTAAGACTTATAGTTACAGTAATTGAGATTGTGATATTGGTGAAGCATAGACACAGAGATCAATGGAATGGAACAGAAAACCCAGAGATAGACGCACACGGATATGCCCAACTGACATATGACAAAGATGTAAAAGCAGTTCCTTGGAGGAACGATCACCTGGTCAACCAATGGTGCTAGAGCAATTGGACATCCGTGGGGGAGAAAAGCAAGCCTCAGACTAAGCCTCACACTTCATGGGAAGTTCAGTTCAGTTCAGTTGCTCAGTCGTATCCGACTCTTGGCGACCCCATGAATCGCAGCACGCCAGGCCTCCCTGTCCATCACCAACTCCCGGAGTCCACCCAAACTCACGTCCATCGAGTCAGTGATGCCATCCAGCCATCTCATCCTCTGTCATTCCCTTCTCCTTCTGCCCCCAATCCCTCCCAGCTCAGAAAGGGAACCCCAAATGGACCGGATTAAAATGTAAAACCATATATTTTCAGGAAAAAAATAATAGAAGAAAACTTTCAGCATCTGGGGATAGGCAGAGAGTTCCTAGACCTTATGTCAAAAGCAAGATTGGTGACAGGAAAAATGGATAATTTGGACTTAAAATTAGAAATATTTGGGGACTTCCCTGGTGGCCCAGTGGCTAAGACTACACTGCCGATGCAGGGGCCCGGGTTTAATCCCTGGCTGGGGAACTAGACTCCACATGCTGCAGCTAGGAGTTTGCATGCTGGAATGAGAGATCCCGCACGCTGCAACTAAGACCTGTACAGCCAAATAAATAAAAAATATTAAAAAATTAAAAATGTTTGCTCTGTGAAAGATGCTGTCAAGAGGATGAAAAGATTGGCTGCAGATAGGAGAGGGTATTTGTAAACTGCTTATCTGACAGAATCTAGAATATACAGAGAACTTCCAAAACCCAACAATAAAACCAGTAAAGCCACAGCAATACCCAAACAGTTTTGAAAGCGAGCCAAAGCCATAACACACATTTTACTAATGAGCGTACACAGAGCACATCTTTTCAGATGTGCTTGGCCATCACGGGCGTGCAGACTAGAGCCACAGTGGCCTCTCCAAAGCAAAATTAAGCAGTGACAACACCAGATACTAAAGAAAGTGTGGAGGGACTGGGCCACTCGGCTGTTGCTAGTGGAAAGGTGTAGGTATAACCGTTCTGGAAAATGATTTGGCCGCTTCTTATAAACGCAAACATACACTCGGCACATGATCTAATAAATACACTCCTGGGCATTCATCCTAGAGAGATGAAATATCATATTCACACACAGCATGTTGGTGAATGTCTGAGGCAGCTTTATTCATAACAACCAAAAACTGGAATCAGCCCAGATGCCCTTCAACAGGTGAACAGTTAAACTGTGATGTATTCAGTTTGTGGAGCACGACTCAGCCATACAAAGGAACAAATTCCTGGGCTTTCCTGGTGGTTCAGTGGTAAAGAATCCGCCTGCTAATGCAGGAGACATGGGTTCGATCCCTCGTCTAATGAGATCCCACATGCTGTGGAGCAACTAACCCCGGGCACCACAACTACTGAGCCGATGCTCTAGAGCTTGGGAGCCACAGCCACTGAGGCCCGTGCGTCCTAGAGCCCGTCCTCCACAACAAGAGAAGCCACTGCAGTGAGAAACCCGCACACTGCAGCTAGAGAATAGGCCCTGCTCCCTGCAACTAGAGGAAGTCCACACGCAGCGACGAAGGCCAGCACAGACAAAAGTAAGTAAACAAAAATCTCTTAAAAAGGAAGAAATTCCTGATGCACACAAGCACCTGGATTAACCTGCAGGGAATGATGCCGAGTTAACTAAGTCAAACCCCAAAGACCACATACTGTGTGACTTCATTTATAGAACACTCATGATGCAATTATAGAGATGGAGAACAGACTACGGGTTGTTAGCGGGTGGGGCGAGGTGGAAGGAAAGAGGGTGAGGCTACGAAACGGTAGCAGAAGGCTCCTCATGGGGGTGGGATGGTGTGTGTCTGGACTGTGTTGGTCAACAGCTGGGTGGTGATTCAGTACAGATTTCTGTAAGATGTTACCATCGGGGGGATCTGGTAAAGGCTACACGGGAGCTCTCTGTGTTCTTTCTTACAGCTGCAGGGGAACTTACAATTGTCTCAAAATAAAAAGTTTAATTAAAAAAATGATCATTCTGGGGACATCCCTGGTGATCCAGTGGTTGGGATTCCACTCTCACTGCCGAGGGCACAGTGAGTTCCCTGGTCAGGGAACTCAGGTCCCACAAGCTGTGTGGTATGGTAAAAAAAAATAATAATAATAGTAATTTTTCTTGGCTGTAACATCAGAGAGAAGCTAATCTCATGGAGTCCACATGGTTCCTGAGCATCCCAGAGCTGGGAGAACTCTTGGCAAGGCAGACCAATTCTGCATCCCTTTGACCTTGCGGGGCACTGGCTGATCCAGTTGGGTCCTGTCTCTCTGTTCACACTTGGCTGAACCCAGGGTAGACAAGGCACAGGCGGGGAAGCTGGAAGAAAACTCCAGGAACCTCAGGAACTTGCAGACATGTTGATTCTCTCCTGGCTGGTGCAGCAGATGCAGCTGTAATTCGGACACACTTTAATCTTTAATGGCTAACACAGCACTAGACTCGTTTCTCCTATTAGAGCATCTCAGATGGTGCTTATATGGGGCCACACCACCATGCACATGCGTAGCGCTATAAATGATCTCAGCTGTTACATTACTATTTACAAAACGTGGGGCAAGAGAGCCTGACCACTGCCATCTTGGCTAATTTGCTCTCTCCCTCTAGGCCCTCAGCAATTCAGGCTGGATCAGCCTGAGGCATGAACGTGTGAGCCCAGCAAGGCTCCCTGCAGAGAAAACCTTTTACCTGTTGGCTGTGAATGATGCTTCTTGAGATTTAGGCATGCTGGGGGCAGCCCGTGGGCTGGGAGGGTGTCCCAGGGTGAGGACAGGCCTCGAGCTGGAAAGCGTCCTGCGGACTTTGGACATAGCCTGTGTACTGATTGGTCACTGAACCCTCAGCCGTGATGACAAGGGTCTCCTGCTCTGGTCAGCACTGACTGTACTGGTGTGGCGTTCAAAGGAACCACAGGAGATCCTGGGCTTCCCAGGGGGCTCAGTGGTAAAGAACCTGCCTGCCAATGCGGGAAACATAAGAGAGGCAGGTTCAATCCATGGGTGGGGAAGATCCCTTGGAAGAGGGCATGGCAACCCACTCCAGTATTCTTGCCTGGAGAATCCCATGGACAGAGGAGCCTGGTGGGCTACAGTCCATAGGGTCGCAAAGAGGACACAACTGAAGTGACTTAGCACACACACAAAGGAGAGACTGCTGGAGGGGCTGGTGGGGGCCAGGCCCACCCCGTAGAGGCCCTAAGAGCTATGGTGCTGTGTCCATAGCCTTAACTGGACCCCAGAAAGACCAGACCCAGGTGCCTCACCTTAAGTGCGGGGGCTCCCTCCAGGAAGTGGGGGGCTTCCTTCCCCAGGAAGCAGCACTCGGTGGAAGTGATCAACTGCACTGGCAGCAAGGGGTCTTCCCGCATCAGCCTGTGGACACAGCCAGTGATGGACGATGACTCACAGGCCAGCTGCGGTCACCAAGGACAATACCCTGATAAAGACAGAAGCTCAGACCTCATGGGTTTACATCATCTTGCCCCTCTCCCTGGGGGCTGCTTGACTCTGTGGCAGCAGAGTTGTCCCCTCGGTTGTCAGCAGCCAGGTTTGGGACACAGTGGGGTGAGCGGAGACACAGGAAGGTCCATTTCTGTTGGAACCACCTGCAGGAGCGAGAACAGCTTTTGCCACTGAGAGAAACCTTTATGAACAGGGGGAAACACACTTTTTGGTCTTTCTGTAGTTATGTGTGCCTTCTTTACACCCCTTCATTTCTGAACAAAAGCAGACATGTTTTTCCTAAAGACAAACACGTGGAGAATCTGTTCAGCTGGAGCAGCAGATAGCCCATCACGGCAGATCAAGAAAATGCCAAGAGTTTTTTCCAGGGGTTTTTGTGAAGTCCTATCAGAAATGAGTGTCTCGTCTTCAGGGAGATCCATGCATCTCTATTCTCACTCGCCCTTCCAAGCTTTCTTTAAGCCAATTTTAATGCAGGGCTAGTAACACTTTCAGAGGAAAGCTTGACCAGTAGACCCGATGATTCCACTAGCTTAGCTGCATTAACAACATTCCTAGACTGCCTCTCAACTGTTCATTATTCATTCCCTCACTCATGTTCATCAAGCATCCTGGCACATCTCACCTGCCCAGGCTGGGTACCATCAAGGAGCAGAGAATTTGCCTCCCTTGCATTTCCTGGTGCCGGTCCTCACCCCTCCCCCAGCACTCAGGTGTTTTCTTGAGATACCAGTGAGGACAGCTTACTTGTCAGAGATTAGCTTCGGAGAACGAGATTTCTAAAAAAAGTTCCTAATGCTTATTGGACTTTTTCTTGCAATTCTAACGAAGGGCTGACCTGACCTGACCTAGAAGGTCCTGGTGGAATGAGGGGTCTGACCACCTACTTGTATCAGGCAGGTGCCACGTAGGCTCAGAAGGTCATGAGCAAGGTTAAACTTCTAATGTGCCCAAGAGAATGAAAATAAATACAAGGCAGTTATTTAAGAAGCAAACTCAACCCTCATGTTTATTCCCACAAACTCCACACTTACCTCACTCATTTCAAGTTTGCATGATTGCTTCTGGGCAGTTTAACATCTAACTATGCACCAGTGATTCTCAGTAGAATTAAGCCCTCAACACCCGCTCCATAATCACGCTCTCATTCAGGGATTCCTGAGGGACACCCCTTATCTGCAGTCCCAGTGGGGAGTTCGAACTCCATGGCCTGCAGGGTCTCCAGGGTGGGGCTCCTGACCCAAGAGTGGGGGCTGCTTTTACCTTTATGGGGCTGGGTTTCTCAGACAATAAAGATAAAGAAAACCATTACCACCTACTTAGAGGCTTAGAGATGCTCCTGCTGACAGCTTGGGCTCTGGGTTCCATGTACAGGGGCTGTGATCCAGTCTTGCCAGCTTCTTATCTACCATCTGCCCAGCCTCTGAGTCTTGGCCAAGTTACCCCATCAACATATAGTATTGTTCATGGCTATCTGCTGATGAAAAAGTGATACACTCTCATTGTAGAAAATGAGGAACGTGTGCTAGAAAAATATCGCTTATCATTTCACCCAGAAGTGTGAAATACCTTTTAACATTTTTCTTCAACAAAATAGGGATTGGAATGTACAAACCATTTGTATCTGCCTTGCTCAATCTAACACTCTCTAATAAACACTTTCCAGTAAAACTAAATGCCCTGGAGACACAATTGTTCGGCTGCAGCATGTCAAAGCCTATAGATGTTTCCTGGTTTACTTGAAGTTTCTCCCTCTCTTAAGATGCTATTATCTGCTTGTCTTACGGCTGCCTGAAAACTCCACCTTGCCCTCCCACCATTTGAAAGGCCAAATATGGCACTTTTTGTGAGCCTTTAGGGGTTCAATATAAAATCTCACATTCATTTTTAAGAATCCCTTGATTACAGGCTTTTGTTGCAGGATAATGTCTTAAAATCCTCTACACTTCTATTAAGTACCCCTGGTGGCTCAGTGGAATAAACAAACATGTATAAATTCTAGTGAGATAAAATAGTACTAGGCTTCCCTGAAGGCTCAGAGAGTAAAGAATCAGCCTGCAATGCAGGAGACCTGTGTTCAATCCCTGGGTCAGGAAGATCTCCTGGAGGAGGAAATGGCAACCCACTTCAAGTACTCTTGCCTGGGAAATCCCACGGACAGAGAGGGGTCTGGCGGGCTAAGGTCTATGGGTCACAAAGAATCCGACACGAATGAGCAACTAACACACACACACAAAACAGTGCCAGATGTAGCCTGCTCGCAGGCTTGGCCAGCTGGGTGTAAGGCTTACCTGATTCTCATAGTTAGGACAAACAGACCCATCATTACTGGGGGCACACTGATAGCAGAGCCCACAGTGGGCCTGGGGCAGTCACTCCAAGGACCACAGGGAAGCTTTCAAGAGCTGGATTAGTTGAATCTCCTCTATGGGCATTCTAGACTCACAGCCCTGGGATGTGACGATAACTTCTCAGCAGCTCTCCAAAGGATTGGCCCTGTGCCTTCACGCCTGAAACCAAGTAACTTGTGTGAGGGTTAGTAAAACTGATGGGGTGGGGGGCTTGGTGGTCAAGGAGGAAACAGGTGTCCAGAGGAGCCTGGAGAATAAAGCCAGCTGTGCTCTACACTGCAGTCATCCCTGCTCTGGTAGACAGCAAAAGGCCCTGTGTTCTTGGCAGCTCTGTCATGAAGAAAAATCTAGTTTTCCACCCCTTAAATCCAGGCACGGCCAAGTGACTTGCTGTGGCCAAGGGGACAGGGTGACTGTGAGGCTTGATCAGACCTGGAAAGTACTTGGGTCCTGGGGTTCACACTCTCTCACTGCCAGGACCACATTGCTGCCGTATCTTTAGCCTGCAGCACCGTGACAGACACATGTGGCTGCAACTTCAGCTGATGCCAAGCACTGCCAGACGTGCGAGCAAGGCCATGTACACCAGCCGGCTCCAGCTGAGCTGGGACAGACCAACCATCCTGTCTGGTCAGCCCACGAAGCCCTGAGAGATATTAATAATAAATGCTGTTGCTTCTCCTTTTCTCCTTATATAAACTATTTATTTATGTATTTGGCTGCACCAGGTGCAGCGGGATCTTCCCTGCTGCGTGTGAGACCTTAGTTCCCAGATCTGGCCCCCCCTGCATTGGGAGCATGGAGTCTTAGCCACTGGACCACCAGGGAAGTCCGAATGTTGTTTCAAGTCACTAAATTTTAGGGTGTTTGTTACACAGCTAGATCTAACTGACACACTCCCCATTTGTATACAGATGGTTGAAGGTGACATTTCAGGTTTGAGTTTGATCTAGCAGAGGGTCATCATTTATTTTCCTGGATTTTTATGGCCCATCCATCCTTTTCATTCTGACCTGTTTCAACGAGTTCTCCTCTTTTGAGTCATGCTTTACTCAGTGCCCAGTCCTCTCAGAGAGACCCCACTGGCCCACCCCTGCCTCTGCCCTGGATCTGCTAGTCTCCTTTCCTTACAGGCACTTGCCTTCTGCCTTCTTTGGATCCTAGCTCTTTTGAGGGAGCCTGATCAAGAGAAGATTCCCCCGAGTAACAGAGCTACCCCCTGCCAGGGGATAAACATCACTGATGGCCTTCTGCAGTGATGCCTTAGGCCATGAGAGAGGCACGGCAGGCAGCTCCTGAGGATACCTGATGCTCAAGGAGAGCTGGGTACCAGAATGTGCAGAGCGCTTGGCACAGGCTGTTGAGTTAATTCTCACAACAAGCCAGAGAGGTGGAAATGGACAGATGGGAAAGCTCAGACTGTGAGGGCGTAGAGGGTGGAATTGTGTCTCCCCTCAAAGATCAAAACTGCTTGTACGTGTGAGTGTGACCTGATTTGGAAATATCTTCACAGATGCCATAAGTGAAGGTGAGGTCAGCCTGGGTTGGGCTGGGCCCTCATCCAACGGCTGGTGTCCTCGGAAGGAGAAGGAAAGTTGGGTAAGGAGACCAGAGGAGAAGGCCATGTGACGGGGAGACACATATTGGGGTGTTTGTTGCCCCATGAGCCAGGGACTAGCGAGGACGGCTGGCATCTGGAAGAGCTGAGGGAGGGTTCTCCCCTAGAGTCTGCAGAGCAACTGACCACAGCTCGATTTTGGATTTATGGCTGCCTCAACTGCGAGAGAATCAATTCTTGTTTTTCTTTTCTTTTCTTTTTTTTTTTGGCAGTGCTGGGCGGCATGTTGAATCTTAGTTCCCCAACTAGGGATCAAACTTGCGCCCCCTGCATTTGAAGTGCGGGGTCCTAACCACTGGACGCCCAGGGGAGTCCTTCCTGTTGTTTTTAAGTCACCGAGCTTGGGACACTTTGCCACAACAGCTCCAGGACACAAATACAGGAGGTGGGCTGTTAGGCTCCACACAATTAGTGAGAAGAGGAATCCAGAAGGGTTGAAACCCAATCCTGCCAGGTTCTTTGCAGAAGCAGGTAGCCTCTGGACAGTGGTCCATCCTGATGGTGGAAGCTGGGCCAGCGCAGGAGGGAGGAGCAAGCTGGCTTGGAGGAGGCCGGCTGGGTTTCTGGAAGCCTCACAGGACTTCATTCAGGGCAGGTGGGCTTGTTGGAGCAGAGCGGGCAATCTATAAACATTAACGTTTCTGTGCAGTTCCTTGTCTGGAGAAGGCAATGGCACCCCACTCCAGTACTCTTGCCTGGAAAATCCCATGGACGGAGGGACCTGGTAGGCTGCAGTCCATGGGGTCGCTAGGAGTCGGACACGACTGAGCGACTTCACTTTCACTTTTCACTTTCATGCATTGGAGAAGGAAATGGCAACCCACTCCAGTGTTCTTGCCTGGAGAATCCCAGGGACGGGGGAGCCTGGTGGGCTGCCGACTGTGGGGTCTCACAGAGTCGTATACGACTGAAGCGACTTAGCAGCAGCAGCAGCAGTTCCTTTTCAATTGGTAGACCGTGGTCGGCATAGTGCATACATCAGCCCAGCAGGCAGCCTTGGCCTATGCAACCGGCAGGCGTTTCCATGGAGGTGGGTGCTGTGAGCCATGCTGCCCACCACTCCCCAGGGTCCATTAGTATCTGTGGGACACACATCGGCTATTTAAGGGCAGGTGCCTCTGGGTGTCTCGGCAGCAGTGAGGCAGGCGGCAGGGTCATCGGCCCCAGTTACCAAGCCTCTCCTCTGTTTCACTCTAATCAGCATGTCTAATGCGTTTTGATTTCAAGGAGATCCAACCAGTACATCCTAAAGGAGATCAGTCCTGGGTGTTCTTGGAAGGACTTATGTTGAAGCTGAAACTCCAATCCTTTGGCCACCTGATGTGAAGAGCTGACTCATTTGAAAAGACCCTGATGCTGGGAAAGATTGAGGGCAGGAGGAGAAGGGGATGACAGAGGATGAGATGGTTGGATGGCATCACCAACTCAATGGACATGAGTTTGGGTAAACTCCAAGAATTGGTGATGGACAGGGAGGCCTGGTGTGCTGTGGTTCACAGGGTTGCAAAGAGTCGGACATGACTGAGCAACTGAACTGAACTGAACTGAGTGCATCTTGAAGCTTTTGTAGAATTATTAATACTGTTAAGGAAAACAGCAGAAATTAGTCAAGAGTTCTCATGACCATGAATTATCTCAGGACACTGCCTGGAAGGCATGTCCCCCTCCGCTGCCTCTCTTCACACCTGTCCCTTTGTTCCTGAATGAAGCCCAGATGTTCCTGTTTTTACCCCGTTCACTGCCAGGTCTGAAAACTGTGCCAAGAGTGGATGTGTGCCATCGTTCCATCTTTGGGGCATTGTTTCTCTCAGCTGGAAGTGGGTTCAACATATGCTCACAGATGTGAATACACACACACATGCTAACACACACACTCTCACACATATATGCCTGCAAGTGTACCCCACCCCCTCACGCTCACACACACACACAGTCACACACATGCTTACACAAACACACATGCCTGCAGGGGTGCCCTGTCCCCCCACCACTCACACACACACACCTCGCAGCATTTTTCCTCTTAGTGATTGTCTAAGTTAACGACCACAAACTCAAAATTCATTCCTTCGATCGGTAATTGGTCACCAGAATCTGTTAGTGGTCACCAGAGTCGCCCCAGAGTGTGTGGGGTCTTGGTAAACCATTTTAAAACAATGATTAAAAGTCATTGGAAGCAACATGAGTCACCCCAAATCACTGGGGGCAGCAGGACCATGGGTTCCAGGCACCCTGTGTGCCATAAGCCGTGCACGGACCGTGGGGGTGCTGGACGTGGCTCCTCCCTGGTTTCCCTGCTGGCCCGGAGCGCCGAGGGGGTGGACACCGAGGGGACTCAGCGCACATGGAAGGGTTGGGGAGCGAGAGACAGGGCAGGGTGGTGCCTGCAGCGGGGGCCAAGCCTGTCCTGCTGGTGCTGCCGTGAGGAGGTCCTGTGTTTTCACAAGGAAGAGCCAGAACGTAATCAGGGGAAGGAAGTGTTTCCTACTTGTGGATGTGAAGGTACTCTTGCCTGGAAAATCCCATGGATGGAGAAGCCTGGTAGGCTGCAGTCCATGGGGTCGCTAAGAGTCGGGCACGACTGAGCGATTTCACTTTCACTTTCCACTTTCATGCATTGGAGGAGGAAATGGCAACCCACTCCAGTGTTCTTGCCTGGAGAATCCCAGGGACGGGGAAGCATGGGGTCGCACAGATTCGGACACGACTGAAGCGACTTAGCAGCAGCAGCAGCAGCAGCAGCAGCAGGATGTGAAGATTTGGAAAATACAGCTTGGTCCCCAAACCCTGGGCACGTCTGTCACTGAGAACCCGGGGCCACTGCTTGGCTTTGGGGTCACTGAGAGTCCTGGGGTGTGAGGCACTGGGCATGTGTGCAGAGATTGAGATAGGAAAGTCCCTCTGCCCCTTATACCTCTCTCTTGGGGCACCAAAATGTCCCCCATGGAGAGTCTTGCCTTTTCCATGCCCCATTTAAAAAATAAAATTTATTTATTTATTCTATTTAGAATAGTAAACCCAGTCACTGTAGAAAATTTGGAAACTATAGGAAAAATAAGAGGATGTCTACCCGTCTGCCCGTTTTAGCCGGAACCTAAATCGGCTTCTGCAGCAGAGGCTCCGAGGCGGGGATTTGGTTTGGGCTCCTTGGCTGAGGACGAGTCAGGGGCCCCTGAGCAAGAAGGCCCAGCTGGGTGGACATGGCCTTGACTCCTGGGCACCTCCAAAGGGCCTCCTCCATCTCAGCACATCCACTGTTGTCCTGATGCCCTCAGTCCTGTCTCCTGGCTCGCAGGGCCCCTCAGGGCTGGGGAAGCCTGGCCAGGTGTCTCTAGGGGTGCAGCTGATGCCTCTGCCCAAGCAGACACCTCTGTGGAGGTCCCCGGTGCTGGACAGGCCTCTCCCTGGACAAGCAGTGTTCCGGAGAGAGGAGGGGCGGCTGCAGGGCTGCAGGACATTCAGGGGTCGCCCAGGGTCCCCGTTTCACTCTGGCTCTCCAGTGTGCTGGCCCCATGCTGGCCGCCTGGACGCAGTGATGGGAGCTGTGTGAGAAGTCCACAAGGTCAAGGCGTGGGCGGAGCTGATCCCCCCCAAGGCCTCTCTCCTGGGCGTGTGGAGACCGTCTCCTCCTGCGTCCCCACGTGTCTGTCTGTCCATCTGTGTCCCTCTGCGCGCATCTGTGTCCTCTTATACAGACACAGCCGTCGTGGATTAGGACACACGCCAACGACCTCCTTTTAACGTAATTACCTCTTTATCAATCCTACCTCCAAATGCAGTCACTTTCTGAGGTGCCGGGGAGTGAGGGCTTCAGATGATAAATTTCATGGGACATAACTCAGCCTATGACAAGGGGACTCACCCCCCACCCCCCACCAGAAGCTGTTTCCTACTGGAGGCACCCACCCCCGAGCTCCTGAGACTCTGTGGGACCCACTGGCCCTCTGTCTTCCCTGAGGTGGGTTGGAAACCCAGCCTGCCTCCAGGAAAACCTGCCTGAAGACACAGGGGACCCCGAATCCCTAGCACCCTTGCCAGCCCCTCCTCTCCTGATGGAGAGTGTCCCCTCAAAATCCAGAGTGACGGTTTCACCTGCCCTTTATTCAAATTACAGTTAAATTCTTTTGATTTGTATTGTAAAAACTCCCCTCATGGTAACACTGGAGGAGCGATAAGAGTGACGTGTCATGTCTGGGGCCCTCTCCTGAGTGCAGGTGGGGAACTGGTGCCTCTGCTGCCTTGGGGTGAGGATGGATATGGCGACTCCTGCGGCCACTGACCCACTGGGTGGGGCGGCTCCGTGGTGCCTGGCCCCGTAGAGCAGCCGCTTTTCTCGCCAGAGGAAACCTGTGAGCCCACAGTTCCCACCGGTGGCTGTTTATCTTCCTCTAATGGCTGTTTATCCTGGATGAAGTACTGTGTGTATTTAGTGTTCATTCAATCCTCACGCTGAATGAATGTTCCCAAGTGATTTAGTTAAAGATGTCATTCTGGCTTCAGATATCATGGGTGGAGGAGTGCATGGATGGATGAGCCTGTGGACAGAGGAGCCCACGGATGGAGGAGCCCATAAATGGAGGAGCCCATGGATGGAGGAGCCCACAGATGTCCGTGGTCTGACAGATGGGGTGGGGGTGTTCGGCCACAGGGACACCATGCAGACAGACACCTCTCCTTTCTCCCTTCTTGGTGGCAAGGTCACAGCTGAACTCACAAGCAGCTGCACGGCCTTTCTGATGGCATGAGCTTGGTTCCCCGGGCAGAGCACTCTCAGAACCAAGCCCCAGGATGGTGTTTTCCAGGAGGATTTGTTGGGGATTTATTGGATCCAGTGTTTGACCCATGCTCGGGGAAGTTCTTGGGGAGAGAAACCGTAGAAACTAGCACTGTGTTGTCCGCTCGTATGAACACAGTGTGGTGGAGCTGTGGCTGGGGAGCAGGACGGGGCGGTTGTCTCGCTGTAGCATGCTGCGTGCAGGTCAGGACACTGCTGTGTCTCTGCCACCTGCTCCCTGTGAGGCTTGGCTTCATCCTTCACTGAGATCAGAGGGAGGCCACCTCCTCCTCTCAGCCTGCACTGGGTACGTGGTCTCTTGGCCAACATGTGGGGTGTCCCCGGGCAGGAGGCCTTCCGGGTCCTGGTGTGCAGGCTGACCTGGATGGACAGGGCTCACGGGCTCTGGGGCTGGTCTGTGCAGTGGGGGGCTGGCTGGCAGCTTCTCTGCAACTTAAAGGGAGGGGGACGTCTCCGTGTGAGAGGAGACTCAGGAAGGGGCCTCAGCAATCCCATGGCTCAGCTCATGGGGTAGGATCTCCCTGCAGTGTGGAAGCGCTTCCGAAGCAGAAGGCTGGGGACAGCATCCAGTGGGCCCCTGATGCTCTAAGGCAGTGGTCCCCAACCCTCTTGGCACCAGGATGGGTTTCATGAAAGACGATTTTTCCAGGGACTGGGGAGGGCAAGGACGATGGTTCAGTGTCCCCCATCACTCGCCTTCTGCTGTGCGGCCTGGCCCCCTGGTCTGGGGGTCGGGGCTCGCGTTAAGGCATCCCATGAAGGACGCCAGGCTGTTGGCACAAACACCTGGGCTCTCACAGGCGCTGCCAGGACAGTCTCTCCTCTTCTTTCTTGACTTCCCTGTTCCAGGACTTGGTGTGACCTACACCCAGTAAGGCAGAGGAGGTGTGTTAGAGTGTGTATACACACAAGTGTACATGCGATTGTATGTATATAAATGTATATGTGTGCATGTGTACACACACATGTACAGGTATGACCACATATGTCTGTGGACATCTGTGATTATGTATATGCATGTGTGTGTGTGGACACATGCCTAAGTATGATCACATGTCCATGTATGCATGTGTGATCATGTTTAGAGTGCACACCTGAGCATTATGTGTGTGAGCACCTGTGCATGTGTGATTGTACATGCATATGTTTGTGTGTACACATGGATCATACATGTGATTGGATGGATGTGTAAGCATGTATATGTGTGTTGTATATATGCTACACATATATGTAAGCACATATGTATGAGGCCTCAGTGTATATGTAAGCATGTGTATGTTGCATGTATATGTAAGCATATATGTATGGGGCCTCAGTGCATATGTAAACATGTGTATGCATGTTGCATATATGCTACGTGTATATGTAAGCATGTGTGTACAGGGCTCAGTGTATATGTAAGCATTGTATGTATGTTGCATGTATACGTAAACGTGTATGGGGCCTCAGTGTCCATATGTGGACACGTGTATATATGTATGCAAGTATGTGTGTGCTTATGTGGCCATGTGTGTGGACCTATGTGTGATCGTATGCATATGTGTATGTGTGTGCACAAGTGTTAACTTCAGTAATCACTGTGGGAAGCTTGCCTGAGGCAGAGTTTGGTGAGGCAGGTATTCCGCGTGCAGCAGACAGAAGGCGCTGTTCAGAGCATGGCCTCACCGATGGGGACAGCAGATGGTAAAATGCCGGCACAGGAGGACACGCAGGACGAAGGCATCTTATCTAAACGCCTGCTGAGTTTGGGTTGTAGTTTAACCTAAGCTGCGCTGTGCAGTGGCTTTAGCAACATTAAAATGATAAACAAAACTAAGAAGAGATGTGGAACCCGAGGTCCCTCTCTGGTACGGAACTGAACTCAAGAAGAGATGGAACATTTCACAGCCCCAAAATGAATTATTCAAAGAAATAATATTCTGGAGTTCACCAGAGGGAACAGATGCTCCAAGGAAACTGAACCAACACACAAATGAAATATCCCCAGAGTTCAGACTATGCCGACGGCCCCTAAAGTCAGTTTTTAGAGCAGATGTTATCAGGGGGACAGAGACGGAACCCACAGCTCTGGGGAGAACTGAGGGGTCTAAATGCACATGGGGAGGGGGGTGTCTGGACTGTGAACTAGATGGGGCTGGGTCTCCCCTTGTGGGCGCCAGTCCACCCAGAACATCCTCAGTGCTTGTCCCTAAAACAGAAGCAGCAGCAGGAGGACCTGAGATGGGGCCCATCGTTCCCTGAGACAGGGATCTTGAAATGTGCTGAGTAAATAGGCTCCTTGTCCTATCTGCTCATTTGGATGTGGAATCCCCACCCCTGGAAACAGGCTCAAGCCTGTGGTTCTCTGTGTCCCACATGGATTTCTTGGCTCACACCACCTGCAGCCTGACCAAGCCACCTCCAGTCCCGTGTCCCCGAGCACAGCCACCAACGTCCCCCTAGCAACTCACAAGGAGGACACGCATGTCCCCAATGCTCTGGGCACTGAGCTGACATCTAATGCCGAATTACATGGAGGCACTCAGCAAGTCACTCAGGCCATCGCTCTAAGACACACAGGTGAGGAAAGCACAGTGTTCTTGTCTCAGGTGGGCACCGGGGAGATTCCTGAAGCACCCCAGGATACCCAGCTCCACCAAAAAAAAGCTCAGACCCATTTCTGTATAAGAATATATTATTTAAAAGACAGTTTAAAAATAAAAATTCTGTACAGCTTGTGAAGTCCTGTTTTTTTTTTTTTTTTTTTGTATCAGTGAACAAAATGGTTCTTAGAAAACGATCTTGTGGTGGCAGGAACTCAGGACCACTTTTTCCTGCATGGATGATCCTGCGAAGCTCGGCCGGCTGGGTCCAGAGCAGGAGTCTGCAGCTCTCTGCTTTCTTCAGGCACAGTCTGCTTGGAAAAGGGAAGAGATGCTGGTTTGTGTTGGTGGGATCAAAAATGCTCTGGCAACACCACAAATCTCATGGCATCACACACAGTGAGCGATTTTTCTGTATCAGAATTCTCTGCTTGTTGAACAGCTAAAACAAGAAGAATGGGATTATTACCTCTAGTTTAGAGATTGGGGCTCTGCGGCTCAGAGAGGTTGAGACACCTGTGGGTGTCACTCAGCTTGTAATGAACAAAGCCTGGAATCATGTGGTGTGACCAGACCCCATGGAGACTGAGTGAACTGGTTTGCCTTCTGCCTGGACTGAATGAATAGCCAGGATCCACAAGTGCAGAGGATGTGCTTGTAGTGACATAAGCAAAGACTTTATTTCTGAGAAGCTTTGAAAAATGTTTTTTCTTATAAGTGGTACCTATGCTAATCAGGATGAGATGGTTGGATGGCATCACCGACTTGATGGACATGAGTTTGAGCAAGCTCCAGGAGTTGGTGATGGACAGGGAAGCCTGGCGTGCTGCAGTCCACGGGTTTGCAAAGAGTCAGACACGACTGAGCGACTGAACTGACTGATGCTAATCATCGATCTTTTTCTGTTAACTAAGGCATGACCCCTTCTTTCAGAGCCTAATTGTAACAATTATATGCTAGGAAGAGATGTTCCATTTAAAAACATTTGTACATACAGATTTCTTCCCTTCCTTCCCTTCCTCTGTCCTTCCCAGCTTTTCACACTGTCCCCGTTTCAGTCTGAAAACTAGTCAATCCTAAAGGGAATCAACCCTGAATATTCATGGGAAGGACTGATGCTGAAGCTGAAGCTCCAATACTCTGGCCACCTGATGTGAAGAGCCAACTCATTGGAAAAGACTCTGATGCTGGGTAAGACTGAAGGCAGGAGGAGAAGGGGATGACAAAAGATGAGATGGTTGGATGGCTTCACCGACTCAATGGACATGAGTTTGAGCAAGCTTTGGGAGAGAGTAAAGGACAGGGAAGCCAGGTTCGCTGCAGCCCATGAGGTCGCATAGACCTGGACACAACTCAGTGACTGAACAACAACCGAGACATCATTCAGAACAGCGTTACCTTCGCTCTGTCTCCCGAGGTCTCTGCTTTTCTCTCTTGATGTGGCGCTCCCAGATGTCAGGCTCTCAGCCTTCTGTTATGACCAGGACAGAGCACACAGGAGGTGACGGACAGTGAGTGAGTGACTGCCTGTCTGCTCAAAAGCTTCCTGGGACAGGAGGTGCTAAGACATGTGAGGAGACGTGCCCCTGGGGGCACTTCCCAGACACAGCTCTGCATGGTCTACCTTCCTGGCCGTTGGAGCCTCACCACATGGCCTCCGTTTGGTCTTGGACAGTGAGCTCTCGCTGGCTGCACGGGCAGCCCCAGAGAACTGGCCACGGTGGATGCTGAGTCCATGGCCCCGTTACCTCTTTCGTGGGTCAGCTCTTTCTGGGGGCAGGAAGGGGCCGTGGAGGGTCCTACTGGCCTTCTGGGCAGCCAGCCTGGGGCCTGGAGACTGAGGTCTTTGCAGTGACGGCTTGAGGTTGGACCAGGGGGGCCAGGCCCGTCAGCCCTCCTGTCAGAAGGCGTGGCTGGGGGACGCCTCCTCTTACACTGTTCTGTGCATCATGTGCTCTTAGGCTTTTGGGGTTGTGTGACTTCCTGGGAGGAAAATCCAACTAGAGAAATCGGTTGCCGGCCGGGATTGCCCATCAACCCGAAAGCACCACGGTGCATCTGGCATTGTACCCAAAGGAGGTTGAGAGGAGAGCCACCGGAGGCTCAGCAAGGCACTGTGGGAGTTCCTGGCTGGAAGGCAGGGTGGGGGCCCTGCCTGCAGTGAGTACGAAGAACAAACGGCATGGGAGGGGACCCTGGGGTGTGGGCGGGGGGTGCCAGGCAAGGCCCAGTGGGGACCAAGCCCACAACAGCAGGGGTGCACTGGGCACCCGAGAGAGACGGGGAGGGAGGGTGGATGGAGGGGAGGCCACACTTGAGTGACTGGACATCACAGGGGCAAGTCCCAGGGGTCCCAAGTGGCAGGGGGCCCTGAAGCAGGTCTGCACCCTCTGGGGTCCTGCTGGGGCCAGACCAGCTCTCGCGGCTTCTCTGAAAGCCTCCACCCCAGCTCTGAGCCTCCCTGAAACACAGGACCAACCCCAATTGCCAACTAGAGCCAGATTGGGTCTTTCGATCCTCCTCAAGGTGCCAGCAGAGTCCCATGGTTGGGTGTGGTGGTGGCTTTTCCAGAGACAGGGAGTCTCTTCCATGGCCTTGCTTCTGAATAAAGTCGGCCCTGGGAGGAGGGGAGGGACCTGCATGGGGCCAGAAACCCGCTCTAAGGGGACGCAGTGGCAGAGGCAGCGATGTCCTCGAACCCCATTGGATGACCACGATCTCAGGGCACAGACTCCCCCCAAGGCTCTGTGCCTCCCATGCTGTGAGCTCCCTGAGGATAGAACACCTCTGCATCAGGCCTGGTGTCTCTGTGGGACAGATGCGCTTGGTTGGAGGCCCCCTGGGTGGTGTGGCCGGGCAGGGTGGGGCCCGTGGACCCCAGGCCTTCACAGAGGCGACTCACCTCCCTAACGGCATCGTCCATCTGCTTCAGCTCCTCGTAGCGATCTCGGGACTCCCACAACGGCTGCAGCATGAGCTCCTCAACCACGGGGAAGAGCTGAGAGAAAAGATGGCTGTCAACAGGCTGTCATCCTCGCGGGAAGCGCATCGTGGGAAACCAGCCGCCCTGGAGACATGATTCCGTCCAGGGTCACGGCAGGGGCAGAATCCAAGGTGCTCCAGGCGCGAGGCTGGCTGCTCAATGGCTCCTGGGAGCCTGCGGGGACAGAGCACCCACCTGCCTGTTCTGAGTCCCGCTGTTTCCAGCTCTCACACTTCCCACGAGGACTGGCAGAAGCCGCTCCCTCCTTCTGCCTCCCAGAACCCCAAAATCCCTCCGTGGACTCTCTTCTCCCAAATGCCAACCTCGCCAACCTCACCCCCCAGACTCTGGGCAGCCACGGGTGGGGGGAGTGAAGGGACCCCGCACGTGGCCCGGGACCCCCTCTGCCCGCACCACCCTGGGGCCTGGCCCCACCTGTGGCTCTGCCTCTTGCCTGCAGTGCCCACGGCCCCGGGTCCACCTGGTGAGCATGCTTTGTCTTTGAGACTCAGCTCTGAGGGGGCTGCCTCTCCCTCTGAGGAGCCCCCTCCTCAGTCCCGGGAGGCACATCCCCTGCCTCCCTGCCCCCCGGGGCCCTGTGCACACAGCCCCCAGCCCCAGCCTGCTCCTGCAAGGGGGAGGGCAGGCCCACCATCGCCACTGCTGGCTGGCACCTGCCGCCTGTGGGGTAAGAGTGCTGTGGGGCTTGAGAAAGGGTGCGCTGAGGTAGTTCTGGAAGGTTGCTGAGAACAGCAAGGGGGGCCCAGGCCAAGGCAGGCTGGGCTCAGAGCTGGAGGCTTGAAGAAGGTGGGACCAGGAGCCACGGGCCTCTCTGGTAAGGCAGAAGTGCCCAAGAGGATGGGCGACGGCCCAAAAAGGCAGGTGGTTTGCCCTGTGCTGGGGGCAGTGGGGAGCCATGGAGAGAGGCAGAGACTGTCTCCTTACTGAGGATTAATGTGGTGATCGCTGTGGGGGTGGGGGAGATGGGGGCGGGCAGGTCAGAAAGTTCTTCTGTAGGCAGAGATGAGAGGTGCTGACAAGGCCCTGCTGGTGCCCTGGGTGGGGGGGTTGGGGTGGCTCCAGAGACACGGTGCAGGAGGGCTGCCTGGCCCAGGAAGGGGCAGCGAGAGGCTCTGTGGTTCTGCGGCTGGGTCACTGCTTGGGCTGGGGGATGGGCACGGAGGCCAGGAGGGGTGGGGGGCGGTCTGTTTGAACACGCGGGTGTTAGGTGTGGTGGGCTTCGGGTGAGTGTCAGGTAGGCGGCTACTGCACATGTGTGTATATTTGAGTGTGTGTCCATGTGAGTGTGTCCGTGTATCTGTGTGAGTGTATGTCCGTGGGAGTGTGTGTCTGTGTGTGTCCATGTACCTGTGGGAGTGTGTGTCTGTGGGAGTGTGTGTGTGTCTCTGTGTGTGTCCATGTGCCTGTGTGAGTGTGTGTCCGTGGGAGTGTGTGTGTGATGTGAGTGTGTCCATGAGGCTGTGTGTGTGTGTGTCCGTGGGAGTGTGTGTCCATGGGAGTATGTGTGTGTGTGTCATGTGAGTGTATGTCATGTGTCTGTGTGTGTCCCTTTGTGTGTGTCCATGTGAGTGCATGTCTGTGAGTGTATCTGTGTCCATGTGAATGCACACTTGTATTTCTCCCTGCTGGGTCACCAGCTTGCGGAGGTGGTCATTCACCTTGGTCACTGTCTCAAACATCGGGATCAGGACGAACTTGATGAAGCCAATCTGGGCTGTGGCTTTGGTCACTTTGTCCCGGTCCATGAATGGGGCCACGGGGAGGCCCTCTGACTTCTCGCGGTCACTCTGCAGGGAAGGTACCGAACATGATGTTAAAGAAAGAAACACTTGTGGAATCTGAGAGCTTCAAGGATCACTGCTCTCAGTGGAAGAGAAAAACAGCCAACATGCTAGCAGAATCGCCCACATCACAGATGGTAGTGACCACGTGGGAGATGAGGGCGCTGTAAGTGCCAACCAGGGGCCCCCTGAGCCTGCACGGCGTGTCCAGGGGAGGGGAGGACGGCTCCAGGCCCTGCTGGCTGCTCAGCAGCAGAGCAGCTTGTAGACCAGCACCCCCCACCCTGCGACCCCCTCATCCTGGCCCCAGGCTCATCAAGCTGCTCTAGCGAGAGGCTTATTGTCCCTTCTGACATTTTCCGTCTTAGGCTGGCTTTGCTTCCTATCCCAGAGTGTCCACAGCCATAACTGTTTGGTCTCATGCACCCAGGGGCCCCCACTGGGTGGGGGGAGTTAATCAGTGGTAACAGGGGTGCTAACATGGTGACAATTTGACATCGGCTTTTCCTGCTCGTCCCTGTCTTGTGTGTCTCAAATTACAACCCCACGCGTTTCTGGCGTGCCCCTGCTGAGAAGGCTTCTAGAAGCACTGACACTGGCCACCTTGGTGCCTCTGTCACATTTCACACAGGAACCCAGTTAAGGGGCTAAAGAGCCCCAGGAGGCGTGGCCTGTGCGACACTCTTACCTGCATGAAATATTCCTCCAACAAACAGTCCACCCATGGTTCTGCCACCTCCATGGGGCGGACCTCGTTAGAGATGTCACAGCATTTGATCAGTATCATCTTCAGCTGAAAGAAGAGGTCTGGACTCAGCTGTGCAGCATGGGACGTACCTCGCTGGGCTCTAGGTCTGGTCTTGCCATCAAAGGCCGGCAGGGAGGAGGGTGGGCAGTGCGGGTGGAGAGGAACTGAACTTTGCTGTGCCCCCTCCCCCCAAAAAGGGCACACTTCCCACTGCAAGGGGAGGAGAACAGGGCATCACCACAGCCCCAAGGATCAGACTCTTTCCTGGAGGGGCCTGAGTAGCAGGAAAGCCCCTTTAACATATGGACGTTTTGTCTTATGAACCACATACTGCAAAGCTCACAAGTATCTCTTTGATGTTGACGATACATAAAAAATATAGACAGACAGTGCTGTCAGGAGGCAGAGGTTTAAACGGTCATGAGAAGAAACCCTGTGGGCCTGCTGAGCGCTGAAGAAGTGCGTTAGACACACAGGGCGAAGGGGACCCTCACAGAGCAGCAGGGAGCGTGCCCACCGGCCTCGGTGACAGGGACAGAGTAAAGGGAAAATGTGTGATTAAACAGTTAATTCCCAGGGGGCTCAAGTGCTAAAGAATCCATCTGCCAATGCAAGAGATGCAAGAGACATGGGTTTGAGTACTGGGTCGGGAAGATCCCCTGGAGAAGGAAATGAAAACCCACTCCAGTATGCCTGGAGAATCCCATGGACAGAGGAGCCTGGCAGGCTACGGTCCAGGGGGTCGCAGGGTCAGGTATGACTGAACACGTGCATGTGCGTGCACACACACACACACACACACGCTCTAACGGATTATATGTAGAGAAAAAAATACGCAAGACCCCTGTAAGTTAATGATCACTCAAGAAGTGAGTTTTCTTAACCATAAAACCAAGCAGGCTTGCTTAGCAAGAAAACCACGTGATAGAAGCATGGGGACATACCCTCCACCACAAACAACAGTGGCAAGCAACCCACTCCTGCCCAGTGAGCTCAGTGAGGTAATGCCTCCTTGGACACACTCTGCACACGTAAAAGACAATAATTCATGGAAAGGTGACGTCTCAGAGTGCAAGACCCTCGTTGTACTGTGACCTGAGATCATTCTTCCGTGCTGCCGTGACAGTCCCGGCTTAAGCACGTAGGGACAAGAAAAGTCCCCGCACCCCACCTGACGTGGAGGAGGAGCTCATGACGGAAGCGTGATGTCTACTCAAGAACGAGGAAGAAGGTGGGCTTTTCTGCTCTCCCTACGTTTCCTTTGACTATAGGACTGAGCCCACCAAGTTCTCAGGGTGTGGCATCCTCCCACCCACCCACTTGTAAGCCTCACACACATCTTGTTCTAATCACTTATCCATACCTTTGCCTCTCGTTGAATTCTATGCTGAGACATAAAGGACCAAGGCTACTTGGAGCCCCCAGAAACACCACCTGGGGGTTTCATCAGCACCCCACGGTCTGAACACCACGGGGGAGGCAGGGGTGGGAGCCACAGCCCTGCTGGTTGAAGGGGGTGTTGTGGGCCTGTGAGAGCACAGTCACACAAACGTCGGGGCAGCCCTGGATTCTGCCCTCTGTTCCCAAGCCTGGTATTCCCCTGCGTTGGCCGGGCCTCTGCATTTGGAACTGCCTTCGCCCACTTATCACATTAGAATCCAAAGGAGATGGAAGGATGGGAAAGGAATTCCTTTAACCAGGAGAAAGGGTCCTACTGGGGGTTGGGGGGCTTTCCCGGCTAAGCGCTGAGACTTCGCAAATTGGTGTTACTGATACCTCACTCCAGGTGAGGGTATGCATTTTCCTTTGGTTTCTTGGTTCCCAGTCTGAGCTTCGGGGTGGGGCTCGCCCACCAGCCCCCCAGAGAAGGGAAAAAAGCCCACTTACAAGGGTCATGTGTTCCTTGTTGCTGTAGTCAAAATTCTCCACTTTTTCTTTGAAAGAGTCCATGATTTCCGCATGCCTCGCCATGTCAGTGGCCAAGATTAACGTGATCATTCCCTGAGAAGCGAAAGCCAAGAGTTAACACGGGGCATGATCCCAATAATTACTCAGTGGGCACCCACTGTATGCGGAGCCCTCTGCTCACGTCACTTCATTCAGACCTCATGCCAATGCCAGGGGCGGGTACTGTCCTCGTTTTTATAAAGAAACGGAGACTCGGAGAAGCTAAGGAGCTTGCCCAGGTCACAGCTGGCGAATGGAAGCCTGGGGTTTGAGCCCAAGGGTGCCTGATGCAGGCTGCGTCCCCAGAGAAGGCTCCGAGCTCAGGCCCACTAGGAGCATTCAGCTGCAGAGAAGAGGCTCAGCGTGTTTCCTTGTGAAGTCCAGCCGGTTTTAGCCAAGGACAAATGTTTCCTGCCAGTTCACTAATCTAGATATACGGTTTGCTCTTCCTAGATCTTGTTGCTGGAGGTCAATGACCCATTTTCCAAGAGTATTTTTTTCTTATTATCTAATCTGTATGTGACTATATGTGCATATCTTGCTTGGGAACAAAGTCTGATGATAAATAATAGCATTCTTCTATTAACAAATTAGTAAGCAAAAATGAAATGTTTTTAATACAAATATTTTATGATCTTGTTAACCAAATGTTGGTTTAGTAGACATAATGTAATTTGAAACCATGGCCATCCATCAACCTACTCATCCATCCATTAATTTATCTGTCTACCCATCCATCCACTTGTTCACTCATCCATCCAACCATCCACTCGTTCACTCATCCATCCATCCATTCACTTATCTATCCATCCATCCCTCCATCCATCCAAGTGTCCATCCATCTCTCCATACATCCACCCACTTGTTCACTCATCCATCCATCCATTCACTTATTCACTTAGCTATCCGTCCATCCATCCATTCACCCACTTGTCCACCCATCCCACAAATATTTATAGGGAACACCTCTGTGCCGGGTATGATGTTCTACTTCTCTAAGAAAACACCACCAGAAACATCAAATACAGAACTCAAACCAGTCAGTACAGATAAAAAAATGTACTTGGGGAGGGGGCATCACTGGCCTTCTGAATTGTGCAATTTCTCGGTAAGGATGTAATTGTTATTAGTGAAGGATCTACTCTCATGATGAGTTATCCCTCAAGATATTCAAGAACAAAACATTATTGAAAACTGGGACAATGGATTTTACCCCCAGAAAGCGTTAAAGTCAGTTAGGTGTCCGGGGCAGAGGCAGCAGCGTGTCCCTGTGTGGGCAGCAGGAGGCAGGGCGCGTCCCTGGGGGCGTGTCCCCTCCTGCTCTGACTGCTCCTTACATGAGGGGAGGGGGCCAGCTGCCTGGATGCTCTGCGCTGAGTTCCTGGCGGGGCTCCTCACCCGGCAGTCATCAGGAGCGGCACACAGGAGGGCCCTTTCTTTAGGACTCGCCCCCTTACCTGCTCCACAGAAAGACTCTATAACAAATAGAACAACACAGAGCAGGTGCCTGCCATTTCTGTGGGTCCATACACGTGGAAGGGAGGCCAGAAAGCCTGGTGATAACTGCACCAGGAATCGGTGACTCAGCAAGGCCTGCCGTTAAGACCTGGCTGAGCGCTGATTTCCTGGAAGCAAAAGGATGGGAACAGGACTGCAGCTGTCTGCTAAGGCGAGGCTGTCCGTTCTCCAGGAGGAGGGCATTTGTCCTGCCCTGGGCTCTAGTGTGTCTTTATCAGGTGCATCTGGAAGCCAGGCCACTGAGACACTGTGTGGACTCCCACACAGAGGACGTGGCTCCCACCTGTTCGAGTCCCTGGGCTGCCGTGCAAAGTGCCAGACGCAGGGGACAGAGCAGCAGGAAGGCATCTCTTCATGACTCTGGAGGCCACAAGTCTAGGAACCAAGGTGCCCCCTCTGGAGGCTCCGGGGACTGTCCACTCCCTGCCTCTGGCTTCTGGCAGCCCCTCGGCTCCGCGGTTTGTGTCCACACCACTCCCGTCTCCACCTCTCCTGTCACACGGCCTCTGTGTCTCTCCTCTGTGTGTCTCTTATACGGACACTTGTCATTGGATTTAGGGTCCATGTGGATAATCTGAGCTAACCTCTAAAGATCCTAGTTTAATTATAGCTACAAAGATTTATTCTAAATAAGGTTACATTCGCAGCTCCTGGGGGGTCAGGAGGTGGACGTGACTATTTTTTTAGCTGGAGGTGGCTATCATTCAACCCACCTCACCCCTCTGGGATCGCTCTGACATTGTCCCTCCTCTGAACATGCCAGAGGGTGGGGCACAGGGCTGTGCTCAGTGAGACCTGCTGTGTGTGTGCAGGGGGTGTATGTGTGACTTTGGTGACTTGCAAGCCTCTGTCTCTGGACAGGTGGCCGCCCCCATCCCCCGCCCCATGTTCCCCCAGGAGCAGAAAGGTCTCTTCTCTGAAGTGGGATGTGAGGCTGGCTGGTCACGGGGCAGCGGGGGACAAGAGCAGGGCCTAGGGGGCAGTGGTCGGGGTTCTGCCGGGCTGGATGTCCCAGACGTGTCCGTCCAGGACCTGCTTCCTTGGGCGAGTGACCTTGTCTGTGTCAGCCTCAGTTTCCTGGGCTGCGAGATGAGAAAGGACGTATCTCAAAGGGTTAAATTAAATGGTAGTCATGACCTGAAGGTCCATGGAACACTGCCCATGCAGGCCAAGCACACACCTCTTCCTGGGGCATTGTCACCTGGCCTTGGAGAAGGCGTGGAAGGAGGGCCGGCCCCCCAGGATCCTTGTGGGAGACTGGGAGCTCCTGGGAGCCTCAGGCACAGGGAGAGAGGGTGTCTCCTCTCTGGTGGGGCTCACTGTCCCCCAGGGACCCCCACTCCCCAGTGGGCGCGGCATCGCCCCACGCACCTGCCTGATTTGCTTGAAGCCCTCCGGCGACACGTTGGAGAAGATGTTGCACTCGGGCTGGTTGAGAATCTGGAAGGCCACAGCACAGTGGTGGTTCTCCAGGGGCGAGATGTCGTTGTAGCGGACGGCCAGCTCCGTGCGGGCGTTGATCTGGTACCTGGGGTTGGACAGCAAAGGGACCCTCGGGTACCTGCATTCACATGCGAGTGGACGTAGTGGTGCAGGGGCGCGCGTGCTGGTCTAGAGGCTGGAGGCGATGGGGCTGCTGGAGGGACCCCACTCTGCTTGTGCCAGGAACTTACTCCTCCCGGCTCTCCGGGGTCTCAGCTGCCCCTCTGACTAGATACTCCCAAGTCGTTACAGTCCTAACGGTGGACACCACCAATGAACCTCAGGTCCTCCCTGAGGAGGTGCCCTCAAGGTGGTCAGGCCTTTGCCAAGGCACCCTGCAGACACTGTAGGATATGCGAGGAAGGCTAGATGTTGTGGGCACGGGCCCGTGGCTGTCTTGTGCTCAGCACAGCATCTGAGTGTGAACTGAGGGGGTGGACACCTCCTCCTCCGGGCATGGACGTCCACATCCTGGAATCCACTCTGGTCCTGAGTAGCAATAGCATGCTTCCCAGACATGTTGGGCATCATCGCCCACATGGTAAAATTCGCCACACAAATACACAAACTCCACAGAACAACCAAAGTATCACTATGAACGCAAACCAGCAGCACTGGGCCTGGACTCTGGCAGGGACATGGGGTGGAACTCTGCCTTCGCCCCGAGGCAGGAGTGGATCAATGTTCCAGCAAAGCCTGGCCCATCTTCCTGGCCCCACGGCCTGCCCTGGACCCTCCCTGCCTCCTCGTGTCCATACCCCTGTTCTTGCTGTCACTGCCCTTGTTCTGTCTCATTCCTGCTGGAAGCAGGCTGGTGAGACTGCCCTTAGGGGAGTGAGATCCAGAGACTGGGTGGGGGTCTGCCCCTCCCGGTCCATGGGTGTATGAACGTCCTTCCCTGCTGCAGGAGGCAGGGAGCTCTGCTGCTGCCAGGCCTGCCGTGTAGACATGTATACGCAGACCTGCAGCCAGGACCACAAAGGGCTGAGGCAGCCCCCTGGGGTCCGGTATCCTGCTGGGAAGGCCTGGCCCTGGACAAAGTCCTTGGTGGGAAGGCTGCGTCCTACAGAGGTGGGGTGGAGCTGGGGGCTCAGGAGTGCTTCGCTGACAGCTCCCGCTGGGAACTGGCAGGGGGTTGAGCTGAAAAGCTCAACTCTGACACCCAGAGTGCCCTTGATAAGAGAAAAGGACCATGTACATACGTGTTGTTGTAGCCTGGATGATCCAAGTCGTGGCAGATGGCCGCAGTCATCAGGACCAGGATGTCCATTTGCGAAAACTTCTCCTGGATCAGAGAGAGGATTTGGTGGGTGAGAAGGGGGCTGGCAGGGGGTGGGGCAATGACACAGGGGGATGAAGCTCCCCCAGCTCTTGCCTCTCCCTGGGGTGGGGGGTGGGCACCCACTTGTTCATTGACAAACTGGAGGGGTGGTGTTTCCCCAGGTGGTGGAGGAGCTGCTGCCCCAAGCTCCCCTCCAGGTGGGATGTTCCCCAGACATACCCTAAGCTCCCCACAGGCGGGATGCCCCCCAGACCCACCCTAAGCTCCCCTCTAGGTGGGAAGCCTCCCAGACCCACCCTAAGCTCCCCTCCAGGTGGGATGCCCCCCAGACCCACCCTAAGCTCCCTGCAGGCAGGATGACCCCAGACCTGCCCTAAGCTCCCCACCAGCAGGGATGCCCCCCAGACCTGCCCTAAGCTCCCCACCAGGAGGGACGCCCCCAGACCCACCTGCAGCCTGCAGCACCAGATCATGCTGTACATCATCTGGGCGACGCAGAAGCAGTGCCGGAAGTTGTGGAAGGGGTTGTTCCTGTAGTTTTCCTGCACGCACAGCTGCGGGACGAGACAGTCCAACCTGTGCCCACCGCCCACCCTCCTCAAGCTCCCCGCACCTTCTTCCCGATGCCAGCTCTCGACTCCCACCCGGTCCTCATCCAACTGCATTCCCGCTTCCTGGGGGTGAGGATGAGGGAGGGGTCCAGGGGTGTCCAAGGGCCACATAGGGGAAGGTGTCCCCAGGGGACCCACAGTGGGGTGTGAAGCTGGGGCAGGGCAAGGGGGCTGCGTGTGGGGTGCCAGGTCCCCAGCCACCATCTAACCTTCCACAGGCTTTAAAAAAACCCATTTGTTTATTTGGCTGTGTCGGTAACTGTAGCATGCATGATCTAGTCCCCTGACCAGGTATGGAACCCGGATCTCCTGCACTGGGAGCAGAGTCATAGCTCTGGACCACCAGGGGAGTCCCTTTCCACAGCCTTCTAACCTTTGGCTCTGAGCAGCATTTTATTAAAAAGAAAGATCTGTTGAAAAACATACACTCAGTCACACATCCACACCCCTCCCCCCCACGCACACCTCACTCACACACGCACACACACACACACACACACACACACACACACACACAGCCCCCTCCATGATGCAGGCACCAGCACTCACACATGAGCACACACACACGTACTCCACACACATTGGCACACACATGTATACACCTGCATAGCACCCCCTCCCTCCCTACACACATGCTGCTTAGAACACACTCTTCACCTGACTCTCCCTGGTTCCTACTATTTTCTCCCTCACAGACAGAAGCTTAGGAGCAGAGAGTGTCTGGTTGGGGATGGGTCCCCGCAGGATTCTCATAGGAGTGTGGCCTTTGTCTGCAGGAAGCCCAGGCCCAAAGGAAGGTACCCATGGTCCATTCCCAGGAAACTCGATGAAACTGTGCTCAGGTGACGGCAGGGGCCCGACACTCACCAGCCACCTCTTGAGCGTGATGGGGTTGATGCTGAAGTCCCTGACCAGGCCCAGGTCGTGGTACATGTGCTCCAGGCAGCTTAGCATCTGCAGGCGCAGGAGCAGAGGGACGGTCAGCAGTGTGGCGGGCTGGGCCCCAGGGGAGTCCTCCCCTCCCTGAGGGCCGCAGGAGCAGAGGGACGGTCAGCAGCGTGGCGGGCTGGGCCCCAGGGGAGTCCTCCCCTCCAGGGGGCCCCAGGACCCAAGCCTGCTGACTAGGGGGTTTCAGCACCCCCAGAAGGGGTGTGGGGGCTTTGAAAGAGCAGTCGGGGTTAGAAGTCAATGGCATTCTCTACAGGAGGGACAGTGACCAGATGAAGTGACGCTATCCCCAAATGACCACACTGGAAGTGACTTGACTTATTTATACACACAAGCACCCATCTCGATGGGTCAGGATCCTGGCCTGAGGTTCTGAGAGACACCTCCAATTCCCGCAGACCCTGCAAGAGCCCGAGGCTGGGAGCTGAGGAGCCGAGGAGCGGCGCTGACAGATATCCATCCCAAACCCGTCTCTTCGGGCCCCCAGGGGCCCTGCTGGGATGCAGTTTCTTATGCATGAACCAAAGTGTCTGGAAGGCGAGCTTCCTTCTGGGGAGCACTGCCTCCCAAACCTCATTTCACTGAGCCGCCTTCTACAGAAATCCCCGTTCAACTTGATGTTGATTTTGCTTCCAGGCCCAGAGAGGATTTACTGTCACGGTTGCAATCTATTTAAATGCCACTCAGAACTTTGAAGCTTAATCAAGCCAAGAAGAAGATTAAATGATCTTTAAAAAGTGAGAGCTTGACAAAGTGGGCTCTGCTTTCTGGGAGAAGAGCCCAGGGAGACGGGAGGTCTCAGAGTGGGGCTGACTTAGCATCACCTTAGCAGGACACCAGCCCCCGTCCCCCAGCTCCCCGCTCTGGGACCCACACCTGTGCCCCTCAGCCCCAGTGCCCGCCCTGCCCTGCTGTCTGCACAGACGTCCCGTCTGCTCTGTTCACCAGGCAACCTTCTCTTCCCAAAAAGGGTGTATTAAGGACTGAATCATGACCCTTCAATCAAGCTGTCGAGGCCCTGAGTTCCCCTGTGACTGTGTTTGGAGAGAGGACCATTAGGGATATAATTGAGGTTATGCAAGGTCACTAGGGCAGGCGCTAATCTGCTAGGACAGGTGTCTTTATGAGAGGAGATCAGGACACAGACACGCACAGAGGGACGCCCATATGAGGACACAGGAGGAGAAGGCTATCGACACGTGGAGGAGAAAGGCCTCGGGAGGGACCAGCCCTGCCCACACCTGGATCTCGGAGGTCGAGCTTACAGACCGTGAGAAAATAGGTTTCTATTTAACCCCCAAGTCTGCGGCATTTGCTTTGGCAGCCCCAGCAGACCTATTCAGGGAATACAGCTGAAAATCCACTTTTTCTTGTTACAAAATATATGAGAACTAGAAACACTGCAATTTGGGAGAAGTTTTGCAAATCCAATCCTACAATGAAGGGTCAATGAGCTGGCCACGGAAGGAACACCTCTGGAAGCAGACTTGCGTGGCATCACAAAGAACTCACTTGGGAAACTGGAAAACGCATCAGCCCTGCAGTGGGGGCCCGGGAGGATGTCCAGATGGAAAGTCCTTGAAGGGGCCACATGCTGGTCTTCCTTGAGGGGGCAGCCCAGACACAGACTGGGTGCCAAGGTTTGGAAACCGGGGCTTTGAAGGAGCCCTTGACAGGACACGGGGAGTGCAGGGTCCTGGCGTGAGGGCGGGAGGGCTGGTGTCCAGGCTGGTGGCCCGGTCACCCCAGTTTGGCTGGCAGCATGAACACCTAGTCAGGGTCTAGGCATCCAGAGCTGCTCATGCCCTCACCATCCTGGACCAGAGGGGCTGTAGCTCTGACACCCCTGCTCCCTGCCACACTGGCCCATTCGTGGCTGCAGGCAACCCCGCAGAGCTGAAATGTTTGCTGTGAAATCAGAGTCAAGAGGCGGTGGTGATCGGCAGATGAAACCATCTGGCGCCACTTATGTGGTGGCTTCAGAGCAGGAGGGACATGTCTGTACATCTGCTCCCATTATGGCAGCTGTGGACGCTGCAGCAGGTCCTGGGCTGGCAGCTGGGTGATGGTGAGCGTGGAGGACACATGAGACGACAGCGAGGTCCCGCAGCCTTCAAGGCAGGGCTGGGCAGATGCAGAGCTGTGGGGGCGCTCAGAGGCTGGCCCTCGAGAGAGTAGAGCAGCATGAGGTCATCTCCCCGTCTGGTCTGTGATCAGAGGACACTCGGCTGGGCCCTGGGTGATGCAGGGCGCATCACCCCTGCGTGGAGGGGGGTAAGTGAACCACCACCACCCGGGAGCTCTGATGTCTCGGGGGGTGGCCAGATGCAGGGCTGGGGGCCACTCGGGCTGCTGAAGCTTTCAGATGTGTCCTTGTACCTGTTCATCTTTGCTGCTCATACTCCAAAATTCATGGCACCCCCAGAGGCCAGGGCTCCTGTCTGTGAGCACTTCTGGTTTGCCACCTCGGGCAGGGAGACACTTAACAGAAGCAATGGAACCCTCCCCAGGCTCCCTGGGGGCGTGGAGGTGTGCTGGTGAAACCCTGGGGCTAGATGACGGCCACTCAGGCCAAGCACACCTGCAGGGGCGCTGCCTCCCTCCCCTTAGCCCTGCCCTGCCAGCACCTGCTCATACATCCCACAGGTGGAGTGATGAGGGCAGAGAGGCCGCCTCCCCCTGGTGGATGTGGGGATCCTTCCACCTCTGACACGAAGGTGGAGCGTTCCCTCTCTGGCCACAAGCAGCCTGTGTTCTGTGGAGACAGGAATGGCAGGGTTCTGCCATCAGGGCCCCAGCTTTGCTCTTTCTCCCCGTGAGCTAAGGTCAAAATGACTACAGGGAGCGTGAGATGTGCTAAGAGCAGCACTTGCCCACCTTCTGGAAACAGGGGTGTGTGTTCTAAGCTCCCATGGGCCCACTTGCTCGTGGACAGGCCAGCAGGGTCCCCTGTTCAGCGGGAGCTACTGGGACAAGAGGCCGTCACGCTTTTCCTGGAACACCTGACTCTTCCCCTCCTGCCCTGCTTCCCTCCACCACGTCCGTCTTCAATCAAGCACTGATCCGGCAGGTGGCACTTAGAACAGCCCCTCCTCCCTGAGCCCAGCTCCAGTCCTGCATGCTGGTTGGTTGGACGTTTTGGAGCACCCGTGCCATCCAGCTGCTCTTCTCAGGGTGGACCGGGTTGGGTGGAGGTGAGATCTGTGCTTCCCCGCCCCTCTTGCTGGGGCTTTTCTTATCCCAGGAGACCACGCGAGTGACAGTGGTTCACGCAGGAGAGTTCAGGGTGCACGATCCATTTCCCGGACCTGCAGGGAAGTCGCTCTGCCGCTCTTGTCCAAGAGCATGAGCCTTTCTGCGTTCCTGCATGACCGAAAAGCTGGCGAGAATCTGCTGCTTTCAGCGGCCTGAGGTCTATGTGGCTTTGTGATTTCTTGGGGTTCAGAGAGAGGAGGGTGTATCTGACATTCTTAGGTAATAGACTAAACAAACAACAATCTCCATGCCTGTGTTTTCTCAGCAAAAGGGAAATTTAAAAGAACTGTCATGCTGTAAGAAGTTACTCTGAGTCCTTGAAGGCTTCCCTGGTGCCTCACGTGGTAAAGAATCCACCTGCCAATTCAGGAGACCCAGGTTCGATCCCTGGCTTGGGACAATACCCTGGACAGAGGAGCCTGGCAGGCTGCAGTCCATGGGGTCACAAGTCAGACACGACCGAGTGACAGATCATGGGTCCTCGAGTCCTTATGGCTCCCCAGGCTGACCACTCTCAGCGGGACCTCAAGTGGGAGCCCCCTCCTGAAATAATCCTGAAGCCTGGAGGCTCACTCCCACGGGGGCTCAGCAGCTGCCCTGGGGGATCAGGATGCGGCCCAGTGGGGGGGTGTGGGGGCGTTTCTGAGCACCCAGATCCTGATGTGAGGCACTGCTGCTCACGTGCTCCTTGGTTCTGGCTCAGGGCCTTCCCGAGCCCAAGGGGCAGCCTGGCTGCAAAACTGGGGAAGCAAGTTAAAAGGAAGAGAAGAGAGAGGAGAAGAGGGATGGGGATGCCTCCCGTCTGGTCCCTGAGGCTGGCGCCCATTCCGATGGCTCTCACACTCACCTCATTGGGCTCCCAGAGCCAGACGTCGAAGGTGGGCTTCCGCAGGGCATCTATGGTCTCAGGGGACAGCAGGTACTGGAGGGACAGGGAGCAGTGTGGGCTGGCTCCGGCCTCTGTGCTGGACAAAGGCCTGCCACGCCTTCTCCATGTCGTCCCAACCCGTCTCAGGACACCTGGGTCCATTCTCAAGGCCACACCCACGAGAGTTCTGGAGGGGGCAACGCTACAGGGACGGACACCCCACCGGTGTGGGCTGGGGCTGGGGGAGTGCTTCAGGACTGACCGAGCAGGGGCCGAGGGGGCATCTGGGGGAGACACAATGTTCACCCCTGATCGTGGTGGAGGGCATGTGACCATGTAAGCCTGTCACCCTTGAGAGTGCTCCACACCTGCAGAGAGTGACCCTGACTGTGTGTCAGTGACATCCCGAGAAACCTGACTTTAAAAAATACAATAAAGTGAAATCAAGGGGAAAAAAATTGGCATACATTCAAATACTGGCTAAGAGGCTATTTTGAGGTTTGTTTTGGAGCCTGGCACCAGTTCAGCCGCGGGCTGTCACTGCACAGCTTGTGGGCTCTACGGAACACTGGAGTTTAGGTTACGTTGTCAGAGGAAACAGCAGACCGTAGACACAAGACAGTCGCGGTGTTTGGGAATTAAATCCAGTCATCGCCTAGGTCTTTCTGTTTGTGTTTTTAGAAGGAACCTCTGTGGAAGATGGGTGCCTTTTGTTCAGGACCCAGGCTGGGCCTTGTGACTCCCAGGGCAGGGTCCCAAGGCGTGGGCCGTGTATTCCTATGGGAAAGGGCACTTGGGTCCACATGATGACCTCGGACAACATTCAGCATGTCTTTCATATCCGAGTCAGGGAGACCCCTGGCAGCTCTGGAAGGCTCTTTGCTGCGGTGGGAACGGTGGTGGGTTGGGGGTTTGGCCTTGTGCATGGCCGGCAACCCCAGCCCCCTGCCCCCGTCTGGAGGGTCTTGGTCTTGGCAAAGTCCAGATCTTAGTGGGCAAATATGTAAAACTCAGTTGGGCCAGGATCCCGCTCAGTCTCCAGCTGAAGGCATTGTGAGATGGAGGACCACTATCATGGGACCCGTCTTTTGTAGCTGTTTTGAAGACCTTCCCGATTCCCAGGGCATTGCCTGCTCTAACAAGGGCCTCTCTCCTGTAACTGATACATCCTCTGTGACCCAAAAGCAAAACTTCTCATAATAACTACATATTGTTCAGGGACGGGAGATGCAATGAAGCAGATTATAAATAATTTAGTTAAAAATGAAAGTTCTTTCAAGTAACATTTGAGTGTCAGCCGTTTGTTCACCAAGTTGGCGATGGGGGTTGGGTGGATATCAGCGAGGAGCTATGATCTCCTGGCAGTAAGCTGTGGTCTGGGACCACTTCTGCTAAACAAATGTCAACGAGAAAATATATTCTGCCTAAGAATAATAGAAGCGTGCCATGGCCAGGGCCCTGGCGAGAGCTGGCTTTGCAAACGTGCAGACTGCAATGGGGCTGGGGAGGCCAGGGCGGCCCTGGGTGGGGCCAGAGGTGGTGGGGGGGGTGTGCCCTGAGGCTGTGGACACAGATGGTGGTTTCTTCACAGGCAGGCTGTCATCTTACCTTGGGGTAAGAGGGGACATCGCGTCGTGGCGTCAACTTTTTGGTGTTATCCAAAAAACTGTACTTGCAGGGACAGCTGGTCCTGAAGAGAAAAGCAAAGATTACTTCTGGCACCGCCACCTTGGCCTTGGTGTCGCCTGGGCAGCTAACTGTGGGGACCTCATTGGAGCCCAAACAACAAACCCCAGAGTTGATGGGCATGCACACACTGCTATATTTAAAATGAGTAACCAACATGGTCCTACGGTATAGCACAGGGGACTCTGCTCAACGTTACGTGGCAGCCTGGATGGGAGCGGGGGTAGAATGGATATATACATGTATGGCTGAGTCCACTCGCTGCTCACCTGAATCTATCACCACACTGTAATTGGCTTTACCCCAACACAAAACAAAAAGTTTAAAATACATAAAAAAAGAGTTAGTACATGAAGAAAACCTAGCACAGCGCCCTGCACGTAGTAGATTGTAAATAATTATTGACAGTGCTAAAAAACACCCCAAACTCAATCCAACCTGAACCCCACAAATGCCTTTTGTCTTATTTGTTCCAGAAAAATAAACCACAGAGCCAGAGACGTGTCACTGCTAAACCCCAAGGACCCCTGCTGGACCTCTTGAGATGATACTGAGCTCTCATAAAACACGTCATCTTCACTTTAGAGAGGCTTCTAAAAATCTTTTTCTCATGAGGTGGGTAAGACACGTTTACTCTGAAAGTTAAAAAACCATAGAAGTAAAGTTAAAAAACTAGGAAGTCCCATTTTACCCACTTCTTTCCTCTAAATCTCACACCTGGAAATGCCTTCTGTTAAGTTCGGGGCATCCTTCCAGAACCTTCCTCGGCATGGACACACACGGGCAACCCCCGATTCTTCTCAACAAGGGTGGAATTGTACTGAGCTCGCTCTCTGGCAGCTTGCCTTTTCCACTAACATGTCACAGACGCACTGCTGATGTTTTAGAGAGCTCAACCTCATCCAAAAGCATATCCTCCTTGGGCGCCAGGGTGCGGTGGACCACAGCCATCAACCCCTCCCATGAAGGACTCTGAGGATGCCCCACCTTATACACACGCTGAATGTGCTGTCTGACTCCGTTTCATTATTTAACATCGAGGCAACAAGAACGGAACAAATGGAGCCCGCTGGTTTTGGAGGGAAGCCCTCTTCTAACGTCAGGGCCGGGTGTGCTGGCCTGTGGGGACACATTTGGGGGCTGCAGGTGGGGGCTGCTCCAGGAGACCTGGGCACCTTAACTCCTTTTGAAGGAACTCCCAGTCCCCCAAAAAAAGGGAACCCGGGAGGTGTCTAAACTCTGCCCTCCTCCTGCCCTGTGTGAGATTCCCAGGCAGGGGACGGGGCCAACACAGAAGCCCGTGCAGCTCTACAGATAACGTTTCATCTCCTGGGAGAGCAATTCATATTGTATTGTAAAAGCCATAAAGAAACCCATATCCTTTAAGCCGCAAGCCTCCACTGGGGAATTTACTTTAAGAAAAGAATTAGATGCAAGCAAAGGGCTCAAAGGTAGTCACCACAGTGTTATCTATTGCTGCAAAAACCAGAGTAGAAGCTACCTGAATGTCCCCCAGTGGGAAATAATTTAAATTATTACGGTACCTTGACAGGGAGGTCTGTTATGTCATCTCTAATTACAAGTATTATGTGAAGCCAGGGAATTTGGGGTGAAAAGGGAAAAAGAAACGTTGCCTACAGTATATCCTGAAAAGTAATAGAGAACAATTTACCAAGAAAAGAACCCATTCATTTGGTGAGTGAGAATGAGTGCTGGACCAAAGCCTTCAGAATGTCTGAGGCTGCATTTTGATCTATTGATTGTTTACAATTCTGTAAGTGTAAAAAAAATTACAACGCGGTATTTCATAGTTGTTTTTCAAAACTGGGTCTCTGTACACAGCAGAACCTCTGGGAAGCTCTGGACTGGATTTCAGCTGGGAGCACTGTGGTTGCTGCAGTTATTACCGACTCTTCCCTACCACCAGTATCGTCTGCAGGTTTGACGAGGAGGCTACATCACGTGCAAACTCAGAATAACACGCCTGGTCTTTTTTGGAAAAAGAGGCTCAGTGTGATCTTCTCAGTGTGCCACTGCTTCTTCCCTCCATCCGACGCCTGGGAGAATCGTCCAAGGTGCTTAGGACAGCTTCGTGTGTGGAGGGAGATTTTAAGACAGCCTGAGCAAAAGAGGAACAAAGTGAACCAGGAAAACGCGCCCACCAGACGATGTCCGGGATCGCCCTTGTACACGAGAACTTCCACTGACACACGTCTGAGCAGTGAGAGCTTGTCTACGCTCTGAAGACCACGCGCAGGATTGTCATTACTCTTCTCGTGCTTTTACCTCTTCTGAACCAACATCTGCATGCGTGCTGGGCAGGCTGGTTGTGCACCCTTCCCAGGAGGGCTGCGTGAGCTTTTGCCATCTAGGATGGTTTGACTGCTGGGATCTCTCTGCTTGCTCGAAAACCCCAGCACTGGGAGGTCCCGCCAGGGCCTGCCCACGTCAGCCAGGTGCCCCTGCCAGCTCCCTCTGTGCCCGTTGCCACGGGAACCAGCATCCTCCAGCTGACAGAGCCTCTGGCATGGTGTTTCTCCTTTTCTATTTGGGGCTGGTTTTTGCTTTTGTGTTCTGCGCCCCCAGCCCTCCCTCTCCTGGGGCTCAGCCCAGTGGTCAAGGCCATGTGTTTGGGACAGAAGCAGAGATGGTGGGCTCCAGGGCCCTTGGATGCTGCCCTGAGGGTTCCCGCAGAGCCCCGTTGGGATGAACCTTCCGGCTCCACTCTGTGGACACGTGCTCAGCGAGGTTGGACCTTGCCCTACAGCTGGGCGGGCGATTCGCCTTCTTTCCTCTTGGGGAAAAGCCAAGAGAAACCCAAGGCCTAGGTCTCAGGGGACTCTTGCCTGCTCCGAGGGTGTCTGTGGGTCTGAGTCTGATCCAACCCAACCACTATCCTGTTATTCCCTGGGGAAAGATGGTTTTGGTCCATGCAGACCCCTGGCTCCAGGGCCACACTGTGGTGTGCTCATGGGTGGGTGAAGGTGGTCATCACTTCAGACTCATTGACCACCTGAGCGGGTACAGAGCTGGGCTCACCCAGACTGGGACATTTATTCCTCTCTCAGCCCCATCATAGGCAGGACCACTGCCCAGCTGGGCTGACATCGTCAGAAAGAGCTGCTCAGCGGTGTCATCCCAGGTAACAAAGCTGGTCCCAGGTAACAAGCCAGGTCCCGGAACACTGAATGGCCTGACCCTCTGTGTGATTAGTTAGAATGGAACCCTGCCATCAACAGAGACTGAGTAGGGCAATGCAAACGACTTACCCTCCGTCTGAGTCAATTTCTCCATATAGAAAAGGGCAGGGCTGTTTGTATGGGGCACAGAGGGCCGCTGGGCTCCTGGGCCAGGGTCCCAGGTGGGTGATGCTGCTGTGGATCAGACCTACGCACAGGAGGCTAGATTTCCTTTTTCCGATTCTGTTGCAATGTTTGAGACTTTACGCTACTCTATTTTTGAATGAAGAGTTACAATTACTTGTCTCTCACCTACATGGCTGCTGTGAAAACCACTGGCTGAGATGACATCGCTCTAGGCTTGGTTACGACACAGGGAGGGCACCTCTTTGGATTACCGCAGCACCGTGAGCTCCAAGAATGCACTTCTGGCAGGGGGAGGCATACAGAAGGGGCTTCAACACTTGGATGAGCCCAGCTCTCTCTGCCCCAGGGGGGCACCTGCAGGGGACATCTCATCTCCCCTGTGCTCTGAGATCAGGCGAGTCTTCTCCACGTGGTGTGCTTTGTCCCCTTTGTGTCCTCATACCCTGAGGTCCTAATAGCACCTCTGGCTGTGACCTCATTTGGAACAGGGCTGTCACAGATGTAATGAGGTCAGATCGGCCATGCTGGAGGAAGGCGACCCCTCACCCGGTATGACTACTGTTGTTCAGTCACCAAGTCATATCTGATTCTTTGCCCCCACCCTCAGCCCCAACCTCCCCATCGACTGAGGCAGGCCAGGGTTCCCTGTCCTTCACTATCTCCTGGAGTTTGCCCAAGTTCATGTCCACTGAATTGGTGACGCCATCCAACCAACTCATCCTCTGTCACTCCTTCTCCTCTTGCACGCAATCTTTCCCAGCATCAGGGTCCTTTCCAATTAGTCAGTTCTTCGCATCAGGTGGCCAAAGGATTGGAGCTTAAGCTTCAGCATCAGTCCTTCCAGTGAAAATTCAGGGTTGATTTCCTTTAGGATTTACTGGTTTGATCTCCTTGCTGTCCAAGGGACGCTCAAGAGTCTTCTCCAGCACCACAGCTCATAAGCATCCATTCTTCGGGACTCAGCCTTCTTTACTGTCCAGCTCTCACATCCATGTGAGTTGACTGGTGACAGGGAACACTTGGACAGAGATAGACACACACAGAGAAAGGCCATGCGGAGTCAGAGGCAGACCCTGCAGTGATGCCCTTCAAGCCAAGGAGCCCCAAGAATCACTAACACCCCCAGAAGCTGGAAGAAAGGCCTGGAACAGGTCCCCCGAGAGCCTTCCTGGGGAGCCTGGCCTTCCTGACAGCTTTGGTTCAGACTTCTAATGCTCAGAACTGTGGGAAAAGAAACTACTGTTTTCAGCCCCCCGTTAGTGGTACTTTGTTACAGCAGCCACAGGAAACTAACACAACCCGGGTGAAATTCTGATTTTTCTCTTGCAATCCGAATGGCCAGTGCATGTCAGAGACCATACCGGAAGCACTGCCTCGCCCCTGCCCGCACCGGGCTCTGTACAGAAGAGGGCGCCTGCAGCCTGGCGGGGGCTCATGACTCACCCTGGCTGTTCCAGGGAGGTGGCAGGAGTCAGTCATTTGAGAAGGGATGAGAGGCTGCATATAAAACCCCTTCCTACCATGTGCACCTTCAACTAACCTGTGTGCTCAGTTGCTACATCATGTCTGACTCTTTGCAACCTCATGTACTGCAGCCTACCAGGCTCCTCTGTCTATGGGCTTTCCCAGGCAAGGGTACTGGAGCTGGTTGCCATTTCCTTTTCCAGGAGATCTAGTTTGGATCTTCCCGACCCAGGGATGAAACCTGCATCTCCTGCGGTGCAGGACTCTTTACCACCGCGCCACCTGGGAACCAACTATACCTCAAAAAAGCCGACCTGTGTCCCACAAGTGCTCTGTGGGCTCCATGGATGCAACATGTTTGTGGGTGAGGTGATTCCACAAGGGAAGGTGGGGGACGGGGCCCAGAGCGCACCCCTGCCCCCTCTCGCTGCAGCAGACATGGCACTGGGCCACAGGCAGCCCGTCCCAGGCTGGTCTCAGAGAATCCAAACGAGATGACAAGTATGACACGGATATGGCATGGTCCTGGGAAGACACGCCAACGTGGCTCTGAGCCCATCGGGCTAGTCCCGAGCCCACCCCGAGGCTGCCAGCCTCACCACTCTCTGGCGGGACCACCAGCTTCCCTGTCCCCTCCTGGCCCAAAGGCCCCGCACTCAGCCACCCTCCCCACTAAGCAGGTTGCCCTCAATTTTGAAAATTCCGACAATCACCTTCAGGGTGTCAGGTGGCCTTGTAAGACGATCCAGTGTGTTTGCACAGGGCTGTGAGTGGGCCCAGGAGTCCTGCTAAGTCCCATTAGGCCCAGTGTAACCTCAGGCACCTTAGTGGCATGGCGTTCTGGGGGTGACAGGCCACATCGTCACCAGGCGGGCTCTGGACGGGTGACCGTGGGCATGAAGCAACCCCGGAGGGCAGACAGGCGGAGCTGGTCGCGTCAGAAAGCACCCAGCACAGCCCTGCACACAGTCCACACTCCACGCGTGCACCGCATCCCGCGTCATCTTGGCCAACGGGGCATCTCCACCCCCAACCTGAACCTCTGCTTTGACCCCAGTTTGGCCAGGGGTCCAGCTGCACCCAAAACCCCACTCTCCAAGAAGCGCTTGGGGATTTTTTTTCGTGGATTTCGGCACCTTGGCTCCCCAGGGGCACGCATGGAGGGACACTCGTTCTGAGGGACAAGTGACTTCTGTGTCCAGACTGTGGTATTGCTCCCCCGACTGGCCACTCTGTGCTGTTGCTGCTGAGTCGCTTCAGTCGTGTCCAGCTCTGTGCGACCCCCTAGATGGCAGCCCACCAGGCTCCCCCGTCCCTGGGATTCTCCAGGCAAGAACACTGGAGTGGGTTGCCATTTCCTTCTCCAATGCATGAAAGTGAAAAGTGAAAGTGAAGTAGCTCAGTTGTGTCCGACTCTTAGCGACCCCATGGACTGCAGCCTACCAGGCTCCTCTGTCCATGGGATTTTCCAGGCAACAGTACTGGAGTGGGGTGCCATCGCCTTCTCCGACTCTGCGCTGTGGGGACGTCCATATGGAAGCGGGGCCTCTGAAGCCCCAGGACATGCGTCCTCTGGAAGCCAAAGACCCTTCTCCTTTAATTGGTCCCTTTTTCAAAATAATCGATGTCGACTTTGTTCAAGCTGAGAGTGTGAATCTTTACCATTTTCTGTAGGACGCTTCCTCTCTTCTTCTGTGACGTCATCCTCCCCGCCTCCCACGGCCATAAACTCTCTTTTATGAGAAGAAAGCTGTGTAACTGAAAAGCAGATCCCAGACGGTGCCCACTCAAGCCCAGCTGAACCAGATTCTTCAGCCTCGCTTCTGGGGAAAAAAAAGCCCAGGGCCCCCTCCACCCCATATGGCTACGCAGTGCTCTCCCCCAGCCGTCTGCCTGTGCCTCCCCCGGTGCAGACCTTACCTGTTGCTTCTGGCTGCCAGCTCCTCCCTCATCTTTTTAATGTCACTCTTGCATTTCTCAATCTCCACCACTTTTAATCCTTCCACTGGGGACCAAGAGAAACAAGGGGTTACCATGGATACATGCGGAGGATGGGGAGGCTGGTAACTGGGGGTTCGCCCACGGCTCCCATGTCCACTGGGGGGTGGGGAGGAGGGGAGGCTGGCTCAGACATTGGTTCCCACTATCGCCCAGCCTGCTGATTCTCTGGCCTCCCCCTCACTCAGCTGAAACACAGCTGCCCCCAGACACACACCTGTTCATCGCATTCAGGCCCATGGTCCCTCTAGGATGGAAGCCCCTCCTCTGCCCCACTCCATGAATCTCCACTCTGCCCTCATCCACTTCTTGCTTTCTCTCCATATCCCTAAGCACCAGCTGAGGATCTGGGACAGAGCGTCTTTTATGCCCCAAAGAAAAAGGGGGTTATGTGTTCCCAGGGTATTAAAATGCAATGGAAGGTTCAGGGGGCAAAATCACAGCTTCCCAGCAAGAATGGAAATTTCATTAAGATAAGGAGCTTTGCACTTTAAGATCCTGTAGAGCAGTTAACCAGGAGAAGTCCACACCTGAAATGGTGAGAAATGAACAGGCCAGGAGGAGGACCCCAGGCTTGGTCATACTGCCGGGGTGCTGTGGCGAGGGGGGGTCCCTTAAGTCAGCACACTACTAATTTGTTTTTCATCAAAGGATGAACTGGCGCTTACACCCACAAGCGAGTATTGAACTTCAAGACATACACACTTGGCAGGTGCATATTTAGCCCAGAAATGCTGCCAGCTTTGGAAGGGCTTTCAGACTAGAGTCAGTTCATAAGAAATAAAAAAGATGAGCTTTGTTACTTTGTAATCACACCTCAATTTTTATGCAAAAAGATACTACCCACGATGCCACTCATCCCCCTTTTCATGGAGCGTGGCTCTGAATATGGCTAAAAATAAAATGCAGATGATTTCTAAAAGAAAAACAAAGCAGCTCGGTGACTTCCGCTGGTTTCCATTAATCCCCTCCCGCCGGGACGAGCTGTCAGCAGCTCTAGAGCTCATGGCGGCGGAAATTTTCCCAGCACCGCCCTGGGCAGACAGGCAGGAACTAGAACCTCCCTGGGCGGGTTTTCTAAACATTTCAGGGTCAGGGGCCAAGCGGGGGCCAGGCTTTGTGAAACCACAGCGTCCTTCCGTCTATGTGGCAGGAATCTGGAGGATCTGATCTGTGAATCCGGTCCTGGTGACCTGCTTCTCTGCCATGTGGGATGCCAAGGCAGAGGCTCAAAAACCACCTCCTCCCTTCTGTACCAGGACGCAGGGCCAGTGAGGTGGAGGGGGTGGAGGAAATGACATCGGTACTTCGAGCTCCCACTGGGACCCCGCATCCTCCTTTGGGGTAGGATGCTCTCAGTCGTTTCTTGCACCCATGCTGTTAAGAGGTGGACGGAGGCTTGGGTCCACTCCCAAGAAGTGCAGCAGCACACGTCGTAAAGGTTTGCATTGGGACCAGGAGTGTGCACCCGCCCAGGGCACTCCTCAGCCTTGGTCCCGCTGCAAGATGCTCACCCCTTGGAGGAGGGAACCATGTTGCAGCCGTGTCTGTCACTGGGACATACAGTGGAGTCAACATCAGTGGCAGGAAGGGGTCCAGGAAAGGGTTGCTAACACGTGAAGGGCAGAAAATTTCAGAAAGGGGAATACAGCTGGAGAAGGGACCTGGCATGTGGCACAGACTTGGATCCAAAAAGGGAATCCATGTGGGGAAGAGACAGACCATGCTGTATAGTCCAAACAGGGCAGCGGTGCCCTGCCAGTCAGGGTCCATGGATATACTCGTTATGTTTCCAGCATCACTTTTCTGAATACAAAATAACCTATGACTACTACAGAAAATGGAGCAAATACAGGGCCTATCAAAGAAGAGTATTTAAAAATGTATCCATGAGCCCATTGGGCCAGAAGAGAATTCATTTACTATTATATGGTGTTGGAGAAGACCCCTGAGAGTTCCTTAGACTGCAAGGAGATCAAACCAGTCAATCTTAGGAAATTAATCCTGAATATTCATTGGTGGAGAAGGAAATGGCAACCCACTCCAGTATTCTTGCCTGGAGAATCCCATGGACGGAGGAGCCTGGTAGGCTATAGTCCATGGGGTCACTAAGAGTCAGACACGACTGAGCGACTTCACTTTCACTTTTCACTTTCACGCACTGGAGAAGGAAATGGCAACCCACTCCAGTGTTCTTGCCTGGAGAATGCGAGGGACGGGGGAGCCTGTTGGGCTGCCGTCTATGGGGTCGCACAGAGTCGGACACCACTGAAGCGACTTAGCAGCAGCAGCAGCAGCAGCATTCATTGGAGGAACTGATGCTGAGGCTGAAGCTCCAATACACCTGATGCCAAGAGCCAACTCAGTGGAAAAGACCCTGATGCTGGGAAAGACTGAAGGCATGAGGAGAAGGGGATGACAGAGGGATAAGATGGTTGGACGGTATCACCAACTCGATGGAGATGAGTTTGAGCAAGCTCCAGGAGATAGTGAAGCACAGGGAAGCCTGGCGTGCTGCAGTCCATGGGATCACAGAGTCAGACACGACTGAGCGACTGAACAACAACAACAATATATTATATATATGTGTGTGTGTGAGTGTATCCTTCCAGGCATTTCTCTCCCATCCCCATGCATTCTTAATATCTATCTATTTACTCTTATTTTTAAAAAGACAAGAAATTTTCCTGTCAATCCAGTGGTTAAGGCTTCGTCTTTCAATGCAGGGGTCCCAGGGTTCAATACCTGGTCAGGGAGCTAAGATCCAATATACCTTGAAGCCAAAAAACCAAAACATAAGATAGAAACAGTACTGTAACAAATTAGATAAAGACTTTAAAAATGATCCACATCAAAAAAATTTCTTAAAAAAAAAAACAAATTTGGGGATCATGCCGCTCTGTTTTCTCATTTGCTTTTTTCCATCATCAAGGTCAAGGATGCTCCTGTTAGCAGCTGCCCACTAGCTCATGGCTCTTGGTGGCTGCCTGATGTTTGATCAAATGGATATTGGAATTGATGTAGATCAGATTCCTTGGCCATTTATTGGGGGTGATGTTAAGATTCAGTCTTTTGGGCTACATGGTATGATATCACTTATCTGAATCTCAGAAATCCAGAATTTACGGCAAAGATATTTATGAAATAGAGCCTGGTTGCCGAGGAAATTGACAGTGAGCAATGTGATGGCAAAAAGTGCATTCATCAATGGACGAGAAAACAACATGTCATGGGATTAAAGCGCCAGAGCGCAGGGAGGAAGCCGGGAGGTAGCAAAGCTCCAGAGCACAGGGAGGAAGCTGGGAGACGTTGGTGGATGCAGGCATGCATAGATCTGGGGCAGCCCCTCCCAGGCCTTGCTGGACACCAGGCTCCCTTTTGGAAGATCCTGGGGGAGCAAGAAGGCCAACTGTGCTGGGCCTCCCCCAGGTCCTGTGGCCACCCAGTGAGGCCCCATGGTGGGGATGGATGTCAGCTGTCTACATCTCAGCCCACTCATCAGTCCCAAACTTTAAACACAGGTGGCACAGACCAGAGCCCCAGACTAGCGGCCTGAGCATCACATGGACTCTGCTGGCCTCTCTCGGACTTTAGAAGCGGCTCCATGGGCCTTGGCAGGTTACAGCCACCCTGGAGGAGAATGTTCAGGAATGATTCGCTAAGAGGGATGCTGGCTTCAGGAATGGGGCCTCAGTGGGCAGGAGCAAGAGGGTGGTCACGGAGGCAGCTCTGTCCTGTTCTCTCCTCCCTCCAGCCCCATCGGGCTCTCCTGAGAGGCTACTGTGGGCAGGCCAGGCCCTGGTGAGGCTGAAGAGCTTCGAAAATTGTTTACAGACCCGTAGGAATAGAGCCGTGTTTCGGCATTTCTGCCAAGAACTCTGCTAAGGAATTTGCATAACGCACATTTCCCGAGTGACAAAAAGAAAAGCAAGGTTTGGTTTCAGTCTTCTGGGTTGTTTGCTTGACCTGGCTGTAAACTCAGGCCCCTGGGGCCAGCTCTCCAGTCTTTAGGTTTTGGGCCAGGCCTGGGCAAGGACTGTAGACCGCCAGGCTCCTCTGTCCATGGGGTTCTCTGGGCAAGAATGCTGGAGTGGGTTGCCATGCCTTTTTCCAGGGGATCTTCCTGATCCAGGGATGGAGCTCGGGTCCAGGTGGCGCTAGTGGTAAAGAATCCAGCTGCCGATGCAGGAGACATGAGACACAGGTTTGATCCCTGGGTCAGGAAGATTCCCTGGAGAAGGTAACTGTAACCCACGCCAGTATTCTTGCCTGGAGAATCCCATGGACAGAGGAGCCTGGTGGGCTACAGCCCATGAGGTCACAAAGAGTCAGACATGTCTGAGTGACTAAGCAGGTGGCACGCACGGGCAAGGACAAAGGCTGGATGGGAGCAGGGCTGCCCTGTGCCTGCAGGGTGCCTGGGCCTGTCCTGCAAACAAGAAGAAAGGGAGGGAGGGAGAGGGGTGCCCTGGATGGTTCACCTCCAGCCGGGAAGCAAGAGGAGGCCCTGGGTGTCCTGTGTTTACAACACCCTTCCACCTAAGCAAGACCCCAGCCTCCTGAAGAAGGAAAACATTCTGTAGAAAAGGAAGGAAAGCCTTTAAGGTGAATTAAGAGCTACAGAAAAATTTATATTTGACTCCAAAAAATTAAACACTTGAGAAGGTTAAAAAAAAAAGCAGGAAATTCCATTCAAACACAAGTCAAACCAATGTAACGTGGTTTACAGATGGGCAGTTCTAGCCGGTCCCTCTCTGGACCTCCGAAGCAGAGAACAGTCAGTAGCAGCTCAGACACACCAGACACAGCACGTATACGTGTGAGCATGGCGTGCATGTCTGTTCATATGTGTATGTATGTAAGGGTTTGTGTATTTTTGAGTATATGTGCCCATGTTTCTATGTGTGTCTACATGTATGGGTGTGTATGTGCCTCTGTGTGTGTGTCTGTGTGCGCCTGTGTGTGTGTGTGTGCGCCTCTGTGTGTCTGTGTGTGTGTCTGTGTGCGTGCCTCTGTAGCTCTGTGTGTGTGCCTCTGTGTGTCTGTGTGTGTGTGTCTGTGTGCGTGCCTCTGTAGCTCTGTGCGTGTGTGCCTCTGTGTGTATGTGCCTGTGTGTGTGTGTGTGTGTGTGTGTGCGCCCACGTCTGGCCGGGCCTATTGGAGCAGCCTGGCAGCCTTCACAGCTGGCTTGCTTCTGGCAGCAGTGCAGGGTCAGGACTGACCTTCTGAGAGGCTGGGGTGACCAGTTCCCCAAGTGACTGATGGCAGAGGTCTGACTGCCGACCGTCCAGAGGGCCTCCGCTGTCCACTTCCAGGGTCCCTGTGATGTCTTTGCGGGAGGCACAGATGCTACGTCTGGGCGGCTCTTTGGAACTCATACCCCCCTGCCCCCGGGCGCTCAGCTCAGGTGAGGCAACTGTGGTCATTTCCGTGTTAACGGTGGAGCCTGGCAAGCCTGGGAGCAGTCAGCCACAAGCGCCAGGAGAGGCCAGGCCTAAAGCCAAGTGGAGTTCAAGCAGCACAAGAACCACCTCCTGCAGTGTGTGAACCCGCCACTCCTGTGCACGACGGGCAGCCAGGAGGAGGTGGGGGTGCTGGGGGCTGACATGGGGAGAGGTACTAAAATGGGGCTGGGGGTAACCCGCTGCCCAGAGTGCCCCCCAACCCCAACGATCCAGCTGACCAAAGCGCCTAGAACCCTAACCCTGACACTCTCTTCCCCCTGAGAAAGCAAGCCCCCTCCATCCCTCCCATTCAGGGCCCAGCCCTCTGGTGCTAGGATGAATACGACTAGTAAAAACACGAGTAACCGTGATCTCGTGGAGCTGGACCGTGTCTTCCAGGTCACCTATGTGCATGTGTGTGACTTCTGTGATTCACACAAGAGCCCTAGGAGGAGATTCAAGCTAGTTCTGGAGGATTTGGGGCAAGGATAGGCCAGGGGAGACGGTTACCAGGGCTCTGTCCTTTAACAGTTATCAATCCACAAGCCACTTGAAGGCAAAATAGAGACACTTCTCTGCCCAATTGCTGCTCTCATGGCCAGAGACCGGAAGCCCTCCGTCTCACAGCTCTCGGCAGGAGTTCTGAAAATTAATTAACAGCCTCTTTAACCCGCCAGTGTACAAAGAATGGAAGGCCTGGAGCTGGCTTCTGTGCAAGGAGGGGCCAGTGGAGCTGGAGGAGAGGAGGATGAAGCAGGAGGCACCTGCCGCCCCCCTCCACCCTCCAGGCATCTGCTCTCCAGGTGGTGACTGGAAGATGGTTCTTCTCTGTAAGTGTAGGCAGTGACTCAGCAGTGAACGCTTTTTGTGATCTCTGGCTGAACCACTTCCCACGTCTGGACAGTTCTACCCCATGGGGCTTGGTGGGAAGTGGGGCTTGCCTCCCACTGCAGAAGATGAAACAGCAAATGCTCACAGCAGTGGGTTGAATTGTGCCCCCGTAAGAGACAGGCAATGACATAGGGAAAAGCTATGACGAATCTAGAGAGCGTAATAAAAAGCAGAGACATCACTTTGCCAACAAAGGTCTGTAGAGTCAAAGCTATGGTTTTTCCAGTAGTCATGTACGGATGTGAGAGCTGGACCATAGAGAAGGCTGAGTGCTGAAGACCGATGTTTTTGAACTGTGGTGCTGGAGGAGAATCTTGAAGGTCCCTTGGAGACCAAGGGAGATCAAACCAGTCAATCTTAAAGGAAATCAACTCTGAATATTCATTGGAAAGATTGATGCTGAAGCTGAAGCTCCAATCCTTTGGCCACCTGATGTGAAGAGCCAACTCATTGGAAAAGATCCTGATTCTGGGTAAGATTGAAGGCAGGAGGAGAAGGGGATGACAGAGGATGAGAAGGTTGGATGGTATCGACGACTCAATGGACATGAGTTTGAACAAACTGCAGGAGATGGTGAAGGGCAGGGGAACCTGGTGTTCAGCAGTCCATGGGCTGCAAAGAGTCGGATGTGACGGAGCAACTGAACAGCAACGACAAAGGGAGAGGCTCACATCTTGATCCCCAGAATGCAAGTGTGACTCTGTTTAGGAAACGGATCCTGAGATCAGATCGTCCTGGGTGAGGGTGGGCTCAGAATCCACAGAGAGGTGCCTGATGCGGGGAGGTAGAGGGAGACCTGAATACAAAGGAGGGCAGGGGGAGGCTGAGTGCAGTGACGGCCACATACCAAGCCCACGGGCAGCCTGGGAGCCACAGCAGGCTCAGGACAGGGCCCCTCCGGGAAGAACTGGCCCTGCGGCACCGTGACCTCGGCATCTGGCCTCCAGACTGCGGGAGAATTCATTCCTGTTGTTCCAACCCCCTAGTTTGGGTGCGTTGACATGACAACCACAGGAAACAAACATACTCAGTTTCTCTGGCCTTCCCTGCAGTGGGCAGGGGTAGGGGGCAGGGTGTGTATGTGTGTGTGGGCATGGGGTCCACTCTGCCCAGACTCTGGATCTACAGCTGATGAACAGAGAAGAAGCCTGATGTTTGCAGCAGTGGCCGTGAGCTGTGGGGGTCCCAGCACTGATCTTGGGGTGCTGGGGATACTGTATATCTGGGGCTCAGATCTGCCAGATCCGAGTCCTCACAGCATCAGCTCTATGTGGCATATGGAGCATTGCTCCTGCGGAACAGCTACTGAGGAGCCTCGTCCTGACACTCTCAGTGCCCAGGGGACCCCCTCAAATCTCTCGGAGGCAAAACCTCTTTTCTGCTTGATGCAGCCACGACCAGTGTCCGCGGCAGTGGGTACAAGGCCAGCTGCCTCAGCAGCTTTCTAACCTGCTCTTCCTCGAGCCTCCCCTCAAATCCCCAGCTCCTCATGGTGAAAGGTGCTGATGAAAGCCCTAGGACCTCAGGGCTTGTTCAGTCTCTAAATTTTGTTCAACTCTTTGCAACCCAATGGACTGCACAATGCCAGGCAACCCTGTCCTTCACTATCTCCCGGAGTTTGCTCAAACGCATGTCCATTGAATTGATGATACCATCCACCCATCTCATCCTCTGTTGACTCCTTCCCCTCTTTCCCTCAATCTTTCCCAGCATTAGTCTTTTCCAGTGAGTCAGTTCTTCCTATCAGCTGGCCAAAGTGTTGGAGCTTCAGCTTGAGTATCAATCCTTCCAAAGAATATTCAGGACTGATTTCCTTTAGGATTGACTGGTTTGATCTCCTTGCAGTCCAAGGGACTCTCAAGTCTTCTCCAACACCACAGTTCAAAAGCATCAATTCTTCGCTGCTCAGCCTTCTTTATGGTATTTACTTTTCCAATTTGCTGAATGAACTCAAGCAGGTCACTTAATCTCTTTGGCTCCTTCACTGTCAGTGGGGAAAACAGAACTGTTTTGCAGCTCTAATGATCAAATGGATTTAAAAAATGCTGCCGCACTTTGAAGAGGGTGATTGTAAATCATGATTCAAGTTCTTTAGGCAGGCTGGTTTTGGACACAATCGTGATTTTTTTTTTTTCTTGGAAAAAACTAAGCAGTTCATACAAGGTATGAAAAGTGACCTTCAATGAGTTAGCCAGGTAGAGGCTGTGACGCCATCCCGATAGCCTCACATCTGGAGTCTGTTTACTCACTCCGCAAGTCAGTAAATGCAGTGCCCGGGAGCCATTATCCTTGACACTAGCCTTGACACTGACAAAGAGCCATCTCTTTGGGCCCGGGGCGGGGAACTGTGGACCACAAGGAATTCAAGCACTGCCCCTTATTTTACGGATGGGACACAAAGGGTGACTGGCTGGAAGCTGTTATCTTCTGGAGTTTTAGCTACTTGGTCACTGAGTCAGGACTTGGTGGTCATTAAGTAGACAGCTTCCCCTAAAATTGTGAAACCACAGAGTATGGGTTGGTGTGTTCTCATTTATGTAGAAAGGGACACACAAAAGCTGTTCTGCAGGGTTCCTCTCACGGGGGGCCCGGTCTAGGAAGCCCCGTGGTCTCCTCTGTGCTCTTCTGTGCTACCATGACACATACCACGTGATGAGATACACCGGATTACAAATTACTGTGTACTTCTAACACATTGCGTGTTACTGGGTTACTTTTAAAACAGAATAAAACACTTAAGATTTATCACTCTTCTAGCCTTCGTTAACTTCAAAGGTAAGTACTGAGTGTTTCACAAAGACAAAACATTCGTTCTCGGCCTCACCTCCCCTGCCATCATCACGCACCACAGCTTAAGTGGCTTAATTTAAACTGAGGTTAAAAGACACATCAGCGAAAAGACATCAACATGCCACTCACATTCGACGCGTTTCTCTAGCACTGCCAAGTGATTTGCAAATTCAGCTTTCAGCTCGTTGATTTTAAAAGCTCTGGGAAGGAAAAAAACAAAACAACATAACTCCTCAAATTCTCCAAGTTAAAGTGGGTTCGGTCAACATCTGCCGGCTCCTTGCCACGGTGAGGCCCACAGGTGGGCTGGTGAGGGGTCCAAACAGAGGAGTTGCTTTTAAGGAACTCATGGGAGTTGGAGGCAGCGGGGAGGAGGAAAAGGACACACTCTGGAATTATCTCGAAGGTGTATTTTCCAAGACCAGAACACAGAGCGGGCATGATTACTCCCCATACCTGGCCAGTGAGCAGATACTCTCTGGGGAGGACCTGGGTTCTCTGCTCACCCCTGGCATGGACCAGCACTCACCCCTCCACACACACACACCCCATCCCGCTGGGCACAGACCACCTTAGGCAGCTGGTGTGTCCTTCTCTGGGATCCAACCCATTCAGTTCAACAACTCTTGGGCTTTAAGAAAATACCCTATGCCTTCTCCCTATTTCAACTACCCGGGGGGCAGTAAGATGCCATAGGAGGTAACTGAGAAAATGCAAAGCATTGACTCTAGAACCGGCAGCATAACTCAGAATGAAGAGTGAGCCAGAGACCCACACAGGATCTCTGTGCTGTCAATTCCTGTAGGCTGAAATCCTCGCCCCAGAAGAGCCAGCTGAGGACATTCTCAGCAACACGGGTTCTTACTCTGAAAGCACCAGCAGGCGAGCATCTCCTGGACCCCATGCATGCTGGCTTAGTTACAGAATTCCCCAAAGGACCCCACCGGGCAGGTAGCTTCTCCGGGGAAGTGATGGGTGAGAGCCCACCAGCTGAGATAGCCTCACGGCATGGGGCCCACCCGCCAAGAAGAGAAAGAGTACCCAGCCCCGGAAAGGATGCATCCAGAAGATTCTGTACCTTGAGAACTGCTCCGCCACTTGGGTCAGCACGTTCTGGATCAGTTCTTCTTTCTCTGCAGATGAGAAAAGAAAGACTGATGGAAAAGGGTGCACTCAGTGGACCACGGGCTGAACCCCATCACTGTGCCCAGGAGCCGCCTGGTACCTGGGGGAGGGGTGCTCGGGCCACTGGTCGGCAGCAGGGCCTCTCCTGGGCCCCAGGTTTCCCGTCCAGCTTCAGATGCCCTTTCCCCCGGGACAGCTCTCAGTGGTGCCTCAGCAGAGTGGCCGGGGCTGTGATCTTCCTGCAGTCAGCACCAGCCATAAAAGCAGGCAGGACTGGTCTTTAAATACGGGACGCTTTCATGCAATGCCCTGGACCATTTTATGGGGGCAATTACTATGACAGAAAGTTCAAGGCATATTTTGAGTGCAACACACACCGTTCTCACGGTAGGTCCCAGAGAGAGGAAGCAGCTGGGGTGAGCGAGTTTGTCCCTCTGTTGCCTGGTACATAAAACTGGGCTGGGCGGCTGGGTTTACAAGGTCCAGACCCCAGGCTGTATGTAGCTGCCCATTTTCCGGTTTCCTGGCCGGGCCCAGTGCGGGATGCCTCATAGAAAGGTGAGGAATGCACGGCACTGTTCCAGCCACTCTGTGCTCTTGGGAAGGGAGGGCTCTCCCCTTGGTTCCAGGTGGCAGTTTAGCTCACACCCTAAAACTCTGGGGACCTAAACAAGGCTTCCTCCTGAACTCGCGTAAGCTTCCATATAGACTCTAAACCTGACACAAATCAAAAACGAGCCAAGCCTGTCCAGACAAACAAAACCCCCAATAATCCAATTTGGCAACAGGGCTCAAAAGCTAAAACTGTTCACGTGCTCTGATTTATTGTTTCCAATTCTAGGAAAAACCATATATATGGACACAAAAGATGTTTATCACAACGTTATTTAACACAGTGAAAACTGTAATGGCCTATATGTCCATCAAACGGACATCACTTATACCATTTAAATGTGGTATGGTGTATCTGTACTGTGGAAACGTATTCTGCTACTAGGAATAATATCTTAGAAAAATGTTCATGCCTATTATAAAACTAAGAAAGTCATAATACAGTGTGATTCCACTTCTTAAAACTTGGGAGAGTGTATTCCAAAATAATAATAGTAGTTACTTTTTGGTTGTAAGATTATATATAAGCTTTTTTCCTTATTTTTGTTTCTCTATATCTAATATACTTCTATAATAACTTATGTTAATTTCACAGAAGTATTTTAAAAAATAATCTAAAATAACCTCTAGGACCTCATTCCTTCACCTGCCAAGGGAAAGAGTAGACCAGATGACCCAAGGTTTCCTCTGGCTTTGGCATCCTATGACTTGATGAGAAGGAAAACGACATCCCATCATCTCTCTTGGAAATACAAGGGTAAAAATGTCAGCCAGGAAACTTTCTTGAGCCACATGTTGAGCTGATCAAAGTTCTATCCTTCAGAGAGGACCAGACCCCCCAGGGAAGAAAAATGGTGGCTCCGTTGACAAGACCCACCAGTGAGAAGGCTTCACAGGCCTCCTTGGTGAACTTAGCAGTATTTTAGATCACTTACTCTGAAATCTTGGGCAAAACTGTATCACATAACCTTCAAGAGTTAGTAGTGTGTCTCAGTCTTGAGATATATTTAAAAGTTCATCAATAGGTGCAGAATGCACATTCTTTTCAGGTGCCTATGAAGTGAAGTGAAAGTCACTTGGGTGTGTCTGACTCTTTGTGACCCCATGGACTATACAGTCCATGAAATTCTCCAGGCCAGAATCCTGGAGTGGGTAGCCTTTCCCTTTTCCAGGGGATCTTCCCAACCCAGGGATCAAACCCAGGTCTCCTGCACTGTAGGCAGATTCTTTACCAGCTGAGTCACAAGGGAAGCCCTGTGCCTATGAAGCATATACCAAAATAGACCACAGGTTGGTCCACACACACACAAAACCCACAACAAATTTGAAAGAACCATAACCAAATAGAGTATGGTTTATGACCTTTAAGAGAATCAAACTAGAAATCAGTAACAGAAAGATCTTCAAACACTTTGAAACTAAATGACACACTTCTAAGTAATACATGGGTCAAAGAGGAAGTCTTAGGGATATAAAGATAGACACTGAATGATAATTGCTTCACAGAATTTTGCTGTTTTCTGCCAAGTAGAATGAAAATGAAAATACAACGCATGAAAATTTAGCTGTGGGACACAGCTAAAGCAGTGCTGAGAGGAATATTTATAGCACTGTATGCTTGCATTCACAGAGAGGAAAACTCTTAACTCCATAATCTAAGAACCTAGAAAAAGAAAAGCAAAAATAAACCCACAAGAACAGCAGAAGGAAGGATACAATAAAAAGCAGAAATCAATGAAATAGAAAACAGAAAAACAACCCAGGAAATCGATGAAACAAAGGACTGGTTATTTAAAGATATCAATAAATTGACAAATCTCTGGCAAGACTAAGAAACACGAGAGAGAAGACACAGATCACCAGTATCTAGAATGAAAGGGGAGACAGCATTACAGACCTCGCAGACCTCAAAAGGGTAACAAGGGAACACTAAAAACAACTCTAAGCACATAATCTTGACACCCTAAATGAAAATGGACCAGATCCTAGAAAAGTATGAATTACCACACTCATCCAATATGAAGCACACAATTTGAAAAGTCTGCAACTATTAAGGAAATTGTATTTATTTAAAAAAAATCCCTCGAAACAAATTTCCAGGTGCAAATGGTTTCACTGGAGAATTCTACCAAACATTTAAAGAAGAATTAATCAGTCCTTCAAGAATTAAACAATTTCTTCTAGAAAATAGAAGGGTACACTTTTTGATTCACTTTATGAAGCTAGTATTGACCCGATACCAAATCTAACAAAGACAACAAAAAAAGAAAACTGCAAATCAATATCTGCCATTAATATGAATGCAAAAATTCTTAACAAAATATTAGCAATTAGAATTCAGCAAAATATAAAAATAGAACAAGTGAGTTCAACATGGTCATGGTATACGAGATAAATACAAATTGACTGTATTTATATACACTAGCAATGACATGTAGACACTAAAATTAAAATCACAGCACCATTTACATACACTTCAGTTCAGTTCAGTTGCTCAGTCATGTCCGACTCTTTGCGACCCCATGAATCACAGCACACCAGGCCTCCCTGTCCATCACCAACTCCCGGAGTTCACCCAGACTCACGTCCATCGAGTCAGTGATGCCATCCAGCCATCTCATCCTCTGTCATCTCCTTCTCCTCCTGCTCCCAATCCTCCCAGCATCAGAGTCTTTTCCAGTGAGTCAACTCTTCACATGAGGTGGCCAAAGTACTGGAGTTTCAGCTTTAGCATCATTCCTTCCAAAGAAATCCCAGGGCAGATCTCCTTTAGAATGGACTGGTTGGATCTCCTTGCAGTCCAAGGGACTCTCAAGAGTCTTCTCCAACACCACAGTTCAAAAGCATCAATTCTTCGGCACTCAGCCTTCTTCACAGTCCAACTCTTACATCCATACATGACCACAGGAAAAACCATACCCTTGACTAGATGGACCTTTGTTGGCAAAGTACTGTCTCTGCTTTTGAATATGCTATCTAGGTTGGTCATAACTTTCCTTCCAAGGAGTAAGCGTCTTTTAATTTCATGGCTGCAGTCACAATCTGCAGTGATTCTGGAGCCCAAAAAAATAAAGTCTGACACTGTTTCCACTGTTTCCCCATCTATTTCCCATGAAGTGATGGGACCAGATGCCATGATCTTCGTTTTCTGAATGTTGAGCTTTAAGCCAACTTTTTCACTCTCCACTTTCACTTTCATCAAGAGGCTTTTTAGTTCCTCTTCACTTTCTGCCATAAGGGTGGTGTCATCTGCATATCTGAGGTTATTGATATTTCTCCCAGCAATCTTGATTCCAGCTTGTGCTTCTTCTAGCCCAGCATTTCTCATGATGTACTCTGCATAGAAGTTAAATAAGCAGGGTGACAATATACAGCCTTGACGTACTCCTTTTCCTATTTGGAACCAGTCTGTTGTTCCATGTCCAGTTCTAACTGTTGCTTCCTGACCTGCATACAGATTTCTCAAGAGGCAAGTCAGGTGGTCCGGTAATCCCATCTCTTTCAGAATTTTCCACAGTTTCTTGTGATCCACACAGTAAAAGGCTTTGGCATAGTCAATAAAGCAGAAATAGATGTTTTTCTGGAACTCTCTTGCTTTTTCCATGATCCAGTGGGTGTTGTTAATTTGACCTCTGGTTTCTCTGCCTTTTCTAAAACCAGCTTGAACATCAGGAACATACCCTTAAAAAACTCAAATAAATGTAAATAAAACATATGGAGAAGTTGTGTGTTGAAAACTACAAAACTCTGGTAAAAGAAAAATATAAATGGTGAGACCTACCATTTTCATTAAGAGTCTTGTGATGAGGGTGAAAGAGGAGAGTGAAAACGCTGGCTTAAAACTCAACATTCAGACTAAGATCATGGCATCCGGTCCCATCACTTCATGGCAAATAGATGGGGAAAAAGTGGAAGCAGTGAAAGATTTTATTTTCTTGGACCCCAAATCACTGTGGACAGTGACTGCAGGCATCCATGGAGTTAAAAGACACTTGCTCCTTGGAAGGAAAGCTATGACAAACCTAGACAGCATATTAAAAACAGAGATATCATTTTGCTGACAAAGGTCTGTAGAGTTAAAATTATGGTTTGTCCAGTAATTATGTATGGATGTGAGAGTTGAACCATAAAGAGCATGAGCACTGAAGAACAGATGCTTTTGAACTGTGGTCTTGGAGGAGACTCTTGAGAGTCCCTTGGACTGCAAGGAGATTAAACCAGTCAATCCTAAAGGAAATCAACCCTGACTATTCACTGGAAGGAATGATGCTGAAGCTGAAGTGTCAATACTTCGGCCACCTGATGCAAAGAGTCAACTCATTGGAAATGACCCTAATGGTGGGAAAAATTGAGGCCAGGAAGAGAAGGGGGTGACAGACAACGAGATGGTTGGATGGCATCACCGACTCAATGGACATGAGTTTAAGCAAACTCTGGGAAATACTGAAGGACAGGGAAGCCTGGTATGCTGCAGTCCATGGGGTCACAGAGTCCGACATGACTTAGTGACTGAATAACAACAACAAATGCAAAGTGGACTCTGGATGTAAAATAGGAAACTATAAAACCTATAAAAAAATAGAGGAAAATCTTCAGATTCTTGGGCTAGGCAGAGAGTTCTCAGACTTGACCACAAAAACAGTCCATAAAAGGGAAAATTGATAAACTGGACTTTATCAAAAGTAGAACTTTCCCTTTGGGAAAAATCCTGTTAAGAGATAAAAAGGTATATAGTCTGGGGAAAAAATAATTTGCAAATCACGTATCTGACAAAGACTTGAAAATAGACAATGAAAAGAACAGTAAAAACTCAACAGTAAAAAAACAGAACAATTCAATTTGAAAAGGGCAGGGCACAGACATTTACTCATCTGCTTGTTTTGGCTTGTGGGATCTTGGTTCCTGATCAGGGACTGAATGCCAGCCCCCGCAGTGAAAGCCCTGAGTCCTAACCACTGGACTGCCAGGGACTGCCGTGAGCAGACATTTTACTGAAGAGCACATACAGATGGATGACAAGCACATGAACAGATGCTGAGCTACGTGAGTCATTGGGAAACGCAAATGGAAGCACACTGAAATATCACTGCACACTTATCAAAAAAGCTGCAAAAAAATTAAAAAAAGTGACAACCCCCAATGCTGGAAAAGATGTGGAGAAACTAGCTTACTCACACACTGCTGGTGGGAATGTAAAACAGAACAGCTATTCTGGAAAAGGGTTTGGCAGTTTCTTAACAAAACTAAACATACAATTACTGTATGACCTGCACTTGCCCTCTGGGACAGAGAAGTGACAGGTTATGTTTACACAGAAGTCGGTACACAATGTTCAGAACAGCTTTTATTTATAATTGCCCTAAACCAGAAACAACCCAGATGCCCTTCAGCAGATGAATGAATAAACAGTGTCCCGGCCACACCATGAAATATTACTCAGTAATAAAAAGGACTGAACTTGCGATACATAGTAGCCTGGATGCATTTCTAGAGAATTATGCTGGGTGAAAAAAGGTCAATCTCCAAACTCACTCATACATAGAACATTCTTGAAATGACAAAACTATAGAGATGGAGAACAGATTAGTAAGTGTCAAGGGTTAAGGGGCGGTGGATAAAGGGATCTGGATGATGCTATAGAAAAGACACTTGCTCCTTGGAAGGAAGGCTATGACCAACGTAGACAGCCTATTAAAAAGCAGAGACATCACTTTGCTGATAAAAGTCTGTACAGTCAAAGCTATGGTTTTTCCAGTAGTCACGTATGGCCGTGAGAGTTGGATCAAGAAGAAATTTGAGTGCCAAAGAATTGATGTTTTCAAACTGTGGTGCTACAGAAGACTCTTGAGAATCCCTTGGACAGCAAGAAGATCAAATCAGTGAATCCTAAAGGAAATCAGTCCTGAATATTCACTGGAAGGACTGATGCTGAAGCTGAAGCTCCAATACTTTAATCACCTGATGCAAAGAGCTGACTTCTTGGAAAAGACCCTGATGCTGGGAAAGACTGAAGGGAGGAAAAGAAGGGGGTGACAGAGGATGAGATGGTTGCATGGCATCACCGACTCAATGGACGTGAATCTGAGCAAACTCCAGGAGATAGTCAAGGACAGCGAAGCCTGGCATGCTGCAGTCCGTGGGGTCACAGACAGTTGGAGACAGCTTAGCCACTGAACGACATAGAAAGGCAGCACGAGGGCCCCTTGGGGGATGACATGCTCTGTGCCTGACTGCAGCAGCGTCTGGGGTGAGCTCTTACTGCAGTCTGAAGGATGTTACCACACCAGCAAAAAGGGTAAAGGGTGCCTGGGTCTCTGCATTTTTTCTTACAACTGCATGTGATTGTATAATGACTTAAAAAACATTTAACAAAAAATTTAATAGATTGAATGGAAATAAAAAGTTAAGGGGGAATTTTCCCTTGTTTTTTGAGGTGGGCTCCTTTGAGCATTACAGGATTTTTTTAAAAGATTTTTTATTTTGATGTGGACTATTTTTTAATTCTTTATTGAATTTGTTACAGTATTGCTTCTGTGTTACATTTTGATTCTTTGGCTGAGAGGTGTGTGGGATCTTAGCTCTCCGACCAGGGCTCTAACTGCACCTCCTGCATTGGAAGTCTTAACCACAGGATTTTGATGCTGAAATTTAATTTCTACCCCAAGTACTTCATCCCATACCTTCCTTTTCCTGGCTGAATTCGAGGCTCGGATATTCATATTCCGGTCCACGTAACAGCTACACCTCAGCCCATGTGCCACCCATGTCAACAAATCTGATGTCTTCAGAAAGGGCACAGGCACAAAGGTAAGCTGGCAGGCAGAGAGCCCCAGGGCGCTGGTGCCCAGGTCATGGCGCTCATTCTGCTGCCATCTCTGTAATTTCGCCCTGAGCTGCTTCTTTAGATCCTGCACAATCTGCATTCCTGTGCAAGGGGAAAGGGCAAAAAAAATGCCTCTGTGCAAAAGGCCAACCACACCCACACATCCATAAACACAGCCTGTTCAGGAAGTGGGTGCCTCCCCCGCCCCAGCCCAGTACACTGGAATTCCTGCCGCCGGCCACTGCTTCCTCCCAGGGGAGTTCTGAACTTAAAACAAATTGTGTGTAGAATACTCTGGGCAGAGCCTGGCCGGTGGTGCTCAGTCCTGCCTCAGCCATCACCACTGCTTTTACATCACAGGTGTTACTATGTCACTAAGGGTTGCCAACAGCCAGAGGTGCTGTCGTTCTGTCACTAAGGGTCCCTGACAGCCACAGGTGTTGTTACGTCACTAAGGGTCACCAATAGCCATTGTTGTTCAGCTGCGAAGTTGTGTCTGACTCTTTGCTACCCCAGGGATAGCACGCCAGGCTCCTCTATCCTCCACTATCTCCAAGAGTTTGCTCAGATTCATGTCTGTAAGTCGATGATGCTATCTAACCATCTCATCCTCTGCCACCCCCTTCTCCTTTTGCCTTCAACCTTTCCCAGCATCACAGTCTTTTCCCGTGAGTCAGCTCTGAATCAGGTGGCCAAAGTACTGGCGCTTCAGTTTTAGCCATTAGTCCTTCCAATGAATATTCAGGATTGATTTCCTTTAGGATTGACTGGTTTAATCTTGCAGTTCAAGGGACTCTCAAGAGTCTTCTCCAGGACCACAATTCAAAAGCATCAATTCTTTGGTGCTCAGCCTTCTTTATGGTCCAACTCTCACATCCATACGTGACTGCTAGAAAAACCACAGCCATGGACCTTTTTCGGCAAAGTGATATCTCTGCTTTTTAATATGCTGTCTAGGTTTGTCATAGCTTTTCTTCCAAGGAGCAACAGGCATAGGTGTTGTTACATGACTAAGGGACCCTGGCATCCACAGGTGTTGTTCCATCGCTAATGGTCACTGAGCAGCTGTTGTTCTGTCACTGAGGTTGCTGGCAGCTACGGGCTCTCTGATACCTTCTCTTGCTTTGAGTGCCTGCCCTGGTGTGTTCAAGGTCCCTGGGGTGACAGGCTGAACTCTAGGGGGCGGGGAGAGGAAACCATCTCCAGGCTGAGAAGCAGCAGCATCCTTCCTACAGTGTCCCGAAGGTGCTTTTCAGTTCCCCAGGGCCTCTGGAAGCCTCGGGTGGCCCTAAATCCCTGGATTTGGGGGCAACAAGCAGTTTTCAATTGCATATATGAGTCAGTCCCAACTTTGGTGGCCAAACCACACTGTATCAGGAAAAATTGACAGTATGTATGTGCGTGCTAAGTCACTTCAGTCATGTCTGACTCTTTGCGGCCCCATGGACTGTAGCCTGCCAGGCTCCTCTGTCCATGGAATTCTCCAGGCAAGAATACTGGAGTGGGTTGTGGTTTCCTTCTCCAGGGGCTCTTCTCAACCCAGGGATCGAACCACATCTCTTCTGCATTGGCAGGTGGGTTCTTTACCACTAGCGCCACTTGTAGGAAACCCACTGTTTGCTAGATGCTGCGTGGCATATACGGAATTTTAAAAATTAAAGTATATTCAAGTGCTTCTGCTTTGAGAGTTTTAGATAGCTTTAAGAATAAGCAGCCACAGAATGTAAATGGTATAGCCACTATGGAGAACAGTATGGAGGTTCCTCAAAAAACTAAAAACAGAGGTAATATATGACCCTGCAATCCCACTCCTGGGCATATAGCCAGAGGAAAATATGGCCCGAAAAGATACATGCTCCACAGTGTTCACTGAAGCACTGTTTACAATGGCCAAGACATTCAGATCAGTTCAGTTCAGTTCAGTCGCTCAGTCGTGTCTGACTCTTTGCGACCCCATGAATCGCAGCACGCCAGGCCTCCCTGTTCATCACCAACTCCCGGAGTTCACCCAGCCTCACGTCCATCAAGTCGGTGATGCCATCCAGCCATCTCATCCTCTGTCGTCCCCTTCTCCTCCTGCCCCCAATCCCTCCCAGCATCAGACTCTTTTCCAATGAGTCAGCTCTTCGCATGAGGTGGCCAAAGTACTGGAGTTTCAGCTTTAGCATCATTCCTTCCAAAGAAATCCCAGGGCTGATCTCCTTCAGAATGGACTGGTTGGATCTCCTTGCAGTCCAAGGGACTCGAAAGAGTCTTCTTCAACACCACAGTTCAAAAGCATCAATTCTTCGGCACTCAGCCTTCTTCACAGTCCAACTCTCACATCATACATGACCACAGGAAAAACCATAGCCTTGACTAGATGAACCTTTGTTGGCAAAGTAACGTCTCTGCTTTTGAATATGCTATCTAGGTTGGTCATAACTTTCCTTCCAAGGAGTAAGCGTCTTTTAATTTCATGCAACCTAAATGTCCATCGACAGAGGAATGGATAAAGAAGATGTGGTGTATATATATACAGTGGAAGACTACTCAGTCATTAAAAAGAATGAAATAAGGCCATCTGCAGCAACATGGATGGACCTAGAGCGTGTCATACTGAGTGAAGTGAGCTAGACAGAGAAGGAGAAATATCATGTGGTATGCTGCATATGTGGAATCTAAAAAGAAATGATACAAACGAACTTAACTTACAAAGGAGAAAGAGACTCACAGACTTAGAAAACGAACTCATGGTTGCCGGAGTGGGGGGAAGGGATAGTTGAGGACTTTGGGAAGATCATGTACACACTGCTATATTTAAAATGGGTAACCAACAAGGACCTACTGTATAGCACATGGAACTTTGTTCAGTGGCACGTGCCAGCTTGGATGGGAGGTGGGGGAGAATGGAAACATGTATATGTATGGTGGATCCCTTCACTGTTCACGTGAAACTATCACAACATTGTTAATTGGCTATACCCCAACACAAAATGTTTTTGTTGTCAAAATAATAATAATAATAAAAGAATAACCAGCCACAGCCAGGGATGCTGGCAGTTCAAGATTGGACATGACTGGGGGTCTTTGTGGGAGGGGGGTCATGCTGGTGTCCGACTGGACTGTTGAAAAACCTTTGGAAGTTTTTGAGATAACTGAGAGAGGAAGTAAGAATGAGAACAGGAGTCAGCAGAATGCCTGCTGGTTCACAGAATGGAGGCGGAGGCGGAGGCGGCCCGTGGCCCACGGCCACGGGTGACCCACGTGTTCTCCAGGGAAAACTCTGCTCCGTGAGAACAGCTGATGTATCATCAGAAGTGTCCCCAGGTCTAGGACATGCTACTGAACGTCAAGGATGCTGCTCCAAGCTCACCACGATTTAATGAGTGCCCACGGCTTTAACTAAGGCAAAGATTTAATGAAGGCCAAACGGTCAGCCGTCAGCACAGAGGTCTCATCACCAGGCTCTGCAGGTCTGGGCTGCTCTCTCCCTGCTCACACCTGGACAGGCCTGACTTAAATATGCTGGGGGTCCTCGTCCGCTGACCTCTTGGGTAATGGGCCCTGCCAGGTAGATGCCGGGGCTGGCAGAGTCTCCCACCTATTAGGAAACAGTTGCATTTAGTTCCAGGACCATCTTGCAGTCTGGCAGCATCTGAACTGGGTTTTCTGGGTATTTCCGGACTGTGGCTCTCTACCAGGGTGGCCCTCAACCTGTCCTGGGCCAGAAATGAGGGGTCAGGAGCAGCCCACCCCCTGGAGACGGGTGCAGAGTTGCCCAGTGGGGGTTGTGGGCAGGACTCTGCCTGTGGGCTGGCAGGATGGGCACCCTTCCCCATGGTGTTTCTTCAGCTGCTCCCACGAGTGGCCAGAACAGCATCCAAGCCTGCCTTGCCCCGGTGCCAGAGGCTGTTGCCCGACTCTGCTGCTGTGCACACTTCAAGGAACCCGCCTCCGCCTCTCCCAGCCCTTCCAGGAATTGTTTATTTGTTTCAGACAAATCCTGCATCTCTGCAGCGCAGAGCGACATAAAAGTCATGTTTAACTGATCAACAAGACAGCCCAACCCTCCAATTCCTACTTCAGAGGTCAGCTGAAGGCGATGCTGTGGCCAGCTAGGCCAGTCAGCGGACAGGTGCTGCTCTTTTCATGCCGTGCTGGACAGCACAGAACAGTGGACGGAACGCTGGACTGTCCACGGCCATTCCTCCATCCTCTGCACACCCAGGCTTGTTGGCACACGTACCATCCTCCCTGAGGGCAAATGGGAGACAACCACAGCCTTAGTAACACTCTGGCCCCACACCTGTGCCTGCAGGGAGGTGGCCTGGGGACATTGGCATGGGTTCTGGAACCTCAACCCCCAACAGTGTCATGAGTAACACCTGTGGGCACGTGTGTGCTGCCTGGAGTCCACCGTGAGTCCCAATCTCTCCTGATATGTCTGTATAACTGTTGCACGATATTTTTACTGTGTCTCCATGCTGTCAGTATGATGCACAAACTGTCTGACTTTATCCATCTCACCCAAAGCCCTGCTGCTGCTGCTGCTAAGTCACTTCAGTCGTGTCCGACTCTGTGTGATCCCATAGACGGCAGCCCACCAGGCTCCCTCGTCCCTGGGATTCTCCAGGCAAGAACACTGGAGTGGGTTGCCATTTCCTTCTCCCGTGAGCATCCTTCAAAAAATATACTTAACTGACTCCCTCCCAAAGCTTTTTCTAAAAAAACATGGATATTCCTTCAAAAGGGCATGTCTTGCTTTTGCATTAGAGAAAATCACCCCCATCTGAGACCCTGAATATTGGGGGTGCGTTTATTTCCAGAGCTGTGTGTAAGTAGGGCCGGGAGGGGACTCCCTGTGTGTCCCCTCCCACCCCTCCTTCTGGGGGTGGCACTGCCCCTCTCCAGGGAAGAAGGGGGGACTCACCTCTGCTCCACTTTTGCTCTCCTGGCCCCTCCAGCCAGCGAGGCCATTCTAGCCCCGGGCACAGTCATGGCAATTCACTGTTTATGGAGGTCATAAAACAAAGAGCAGAAGGAGGGCGCTTCCTTTACAGCCCAGGAGCACAATAAAGTGGGATGATGAACAGTGGCCTGGCCTCGCTCCTTAAAGGGACAAGCACCGTTTCCACGGTCTGTCCTGCCAAGAAATCACCCTCGGCTATTGGCGGCCAAAGGGATGTTCCAGGTGATGTTCAGTGTGGCTTCGACTAGATGCTTTCATTTCCTGGTAGCCATTCTGATGAGACAAAGAAAGTGAAGGGGACCCTGGGGCCCTGGCGACCATATCTGATGTGGGGAGACAGTGTCTCCTACATAGCTGTCTTGGCTGAGCCCTTGGAGGCTCGCTGCAGACCCGCCAGCCCTCGGCAGCAGGAACTGGACTGTGTCCCCTTCCGTTCTGGAGCTGGGATTTGAGGTCTGCATAGCTGAGTCTGACCTCAGATGTCTGGGCACAATTCCTCCCTCTGCCCTCCTCTCCCTTTAGGCTCAGTTTTTGAGAAAAATGTCTCAGAGGGAGTAGCTCCTGGGACAGACAGCAATGCAACTTTATAGTATCATGATTGCAACAACCACGGCAGTCTTTATGGAGCACTTCCTAGATTCCAGGCACTGTTCTGAATGGTTTGTACATGCTGATCATGTAAGGCTCCTAAGAGCCTGAAGCGGCTGCTGATGTAGCGAGAAAGCCTCGGTGTGACTCGGCCAGACCCCCCGGTGCACACCAGGCATGTTCCCACGTGGGCTGCAAAGATGGGCAGTGTCGCCTATGATTATATATCTTTTTCTTTTTGCTTATATTTCTTCCGATTTTTGCTTTATGTATCTTTGTTTCTCTGTTGTTAGGTGTCTAATGGTTTATGATGTCTATCTTCTTTGTGAATTGTACCTTTTATCATTAAAAATGTTCATCTGTTTCATTTTAAAAAATTCAGAAAGAGAAAAACAAATATTGTCTATTAATGCATATGTGTGGAATCTATAAAAATAGATGAGCTTATTTGCAACGCAGCAAGGGGGGAAGGTGGGGTGGGATGAAACGGGAGACTGAGATTGACATATATACACTGCTATGTAGAAAATAGGTAACTAATGAGAACCTACTGTATAGCACAGGGCACTTTACTCAATGCTCTGCGGTGACCTAAATAGGAAGGAAATCCAAAAAAAAGGGGATATATGTACACATGCGACTGATTCACTTTGATACACAGCAGAAACTAACACAGCATGTAAAGCAACTATACGCCAATAAAAAAATTAACAATAAAAATTAAAAGGCATCAACATAAAAAAAAAAAAGATGGGCAGTGTCTTGCTGAGCCATGAGGGCAAAGACATTCTGCATACTGGCCTCCTCTCTGAGAACAGACCCCCACCCTCCACCACCATGGCCTGATGAGGGGGGTGGACTTTTGAGGGAGAAGGACACCCTCAGAGGAATCTGAAGCTGAGAACTAGCAGCTGATTGACGGTACACGCTGGCGGGACTTTGTCCATTATGTGATAACCTCATATGTCTTGGTGATAGGACACTCTGTGGGAAAGTAGAATTACGGTGAAGCCAAAGGGAGTCCACCCTGGACCACTGTGTCTGGGCTTTGATGGTGTGCGAAATGACCCCAGAAGATGGGTGTCAGGAAGAAGTCTCTTAGGGTCAACTCTGATCGAAGAAGGTGATGGATGATGGAGGCCTCATTTGACAGGAGGACTCTTGCAAAACTCTATCAGAAACTGAGCAGAACCAAAGGTTCTCCTCCATCAGCTGCTTAATTGTAGAGGCTGCACAAGATAAACTAAAAATAAAAAACCCCAGATGACACAGAGGTTGAAATGAGAATGTACTTATAATTGCCTTTCATGTGGCAATTATAAGTATTGGATTAATCAGAAAGTTCATGGAAGTTTTTCCATAACATCTTACGGGAAAACCCAAAAGAACTTTTTGGCCAACTAGGTGCTGCTACTGCTAAGTCGCTTCAGTCATGTGCGACTCTGTGCAACCCCATAGACGGCAGCCCACTAGGCTCCTCTGTCCCTGGGATTCTCCAGGCAAGAATACTGGAGTGGGTTGCCATTTCCTTCTCCAACTAGGTGGCTCAGTGGTAAAGAATTTGCCTGCCAACATGGGAGGCAGGGGTTTGATCCCTGGGTTGGGAAGATCCTCAGGAGGAGAAAATGGAAATCAGCTCCAATATTCTTGCCTGAAAAATTCCATAGACAGAGGACTCTGGTGGGCTATAGTCCATGGGGTCACAAAGAGTCAGACAGGACTGAGTGACTGAGCATGCAATACATCCAAAAACTAAAGAAAAAGATGCTAGTGAGTGGTAAACAGATAGGGGATCTTAAGAGGAAAATCTACAAACAAGAATATGACATTGTTGAATTTAAAAATATATCTGACATTAAAAAATCATGGATGGGCTTATAGCAATTTGAAGAACAGTCAGGGAAATCCATCATCAGGAACTTTCCAATCTGAAGAGTGGAAAGAAAAGAACATAAAAAAAAGATAACAGAGCCAGTCACTTGAGGGATAAGAACAAATGTTCTAACTACATGTAACTAGTCTCAGAAAGAAAGGGGAGAGAAAGGAGCATAAAATACACTTAATGAAGTAATTGTGACAATGTTTACAAATTTAATGAAAACAAATTTATACACCATGGAAGCTCAACAAAGAACACCAAGGAGGATAAGCAAGAAGAAAATGAAGGCAAAGCAGGGTCAAAGTGCTGAAGCCCATGGATAAAGGAAAAACACCTTCAAAGTGTCCAGAGAAACAGGACACCCTTGCAGGGAACAATGACAGAAGATGAGATGGTTGGATGGCATCATTGATTCAATGGACATGAGTCTGAGCAAACTCAGGGAGACGGTGAAGGACAGGGGAGCTGGCTGTCCTTCACCCCATGGAAGCATGCTGCAGTCCACGGGATCGCAAAGAGTTGGACACAACTGAGCAACTGAACAACATCAATGTGCAACGATAAAAGCTGACTTCTCATCAGAAACAGTGGAAGCCAGAAAAAAAAAAAGGACATCTTTAGACTCCTTCTAAATACAAAACCAAAACAAAATCCTGAATGCAGCAACCTATACCCTGAAAAAGATTTCAAAATGAGGGCAAAACAGAGACAAATTCAGAGGCAAAAGCTGAGAGAATTAGTCACTAGCAGTTTGTACTTCAGGAAATGTTAAAAAAGAAAAATTTCAGGCTGAAGGGCTGTAACACCACTCAGGAGTTGGAATCTACAGGGGAAAAAAAAAAGCAGCAGACTTGGCAAAAAATTATCTTTAAGTTTCTTTTAATCATTTCTTCAAAAGACAGCTGGCTGTTTAAAAATCTTAATACTGTATTATGGAGTTTATAATGGATGTAAATTGTCTTAGTTGCTCCGTCTGCTGTAACAGACGACCAGAGACTCAGTGGGTTGTAAACAACAGACATTTGCTTCTCACAGTTTTGGGGCTGAAGTCCAAGATCACGGCACCAGCAGAGTCAGTGTCTGGGGAGGGCCCACTGCCAGGCACATAGATAGCCATTGCTCCACTGTCCTCACAGGGCAGAAGGGACGAGGGAGCTCTCTGAGGTCTCTTTCATTGTTTAGTCACTAAGTCATGTCTGACTTTTTGTGGCCCCATGGACTGCAGCCCACCAGGATCCTCTATCCATGGGATTTCCCAGGCAAGAATACTGGGTCTCCTTTATAACGGCACTAATCCTATTCATAAGGGCTCCACTCTCATGACCTACTCAGCATCCAAAGGCCCCACCTCCAAATGCTACACACTGGCAGTTAGGATCTCAACATGTGAATTTTGCGGGGACACAAGCATTCATTGTATAGCATAGATCTAAAGTGAACTGTGGCAATAGCTCAAAGGTTGTGGGAAGGAATTCTACTATTGCAAAGTCCTTACTTTTTATGTGAAGTGGTACAACGTTAATTTTAAATAGACGAAAAAGTTAAGGATGATTTAAAAAATGGGCGAAGATCTGAAAAGACAGTTCAAGAGAAAAAGATATCCATGTGGCAAGTAAACATATGAAAAGATGCTCAATGTCATCAGGGAAGTGCAAATTAAAACCATAATGAGATACCACTCACACCTATTAGAATTGAAAAAGTAGCAAAAAAAAACCCATCAAAAACACCAACACCACCAAAAGCTAGTGAGGATGCGGGGCAACAGGAACTCTCATTCATGGCTGGTGGAAATGCAAAATAGTACAGTCACTTTCGGAAAAGGCAATGGCACCCCACTCCAGTACTCTTGCCTGGAAAATCCCCATGGATGGAGGAGCCTGGTGGGCTGCAGTCCATGGGGTCGCGAAGAGTCGGACATGACTGAGCGACTTCACTTTCACTTTTCACTTTCATGCATTGGAGAAGGAAATGGCAACCCACTCCGGTGTTCTTGCCTGAAGAATCCCAGGGACGGGGGAGCCTGGTGGGCTGCCCTCTGTGGGGTCGCACAGAGTCGGACACGACTGAAGTGACTTAGCACAGTCACTTTGGAAGGTAGTTTGGTGGTTTCTTACAAAATTAAATGCATGACTGAGCAACTGCACTCCTGGGTATTTACCCCAAACAGTTGAAACCCACGAGAAGGCAGAAGAAGAAGAATCCTGGATCCAAGATCCATAAAAGACAAATGACTGGGTTTCCCTGGTGGTCCAGTGATTAAGAATCCAGCTGCCAATACAGGGAACACAGGTTCAATCCCTGGGATGATTCCACATGCCTTGATGCAACTAAGCCCATGCAGCACAACTACTGAAGCCGGAGCACCCTAGAGCCTGTGGCTCTGCAAGAAGAGAAGTCGCCACAAGAAGCAGCCCACACACCACGGCTAGAGGGTAGCCCTCTCTCATGGCAAATAGAAAAAGCCTGCACGTAGCAATGAAGATCCAGTGCACCCAAGAAGGTAATGAGTACATGCAAAAACAAATGGCAACATTCACCCAAATGTTTACAGCAGCTCTGTTCACAGTTGCCAAAACTTTGACACACACAAGACATCCTTCAATAGGTGAAGGAATAAACAAACTACAGTATATTCATGGAACATTAATCAACACTAAGAAGAAATGAGCTATGAAGCTATGACAAGGTAGAAAGGAAACTTCCTCAGTGAAGGAAATCAATCTGAAAAGGCTGCAGACTGTATGATACCAACTACAGATATTCTGGAAAAGGCACCACTATGAAGACATTAAAAAGATTAGTAGTTGCCAGGGGTCCAGGGGAAAGGATAGATGAACAGGTGAAGCACAGAGAATTTTTAGGGCAGAGAAACTACTCTGTATGACCCTGTAGCGGTGGATGCAGGTCATTACGCATCTGAAAACCCAGACTGTATACCACAAAGATTGAACGCTGATATTAACCATGGACTTTGGTCGACAATGACGCGTCAGTGTTGCTCACTGATTACAATGAATGTAAAGCTCTAAGGCAGGATGTTGATGGTGGGGGAGGCTGTGTGAGTGTATAGGGAGGGAATATAGGGGAACTTTCCGTGCTTTTCACTCAACTTTGCTTTTTTATTGGATCTCCAATAAAAGAAAGCTGGTTTAAAAAAAATGGTTAAGGATACATAGTGAAATATAACAACCAACTAAAAGTTATGCTAAAAAGTAGAGGTAAAGAGTCAATAGAAGAAATAGAATACAAAATTTATCCAATGAATCCAAGAGAAGGAAGAAGAGAAGGATCAGGAAACCAAACCCAAGATCAAAAGAAAGGTAACATGATAAACCTAACCTTGAGCCTATCAAGAAATACATTACACACAAATGAATATATGTATTCTTGCCTGGAGAATCCCAGGGACAGAGGAGCCTGGCGGGCTGCTATCTATGGGGTCACACAGGCTCGGACATGACTGAAGTGACTTAGCAGCAGCAGTAGCAATACCCAAATTACATCAAATCTTTTAGAAAATAGAGAAAAAAGCAAACCTCCCAATATATTTTATAAAAACTTGACAAAGACATCACAAGAAAAATAGCATAAGCCAGCATCCCATATAAGCATAGATACAAAACTCCTTAACATATTATTACAAATAAAATATAGCAATATATAAAAGGAGAATACATTTTATATCAGAGTAGACGGTCTGTATACCTTTTGTTAAATTTCTTCCCAAATATTTTCCTAGGAATACTTCCTGAGAATACAAGTGGAATTACCCCACAAATGCAAAGCTGTTTTAGCATTCGAAAATCAGTCACTATAATTCACTATCTTAACAGAATAAAGGAGAAAAAAAAATCATGTCATCTCAGTAGATGCAGAAAGAACATGTAACAAAATTTAACACCTGTTTATATTGAGAAAACAACCTTTAGAAAACCAAGAATAAAAAGAAACTTCCTCAACCCACCTCAGTAGGTACACAAAGAACATCTGGCAAAATTTGACAGAGAATTTTGTCAAAGACCATTTGACACAAAAACTCTTGGCAAACTAGAATAGGACATCCTCAATCTGATACAGGACATCTACGAAAGGTCTGTATCTCATGTCACATCCAATGGTAAAAAAGTGGATGCATATTCCTTAAGGTTGGAATGAGGTAAGAATGTCTGTTCTCTTGTATTGCAGTTTCAACCAATGCAATAAGACAAGTAAAAGAAATAAAACCCCAAAAGACTGGAATGTAGGAAGTAACACTGTCTTTATTATTAGAAGATATATGGGGAACACATGTATACCTGTGGCAGATTCATTTTGATATTTGGCAAAACTAATACAGTTATGTAAAGTTTAAAATAAAATAAAATAAAAAAAAAAAGAAGATATGATTGTTTCTATGGAAAAATCCTAAGATTCTATAAAATAAGTACCAGAAATAACACATGAACCATGTGTTATTTGATGTCACAAGATCCTATGTCAGTACACAAATATCTACCAAGGAGGAAGGGGTGTGTGTGTGGGATGAATTGGGAGATTGGGATCGACACATACACAGTATTGATCATTGCTGTTCAGTCTCTAAGTTGTGTCCGACTCTCTGCAACCCTATGAATTGCAGCACACCATGCTCCTTTGTCCTCCACTGTCTCCTGGAGTTTGTTCAAATTCATGTCCATTGAGTTGATGATGGTATCTAATCATCTCATCCTCTGCTGACCCCTCCTTTGGCCTTCAATCTTTCCCAGGATCAGGGTCTTTTCCAATGAGTTGGCTCGTCACATCAGGTGGCCAAATATTGGAGCCTCAGCATCAGTCCTTCCAATGAATATTCAAGGTTGATTTCCTTTAGGATTGACTGGCTTGATCTCCATGCAGTCCAAGGAACTCTCAAGAGTCTTCTCTAGCACCATAGTTCAAAAGCATCAATTCTTTGGCGCTCAGCCTTCTTTATGATCCAACTCTCACATCCATACATGACTACTGGAAAAACCATAGCTTTGACTAGATGGACCTTTGTTGGCAAAGTGATGTCTCTGCTTTTCAATATGCTATCTAGGTTTGTCATAGCTTTCCTTCCAAGGAACAAGCATCTTTTAATTCCATGGCTGCAGTCACCATCCACGGTGATTGTGGAGCCCAAGAAAATAAAGTCTGTCACTGTATCAATTTTTTCCCCATCTATTTGCCATGAAGTGATGGGACAGATGCCATGACCTTCTTTTCTTGAAAGCTGAGTTTAAAGTCAGCCTTTCACTCTCCCCTTTCACCTTCATCAAGAGGGTCTTTAGTTCCTCTCTCTTTCTGCCATTAGAATGGTATCATCTGCATATCTGAGGTTGTTGATACTTCTCTCAGCAACCTTGATTCCAGCTTGTGATTCATCCAGCTCAGCATTTCGCATGATGTACTCTGCATAGAAGTTAAATAAGCAGGGTGACAATACATGGCTTTGTGTATTCCTTTCCCAACTGTGAACCAGTCGGTTGTTCCATGTCTGATTCTAAGTGTTGCTCCTTGACCTGCATACAGGTTTCTCAGGAGACAGGTAAGGTGGTCTGGTATTACCATCTCTTTAAGAATTTTCCATAGTTTGTTGTGATCCACACAGTCAAAGACTTGAGTGTAGTCAAAAGTAGATGTTTTTCTGGAACTCCTTTGCTTTCTCCATGATCCAACAAATTTTGGCAACTTGATCTCTGATTCCTCTGCCTTTTCTAAATCCAGCTTGTACATCTGGAAGTTCTATACTGTTGAAGTTCACATACTGTTGAAGCCTAACTTGAAGGATTTAGAGCATTACCTTGCTAGAATGTGAAATGAGTGCAATTGTGCAGTAGCTTGAACATTCCTTGGCATTGCCCTTCTTTGGGATTGGAAAGAAAACTGACCTTTTCCAGTTCAGTGGCCACTGCTGTGTTTTCAAATTTCTTAGCATACTGAGAGTAGCACTTTAACAGCATCATGTTTTAGAACTTTAAATGGCTCAGCTGGAATTCCATCACCTCCACTAGCTTTGTTAGTAGTAATGTTTCCTAAAGCCACTTGACTTCACATTCCAGGATGTCCGGCTCTAGGTGAGTGACCGCATTATTGTGGTTATCCAGGTCAAAAGGTCATACCTTTTTCTGTATAGTTCTTCTGGGTATTCTTGCTACCTCTTCTCAATCTCTTCTGCTTCTGTTAGGTCCTTACCTGCTTCTGTTTCTGTCCTTTATTGTGCCCATCCTTGCATGAAATGTTCCTTCGACAGCTTCAATTTTCTTGAAGAGATCTCTAGTCTTTCCCATTCTATTGTTTTCCTCTATGTCTTTGCACTGTTCATTTAAGGAGGCCTTCTTATCTTTCCTTGCTATCCTCTGGAACTTAGCATTCAGTTGGGTACATCTTTCCCGTTTTCCCTTTGATACTATATACAAAATAGATAACTAATGAGAACCTACTGTGTAGCTCAGGGAACTCTACTCAGTGCTCTGTGGGGACCTAAATGGGAAAGAATCCAAAAAAGAGGGGATATTTGTGTACACAGAGCTGATTCACTTTGCTGTACACTAGAAACTAACACACATGACACTGTAAAGCAAGTATACTCCAATAAACATTTTAAAAATACACAAATATCTCCTGTAGTTTTTATAAAAGAGGAGCGAACAAATGGGAAATTAAATAAGATCCCACTTACAATAATGCCAGAAAACAGAGAATGCTGAGAAACAGATTTAACAAGAAGTATGCAGGACCTTCATTCCGAAAGCTCTATGTCTGGCTGAGTGGAGGGATGTACCATGCTCATGGTTGGAAGACTTAATATTGCTTAGATGTTATTGTTCCCAAATTAATCTACATATTGAATGCAATCCAAGTCTAAGTCAGAGAAGACTTTTTGAAAGAAACTGACAAGTTGATTCTTTATTCTAAAATTTGTAGGGAAAAGAAAAGGACCCAGAGAACCAAAATAACCCCCAAAGAAGTACAGATGTGGAAGATTACTGGATTCCAAGCTCCAGCAATTGAAGCAGTGTGGTCTTGGTGTCAGGACAAACAGATGCGTGAAACAAAACAGAGTCCAGAAAGGGACCCACATGTGAGTCAATTAATTTTCAACAAACATGCCAAAGTGGTTCAATGGAAAAGGAAAGTCTTTTTTAAAAAGGGGTGCTATGACAACTGGATACATGTATGGAAAAAAAAATACTATCAACCCCTTACTTCACACCAAACACAAGATTAATTTTAAATGGGTCACAAATTAAAATATAATAACTATAACCCTAAATTTCCAGAAAATGTATCTTCATGACTTGGGGTAGAGAAAGGATTCTTAAAGAAGACACAGAAAGTATTATACATCAAGAAAACTTGTGCGATTGACTTCATCAACTTAGAAACTTCTGCTCATCAAATGACCTCTTCAAGAAAATGAAAAAGGTAAGTCACAAATTGGGAAAAGATATTTGCTATATACATCTCACAAATGAACTGCATCCAGAATATATGGTTTTCCATAAACCAGTGGTAAACACTGGGGCTTCCCAGGTGGCTTAGTGGTAAAGAATGCCTGCAATGCAGGAGATCCAAGTTCGATCCCTGGGTTGGGAAAATCCCCTGGAGAAGGAAATGGCAACCCACTCCAGTATTCTTGCCTGGGAAATCCCACAGACAGAGGAGCCTTGTGGGTTACAGCCCACGGGGTCCCAAAAGAGTCAGACACGACTGTGCGATTAAACAACAAGTGATAAAAACTAATACAATAGTCTAAAAAATGCACAAAATGCTTGGAATAGACACTTCACAAAGTAAGATATTCAAGTACTCAACAAGCCCAGGAAAACATGCTCAGCAATTATTAAGTCATCTGAGAAATGTAAATTTAAACCATAAAGAAATAAGATTTTACGCCTACTTGAATGTCTAAAATTAAAAACACTCAGAATGCCTGGTGTTAGGTTGGATATGACAATCGGATCACGCATACACTTCTGGTGGGAACATGACATAGTACTGCCACCTGGGAAAACAGTTGGCCATATGGACTAGCATCACTTCTAGGTATTACCCAAGGTAACTGATGAATGTGTGTATAATAAGACATGTACAACACTCACTATAGCTAAACCCCAAACTGGAAATGTCCATCCACAGGAGAATTGCTGAGCAGCTATGGAGCGCTCATGAAATGGAATACTACTCAGCGATACAAGGAGATCAAACCAGTCAATCCTAAAGGAAATCGACCCTGAATATGCATTAGAAGGACTGATGCTGAAGCTCCAATACTTTGGCCACCTGATTCGAAGAACTGACTCACTGGAAAAGACCCTGATGCTGGGAAAGACTGAGGGCAGGGGGAGAAGGTTATGACAGAGGGCGAGAGGCTTAGATATCATCAATGGACATGAGTTTGAGCCAACTCTGGGAGACAGTGAAGGACAGGGAAGCCTGGCATGCTGCAGTCCATGGGGTTGCAAAGAGATGGACATCGACTTAGGGACTGAACAACAACAACAGAGATACAAAGTAAATAAATTACATGTGTGAATCTTAAAAACACGATCCTGAACGAGAGAATGCAGGCACAAAAGAGCACACTCTGTGTGATTCCAAGCTCATGAAATTTAAGAACAAGAAAGAGCAATCTGCCTGTGGTGAAAGAAGTCACACAGAGGTTTCTCATGGTGTGTGGGAACTGACTTGAAAAGAAGCACAAAGGAATTTTTCTGGGGCGATGGAAACATTCTTTGTCTTGGCTGGGGTGGTGGCTATGCGCGTGCGCACTTTCATCGAAGTTCATCACAGAGTAGCCTTCACATGTGTGCACCTCAGTGCACAGGTAGGGAGACACAGATGTAAGCGTGGGGTGTGTGGCTGTCACAGATGCCTGGAGGCAGAGAGAACGGTTTGCCTCCCGGAGATACTACACAGTGGCTCCCCAGTATTTGCAGGGGATTGGTTCCAAGACCCTGCCCCACAAGGATACCAAAGTCTGCTGATGATTTTGGTATCCTGAGTCGGTCCTCAGCATCTGTGGATGTGGGACCCGTGGACACCACCTGCCAACTGGACCAGATTCTTTTGCCATCACGAGCAGATTCTGTGTTCAGTATCCCTGTTTGCTGCCACACCCCTGACAGTCATGTGCTCAGTGTTCCTGAAGCTGGCTAGACCACCCCACAGATTGTGTGAACATGCAATTCCACAAAGCTACGGAAAACAGAAGTGGACTAAGCTCAGAAATCTCACAGGAGGCTGGTAGCATTTCATTTCATACGCTGAACCCTTTTTGTTTTCAAAAGAATGCAAGTAAAGATGACCATGAAATTGCACTAAAAATAGAAAATATTATTAAGAACCATTATTATTGCTTCTAAGCAACACACTTGTGCTCAAATGTCAAGTGTTAACTTGACTGGCAAGGGAAAAGTGAGCCAGCTCTCCGTGCGTAGTTGCAGGCCTTAGGAAGCACTTCTGCTCTATTAAAATTCAACAATTCCAGAGAGATGCAGTCAGCCATGCAAACATGCCCTTTAGGGCATTTTAAATGATAGCACCATTTAGCGAGTGCTCCCCGAGTGGCAGGCACCGTGCTGAGCAGTTTGCGTGAATTACTTCATTTATCCTCAGAAGAACTGTGCATCCTGACATCTGCTTTGCAGGGAAACGGCAGTGCAGTGTGGTTTGCTCGCTTTTCCTGAGGTCACTTCACCCAATTGACCACTGAACGAGGGCAGCTGGGCAGTCCTTGTTTCTTAGACTGGGATCCTCCAAAGCCGACCTGGAGACAAAGACTCGGGCACCAGCAGGGCACTTGGAGGTGATCCTAGGAAAGCTGGGGAGGTGGGGTGTGAGGAGCAAAGGCAAAGCTGGGAAATGTGAGTGGAGGAGTAGGTACAGGAGAGCAGCTGAGCTCATCGCTTTGCATCCCTTTGGGCAACTGCATATTTGGTGGGTATCTGTCCCCCCGAGGGGCGGTCCATCGCTTCCTCTCTGACCAGGAGGACCCTTCTTGGGGTGTCAGTCCTCAGAGATTATAGTGTTCCCCTTTGCAGAGAAAGTCTGCAGTTAGGGGGCTCAACTCGGAGAAGGGAGTCCTTAGTTCACACATGCTCTTATCTCAGACCCTTCCTCCAAGGTGGCTAGGCTCTTTTGCTTTTTTAATTGATACACTTTATCCAACACAACTTATCTCAAAAATACCTCATTTCAACATGTACCATTCCCTGGAAAATTTGCTCACAAATGTTCACAGTTGCATCATTCACAGTAGCCAAAAAGTGGAAGCATCCCAACATCCATGAGCTGGTGAGTAATAAATACCCCGTGGCTCTTCCACAAGACGGGACAAATGCTGACCTTCACTGCAACACAGAAAAACCCTGCCAACATCAGGCCAAGTGAAAGAAGGCAGGAGTAAAGGACCACATACTTCAAGATACGACACGTCCACAACAGGCCTGTCTGTGGAGACGGCAGGCAGACGAGCGGTTGCCAGGGTGAGGGGACAGGAGGAGCTGCTGGAGGCTATGGGGCTTCTGCTGGGGGCGATGGAAACATTCTGACATCAGTGGGCAGTGATGCTGGGACGAGAGTGAAAACGCTACAAACTACTGAATTTGTGCATTTGAAAATGGAGGATTTCATGCTATGTGAATTACATCTTGATAAGAAAACATGAAACATAAACATTATCCACGACACAATTTATAATCCTTTTCTCCATACTGGGCCTGCAAAATTCTGTGTGTAGTCTGCCTTTACAGCACATCCGCCTCTGGATGGTGGCTGGCTTTCTGATATGTGTGGTCCCCTCCCGGTGGCCCATGCATCCTGGGGGCACCACTGGGCCCCTCCCTGAAACCCTTTCAGCTTCTTGTTCAGTCCTGACTTCGGTAAGGGGCTCCAGCAGCCTTCAGTCAACAAGGGAAAAGGTCCCTCCTCTCCAGGGACCCATCCTCCCCATGGGAGCTCTGATCACGGGGTTAAGAATGCAGCGGCCCTACTCCGATGGTTATCTGCCCTCTTCGCTCCCCACCGTTAGGTGGGGGTTCACAGTGGGTGCAGTGCATGGGTTGGAGGCTAAAGTCATGTATTCCAGAATTAGGAAAAGCCCCCTGTTTAATCTGCTCACATCATATAAAAATGACAAATAATCTGATGGTTTTCAAAAGAAATAGTGCTATCATCATAAAAAAAGATGCATGGAAGTTTTGTAGCTGCCGTTAACTTTTATTTTACTCATAAAAGGGAAAAACAGTCTCTCTGTGTGACTGTCTCCCAGGATGCGGCAAAGAGAACATTTTTCTGAAACACAGTTTGGTAAACACAGACCTTCCCAGTGTACGGTGGTGGCGGGGGCGCAGGTCGTGTGGGTCCTCTGTTCTGGAGGACGTGGCTGTTCCACGGCCCTTCCTCGTGGGGCGGGGGCTGTTTCCTGCTCCTAAGACAGGCCCTGCAGCCCCTGTCTCTTTTATGAAAAGCCATGTTTTGCACAATACTCTTCTCTACACTGTTTCCTAATATCTAAATGGGCTTCCCTGGTGGCTCAGATGGTAAAGAATCTGCTTGCAGTGCAGGAGACCCGGGTTCAATCCCTGGGTCAGAAAGATCCCCTGGAGAAGAAAATGGCTGTGCACCCCAGGATTCTTGCCTGGAGAATTCCATGGATCGCAGGGCAGCAAGACTTGGGGGCATTTCTGCACTGCCTGCCCCACCAGGACTGTCAGGAGCATTTATGGAAATGTGTGACTCAGCAAAGATGGCGGGGTCTCTGGACAGGCCAGGCCCAGAGGTCCGGTAGCTGCCCGTGAGTCTGGGCCCAAGGCTCCCGCGTCCTCTCCCGGGGTTCTTTTTCCTGCCATTGTGTATGTGGGCTGACGACTAAAGGCAAATAGGGCTCCTGACAGGTCCTGACTCAGGGCTGTGTGGCCAGGACCAGTCACCGAGCCAGGGTGAAGGCTGGAGGCCGTGGGCAGCCAGTTTGGGTGGTACTGGATGGAAGGTGGAGGCTGTTTGCACAAGAGAGCCAGAGTCAAAACTCCCACAAGCAGGCTCCAAAGGGCAGAGAGTCACACAGAAATCTTTCTGCCTTCTTCCCCTAGAGACAATCCTGCAAATACCTGACTACACTGTCAGGCCCCTGTCTTCCCTTCCTGAAGCTCATTCCTATCTCATCCACCTGCTCTTGTTTTTTTCCTCCTCTTTTTTCTTAAAAGGCCCCTCTTCTGATGGTGTCAAGTCGCGAGTATCCTTCCCAGGGAATCCAGTCCCTAGGGTGGGGCCTCAGGGCTCAGTCCTCAGTCCTTTCCTCCCGAGGGAGCTCATTAGGTCCATGGCTGCAGAACACCACCCACGCTGAAGGTCCAGTGCCATGTCATCACATCCAGCTCAGATGTGACAGCTCCCCTAGACACGGCTACCAGACACTGAGGTCCAAGAGGTTAAACCATGTTCCCTCACCCAGACTGACCCTCAGCTCACGCTCTCACGGGGCTGCCGTTCCACCCTCTTCATGTTGTTGCCGTTCAGTTGCTAAGTCGTATCCAGTTCTCTGTGACCCCCATGGACTGCAGCACGCCAGGCTTCCCTGTCCTTCACCAGCTCCTGGAGTTTGTGCAGACTCATGTTCATTGGGTCAGTGATGCTATCTAACCATCTCATCCTCTGCCACCTTCTTCTCCTCTTGCCCTCAATCTTTCCCAGCATCAGGGTCTTTTCCAATAAGTCAACTCTTCGCATTTGGTGGCCAGAGTAGTCGAGCTTCTGCTTCAGCATCAATCTTTCCAATGAATATTCAGGGTTGATTTCCTTTAGGATTTGCCGGTTTGATCTCCTTGCTGTCCAAGGGACTCTCAGGAGTCTTCTCCAGCACCACAATGCCACCCTCCCTGTGGCTCAGGCCAGAACTCAAAGCTTCTCTGACAATTTGTTCTTTTACATCCCACTTCCACCCGGCCAGGAGATAAGCATGACTCTTTCCTCAGAACATGTCAGAGTCTGGTCACTCCTCACCTCCTCTGCTGCCCTCCCCACACAGGAATCAGGGCAGCAACTCCTCATGGGCCTCCAAGGCCCCCATGACCTTTATCCAGTGTCCCCAACCTCATCTCCAAATATCTGAGCTCCAAGGAGCTGGAATGCAGAATGTGTGGTGGTCAGAGGAGGTCAGAGGAGATGCCACAGGGATGGCGCCTCAGCCACCAGACGGAACTCTCTCTGGAGCAGGGGTTCTCCAGAACTGACCTAGCAAAGCTAAAAAACAAGTCTCAAAGGTGTCAAACCCACTGGTAAGTAACTCAACTGTCTGCCATGACAAAGCCCATGCTCTCTAATGGGAGAGAACAAAATCCAGATGACCCACAACAAAACAAAAAATGCAAACATGGATATACAAAGACATGAAAGAACATATAATTGACTATTGAAAGCAAAAAATGATAACCATGTATTATGGGGTTTAGAACATGTGTAGGAGTAAAAAGTATGACATAAAGCACAAAGAATGAGGCAGGAGAAACGGAAGTTCACTGTTTTGAGAACCTTGTATTCCTGTGGAGTGGAGTAATATAATAAAGGCAGACTGTGATGAGCTGATGCTACATATTGAACACAAGAACAGCCACAAAGAGATAAAACAAAGAAGTACAGCTCATAAGTCAAGAGTGGAGGAAAAAAATGGAATTAAGAAACGTTCAGCATCAAAAAGTATAGAAAGAGAGGAAAATATCAAAAAAGACAAATGAGACCAATAGAAAATGAATAACAAGAAAGTAGATTTAAACCCAACTATATGGATAATTACATTTAATGTAAATGTAATGTGATGTAAATGTAAAGCTTAAAAACTTTCAGTAGATTTAAACCCAACTATATGGATAACTGGGCTTCCTGGGTAGCTCGATCGGTAAACAATCTGGCTGCAATGTGGGAGACCTGGGTTTGATCCCTGGAGGAGGGCATGTCAACCCACTCCTGTATTCTTGCTTGGAGAATTCCATGGACAGAGGAGGCTGGAGGGCTACAGTCCATGTGATCACAAAGAGTTGGACAGGACTAAGCCACTAAGACACACACACATACACACACACACACACACGTATGGATAATTACATTTAATGTAAATGGCTCAAAAACTTAACCAAAAAGCTGAAATTGCCAGAACTAATAAGAAATCCACTTCAAACATAAACATGTTAAAAGTAAAAAAGAGGGAACGGGATATAACTAGGAGTACTGAGTACAGCAAAGTTAGAGTGGTGATAGTAACGTGGGGTAAAGAAGATGTCACCAAAAAGCACCAGAAATAAAGCACACATTTTTATAAGAATAAAGGGGTTGATTCATCAAGAAGACACAACAATCCCAAGGACGTACCCAATAACAGAAACAGAAAAAGCATGACGTAAAGCCCAAGAGAACTAAGAAATGAAACCATATATCCACAATAGGGTTGGATATTGCAATTCTTATCCTTCAGTAATGGACAGGACAAGTAGACAAAAAATAAGTAAAGATACAGAAAATTTGAACTACACACTATCAACCAACTTGAACTAACTGACATCTGTAGAATCTTTCGCCCAGTAACAACGGTACACATTGTTTTTTAAGTGCACGTGGGACAAGTCACCAAGGTGGTGGTGTTAGCTGCTCAGTCATGTCTGACTCTTTGTGACGCCATGGACTGTAGCCCGTCAGGCTTCTCTGTCCTTGGGATTCTCCAGGCAAGAATACTGGAGTGGATTGCCATTCCCTTCTCCAGAGGATGTTCCCAACCCAGGGATCAAACCCAGGTCTCCTGCTTTGCAGGCAGATTCTTTACCATCTGAGCTACAGGGAAGTCCCAAGATACACCATGTATCTCAGTAAATCAAAAAAGACTGAAGTTATATGGTCACAAAGGATTGAACAGAAATCAATACCAGGGACTTTCCTGGTGGTCCAGTGGTTAAGAATCTGTCTGCCAATGCAGGGGCAATGAGTTCCATCACTGGTCCAGGAGGATTCAACATGCCACAGGACAACTAAGTCTGCAAGCTGGAACTACTGAAGACCGTGCACCTAGAGCCTCTGCTCTGCAGCAAGAGACACCACTGCAGTAAGTCCATGCTGCGACTAGAGAATAGCCCTCACACAGCAATGAAGACCCAGCACAGCCAAAGATAAATTTAAAAAAAGATAGAAATCAGTGCCAGAAAGATGACTGGAAAATACCCAACTATTTGAAAATTAAGTAATATACTTCTAAATAACAAATGGATCAGAAAAAGAACTACAAGGTAAATTAGAAAATATTTTAAGCTGAATAAAAATGAAAACGCAACACACCAAAATTTGTGAGATATAGCTAAAGTATGCTCTGAGGGAAATCTCTAGCTTTATGTTATTATATAAAAAAAGAAAGATCTATATTAATGAGCCAAGCTTCCTCCTTCAGTAGCTAGAAGGAGGAGAGCCCATTAGATCTGGATCATTAGAAGGAAAGGAACTGCATGGAAGTATTTTTTTATAAAATGAAACATGTACTAAACCACATGACCCAGCAATCCATTCAATCCCACCGACTCCAAGGGAAATAAAAATGTTATGTCCCTGTAAATGCTTGTTCTTGGATACTCATAGTTGCCTTATTCATAAAAGCTCCCAACCTGAAATAACCCAGCTGTCCTTCAACAGGTGAATGGATAAACAAACTGCAGACCAGCCACACCTGGAATGGTACTCGTCAATAAAAAGGAAAGAATGACATAGACAACTCACGGACGAGGCTCAGAAACAACGTTGGGTCAAAAAAGGGTACGTTTTATGTAATTTCTTCTCTGCGAAAGTCTCAAAAAGACACATCTAACCTGCGGTTTCAGAGAGAGGATGTGGTTGACACAGACCTGTGACAGAGGGGCGGGGGTTAAGCAGGAAGAGGCACAACACGTTTTTAGGTGATGGAAACGTTCCAGGTCTTGGTTCTGGTGACAGTTGACAAGGATGGATAAAACTTTCAAAGCCTTATCAAAATACACACTTAAACAGGAGCATATTATGATGCATGTCATACATAAATAGGAGTGACCCAAGATCCAGAAGGCAATGGGACTTTAACAAACCAACACCTGAGTCTATGAGGCATCCTGAGGGCTGGGCTTCTCGCGTTACAGTCTGAATGGACACAGCACAGGTAGTGGCCCAGGGAGACAGGAGTGGGGTGTCACCCAGCGTCTGCTAGGTTGTCAGGACAGGGCATTCCCGGGGGCTGGGCACCTGGGGGGTTGTGGAGGACACAGCATGGCTGCCTTAACAGCAGTATGTGACTTTACATTCTGTAATGGCACCGGGCTTCAACGCTTAACTCATACATATTCAATCCAGGGGCAGCCTACAGCTTCCTGTATTTTTTTAATTTAAAAAAATGATAGCAAGGCCTTACCAGAGAGTTGCTTGATGGCCACGGGTCTCACTTTGTAGGGAGTTCTGCAAGAGAGAAGGCAGTTCCACTGTAAGACACCATCAAAGACGTCCACACACATCTGGCCCAAAAGATAAGCACTTGGGCTGAATTAGAATTTATCAGTGAATTAGGTCTTTTAAAAAAATGAGCTTCTTTGGTGGTTCTGAGCTTCTTCATTCAGAGAAATTCTCAACACTTTAAATATATTATTTAAATAATGGACCCCCTCTGCCATGTGCATATTTGGTTAATAAAACAAGCATGTTGAATGCAGCTTGGATGGCCGAGTTGCCTTGGTCTGCCTTGACACCTGGCTGATGCAGGAGGCTCTCCCACTTTGGCTTGGTTTGGGCTCTTGCCGACGGCATCCCCCACATACACAAGACAGGATGGTGTCAATAACTCAGGCGAAAATGCACTGGCACCTTGGTGATGTCATCACCTTGGTGATGCACCTTGATGATGTCATCACCAGTAATCAAGAGACCCACAGGGGTGGGGAGAGGATACTGGTGATGTCACCACAGATTGAAGGTCACGGTCCCTGACATACAAGGACCCCCAGCAAAGCTGGGGATGGGGGAGATGATTAAGTCAATGGGAAATAGGCAAAGAATAGGAACAGGAAATGGTTGACAGCAGTTAACAAAAATAAAGAGAGGCACCATAACAAAGAGGCTATTTTTTTACCCAACGGCTTAGCAAAATTCTAGAACCTGATGACAAGAGTGCCACAGGGCACAGGGGATCAGACTCCGACAGGTGTTGCTGGTGGGAGTATGGACTGCCAGCACCCTGGGGAGAGCAACCACGGAGTCAAGTTTAAAATCCACGGTCTCATCAGGTGAACCTAGGAACGAAAGCAGTAACTCCTTTGATTCTCTCTTATGGCAGCGGCCCCCCCAGCTTCTGGCACCAGGGCCTGGTTTCACGGAAGACAGTTTTCCACGGATGGGGGAGGTGAGGGGGTGACTCTGGGATGATTCAAGTGCGTTACATTTATCATGCACTTTACTTCTAGTATTATTACACCTGCTCCACCTCGGATAATCAGGTATTAGATCCTGGAGTTTGGGCACCCCTATCTCACCGGGATATCTTCATATGCCACTTGTTCATTCATTCAGCACATTTTTTCACTGAATGCTCAGTGTGGTTGGGTTCTAGTGACATAACAGCGAACCAAACAAAAAGGCTTTGCCCTCATGGACCCAATGTTCCACGGTCAAGTACACCTTGAAAGGACATGGCTGCTGCCTTTCGAATGGCTAAGAAATACTCAGGCCCCTCTCCACTGGGGGTGGATGATGCCTCAGCTGAACTGTGGAAAGTCGCGAGGTTGTTAAAAAGATGGAGACAGTGTCCAAGTACCGAGGTGGAGGGATGCCCACGACACTTCATTAGGAAGATGGAGCAAGAGACAGGGTCACAGACAGACAGATAAGCCCTGGAGGAAGAAAGCATAGGTGCTGGAAGGATGCACACCAAACATCGAGCCTGGGTTTGAGCTGAGCCACTTTAGGCATGTCTGACTCTGTGCGGCCCCACGGACCGAAGCCCACCAGGCTCCTCTGTCCACGGGATTCTCCAGGCAGGAATTCTGAAGTGGGTTGCCGTGCCCTCCTCCAGGGGATCTTTCTGACCCAGGAGTCTCTGGGACGTCTAACTGCATTGGCAGGTGGGTCCTTTGCCTCTAGCATTAATTGGGCTCATACCTGTGGTTTAATGGTTTCCAGGCCACAGAAAAAAATCGTCTGCAATGTAAAATGCCGATAAAGTATAAAAATAACAGCTGCGTGGCACTATGGCTGATGGACAGACAACTCCATGAGCGTCTCAAATCTTGGCCTCCCCATGAGGGGTTCCTCCTGGGAAAGAGTATGGAGGGGCAAGGCCCCCAGACCTCCTCATGGAAGCACCTTGCCTAGAGAAAGGGCCTCTTCCAAAGACCCCTGGAAGCTGGTTATTTGGGATGTGGGTACCTTCACTACAGAGGCTTCACAGTAATGGTATTCGGGTCCTGGCAAATCACAGAGCACCCTCCTCAGAACCCATGCAGTGTGAAGCGTGGTCCCACCTGCTTGTGGCGGGGAGGGCTTGGCCAAGGTAGTACCAGCAGTCTTGGTCCTCACACCGACAAACTGAGCAGGGTGACTCCATCTTCCCTGGTTCCCCCCACCCTAGCAGGCGTCAGCCTCGTCAGCTTGCAGACTCTGGGAGACAGAGCTGCAGGAGGGGGAGCTCGCTGAAACCCCCCAAATGTGCGTGGAGCTGACTGTGAAGCAGCTGTGGCGTGCTCCGGGCCATGTGTTGGCCCTACCCAGGAGAGGAGTGAGGGGCTGGGGTCTGGGTAACCAAGTGAGAGGGTGGAGAGCCACGGCGAGGTGACTGTCACCAGCCCCCCTCCTCCTCTCTCCGCACCCCGCCCCCATAAGCAGCACTGACACCGGGGCAGTGGGGAGAGAGGGAGCCTGGTGCTTTCCCTCCCTCCCCCTCATCCCTGTTTCTCTTTATTCCCCCTCCTCTGCGGCCACAAGACTGTCTCTCCTCCCTTCCTCCCCACAGGCCTGATGCGGGTGCGGGAGGTGGTAGTGAACCAGCCGAGCAGGTGAGGGAGGTGGGTGGGGGGAGAGGCAGAGCCGTGCATCCCAGCACACGCGGACCACAGCTGGGCCCTGCAAAATGGCACTTGGCTCCTCCATCCTTAATCCTCTTGATTCTCAATGGCAGGAATGTTCTCAGAACCAGTCACAGCGCTTCCACGAATGAATAAACTCCTGCCTCAGCCCAAAAATGAGTTGCAGCTTCATTATTTCTTCCTCAACAACAGGACCAACATAAACCACTTTCCACTTGCCTTGAACTTGTATTTGTCTTTTTCTGAAATGTAACTATGTCTTTTCAAACATGTTTAGTGGGAGCCAGGATGGAATCCAGGAGGCATTTTCCCAGCTGGCGTACGTGGTCACATACACCACCCATGCAAGTGCTCAGCCATTTCCTGCAGTGGACACCTCACGTATCACAGCTTGGCTAAAACTGGAACTAAAGGAGTGATTTTGTCACACGTGTGCTGTGCCCTCCTGGCTCTTCCCTCTCTCCACATGCCCTGCCCTGTGCCCCATCTTTCCCTGAACTATTTAAGCGCCTGTTTCTCTCCTTTGATGAGGGTCTTGAAGCATTAGTGGCAGAAACAGAAGGTGTTCTCAGGAGGCAACATGCCTGTCAGTGGGACACCATGGGATCCAGAACGTCCCCGGTCCAGCAAGGACCAGATGCTCGGTCCCTCTGAGCAGGGTCTGAGCAAAGTTGGGACGTGTCTACTTGCGTTTGCTGGTTTTCAGGAATCGAGTGGTTAGCAATCAGCTTTCTTACCATTTCTGAAAGAAAGAGGAAGCCACTCAGCCCACTATTTGATAAGAGCCCCTCTGACTTTGGTGAATACATGCCAGGTTATTTAAATTGCTGGTCTGAAACATTTGCTGATCATTAAGGCAAGAAGTATTTTGAAGAGAGAGTCAGAAGCTCATGAAATTTGGCTTGAAACGAGCTGAAAAGATTAGTATAAGAGACGGGGCACCCTGATTTCTGATCGGTATCCAGCTGATCACCGTCAAGAGTCCTTGGAATTTGGAGAAAAGACTGTGAAAACGCCCCATGAGAACATGACCTGGGCAGAAGGCAGGTGAGGTGGACCATCTGATGCCCCCAGGGAGCTCCTCTTGCAAGGTGGTTCCTGAATCTGAGGCTGGCGGGGGTGGGGGTGGGGGGTGGACAGGCACTGACCAGGCTGGTAAGGCTGAGGGGCTGCAGGGTCTTCAGAGATGGAGGAAGCTGGAAGGACACAACCTGATGTGACTGTCTTCTGAGAAGAAGCAAAATTCATCCAGCACTTTCCAAAAAGGGAAACCCTGTGTCTGGTGGACATGACCTTCTGGTCACTGCTGGGGTCATGGGTAGTTTCCTAGGTTTCCCACACTTTACATCTGTGATTCTGGTGTCACATGTTCGAATCACCTTTGTTGTGGTTTAGTCCCTCAGTCATGTCTGACTCTTTGTGACCCCATGGACTGTACCCCGCCAGGCTCCTCTGTCCATGGGATTCTCCAAGCAAGAGTACTGGAGTGGGTTGCCATTTCCTTCTCCAGAAGGTCTTCCCGACCCAAGGATCGAACCTGGGCCTCCTGCACTGTAGGTGGATTCTTGACCACTGAGCCACTGGGGAAGCCCTGGAATCACCTGGTGAGCTTTAAAAATAAATCCCTCATAAATTTGAATTTACTAGGTCCTAGGAGGGGACTGGTCATCAGCACCTTTTTGAAGATCCCTGGTGGTTTAAACCTTTAGGCAGGGCTGATGGTCACTGTTCTATTGGGCTAGATCACACTATGCATATATAAAATGGGCAGGACAGCCCAGTGGCAGCTGGAACGGTGGGACTGGAGAGCAGGAGGCAAAGGAGCAGATGGGAGGCCTGGATGGGGGCTTGGGTGTGAAACCTTGGGAATACTGCCTCTTCAGGGCTGAGAGCAAGAAAACAAACACAGACGGGGAGAAGCTGGAGGGGGAAGCTCCAAAAATGGAAAAGGTCCACAACCCCAAATGCAGGGAGTGGGTGAAGGCAGCAGACAGAGATGCTCAGTGGTCAGAATGGTGATCAAGGGGGTCCCGGCCAACATCACCACCACCTGGGAACCTGCGGAAATGCCAGTTCTGGGGCCCCACCCCAGACCTAGGGAACCAGATGGAGGGGCTGGGGAGCAGGAGGGAAGAGGCTCTGCTTCACCCAGCTCCTGGGGATGCACGAGGCTGGTGGCCTGGGGGCAACGCGTAGGTCTGCAAAGAGAAAGTTGTGGGGACCACTAATACCAGTTCCCAGCCTCTGCGCCACTGACCTTCGGGCAGGTGAGTCTGGGGTGGGGGGTGGGGCTGGCCCTGGGCTCGGGGACATGGAGCAGCAGCCCTGGTCTCTGCCCTCTGGGTGCTAGACACCTGTCCCCGCTGTGGCAGCCAAAACATTAGACTTCCCCCAGCGTCTCCTGGGGAACAAAACTGCACGCCATTGACAAGGGCTGGCACAGAATAAAGTGCCAAACGAGATATGATGAAGTGACAAAACAGAATAGACAACCTACAAACTGCTTTAACTAATTCAGGAAACATGCAGCTTTGCTCCATCAGAGACCAGATCGCACGGACAGGACACTTCCCCTCTGATGACATCATTTTATCTTGTGGACGTCAAGGGTGACAGGTCACTCGTGCCTTTCCTCATGAATACAGATCTGGGTCAGGCTGGAGCTGGTGCTGCAATTTACAACAATGTTCTTGGAGCCTTTGGGGATTCAATTAGCATTCTTCCTTCCGGGGAGCCCGGAGCCGATAATCAGAGCGTAATCAGCACCAGAGCACGTGGGAGCAGAAACTCCTGATGATGAAATTAAAAATTCAGTAGACTGATGGACACAAAAGGAGGGGGAGGGGAGGCCTGGCAGAAGCACCCAGCGCTCAGGGCAGGACAGTACTGGCCGCCCACCACTGAGCTCAAAGGACAGTGGAGGTTGTTCGAACATTCCAGGACTTCGTACCTCCTGGGGTTTGTTACTTCCTCGGCTTTCTGCAACAAAGCCTGGCAGTTCTCACTGGCAGTCCTTGCCGGTGACTGGGCGCCCTGCACCCAGGTCCGAGTGATAACTGACGTTTGCTCAGTTCTGCACGCGCCTTGGGTCGGGGGAAACTTTAAGGCACTTACATTGGAGGTCCCAGGGACCGCATCCCAGGAGCCTAAATATTTCCACACTGCCATCAGGCAGCCAGGGGCCCTCCGGTGGCTGGGACGTGAGAGGGTCTGCCTGGACACACCCCCTCCTGCAGGCTGGAACAGCTGTATCAGTCCACCCGGATGGCTGGGTTGACCCGTGTTGCTCAGAGGGGGATGCAGTGAGCGGCAGGAGCAACAGGCAGGGGTCCCCAGGGGTACCCCATGCCCAATCTCACTCCCGCTCCCAGCCTCGCATGGAACACAGTTTGGATTCTGCCTGGCCCCACTGAAAATATAAAGTGGGGACCGCCAGGGACTCCGGCTGCTGGGCAGAGGGCCGGGCACGAGTGGGAGGCTCTGCTTAGTCCTCATCTTCCCTCTGGCCACAAGTGGTCAGGCTGTTCTACTGATGTTCACAAATGTGTTTACTGCCCAAGCCTCTACCTCTCCGGCCTCTCCTGGTTCCGTTCCTCCAGCGCCCAGGCTTCCTCCCATCACTGGGCAGAGTAGCTGGTAGGCAGTGCTTGCTCAAGGGGTCAATGCCCAGTGTCACCAGGTGCTCTGGTCAGGGAATCTCCTGCTCTGATGGACAGGGGCCGGCTCTGCTGCTGTCACTTAGTCCTCGGCTTTCCCATCTGTAACTACCCGCTCAGAGGGCTCCTGTGGACCCTCGGCAAGGTCCCTGGCCACGCTTAGAGCTGCCACTTTCCTGGAAAGTGACAAGTTCTGGACAGTAACCGGAAGCCTCCTACCCAGACTCTCCCATCTTTGGTTTAAACGCGGATTTCCCTGCATCCGCACATTAAGAAAACAACCCTGGAGACCCCAGCGTGCCTGCAGAGAGCTGTCAGACATGGCAAGAAAGAGCTGAGGAAACCTGCCAGCCACTTACCGTTCTGAATTGGCGGGCATGGTGGGGTCAATGGAGACCATGGCATCATCCGTGGTCAGGAGGGAGATGGTGGTGTTCCTGGAAGACAGGAGAAGCCGTTGTCTTCACCCTCATGTTGTCTCCTGGGTGCACACTTGAATCTGGGCCTCCCTTGAGGTAGGAACCTGAGCACCAGGCGGACCTGCCCAAGGGGCTCTGAGTGGTCAGCCCCAAGACTCTGGCCCTCAGCTTGGTAACAGAATTAAGGGTTGCGGGTGCAGTTTTAAGTGCTCAACAGATGTGTAAGTCATTTGAAATGGGAATTGGAGAGAGTCTAATTTGTTGAGTTGGGAGGCTCAATAAAACTGTGGTAAAGTAGAAATGAACATTTATATCAGCTGGTAATGAATTCAGGGTTTGCTTTTCCCTTTCATTTCCTGGGGGAGTCCATCTAAACAGGCAAAAAGCTCTCCTACTAAACAGTTTTAAGAGGATAAGTTGAATCTTCCTCTAACCTCCATCTCTGGGGGGCCTCTCACCCAAGGTATTGCCTTAATCATGACTTAACTCTGGTTTTCAGTTGTGTATTTTTAAAATCTGTGCCATGGCAGTGACACCTGAATCGCAGGGTTGTTCTAAAAAGGAATATATATTTATTTCTTAGCACACTGCTTATCAAAAGATGTCCCAAACGGTGGGCCATTTCTTGCTGCTCCAAGCTGCCACTTGCTGTAATTTCAGGCGTGTAACCTATTGCCTGACTCTGAAAGGTCCTGACTGTCCTTCCTTCTCACCCTCCTTGACCTGGGTCGTAACTTTAAAGTTAACTGCAGGTCAAAGTTATTCCTGATTACTCTCTATAGTCACGAAGTTAGGACAGAAAATTCACTTGCTAGAACAAACTGCCGACTGTGGTTCTTGAGGGTAGGTTTCTGGTCTTTTCAACTTATTTCTGATATCAGTTTTTTCTTAAACTTTGATCTGGATCCCTGGGTCATCTGGGGCTGGGGGATCACAGCCTAAACATTACCACCCTTCTTTATCCTTTCTCCCCAAACAAAGGAATAAATGAAAGAAAGAAAAAAAAGAAACTTTTAAAACAGCAGTTTCTGCCTAATCCTGCCCAATTGTTCACTCCACTAACACAGCTATGGTTGTTGGTGGGCAGCTGGCAGCGGTGGCTGAAACCTCCAGGGACTCATCCATTGATTTGAAAAGTCCCATGTGCAAGGTGCAAGGTGAGTCCATCAACCCTTCCGGGCCTCCCATCCCCTACACTCAGCCACTCGGTCTCCCAGGTACCTGCCCCTCCGGGTGAATTTAAAGGCAACCCTCTGGTGGGGTGACTCTGAGTCACTCACCGAGGCAGGCCGGTAGCGATGCAGAACAGGTCCATAATATCACTGGAGTTGCAATACTTGCTAAAGACCACCTGCAAAAACAGAAGCACATGGCTGTGAGGGGCGGGCAGGAGTGGGGCAGCTGGTTTCCATGGTGATGTCAGATTCCAGGGGGTTCTCTCTGCTCCCGACCTGCAGGTTAATCTTACAAAGAAAAAACCAAAATCACCGTGGGCTCTGGAATGCTACATGCACATCTCATTGAGTTGACTTATACAAGTTGAGGAAAACATGACTCTCTTGTTCATTGCAGAGTTGTGAGAAATAATGCTATCACCCAGGTAAACACACTGGCAGGTGACATGCTGCCCTGCGTCCCGCTGGGGATGTTGATGTACCACCCACAACCTCGGCTTAATGATGCCCCATCTTGCGGGGCGGGTGCGGGAAGCTCAACGAGCTCTGGGGCCATTATGTTAAAAGACAATTTCAAGGTCATCAGCTTAAAAAGAAAAGATTGCCTTTTAGGATTTGGGGACTGGGGCTGCAGGACTAAATCAGACAGGGAATCACAATGAGAAAGGATGTGGTTGGAACCGTGGGTCCACACAGGGAACAAATTTCACGCAATGCAATTAATTCTGCACCCGGCCTGGGTGTCCAGTCCTGGCTGGACAGGAGAGAAACACGTTCACACCTGCACCTTTTGTCCGAGGGGTCTCGACTGTGAGTGTGGGCTCCAGAATCGCTCCCTGGGAGAGGGGGCTTCAAGTACAGCCTGCAGTTGTTCTCCAAGGCTGGACGGTGCACGGACAGTCCCCGCCAAGGCTCCTGTTTTCATCACAATAGCTGTTTTCCTTCAGTGTTCTCCCTGGAATGGCTGTAAGGCCCCTCTGCTCACCAGCAGGAGTGGGCAGAGCCACTCCTCTGAACATGGGCAGAGCCACGTTGAACAGAGTGGGGATTTTTCAGTGCCCAGAGCACCATTTTTTTTCAGCCAGATCAGTCTGCATCTTTTTTTAATTGGAAAGAGTGAAATAGAGCAAGCAGATATTTTCCCCACAAACGTGGCCGTTCCCTGACTACCACAGCTCCTGTGTGCCACTGGCCTGGCAACGCTGAGACAAAGCCAGCACCCCCGTCCAGGCTGCCCACTCCACCCCCCACCCCAGGCGGTGTCTGCACTCCCCAGCGACGGGGCCATTGATGGGCATTGTCCGCCCGCGGCCACCGTCCTGGCTCAATGCAGGTCCACCAGGACCCCTGCAGCACCGCTGTATTGGCCCTGCAGGCTCCTGCCCCAGCACCCAGCCTCAATTTCTATAATTCAGGCCTGGTGGTGCCGCCTTTCTGTGCAGAAGCCTTTGCTGCCCTGTGCGTCCACGGTGGAAGGAAGGTCCACCTCCCCGCTGGGCTCCTGAGGTTCTGGAGTGTGTCCCTGGAGCCTGTGTCCTGGCCAAGCTCTCAGCCCGCCTTCACTCTAGTCCACGGGCACCCCTCCCTGCCCTCTTTGGTTCCGGGGCCCCGCTTCCCAGGGGCTCTCCTCCCCTCTCTTCCTCCCAGCCATCAGGACTTGGCGCAGCTTCTCCACAGGGCCTCCCAGCTCCACTGCCAGCAGGGTCTTGCCTTCATCCATCGTGTTCTCAGGACAGCACACCTCCAGGGCCCCCGGCACAGGCTTTCATTCTCACTTTGGCTTCTAGGGCTGCGCCCGTGTGGGGTGAGGTATGGAGTCTGGCCATCCCACCACTGAAGAGGGGCCATTTCTGACTTTCCCGTTTGAACCTTTCTGAAGTTTATGTCCATTTGGTGCAGACTGACTTTGTGGGTTTTCTCCAGACCCCAGTAAAGGGCAGGGGTGGGTGGGGGCGGAGGGTAGGGCAGCTTTGTCTGTGAACCTTTGATTTGTCCAAAGATTCCAGAAAGGGGTGAGGCGGCTTGCAGGTCATGACCAGATACTGGTCAGGAGTGGAGCATGGCTCCAGGAAGTCACGGCTGAGCAGGCCCTCCCCAGGGAAGACAGACCCAGAGCCTGGAATATCCGGGGAACCTCGACAAGAAGTGAGTCTGCCCAACTTTATAAGCACCCCTGATGAAATCTAGAGGCGAGTCTTTTGTGATGGTTTCCTAGCCTCGGGATAGCAAATAATAGAAGCTGTAAAAAGTCCAATTATGAAGCCTTCCAGCAAAGCAAGTTCAGGAGCGCCCATGGGGCACAATGCCATTCTCGTTGCCCCTTGTGACTGATTCAGCTCAACCCAGGGAGGGAGGCCAGCCTTCTCCTGTGTCCAGAACAGGCTTAGAGATTATTTTTGACACCAGGCTGGGGGGTAGGGGGCTAGAAGGAAATCAGGAATAAGCAGAAAAGACTGCATTGGGTGTCTTCCATTGCAATGGAAAACCATGCTGTGTCCACCGGTAAATCCACTTCAGCAGGCCTCTACTGTACAGAAATGCCCGGTTCTTTGATTTCTCTTTTGAACCCGTTGTGACATCTTACCAGTTTCCTTCTTCGGCTAAGACTTTGTTAGGGTAAAATTCTTTGATGTGTGGCCACTTTACATGTGTGTTTGATCAAGCTTTCACCTTATTATTAATAGTTGAGAAGCCTTTAGTGCGGACAACACAGGTGAGAAGCTAGGGCTGGAACATCACATGAACCCTAACATCAGCAGCACGTGAATCTAACGTGGGACACGCCCGGACAGTCCAGCTCTTTGCCAGGTGCCAGAAGAAGCTTCCAGCCTAGAAGGATTATTCCTGGCGTGGGAAAGCAGCCCATGCCCCACAAATGCGTGGTTGGCGTGGGAAGATCCCCCAGGCAGCCTGGTCAGGGGGGCACAAGGCTCTCTGTTCCCACGCTGAATCACTCTGCAAATCCTTTATCCTCAATCCAGAAATAAACAGCCGTTAAAAAAAAAAGTGTTGGTGAAATGAAACTTATAAGTGAGATGTGGAGACAGCAAGATTAACAGAGGAATAAAGATTTTATATTGCCATCCGACTAGAGGCAGAACCGGCTGCCATTCATCAGTAAGCACGACGGATCACCCCAACCCTTCCATGGGGTTTGACTGGCAGCTCCGCAATATGAACACAAGACAAGAGAAACAAATGGGAACCTAGAGGCCTCTTGTCTGCAGAACGCTGATCGTTCTGTGTATTCAGCCGGGACCTGTGAAGGTCACAGGGAACTCTGGTGCTGGAACCTACTGGTTGCCTGCAGAGTTGGACACTCAGGGAGCGCCAACCACCTGCCAAGCCCCGTTCCAAAGGGCCCCCATGGGAAGCAGCACACAGAGGTGGACAAGGCTCCCTTGGGCCCAGCTGGCAAGTGGTCAGGGAGCCAGGACCACAGCCCAGGTCTCCCTCTGGTCAATGCACACGTGACCCAAACACAGGCTCTTTGTGTGTGTGTGTGTGTGTGTGTGTGTTTAGTCGTTCAGTTGTATCCGACTCTTTGCAACCCCATAGACTGTAGCCTGCCAGGCTCCTCTTCCCATGGGATTCTCCAGGCAAGAATACTGGAGTGGGTTGCCATTGCTTCCTCCAGGGGATCTTTCCGACTTTTCTAAGCAATTCGGAGCTGGTGGCAATTGGGGTGAGTCCCAGGATCACGGGACCCAGGCCGACCACACCTGCCACCCGTGAGATCACTGCGGGAATGGCCCTGGAGAAGAGAGGGGAGGGAGGCCAGATCACAGGGGGCAGGGGGATGGGCAGGAGAGCCCAGCATCTCGAGTTGGCACCAGCACGGTTCTGTTTCTTGGTACCGACGGCACCTCCACCAACACACTTAGAAACCAGGGCTGGCGACTGTGTGACCGATGGTCAGAGCGCTGCCAACCAGCGTCCAGGTGGGCTCAGGGCTAAAGAGACGGGACTGCAGTTTCTAAAGGCTTGGGGGTGACTTCTTGTTCATTCTGAGTCTGGAGGTCTCCTCCAGGGACGGTACCCTATTGCGTTTTCATCTCTCTCCCCTGGTAGACCCCCTTCAGAGGTTTATGGAGGGAGGATGCAGAAAGTGGCCCCCGAGTTCCCGTGTTCCAGCCACACACTGCTGTCCATGTGTCAAAAAGCAGGTGGATGGATGCTGTCCAAGCCCCCAGGCAGCTTAGATAATCGAGTTTCTGGTTTCGAGGTTAGGAGGATGGAGATTTGATCATTGCCCAGCGGGGCTCCCGGTGGGCACTCTGTGGTCTTCCTGCAAACAAGCCATAAGGGAGGGGTTTCATGTTCCTCGGGAGAGGTTCCAACCAGGACTTCTTGCCGAGAGACATGGCTACATGTTTCAGCACTGGGACACTGTACAGGAGAGGGGACCCGCGTGAATACAGAGTGGCTGAGATGATCCAGAGTGGAAACCGATTATGATGGGGTGGGCGGGAACCAGGACACAGGTCACCCAGCAGTGGGGAGGGGTGGGACTCTAGGCTTCAGAGGGAGCTGCACAGGCCCTGAGGTTCACCCACAGATGGGGGCAGCCCCACCCATGCGTGCTGGACCTGTTCCAACAGGGAGTGTCTTTCACCTCCTGAGAGGGCCCTGCGTTCACTTCCCCAACTTGGCTCATGGACCCTTCCAGGGCTCCCCTGAGTCTGCCTCTCCATTCAGGCTGTGATCTGGCTCATCTGCCGTGTTTGTGTGTGTGTGTGTGTGTGTGTGTGTGTGTGTGTGTGTTAATCTGAAGGGTGCAGAATTAAGCCCAAAGTGTACTATTTTTCGGGCTTCCCTGGTGGCTCAGTGGTAAAGGATCTGCCTGTCAATGCAGGAGACGTAGGAGATGTGGGTTCGATCCCTGGATCAGGAAGATCTCCCAGAGAAGGGAATGGCAACCCACTCCTGTATTCTTGCCTGGGGAATCCCATGAACAGAAGAGCCTGGTGGGCTACAGTCCACGGGGTCACAAAGAGTCAGACGTGACTGAGCGACCAAGCAGCAGCAGCAGCAGTCTGGTTCCCAGTTTGGAGTGGCTGGTGCAGTGAGATATCTCTGGTAACCAGCCCATCCCTTCAGCAGTGGACTCTGCTGTGGGGAAACCTCCTGGACGGTGACACACAGGGTTTTATGCAGCTCAGACTCTGTCCCCTGGGTCTCTGACTTCACTCCCTGCCCCTGTCTGTGCATCCGTGACCGTGGTACATGGCTGGCCAGCCCCATGAGAGTCACGGCTGCTACAAAAAGATGCTGTGTTCCATCTTCGCCAGCGTCAGCTCTGATTTTTGCAGTATGCACTTGAGGGTTATGCCTGACACACACAACTTGAAATCCACATGTAAAATTCACATAGGTGAACTTCTTAAAAGAAAGTTTCCCCAAATGCTGGTATTAATGTCCATTACCTGCTCTCCTCTGTCTTTTTGCTTCTCCCTCTTCAAGGTGGCGGATGGAGGAGTCCAGGGTTGGCTCCCAGCAGTCCAGGCACAGAACGAGCCTGGAGGCTGTGGCTGGGGCGTTCAAACACAAGAAAGATCGGGTGTAGCATCCTTCCATTTGGTCTCCACAGGTGAAAATGACTTGTCATGGCCCCTGCCCCATTTACTCTGGCCATTTCAGCATCTACTCAGCCCAAATGTGGCTGCCGAGTAAACTATTTCCCTTCTGAGTAACTGGGAGCCCACATGGGAGGGGCAGTGGTTAAGAGAGCAGAGCAACCTAGAAAGCTGAGAGACAGCCAAGACAACCTCTGAGCACCCTCAGGGGCTGCAATGATCGCCCTTCCATATCTTGGTGTCCTGAGCTCTGTTTCCTAATTCTGTCTGAGGCACTTCCTTGCAGCTGCTGAGAACATTTCTTGCTGGGTTTGTCAAACTCTAGTTTGGGTTGGCTTAAAGTCAGTGACCACTGGAAGCTGTGGGTTTCCCACTCGACATTTGTGGCTCCACGCTGTGAAACGCTCCCAGTCCTGGACAAATGAGATAACCAAGTGGCAATTTAGGTTTGGGCTGAGTTTTGCAGTCTGGGGAAGCCAAAACCCACCGCGATCACAAAAGAGGAGTTCAATGTGTGGATGCTGGGCAGGGACCAGGCACCAGGCAGGACGAGGGCTGGTCGGAGACCTCCCGAGAGAGTAGTGCGTCCCTGGGAATTCTCTCTGGGAGGCCAGCTACAGTTTTTTTCTTGAGAGAGACATCTCACAGGGCTCATAAACCAGGATGACATTACTTCCCTTTCAAAGTCATTAAACATTAATCTGTGTCAGGTAAGTTGTGCTTTTGGGTTGGTTGTAAAACATGCAATTACGTTCATTGTCTTGCTGTGAGGCTCACACTGAATGTGAAATTTTTTATCAACGGCCTTAGCAACAAATTTCACAGAGCATCTTTGAACTTGGAGTAACGAATCTTGAGCAAAATCTTCCTAATTATAATTCTAGTGCAGTTTCCCCACCCCCCCCACGTGATTTTAAATGGCTACAGCTGAAGAAGAGAGTGATTGGGGTGGGGAGGTCTGCAGACACCAGGATGTGAGGTCCTGAAGCGGGGAGGGGAGAAAGACAGGTTGTCCTTTCCGAGGGCACATGGTGAGCTCTGCTGCTCCAGGTGGTTCCCAGCTCTGCTTCCTCCTCTGTTGATCGGACCTGGAGGCTCTGGTCCCCTCCTTGCTCCATCCACGTGGACTATGGATCTCAGCCCCCAGCATCTTAAATCTAACACTTCACCACAGCTGTATTTACTCCTGTATCTTGATGATGATGAATTATGCATATCCCACTGACATCAGAAATCTCCACCCAGCCAAACGAGGGTACTGACTTCTAAAAATAGCCAAACTGGCCTCCAAGAAATGGAAGGAAAATCATCACACTGGCAAGAATGACAAAGGGACGGAGAGCCCAAACCTGGAAGCAACCCAGATGCCCTTCAACGGGTGAATGTTAAACAAACTCTGGTCCATCCGCACTGAGGATGAATTATTGATCTAGACAGCTAAGATGGATCCCAAGGGATGTACGCTATGTGAATAAGTTAACCCCCAAAGCTTACATACTGCATGGCTCCAGTCATATGACATTTCTGCTATGACAAAGATAGAGAGGACAGACAGCATTGGGCCGGGTAGGGGTGGGGGTGGAGGAAGGAGGTGGGTGTGGTCATGAAAGGGCTGGACTGTCTTCTGCCATGACTGTGGTGGAGGATACCAGACCCTACGCATGTGATTAAATTGTACAACTCCATATACGCCCTCAAATGAGCACAAGAAAATGAGGAAGTCTGAATAAAGCGGGGGACTGTCCCACTGTAATATCCTGGCCATGACCCCAGACTGTAACTTTGCAGGACGTCACACTGGGGGGAACGGGGCAAAGGGCACACAGATCCTTCCGTGGTATCGCTTACAACTACACGCTAATCTTCACGTTTCCCCAAGGGCTTATCCGAATAAAGACACCAGCTCTGGCTGGGGGTGGAGAGAGGGACACCCTTTGAGGAACATGTACCCAGGTGGCCCTGCTGGGAAGAACTGTGGCCACATGTGTGCCCTCTGACCCAGAATCCTGTTTCCAGAAACAGACTTTAATCTAAATTTTAATTTTAATCTAAAACTAAAACTAACAGCAAACTTTAATAATAATAAGAGCATTCATGGGGACATTCCTGGTGGTCTGGTAGTTAAGACTCCACACTTCCAATGCTGGGGGCATGGGTTCGATCCCTGATCAGGGAACTAAGATCCCACATGCTATGCTGTGCGGCCAAAAAAATAAAAACATTTATGAAGTGATACACAGTGTTCTAGTAACTACCCAGGCTTGGGTCCAAACCACTGCCCTGCACGGGCCCTTCGCAAGCAAAGAGCTAGTGGAGGTGTTCCTTTTGTGCTCATTACTGCTGAGAAATGGAATTAAGCTAAACGTCTCAAAACAACAAAACAATTGCATCTTAAGTAAGTCTCCACGATGGAACATTATATAGGCATTAAAATCATGATTTTGAACACTGCTGCTTCTGTCATGCTGAGTGACAATGATCAAAAGAAAAAATTATGTTAAAGAAGATGATCCTGTCCCTCTCCATCTTGCTGACAACATCAGCAGGAGAGGTCCTGACATGTTCGCAGCAGTTTCTCCTCTCTGGTGAGCTAACGGGTTCTTCTCTTTTCTTTTTTATACTGCTCTGTAGTTTTCAAATATTCTACAATGAATACGTGGGGCTTTTGTAGCCAAAAGGGATCTAGATCTAGAAGCTGATGTTAATAATCGATAACAGAACTGGCTTATGAATATTCCCTCCTAACAGCAGGCTGCGTTTCATTTACATAAGAATCTTGGGAGAGGGAAAAAAAGGTCTTTACCATTTTTATTTGGAAAGAATACTCTTTGGCTTTAAGCCAAGAGGATGAGAAAATTAAATGACAGTTAGCCAGAGGACAAAATTCAGAATTTAAATAGCATTTGGCCAGGAATGGGGGGAGCTGCTGTGTGAGTTGGAAGCACTGGAGAAAACCAGAAGTGAGGGAGAGGCAGGGACCCTGTGGGTGGGGGGACAGGGTGGGGAGGATGAGGCCGGGCACCTCCCGGGATGGACAAGGAAGCAGGTCCCAGGGTTCTGTGCCAGCTGCAGGGACTCAGGCTGAGATGAGGCTGGAGGGACTGTTCATGGCCCCTGGGGGGACCGAGGCCATGCAGACAGAAGGGGCTGCAGAGAAGGTGGTCCCCACTACCCCCACCACCACTGCCCCCCGGATCCAGTTAAGACTCGCTGCCCACACAGCGGGACTTCCTGGTGAAGAATTTCTACAGCGTCAGACCCTAACCTAATGCCCGTCACACCCCTGCATCTTCCAGACCCCACCCAAGTGAGGTTTTCAGTGACCAGGATGGGTGTAGGTAGAGTCCTCCTAGGGGGCTGCAGGGAGCCTGGGCGGGTCTCCCAGGGGTCCAGACCAGCGGGTGGGGCAAGACCATCTCTGGGGGAGCTATGCCCCAAATTTGGGAAGGGGGTCTGATTGAGCAGCACTGTTCTGGAGTTAGGGCAGGGGGAGTTGGTCTGCCAGCGCTGAGACAGGTTTCCTTTCTTTTTTTTTTTTTTTAAATTTTATTTTATTTTTAAACTTTACATAATTGTATTAGTTTTGCCAAATATCAAAATGAATCCGCTACAGGTATACATGTGTTCCCCATCCTGAACCCTCCTCCCTCCTCCCTCCCCATTCCATCCCTCTGGGTCGTCCCAGTGCACCAGCCCCAAGCATCCAGTATCGTGCATCGAACCTGGACTGGCAACTCGTTTCATACATGATATTTTACATGTTTCAATGCCATTCTCCCTAATCTTCCCACCCTCTCCCTCTCTCTCAGAGTCCATAAGACTGTTCTATACATCAGTGTCTCTTTTGCTGTCTCGTACACAGGGTTATTGTTACCATCTTTCTAAATTCTATATATATGCGTTAGTATACTGTATTGGTGTTTTTCTTTCTGGCTTACTTCACTCTGTATAATAGGCTCCAGTTTCATCCACCTCATTAGAACTGATTCAAATGTGTTCTTTTTAATGGCTGAGTAATACTCCATTGTGTATATGTACCACAGCTTTCTTATCCATTCATCTGCTGATGGACATCTAGGTTGTTTCCATGTCCTGGCTATTATAAACAGTGCTGCGATGAACATTGGGGTACACGTGTCTCTTTCCCTTCTGGTTTCCTCAGTGTGTATGCCCAGCAGTGGGATTGCTGGATCATAAGGCAGTTCTATTTCCAGTTTTTTAAGGAATCTCCACACTGTTCTCCATAGTGGCTGTACTAGTTTGCATTCCCACCAACAGTGTAAGAGGGTTCCCTTTTCTCCACACCCTCTCCAGCTTTTATTACTTGTAGACTTTTGGATCGCAGCCATTCTGACTGGTGTGAAATGGTACCTCATAGTGGTTTTGATTTGCATTTCTCTGATAATGAGTGATGTTGAGCATCTTTTCATGTGTTTGTTAGCCATCTGTATGTCTTCTTTGGAGAAATGTCTATTTAGTTCTTTGGTCCACTTTTTGATTGGGTCATTTATTTTTCTGGAGTTGAGCTGTAGGAGTTGCTTGTATATTCTCGAGATTAGTTGTTTGTCAGTTGCTTCATTTGCTATTATCTTCTCCCATTCTGAGGGCTGTCTTTTCACCTTGCTAATAGTTTCCTTTGATGTGCAGAAGCTTTTAAGGTTAATTAGGTCCCATTTGTTTATTTTTGCTTTTATTTCCAATATTCTGGGAGGTGGGTCATAGAGGATCCTGCTGTGATGTATGTCAGAGAGTGTTTTGCCTATGTTCTCCTCTAGGAGTTTTATAGTTTCTGGTCTTACGTTTAGATTTTTAATCCATTTTGAGTTTATTTTTGTGTATGGTGTTAGAAAGTGTTCTAGTTTCATTCTTTTACAAGTGGTTGACCAGTTTTCCCAGCACCACTTGTTAAAGAGATTGTCTTTAATCCATTGTATATTCTTGCCTCCTTTGTCAAAGATAAGGTGTCCATATGTGCGTGGATTTATCTCTGGGCTTTCTATTTTGTTCCATTGATCTATATTTCTATCTTTGTGCCAGTACCATACTGTCTTGATAACTGTGGCTTTGTAGTAGAGCCTGAAGTCAGGTAGGTTGATTCCTCCAGTTCCATTCTTCTTTCTCAAGATCGCTTTGGCTATTCGAGGTTTTTTGTATTTCCATACAAATTGTGAAATTATTTGTTCTAGCTCTGTGAAGAATACTGTTGGTAGCTTGATAGGGATTGCATTGAATCTATAGATTGCTTTGGGTAGTATACTCATTTTCACTATATTGATTCTTCCAATCCATGAACATGGTATATTTCTCCATCTGTTAGTGTCCTCTTTGATTTCTTTCACCAGTGTTTTATAGTTTTCTATATATAGGTCTTTAGTTTCTTTAGGTAGATATATTCCTAAGTATTTTATTCCTTCTGTTGCAATGGTGAATGGAATTGTTTCCTTAATTTCTCTTTCTGTTTTCTCATTATTAGTGTATAGGAATGCAAATGATTTCTGTGTGTTGATTTTATATCCAGGTTTCCTTTCTTTAAATAGGTCTCTGTAAACTCCTTTAGACACTAATTATAAAGCAACTGTGTGTGTGTGTGAACCGTGAACTCCCAGATTTCAAGCTGGATTTAGAAAAGGCAGAGGAACCAGAGATCAAATTACCAACATCCGCTGGATCATCGAAAAAGCAAGGGAGTTCCAGAAAAACATCTACTTTTGCTTTATTGACTACGCCAAAGCCTTTGACTGTGTGGATCACAACAAACTGTGGAAAATTCTTCAAGAGATGGGATTACCAGACCACCTGACCTGTCTCCTGAGAAATCTGTATGCAGGTCCAGAAGCAACAGTTAGAACCGGACATGGAACAACAGACTGGTTCCAAACAGGGAAAGGAGTGAGTCAAGGCTGCATAGTGTCACCCTGCTTATTTAACTTCTATGCAGAGTGAGCGAAAGTGAAAGTTGCACAGTTCTGACTCTTTGCGACCCTATGGACTGTATAGTTCATGAAATTCTCCAGGCCAGAATACTGGAGTGGGTAGCCTTTCCCTTCTCCAGGGAATCTTCCCAACCCAGGGATCGAACCCAGGTCTCCAGCATTGCAGGCAGATTCTTTACCAGCTGAGCCACAAGGGAAGCCCTATATGCACAGTAGATCACTCAAAATGCCAGGCTGGATGAAGCACAAGCTGGAATCAAGATTGCCAGGAGAAATATCAACAACCTCAGATATGCGGATGACACCACCCTGAAGACAGAAAGTGAAGAAGAACTAAAGAGCCTCTTGATGAAAGTGAAAGAGGAGAGTGAAAAAGTTGGCTTAAAACTCAACATTCAGAAAACTAAGATCATGGCATCTGGTCCCATCACTTCATGGCAAATAGATGGGGAAACAATGGAAACAGTGACAGACTATTTTTCTGGGCTCCAAAGTCACTGCAGATGGTGATTGCAGCCAAGAAATTAAAAGACGCTTGCTCCTTGGAAGAAAAGCTATGACCAACCTAGACAGTATATTAAAAAGCAGAGATATTACTTTACCAACAAAGTCCTGTCTAGTCAAAGCTATGGTTTTTCCAGTTGCCATATATGGATGTGAGAGTTGGACCATAAAGAAAGCTGAGCACTGAAGAATTGATGCTTTTGAACTGTGGTGTTGGAGAAGACTCTTGAGAGTCCCTTGAACTGCAAGGAGATCCAACCAGTCAATCCTAAAGGAAATCAGTCCTGAATACTCGTTGGAAGGACTGATGCTGAAGCTGAAACTCCAATACTTTGGCCACCTGATGTGAAGAACCGACTCATTGGAAAAGACCCTGATGCTGGGATAGATTGAGGGCAGGAGGAGAAGAGGGTGACAGAGGATGAGATGGTTGGATGGCATCACTGACATGATGGACATGAGTTTGAGCAAGCTCCTGGAGTTGGGGATGGACAGGGAACCCTGTTGTGCTGCAGTCCATGGGGTTGCAAAGAGTCAGACACGACTGAGCGACTGAACTGAACTGAACTGTGTGTGTGTGTGTGTGTGTGTGTGTGTGTGTGTATTAGTCACTCAGTCGTGTTCAGCTCTTTGCAATCCCATGGATGTAGCCCACATCCTCCTCTGTCCACGGGATTTTGCAGGCAAGAATACTGGAATGGGTTGCCATTCCCGTCTCCAGCGGATCTTCCTGCCCAGGGACTGAACTCTGGTCTCCTGCATTGTGATGGATTCTTTACCATTTGAGCCATTAGGGAAGCCCCTCTAAAGCAAGTTACTCAGCTGTAATAACTTAAATACCAACACATCTGGGGAGGGAGATGTCATCCTGGGTGTCAGGTTCACACAGTCAGCGCCCATGAGCCTGCCCATGACTGCTGTCCTGAGACCCTAGTGGCTCGGATCTACATGCCTCCTGGCCGGAGAGTTGTAGGGCCGCCCTGTTGGGGTTTTCAGGCCTGTCCATGGCCGCAGGACGGTCAGGCCAGGGCCCTCCTCATGCAGCCTTCTGGGGGTCAGTGAAATGAGCTGAAGCTCACTGGTGCTGACACCAATGTAAGCCTGCGGCTGCCAGCCTAAACCCCAATTCCAAACTCAGTGCTCACACAAGGAAGCTTTCTGTTCCCAGTAATTCTCCAGTGGGGGCTGTACATTTGAATTTACAGAATAAATGAGTACTAATACAGTCAGTTAACTATATAAGCTTTATATTGTAGGACTGTATGTAAAATTTTTGAGAGAAAAACAGTTCTGTTGCTGAAGTTGTACAAATCACTGCACTGACTGTTGGCCCTCAGGGCAGAGGGGGCACCTGAGAGCAAGGACAGTCAGTGAGTGACTGCCCTTAGCTGGCTCCCTCTGACGGAGTGGGCCCTGGATTGGCTGCAGCCCCTGAGGTTCCCACAGTCTCACATCCCAGGATCGCCCTGAGCCGGTGCCAGGGTCGCACACTGCTCCAGTCACATGCAGAACAGAGGGGTGGATGGGGAGGAGTCAGAGAAGTGACTTCAGGCCCAGTTTCTCCTTTTCCAGCTTGACCCAGGGCAGGATGCTTAACCTTGAGGCTCTGACTCTACCCCTGCACAGTGAGCATTGTCATACCAGGGTGAAGGCTTCATCATGACATACAGAGAGCCCAGTACACAGTAAGTGCTCAGCTAAGTGGCAGCTGTGATTACAGGAGGGCCCCTTGAAATTCACAGATATCTTCCCTGGAGATGGAGAGGCACCCCCTTGACCGTACCAAGGCCACTTTCACAAGCAAGAGGCACCAAGGACACACAGCCTTGACGTCAACATGTCAGCATCTCTGGGTGGTTTCATATGTTGGGATATCGGTGCCCAAGCATCCTTCTGCGTCAATAAGCTGAGGCCAAACTCTGCACCTGCTGGTTATAGGTGAACAACCATCACTTCCATCACCCCACCTCCACCGTCACCACCACCATCCCTTACTCCATCGTCATCACCACCACCCCCTCCTCCTCTGCCTCCACCATCACCACCGCCACCTCCACCATGACCACCACCATCCCTTATTCCATCGTCATCACCACCACCCCCTCCTCCTCTGCCTCCACCGTCACCAATGCCATCCCCACCGTGACCACCACCATCCCTTACTCCATCACCATCACCACCACCTCCTCCTCCTCCTCTGCCTCCACCGTCACCACCACCATCCCCACCGTGACCACCACCATCCCTTACTCCATCACCATCACCACCACCACCTCCTCCTCTGCCTCCACCGTCACCACCACCATCCCCACCGTGACCACCACCGTCCCTTACTCCATCGTCATTGTCACCACCACCACCACCACCAACATCTAACACAGTTGAGTCCACGCTCTGGCCAAAACCTGAGCCAAATATCTTTATACCCTGTGACCCTGGGTCCTTGGAGGGACCTCCTAAGCATGGAGTATCATCATCCCCTCAGCTCTCAGACGAGAGCTCTGACACAGAGAGAGAACCTGGCCTGGCTAGGTCTGTGTGGTCCTGGATATAAACCTGGCCCACCTGGCTCCAAGTCGAGAGATGTGCACAGTGCTGAAATCAGACTTTAACGGTGGTCCTAATGGGAAGCAGAGGTGGTCACTTGGCCTCTTTTCTGCTGTCCCTCCCCCCTAGCGGTGTCTATATTCTGTCTGCCTTGTTCTTAAATTACTGATATTTCTGATCACCTACTTGGAGTGAATATTGATTTGGACCCCACGCTCGGAAGAAGACAAACCAATCCAAATTCCTTTCCTTTGTCTACCAGACCATGAGTCATTTTTATAGCTTTTATAAACTATTAAGCTTTTATAGGGCTGTGTCTTCCCTCAAAGCAAACCAGAGTATTTCAGTCTGGCCCCAGTGCCTATGCTCCAGCTCCACGAGTTAGAACTCACCAGGCCAGCTGTCAGGACAGCTGAACGCCAACTCAGTGGTGGTTTTGCTATCTTTGGGGGAATTAAAAGCTAAATTTCTATTGCTTTTTCAGCACCTGGGAATTATGAGTGTTTAATATACAAAACAAACAAGCTACAAAAAGACCAAGACCCAAATCCCACATTTAACTTTCTTTTTACTATCCCTCAAGAAATACACATTTTCACCAAAGGAAAGATTGTAGGCTATCTCCCCATCCATCCATGTATATCTGCAATTCCTCTGCAGTCTACCTCAAATTATAAATTACATACATAAAGGTGAATATAATGTTCATTTCATCCTGCCCCTTATTTCTAGAACATGTTATAATAATGTCACATTCAGAATGGATCACTGCTAACCACCAGGCAGGCAATCATGGCTTCTTTGTCTAAGATAAAATCTGAATTAGGCCTCATTTCTCTTTCCAATTTAAGAGGTATTTTTCTGGCCCTGTCATTTGAAAACATAAAAAATAAAAACAAAAACTACCGTTTATTACTATGAACCGGACACATTACGTACATTCCCTGAAAAGAAAAAAAAAGAGAGAACTTTTATACATAATGGAAATGCTCTGTTACTACAAAAGCCAAAAGTCTGGCATAACGGAACCTCAGTCCCCAGCTCCCAGCTTCCACAATTAGCAACACAAGGTCCATCCTGCCTTCTCTGTCTCCCAACTTCTCCCTCCATCAGGGTTATCTGGAAGCTCATTTTAGACATCATATTATTTCATGCTCGTATTTCAGTGTGGATCTCTAAAATACAAGATCTCTTTCTTAGGGTTTAAGATAAGCCACAGTGCTACAGTCAGACGCAAAGAAAACTGACAACAATTTCCCTTATTATTTCTCAGATGTCAGAGATCTATCTCCAGGGCATGTTTTGAGGACCGTAAGTAATATGTCTTCCTAGACAAATAAATGACAAGGAACGCAAAGGGGATGAAAAAAATGGATAGAAAGAGGCCAAGGGTGACAGCAAGTAAATGCACCCTGTGGATCCTGACTTGAAAACAAGTGTGTGTGTATGTGTGTGTGTGTGTAAGAAAGAGAGAATGGTCCCCTTTTCTTGCCACTTATTTGTCTTCAATTCTTAAAGCAAGCTTTAATGGTGGGGACTATTATTCCTATCTTGCAGATACTAAGGTTCAGAGAGGGGAGGAACCCTTCTTCCGAGGTCACACAGCAAGTGAGCAGGGATGAAAAGGAAGGAAGACTGCCAGTCCAGCAGCAGGTGATGGTCAGAGCGAGGGAGAGGGGAGGAGCTGGTGGCTCAGTGTGATAAACCATCTCAGATGATGGAGACCAGGGGTGGGTGAGGCCAGGAATCATGGATGCGCTCAGGACGCGGCACACGCCGTGCAAAGCCTCCTGGAGCTGTGACAGGCTGAGCCTGGGGTGAATGCAGAGAGAGGCCCCAAACCCCAACCTCGGTGCAGAGCCTGCAAGGCTGGGAGGAACCAGCCGAGGAAAAGCCTCCAGGCTGGGCATCAGGACCTGACTCTGTTCCTTCTCGAATAAGCTGTGCACCGCAGGCAAGTCTCCCGACACCCCTAGTCTCCGACATCTCATCCTCAGAGTGGACAACACCAGCTCCGCCTGCTTCACGGTGTCGGGGGCTCCCTTGGGCAGCCTCTGCCCCAAGCCCCATACGCTGGGATGACCACCTCACCCCACAGGTGAGATTCCTTCTCCCCGAGAGGCACAGTCACCACACGGGCCTGAAGTCAGCCCTCCTGGTTTACCGGCTCTGCTTCTCATGGACTCTGGGATCATGCGCAAACGCCTTACCCTCTTCAATGCATACCTTCCTCATCTGCTATGTAGGGAAGATACACAGCCTCTATAGAACACTTCCCAAGACTTCTAGGATGTGTTAAGCGTGATCCAAATGTGTGCCAGGCAGGTACCAGCCCCATTTACAGATATGAAAACTGAGGCCCAAGATCATACAAGCAGCTTGGGACACTGGTGGAGGCAAACCCCATTCTGCTGAAACCTGGGCCATGGGAAAAGCAACCCAGGGGGTGGGAGGGTGACTTGAGGCTGATGTTCTGAAGCACATCACCTCCCTAGCATCACCTTCTCTGGGGTCCAACACACAGGAGGCCTTCAATAAACGTCTGTTAGGCAAGAGTATTTGAGAAGCGCATTGGTCTCGCATGGCATGAGTTAATACAATCAAACACAGAGCAAGATCTGCTGGGGGAACAGCAGATCTTAGAGAGACATCTAAGCCCCTCCTGTCACCTGTGCCGGTGGCAGGGGATGCGGTGATGTTCACAACACACAGGAAACTAAAGGCAGACGGGACATGTCTGTGAAGGACGCTCGGCTGGGAGGGTCGGGTGGACCACAGGAGCAGGGGAACGGGCTGGGGCTGCAGGGAAGGTGCGACCCCCTCACTCTGCCCCACGCATACTCCAGAACAGCAATCCTGTGGGGTTTAGGGCACAGTGACCACATGCAGAGAGCCTGCGGAGCCCAGGAAATGTGGGGCCAGCTGAAGCTGGAATGTGTTTACAACCATGTAGCTGACATCCCTGCAGTCCCTGAATAATGGCCCACTCCATCCAGTATTCCTGCCTGGAGAATCCCATGGACAGAGGAGTCCATAGGGCCAGAGGAGCCTGGCGGGCTACAGTCCATAGGGTCTCAAAGAATCGGACACGACTGAGCAACTGAACACACCCCACAGATTGTTGTTGTTTAGTTGCTAAGTTGAGTCTTTGTCATCCCATGGACTGTAGCCTGCCAGGCTCCTCTGTCCATGGGATTCTCCAGGCAAGAACACTGGAGTGGGTAGCCATTTCTTTCTCCAGGAGATCTTCCTGACCCACGGATCAAAGCTGAATCTATGACATTGGCAGGCGGATTAATCGCTGAGCCGCCTGGGAAGCCCATGCCCCTGAGAGATACCCTCCCCCTAACCCCGGGAACCTATAGTCTCTGCAGTGTGTGCTTAGATCAAGGCTCCTGAGACGATCCTGGATGAGGTAGGTGGGCCTAAATGAAATTACACAGTCACCAGGGAGGTGGGGTCAGAGCTAACAACACACAGAGGAGAAAGTGATGTGACGAGTGTGGGGCAGATACGACCTGGAGGATACTGGCCTTGAAAACTGGAGGGCTACGGCCATGAGCAGAGGTCCGCCGGCAGCCCCAGATGTGGGAAAAGGCAAGGAACGGATGCTCCCCCAGGGCCTCTGCCAACACCTTGACTCTGACCCCAGTGAAGCTCATTTAGGACTTTCAGCCTCCAGCACTGTGAAAGAATACATTTCTGTTCTTTTTGGTTATTCTGTTTGTGGCGATCTGCTACAGACGCCCCAGGGATCTGGCACACCTTGACCTTCATTCTGAGATGGGTGGAATCTCTTTTGCAGGTGATAGGAGTCCTTTAGAGAGCTGGACCATAAAGAAGGCTGAGTGCTGAACTGATGCCTTGGAACTGTGTTGTTGGAGAAGACTCTTGAAGAGTCCCTTGGACTGCAAGGAGATCAAACCAGTCAATCCTAAAGGAAATCAACCCTGAATATTAATTGGAAGGACTGATGCTGAAGCTGAAGCTCCAATACTTTGGTCACCTGGTGCAAAGAGCTGACTCAATGGAAAAGATCCTGATGCTGGGAAAAAGACTGAGGGCAAGAGGAGATGGGGCCGACAGAGGATGAGGTGGTTGGATGGCATCATCAACTCAATGGATATGAGTCTGAGCAAACTCCAGGAGATGGTGAAGGACAGGGAACCCTGGTGTGCTATAGTCCATGGGGTTGCAAAGAGTGGGACACGAGCGATTGAACAACAATGAGGAGTCCTTGACGCTATGTGAAGTGTGGAGTGCATACAGGACTGGGATAAAGCTTTAGGAAGGACCAGGGAAGGACAGGTTGAAGACAGGAGACACTGACGGCTTGGAGGGTCAAAGGCTGCGATTCCCCCACCTCCTGTAAGAGCTGCTGTGCGTGTGGGGCAGGGAGGTGGAGAGGCTGGAGGGAACAGTGCCCAGTTGGAGGAATTCCGTCCTGGTTAGGGATGTTCACCAGCAGGACTCGGCCACCCAGTCGCTGTAAACCCCTGCCTCCTCAGGCTCAGTGGGATCTCAGGGCCCATTTCCCACCCAGTCAGCAGCCGCCTTCTCCCCATGAAACCCATTTGTCACGGCTGAGCCACTCAGCACTCTTGTCATCTCTCTGGGTTACTCTGTTTTTTTTTTTTTCACTTCTGGTGTCTTCCCTGTTATAAATAATGGATCACAGGTGACTGAAAATGCAGAAAGTGATGAACTAAAAGAATAAGAAATGTGCTGAGACGGGGCCAGAGGTGAGGACGTTTCCCAAGGTTTCGAACCTGCTCTCCTTCTCGAGCTCTAACCCCAGTGAGAGGCAGCTCGTGACCCAGAGCCCAGGGCTCTGCTGCATCAGAACTCTGAAAGTGGTCCCGGGGATCCACTCCAGGATCAGGGCTCCTGGGCGTCCCAGGGCAGGGAAGGGTGCAAAAGGGAAGGTGCTGGGGAGGACCTGGGGCCCTGGGGACCATCCACGGGGAGCCTGGTCCCAGCACGCAGCCTCTGCCACCCTGTTTCAAAGCAGATGAAGAAGGTGGGGGTTGGGCAAGGGCAAAAGACAAGAAGAAACCACGTAAAAGTGAGATCTAGGACCAGAAGGTGGGAAGGACCCCTCCCTCCAGCTCAGGTCAGACCTCAGCAGACCTGGGAAGCAAGCATCCGGCTCCATCATCACTTCCTGGCAGGAATTAATCGGGGATCCGGGGATCTCGGGTGTCTAGGGAAGCTGTGCCTTTCAGCCTTTTCCAGAGAAGAGTCCAGGCTTTCCGGGCTGTATTTGGAGAAAGTCTTTAAGAAGGTAATTAAGTTAAAATGAGGCAACTGTATGAGTTTCCTGGGGCTATTGTATTAATTGGCCAAGAAGATCTTTTGGGTTTTTCTGTAAAATGATCTGAAAAACCCAAAGGAAATTTTTAGTCAGCCCAATAACAAGATACCACAAAAGGGCAGCTTAAACCCACAGAAGTTCATCCTTAGCTCTGGAGGCTGAAGTCTGCAGTAGAGGTGGCGGTGGGTTTGGGTCCTTCTGAAAACTCTCAGGGAGGATCCATGCTGTCTCTCTGCAGTTTGGACAGTGGCCAGCACCCCCGGGGCTCCTTGGCTTGTGGACGCATCAGCCCAGGCTTTGCCTTCACCATCTGTCCTCTGAATGGGCTCACCTCCCTCTTCTTCAAGGTCAGTCAAGTCCAGCCCCGTCTTCTCATCTTGGTTACACAAGCAAAGAACTTATTTCCAAACAGTCCATTCACAGGTTGTTGGGCGGGGGTGCTCAGAACATGGGCATATCTTTTGGGGGGCACACAATTCACCGAAAACAGTGGGAACCCCCAGGAACAAGGCAAGATGAGGTGACAACGTGGGCGGACAGGAACCAGCCAGAGGAACCTGGGCCATCAGACACCCTGGTGAGCAACGGTGATCACATTGAGATGGGAGGCGGGGAAGGAAGGCTGCTGAACAGAGCTGGCCATGGGGCACGGGGGAGCCAACGAGCTTCCACGTGCAGTGGAGAGAGGCCTTCCTTCTTCCCTCCATGGCCCCCTGTGTTTCCTTTTCTTTTTATTGTTTGAAATTTCATTAGAAAAATTGAGCATACAACGTTATGTGCCGCCTGGCTGGGAGGGGAGTGGGGAGGAGAATGGACACATGTACGTGTATGACTGAGTCACTTGGCTGCTCACCTGAAGCTATCACAACATTGTTAATCAGCTGGCCTCCAATACAAAATTAAAAGAAAAAGAAAAATAGTTTTCCTGCGAGAAAACAAACATCTCTGGGCATGGGCAATGGTAGCCTCGGCGGGGTCCAACACCACTGTCCAGCTTCTTATCCAGCCAGAGGCCAGTGTCCACCATCCGGAGAAAACCCCTAAGGGCCCCCCTACGGCTGCTACAAGTGCCTCCAAAGATCGGGGTTTCTGCTCAGTGCTGCTGGACTTTCAGGGGTGCTTGTCCCCAAGGTCACATCAGCCGGGCGGTGTCTCCCGGGCCACACTGAGACCCACATTGTCCCAGGTCGCACAGCACCCATGTCACCCAGCATGTGGAGGCCGTGTGACCCGAGCAGCCTCTGCATCGAACCAAACAATTCCTCTCGGGTACACTGCTCTTAAAGTCTGATGCCTGGGGCTCAGGGCACTTGGTTGAAAGCCGATACCCCCATGGCTCCTTCTTCCAGAAGCCAAGCCTGGTGTTTCAGAGCAGGGTGGGAGCTGGAGGGGTCACCGCAGGGCTGGAGACAGAGTCAGAGACCCCAGACCCAGAGAGGGCCCCGGCTACAGCACCAACATGAGAGACCCTGGGTCCTCTATCCCGAGAGAGGCCCTGGGCTTCGGGGAAGGGACTGGAAGGAGAGCGATTGTGCATAAAATAAGATGAGTTGGGAAAACCAGGGTGTGGGGCTCTGCACTCCATCATGTTCTGGGGGGAAATGTGGGGCACAGGGAGCAATGGTCAGGTGGAAGGAGGTCTCGACATGTCTGTAGTTCAAAACATCAGCTGCGTCTGGCAGTGCATGAAGCCCACACCCTCCAGGCTTGTTTACCGAAGCCCACAGACTCGGACCCCGATGATCAGAGCTTAACACCCTAGGTGCCTGGATAGGCACCGGAGTCTCGCGCTGAGAGGGCCGCCCTCGGCCTCCGCCCACCCACAGGGCTGCTGGTCCTCCGCCACCCAGGCGTCCCCTGCACAGGTGTGTGCTCTCCACTCCCCGAGGCTGTGACCCGTCTCATCCACCTTTTCTGTCAGTGCCACCCAGCTCTGCTTCAAGAAACATTCCTGGAGGAAATTCACTGCTTCTACACGTTTCCCCATTACAACTTGGCCACCAGAAGTGCCCTCCACACCCTCATTCCTTGGAACATTCTGTGCGTCTCTGCCCAGAGGGCACAGATGCCATCTCTCATCTCTGCTCTTTGTGGCTCAGCCTTCAAAACACCTCATGCAGAATCGGTCTCCCATGCATGCTGGGCCATGGCTGCACATCCTGGCGGCTCCAGGGGGCGTCCTGGGCCATCCCTGGAGTCACGCGTTTCAGTGCTCCTTGTATTTGCTCCCAGCTTTGGATTTTTCTGTTATTAACAGTGACGGTAAGACATTTGAGGCTTACATAAGAAGCTTCATTGAGAGATTTTTTCAGAGTATGTATGACCATTAATTTTGAGTCTTTAAGCACTGCCCATATCTCAACTTTTCCCCATGTGAAGCTTACATAACACAACTCTGAGCGAAAACATCTTGGGGGCTGCTCCCCAAAGCACCCTGGAACTGGGGCGTGCAGCAGACAGGCTCCAGACAAGCCACCAGCCACACCCAGCTGCTGAGGCTGACAGTCAGCCTTTATGTAACCAGGAACGATGCTCTGCGTGAGCTGCTTTTGCAAATGTAAACTGCAGGTGGAGAGATTACTGAAGATCTCTAGATGATCATGTCAAATGCACGGCCTCTTTTTCTGTGATTTGTAACACTATGAAAGTAAAAACAACAATAACAAATCCCCAAGGCAGAAGCTGTGAGGATAAAGGCAGCCTGAGTCACTGGGTTCCGCTAACTGTTCTGCTTACAGAATGAATCAATATGACGTGCAGCCGGCCTTGGGGATGCCTGAGTCCCCTGGACAGCACCCGGGCACCCGGAGCCTGCGGGGCTGGGCGTGGTGATGGGAGGGCGGTGGCCGCTTTGCCTTGTGGCTGTGTTCTATCTGGGCTAAACCGAGGAGGATCTGCCTGCGACAAGCAGTCCTAACTCCCAGCATCCACGGGCGGGCTCTGACTTTGTCTCCCTGAAGCTCCCCTATCCCAACCCCCCAGAGGACCAGGCAGCTCTCCCAGGCTGCACACGAGGCGCAGAGGGCCTGGGTTGGGGGGGTATAGCCAGTGGACAAGGGACAGACAGCGAGTCCCCCCAGGCTACAGGGGCCAGTGACTGGCCAAGCATGCTCCACACACGGCTCGCTTCCCCAGGAAGGCTTCTTCCGCCTATAAAATTACTGTTTAGTGTTTGTGAGTATCTCTACAACTCCTTCCAACAGAATAAATGAACCAGAGGCCTAGAAACCCTAATGCAGCTGGAGCGTGTGCAGACACGCAGGCTGCCCCATGTCACTACCCGGGCTGGTGGTCCCGGTGCATCCAAGCCGAGAGCCTGCACTGGGCGGTCACGTCCCATCTTCCCACCCGCCCTCCTCACTGCAGTCCCCACAGAGCGCCGCCTCAGAAACAGTCGGAGGAGAAATGAAAGGCATTCCCGGTTTTGTCTTTCCTGGAAAGAATGGGGGAAGGAGTGTGGACTGGGGGCCAATCTGGGGAACACAGTCACCAGTGTCACTGAGCGGGACGCACCCGTGGGGCTGGCCTGGCCTTCGTTCCACAGAGCATGCCTGGACACGGCCCTGGGCCTGGAACGATGGGGAGATGCACAAGGCCAGGGGCCTCGGGAAGGCTCCCCAAACAAGACACAGAGATCTGGCAACTCAAATCCGTGACACAGATAAAGAAAAACAACATGACCTTACAGAGCACACACCACGCGCCACCCCATTTCAGCACAGGACATACACACTTGAAATTCATCACAGACACCCGTGAGGTGGACGCTGGCTTCCCCCCAGCACACAGATGAAGACACTGAGGCACGTAACCTGCCTGCACACTCACGGGTACAAACGCACACAAACCGCACCCCTCCCTGAATTGATGCTCTCGACGCTGATGTCACGCTGCCAGTAAACGGACTGAGTGAAATTGCATCGGAAAAGCATCTGTCTTCCCTGAACAGTCTACTCTCATCCCCGCCTGCAACACATCACACTTCAGGGCCCCCACTGCAAACACCCACCCGAGATGAACATAACCAGGTCTGGAAAACGGAAGGACTACGGGAACACAACGTTTTCCAGAAGACACAATAATGCAACACTGCAACAGACCTACTCTTTGCAAACTGAGGGGAGAAGAGTGGAAATGATTCAGGTTTACAAGATAGTAGGCAGATTCATTGATGAATAAATGGGTCAGCAAGGTGTGGTCCATCCACACAGGGCAATCTGACTCAGCCTTAAAGAGGAAGGGCATCCTGACGCCTGCCACAACTTGGATTGGCCTCAAGGACATGATGTGCAGGGAAAGAAGCCAGCCATGAAAGGACAAATGCTGTACGACAGCCCCCCTCTGCAGGAGGTCCCCAGAGAAGTCAGATTCACAGAGACAGAAGACAGAGTCATTGGTGCCAGGGTCTGTGCAAGGGGACAGAAAGGCAGTGTTTAGTGGGGACAGAGTTTCATTTGGGGAAATGAGAAAGTTCTGGAGATGGATGGTGGGGATGGTTGCACAACAGTGTGAATGAATTAATGCCTTTGAACCGTACACGTAAAATGGTGAAGATGGTAACATTGTATGTTATGTGTATTTTACTACAATTTTTAAAAATAAAAAAAATATATTAGGCAGGGAATCTGAACCCAAAAGAACAGAACATTCAGGGTCTTCTTTAATCATGTCTAGACTGAGTTAAAAAGCAGAGACGTCACTCTTCCGACAAAGGTCTATACAGTCAAAGCTATGGTTTTTCCGGTAGTCATATATGGATGTGAGAGTTGGACCATAAAGAAGGCTGAGCGCTCAAGAATTGATGCTTTCAAACTCTGGTGTTGGAAAAGACTCTTGAGAGTCCCTTGGACTGCAAGGAGATCAAATCAGTCAATCCTAAAAGAAATCAACCGTGAACATTCATTGGAAGGTCGGATGCTGAAGGTGAAGCTCCAGTACTTTGGCCAGCTGATGTTAAGAGCTGACTCACCAGAAAAGACCCTGATGCTGGGAAAGATTGAGGGCAGGAGGAGAAGAGGGTGACAGAGGATGAGATGGTTGGATGGGATCACCAACTCAATGGACATGAGTTTGAGCAAGCTCTGGGAGTTGTTGATGCACAGGGAAGCCTGGTGTGCTGGAGTCCATGAGATCACAAAGAGTCAGGCAGGACTTGGCAACTGAGCAACAACAGACAGAGTCAAGCTGCTGAAAGTTTCTGTTTAGGCAAAAGTTCCCACTGGGTGAACAGCTCTGGGAATCGAGAAGGAGATGTGGTACCTGGTGGAGGTGATGGAGCCGGTGTAGGGGACAAGCAGGCAGGAGTAGGGTCAAGGCACGTAACCACACCATCGACTACAGATATTACTTTTTTGAGACTGAAAATGCTTGGTGCCATCTCCAAGGCAGCTGAAAGCACTGTGCAGTGACCCACAGCACAGCTGTAAACTGGTGCCCAGGGAGACATGTGTGCACATTTTAGACTCCTGCAGCTGTATCTTCAGGTGTGCATGGTCTTAGAATACACTTTTCTCAGAAAGATTCACAACCCTGGAAATGCAAATAGCCACAAAAGCATGAGGAGACAGCCCGGCGAGCCAAGCAAGAGGCTCCATGTCAACGCCTTTCGAGCTGGGCCACTGACGTGCCCCTTCCACTGGCTGTGAGCCATCCCCGCCTGGAGCCCAGGCCTCTGCCCCACCCAGGCAAGGGCTGTGGGGGCCCTCCTCCATCTCAGGGCCTGTCTGTTCCGAGTGGGGAGGGGTGGAGATGGAGCATGGAGAAATCCTTCAGTGGGGTAGGACTGGGCTACTTGTCACAAGGACACCTGAGGTCCCTCTGAGTCCTCTGGGGACCCACTTAGACCTTCTTGCCAAAGTCTGCCCTCCTCCAGGCCCCAAGAGTGCAGCCTGCCAATCGCAGACAGTAAACCCAGGACAGGGGTGCAGGGTCCCAGCCTGTAGTGACTCTAGGCTATCTGTCCACCCAGCTCCCGCTGCCCACAGTCGGGCTGGTGTCTGGGCCCCCATGGCTGGCACAGGGCTTAGCATCCTGGAGGCATCCCTTTCATCTCTCATCTGCACGTTGGTTCTGATGGGGCGCTCTGCCCGTGCTCTTCTTCCCTGATCCCCAGGGCTGCATTCTGCATGTTTCTGAGGCCAAGCAGTCCCTCAGCCCACAAGGGCTCTGGCGAGACCACTGGTGCCCTAGGTCAGGGCATGAGGTAGCCCTGCTGCCAACAGGCATCGCCTCTGCCAGGCTGGAGAAGGAGTTGCCTGGGCAGTGGGCCCTGGGGTCTCAGGGCCTTGGCACTGCCCCCTCTTTGTGATTATTTGTCGTAGTGGGCTCACAGATACAGAACTGAGGACACCGAGGCAGCCAGGCTCCTTCCAGAGTCTCCAAGGGGATAGGTCCCGGGCACAGGGAGTGGGGCCAGGGGACAAGATGCACTCACTGAGCCTCTGCAGGGGGCCAGCTCTGCCCTGGGCTCCACGTGGGTGCTGTTCAGAGCCATCTGCATCACCCCATGGTGGGGGCACCAGCATTGCACCCACCTCATCGAGGAGAAGGTGACCTCCCTGTGGGCTTCCCCTGGCAGAGCCAGGCACTGAGATGCTGTGTCCAGCACCATGGCCTCAGCCCACCACATAGGTGACTGTGGAGAGCAGCCCTGCTCCCTGCACTCGGCCTACAAGGTCTCCACATCATTATCCGTCAACCCCAATGGCGTTAGTGGGGTTCGGGTCCCCAGCCAACCCCCTCCCAGGGCCTCCGGTTGTCAGGAAGTGTCTGGCTTAAGAGGCCTCCGACCATAGCCTGTGGGAAGGAGGAGGGAGATCTGCAGCCTCCTGGGTCCCCCGTGGCCTCAGGCTAGAATGTGTGAGACCCTGCGCCCGAGAGGCCATGTTGGGGAGCACCCAGTGTGTTCCCTCTGGAGTCAGGCGGCTGCACTCCAGTGGCTGATCTATGTGGTGAAGAGAGACTGAAAATGGAAACGCGCCAATGTTCACAGCCCAGCTGGAGACACAGGGTCATTGCGGGCGAGGGGCAGGGTCTCTGCCCCATGATGACCGGGGCCGCCTCCATTTACACTGAAACCCCGAGAGGGTGTGGAATGACCCCCTTTCTCCAGCTTCCTTGGCGGCAATTAGCTTATGTTACCATTTCAATATCCTTTTAAAGCTCTTACATTATGAACATTTAAAGGAAGATAAATGACTTTGCTGGGACTTCGGAGGGCGACCAAGGGGAGCCGCCGTCCACCTGGTGGTGATGTGAGGGGCCAGACAGCAGCAAAGCCCAGAGAACTGCGGAGGGTCTTTTGGACGTTCCCTGCACAGATGAGCCAAGACCCTGCCTATAGGCAGGGAAAGGAGGCTCTGAGTGAGGGGCAAGCCAAGCACACGTCTGAGGATGAAAGGGACTCTCCACTGGGCTTGGCCAGGTGGCCGGACAGACATTCCAGGAGGGGAGACATTTCATGAGCCAGAGAAGGGCTCCAGGCCTTGCCACACTGACCACAGTGGACAAGTCTGTGGCAGGGGCACCCTTCAACAAACAGAGGACAGGACTGCCCTGAAGATGAGCAGCCAGCCTGAAAGGCCAAAGCCTGTGTCTGTGCCAAAGGCAGGGGAGGTTGATGTCCTTGGAGGGAGCAGGGCTGGAGCAGGGCAGGGGGACATGGGGAGCCTGTGGCAGGCCGAGCCAGGGCCCTCAGAGCAGGGAGGAGGGCCTGAGCCCCAGGGAAGCACTGGGGAGGGGATGGCGGACCTGGCCCTGAAGGTCCACGGGGCTAACTGCTGGCTCCCGAGGAATCCATAGCAGGGCCTGGGGCCCTAAGTGGCAACAGAGCCAGGTTGAGAGGAAGGCAGCACATGGAGAGGAGCCTCAGCAGAGGAGGGCTTAGCTCCGGCAGGGAAAGAGGGGGGATTAGTCCCAGCAGGGGGTGGGGGACTCAACCACAACCAACCGTCGGTAACTGGGAACAGCCTTCTGCTGACATTTCAACAACTTCCCAGGGCACTCTCTGCTCTTCCTTCCGGGTTTTTCTCATTTGTTCCATTGTTTCAGGGCAGAAACAGGCGAGCACAACTCAAGCGGCCGATACTCATTGAGACCTGGACTCCAGCTACAGAGTGAGGTAAGATGCAGCTCAGAGCGGCCAAGAGCGCCTGGTGAGGGGCTCTGCCGCAGGGGAGGTGGGGGGGCGGGCGGAGTGTCGCTAGACAGGCAGTGCACCAACAGGTCCCTTTCAGCGCCACTTACGATGGTCCCCAGAGTGACTGTTCTTGCCTAGACAAGGCTCCTCACTAAGCCCAAGCCCGGGGCCAGGGAGCCCACAAAGGCCTCTCTGCCTCCTTCAGAAGGTGGGCAAACCCACACTCAGACGTGCCACCAGGCAGGAGTCCCTCAAGCTCCCTGATGCCAGCGGCGTCATCTGTCTTGCCCCAGGCAACCCAGCCAAGCCCAACCCTCCTCCGGAGGCGGGTGGGAGAAAGGAGCGGGTTCTGAGGTGGGGGAAACCTCGGAGAGAAACAGCAAGCCCTCTGGGTGGGGGCTTGCTCCAGAGGGGAGTCCTGACAGGAGGGTTCCCAGCTCCCACTCCCTCCTCCTTCATCTGGTGTCAAGCGGTGCCAGGTCCCACCTGTGCCCCCAACAAGTGGCGGAGCAGGAGATGTGGACCGGTGTGTGGCGATGCAGCTGGCTGCACGAGGTTGTCGCCCTGGCCTTTCGGCAGTCGCAGGCTGGGTCCTCCTGAGGCTGTGCAGCCTGGGAAAAGGGCCCCTTCCCTGCCAGGCTGGTCTTCCCTAAGGAGGGAAGCCTCTTCATGGAAACCCACACATAGCCGGCATCAGCCCTGTCCACCAGCTGGGTCCTGCTGTGTCCTGTCCCTCACCGGGCGCCCTGCAACAGCAGCAATTCAGTCCATCCCTCCCAGGGGAAGCAGGGTGGGGGAGGGTATGCAAAGGGACCATGGCTTGGTGGGTCTCACTGAGCGCCGTGAATGCCCCATTCACCCTGGACCCCAGCCCTCAGCTGCTCAGTGAACACTTGGGATAATTAAGTGATTTGCCCTGTCCACTCTGATTCCTGCAACAAGCAGGACGATGAGCACCCCACGCGGCAGTGGAGAAATTGTGACTGAGGGAGGTTAGGGAACTAATCCGGATCTGAGGGGCTGGAAGTGGAGGCCTCGAGGAGGGACTGGCTCCCTGCACGCCTCTCCGTCCCCCTGGAGGCCGCTTCGGGGTATACCCAGGAAGGACCCAGACCCGGGAAGATTAGCCCCGTCTGCCCCCCCGCCGACCTCCAAGCCACCTATGCACAACCTCTGCAGGAAAAGCCTGCAGATGGAACATGGATCCTTCAAGGGAACCCCAGACCCCTGTGGCGGCCCTGCACTGGGTATCTGGGCAGGTGATGTGACGTGTGTGCTCGAATCTCCTTCATACCGAGGAAGCGGGGAGCCAGTCACTGGGGCGCCACCGGTTTCTCTAAGAACCTGGAACACCTACAGCATTATCCCTACGGTACATCCTCAGAGGGGACGCTGGCAGGCCATCCCTTCGGACAACTTTAGATCTGCCCCCCAGGCCGTGCTGGAGCAGATACTGTCTGAGAAGCCGCTGCTCTGAATGTTACCTTCTTCCTCCCCTTTGGGGCTCTCTCTGGGGGAACGGGAAGGACCAGGAGCCGGAGAACTGGAGGGACAGAGTGCAGAAACAACGTGGGAGCCGCCGAGGGCCAACGGGGTAGACAGAACAACACAAGCGCTGGAAGCAGCTCCTGCCTCCCCCCTGCCTCCCCAGGCTCTCCCCTCAACAGTGACTTCCCCAGAAAGGAGAAGGGATGGATAAGACAGAACACAACGGCATGCCGGGAACTTTCGAAATTAATCCAGCGCCTGGGACTTTAAGAAACTGCGGCCACTGAAAACATTTCTGTAGGAGCTCTCAGCCCAGGATTTAAAGTCCCAACTAAGCTGCTGGGTGTCAGTGTGAGGTAGGCTGGGGGTTAGGACTTCTAGCACACGCTCGGAACCCCAGATGATCCAGCTCTCCCCAGGGCTAAAGGTGCAGCCAGGAGCCCTCCCCACCAGCCCCACAGCACCAGCAGCAAAGGCAGAGGACACAGAGCAAGGTCAAGAAGCAGTGACTGAGGTCTGAGGTCTGAGGACGACGGTCTGCCTCCTCTCGTTTGTATCAAAGGGCATGGACCAACCACAGAGAGCATCACACCTGCTGTGTTCCAGAGGGTTCCAGGCACTCAGTCTACATGGCCTCCTTCACTGTTCACAAGAGTCTACAAAGACGATGCTCTTGTCCCACCTTACTGGCCTGGAGGCCAGCTCAGAAGAGCTCAGGGTTAGTTGTCCAGGATGACAGAACGCGGTGGAGCTGGCACTCCACATCAGATCTGGCCGCTCCCGAACACAGGTGCTCACTGTCTCCCAGGACTGCCTGCCCGGCTGCTTTTGTAGAGATCACCAGAACCTCGAGTATCTCAGTAGCAAAATGTCCCCAAGGACAGCCGAGTCAAGCCCACCACTCAGCACTCCCCTCCTTCAGGAGCCTGTCTTCCACTTGGCACCCACATCCCATTGGACTTCTCCAGGAAACCTTCAGGACATTCTTGGCAGGGAACTGTCACTTCTGATGCTGACAGCATCTCATCTCACCTCTTTCAAAAGATAAAATGGGTTGAGCTTTGATAATTCTCCTCTGTTGGGATAGAAAAAGTGTGTGTGCTTGTGTGTATGTGTGTGTCTTTGCCTGTGTGTGTACATGAGTGTGTTTGTGTGTATGTGCGCATCTTTGTCTGTGTGTGTGTTTGTGCTTGTGTGTGTGCTTGTGTGTATGTCTGCCTGTGTGTATATGTATGTGTGTCTATATGTGGTGCATGCATGTGTGCACTTGTGTGTATGTGTGCATCTTTGCCTGTGTGTTTGCGCTTGTGTGTCTATATGTGGTGTGTGCATGTGTGTGCGCTTGTGTGAATGTGTGTGCACACATTTTATGTGCACAAGGTGTGTGGATGCATGTGCACATGCGTGTGTCCGTATGTGCATGTCTGTGCACACGTGTCCATGCTGGAGCATGGGAGTACTCAGCAGAGGGCCCTTTCTCCCTCTGGGGAGACTGTTCAATTCCTGTGCAGTCACAGATGCCCAGTCCTGGAAGCCAGGGGACCTGGGGGAGCCCTGCGTCTAGTGGCCACTTGCCCTCGCTTCAGAGCCCCTGCTCCCCATCATCTGGTTCCAATGAAGCGGGCTACAGGGGAGGAAGGGAAGCCCACACTTCTCCTTTCTTGGGATCAAACAGGGGATGGGGCGAGAGTGAGGCTGCTGGCAGAGGGTGTCTGAGAACCCCAGACACCCAAGCCCTGGCGCCTGCTCTGTGCCCGGCTGGGGCATCTCCGCCTGTTTCCCCGCTCTGGATGCGCCTTGAGAAGAGCAAAGTGAGCCGCGGCGGATGCACGGCTTCCCTGAAGTGTCCAGCTGGAGCATTTCCCTCACTGTGGCCTTCCTCTCCCCCACCCCCCAGGACCTCAGAGGGAGCTTAGAGAAGCGTCCTCCAAGCCAGCTCTCTTTTTGTCCCTCTCTGCCAATCAGAAGCAGGAGATGCTCTGAATGCAGAGCTCGTCCGGAGGGTCATAGGGTCTCTCCGCAGTCCCCAGGAGGTGAAGCAGCCCCGGGTCACCCCCTCCAGGCTCAGGGCTGCCCACCTGCTGGGATGAGGAACCGAAGGGGTGGGGGACGACAGCCCCTGCCGTGCCAGCCTCCACCGACACCCGCCCCAACCTGCTCCCCGCTAGGCAGGAAGTGGTGCCCGGCCCCCGCAGGGGCTTCGAGCTCCAGGCACCACCCGCACCCCTTGTCCGGGGGGTCCGTCCCGCGGGTCTGCCCACCGGCTCCTGGGGCGACTGTTCCAGGGTCCTTCCACCGGAAATGAAAGGTTTAATGGACCAGCCTCGGAACGTCGGAACTCAGCCTAATCATATTTGTTACAAAGAAAGCTCTGCCCAAGGAAAGGAAAAAATACTCCCCTTGCGGTCGCCCCTTTCCACCGGGCCGCGCGTGGGGACACCTGCCCCGCGGAGCCCCATCGCCCCCGGCCCAAGTTGTCGGAGGCCGCAGCCGCCTCCGCGGATGCGCGGGCGCTGGACCGCGGACCCCTCCCCCGCCGGCGCCCCCTGGCCGGCCCCCACCCGCCTCCGCGACCCCGCGCGGTCACCGGGGAGGAGCTGCTGGCGGGCGGGCACGGCGAGGGGCGCGCGAGGAGGGCGCTCGCAGCCCGGCGGGGGAGGCTTGGGAGGGGGCTACCTTCTGAATGCGTCCATCGATGTCCAAGTAGATGGCCTTGGGCCGGTAGCTGGAGGAGCCGGTTCCCATCTTGCCGAGCGCTGCACTTGGACTTTTTACTGTACTTTCTCGACGCCAGCCGCCGCGGGGAGGGCGGGGCGTGGGAGGAGGGGGCGGGCGGCGGGCGGACGCGGGGGCCAGCCAACCAGCGCGCCGCCGGGCGGGGCCGCGGGCTCGGCTCCTCCTCCTCCACCTCCCCTCCTTTTCCTTCCCGCCCCCTCTCTCCTCTCTCCCCGGTTTACACTCCGTTCTCCTCCCCTCCCACTTTAAGGCACGCCCCCTCATCGTCCCTTTGACTCCAGCCGCCTTGGGATTCAGGGCCAAGTGGGTAGCCGGTCTCCGACTGCCCTCTGGACAGGTGCTCAAAGGGAGTGACTCCCTCTGACTGCAAAGCTAGTCGCTTGCCCACGTGACCAGATTCCCATAGCGACCCCCTCTGGCTGCAGGGCTGGTCACCTCTCAGGTGACTAGATTCCCATAGCGACCCCCTCTGGCTGCAGGGCTGGTCACCTCCCTACAAAGACAGTGCTCCATTTGGACTCTTTTGCTGAAGGTGGATGCTCCATCATCCATCAGCAGGTACCTGGCTGGCATGGGTCCCTAAGCTATTTGTGACCCAAGCACCACTTAAGCCTGGGGGGAATCCCCTGGGTCCATCTCTCCCTGCTGTGAGAGCCATCCTTATTTAATTTCAGTAGGAGATGGGAAAAGTTCCTTCTCCTTCAGGTACCTCCTTCCCCTAAGTTTGTGTACACCCTCGAGAGTGATCGCCTCTTCCAGCTGCACCCAGAGCTGAAATGGCAATTTTATTTCTGTCCTCGTGTAGCCACCCGCTATTTGCTGGCTTCAGCACTGTTCTGGTCGCCACTCCCCTTGTTAATTGCTACAGGGTGTGTGGGGGAAAAAAGGGAGGGATTACAGGCAGCTCTTGACCTGCAGATCCCAGTGGGGACTGCCTCTGCGGCCCCCCAGTTCTCTTGGGGGTGGGAACAAGGTTGGGGGAGGGCGGTGATGCTGAAGGGCTTTCAGTGCCTGTTGCTTTTGGAAGCCAGTGTAAAAACCAGACAGAGAATGCAATTATTGTTTCATTTTAAGAGAATTCCAAGCCACTGCTTTCCATCTGTTGAATGTCTGGGGTTTGCTTACTGATAGAGTGTCTGGGGCACATGGTCTCCCTCCTCCCTGCCTGTCTGCCTGGGCTAGGCTGACCATGGCCACAATCAGCGGTCTTTGCTTTTCCTTTCCTGGCCATTTGGCCTTCACCTAGTGGATGGTCACTGGCTTTCCAGACTCCTCCTGGCGGTCTGGGGAGTTGGTCAGGCTGGAGCCCTGTGCAGCGTGGGGTCATCATCTTCAGATCTGGATGGTCCAGCATATGTCACTTCATGTCCCCTGCCTGCTCTGGGGTGAGGTGGGAGGGTCGACTGGCTCTCAAGGAATGATGATGGTTTTGCTCTTGTCTCCAATGCAGTGACGGGACCATGTCAGAGCCTGGGCACCACATGGTTTGCTTTGGATGTGGCTGAGGACGAGAGGAGGAACTAGGAGGACTTTGGGTTGGAGGATCAACCCCGCTGGGTGGTCACAGATGGCCACCTGACTCACAATTGTGAAATGTATCAGATCCCCTGGAGGAGGGTACAGTAACCCTCTCCAGTATTCTTGCCTGGAGAATCCCATGGACAGAGGAGCCTGGGGGGCTACAGCCCATGGAGTCGCACAGAGTCAGACACGACTGAGTGACTTAGCATGCACGCATGCATCCCCAAAGATTGGAGCGAGTGCTGTTATTGCAGCTCAGTTTTGTTGTCAAACGTTCTGATGTTCTCTGGGTTTATCTGGAGACTGATCTGCAGAGCTATTGTGCTGCCTGGCATGGAAACCTCACTGCCCGGCAGATGGCTCATTAGCCCGGTACTTATCTATCCTCCATGTCTTACTGTCATCTGACCTTGCTCACCCAGACCATATTCTTCTAGTGCCCAAAGGCCGGATGCAGCTCTGCAGGGTCATAAGCAGTGTTCAGAGGTTGAGGTCATGTGACACCACTGGTTGGGGGGGGTCCTTATACTGCCTGGCTGAGTCTATATTCAGAATAGTAATTGTCCCATAAGTATCTGACTGACTAGGCTGCTGTCCAGTTACTCCATCCCTGAGCCAGCAGACCCTGCCTTTCCTCTGTCCCCCTGGGAGCCAAGGTTCCTTCATCTATCAGTGCTGCCCTTGCTGTGTGTGGGCACTGATTGAGGCCCTGGGCATTCAGTGGAGAATAAACAGAAATCCCAGGCCTGGAGTAGCTGGCATCTTATGGGAAACAGAGGAGACAGTGTAAATAAATGCAACATGTAGCATATTGGATAATAACTCGTATAAAGGGGAACGTCACGTGGGGAAGGGGTGTACTGCGGGTGTGCAGAGCTGACACTGGGAGGGTGGCTGGGCAGGAGAACACAGGCTTTGAGAGGGAGCAGGGGGTCCATTTCCACCAGAGGAAAGAGCCTTCCAGCAAAGGGAGCAGACCCAGGCAGAGGCCTGTCCCGTAGGAGTGAAAGCTGGGGGTGGTGGAGTGGGGCCTGCAGGGGGTGTGGGGTCAGAGAGCCAGGAGGTGGCAGGCCTCTGGCTGGGCCATACCAGGGGCATGGTTCCACTCTCTTGGATAGAGCCATGCAGGAGGCTGAGCAGAGGACGGAGGTGGTCCTCTTGGGTTTAGCCGCTGCTGGGTGGAGATACCCTGACGGGAAGGACCAAGGGGAGACCATAATCTTTGGAAGAATGGCAGTGGTTTGGGCCACGGGGATGAGAAGTGGTTGGATATTTTTTTATTTTTATTTATTTATTTGCAGTTGTACTGGGTCTTCATTGCTACACAAGGGCTTCCTCTAGTTTTCCCCTAGTTGCAGCTAGCGGGGGCCACTCCTTTTGCCGTGTATAGGCTTCTTATTGAGGTGGCTTCTCTTGTTGTGAAGCACAGGCTCAGGGGGTGTGGGCTCAATAGTTGTGGTACACGGGCTTAGTTGCTCCACAGCATGTACAATCTTTCTGGACCAGGAATTGAACCCATGTCCCCTGCACTGGCAGCTGGATTTTTATCCGCTGAGCCACCAGGGAAGTCCCAAGAAGTGATTGGATTCTGCATTCAGTTTGGAGATCTTTTCACTCTTTCATTAAGGCTCAGTGCTTACAGTGACATTATATCTGTGTTTTGTCCCCCTTTCCTTCTGTAAAAATGGGATTCTACCTGAATTCATACTCTTTCACCCTGCACGACCCCTGGGGTAAGGGTCCAGGAGCTAGCCCTCCCCTCTGCATGCCCCACATCTGCCCCGGGGTATTCTTGACCTCTATTCCTGATCCTGGCTTGGCCACCAAAATTGTAGTCAATGAAAGTTCCCAGAATCAAGGTAGAGCCCAAGGAAGCCGCCTTCCTCTTCCAGGTGGTCTGGGGGCTGGGATGAGGAGCCGGAGTGGAGCTGGAGGCCTGGGGGGGTGGGTCTCGTGGGAACTTGGCCACTGAATTCAGAGTCCTGGGGGAGCCACAGGGAGGGACATTTCCAACTGTCCGTGGTGTCAGATCATGCCTGAATTTCCCAGGGATGGGGCAGAAGTCAAGGAGCTCATGGAGGTGAAAAGCCACCCCCTCGGGGGGTCCAGCCTCCATCTCCGGCCCCCAAGTGTGCTGAAACATCTTGTAGTGGCATCCAGCTTGCACAGGACCCATCCTTGTATGCAGAAAGTGTTAGTCACTCAGTCGTGTCCAACTCTTTGTGACCCCATGGACTGTGGCCTGCCAGGCTCCTCTGTCCATAGGATTTCCTAGGCAAGAATACTGGAGCGGGTTGCCATTGTATGCAGAGCTCACCCCTAATTGTCATAAGAACCTTATCAAAATAAAGAACTTCAGGTTAAGGTTTTAGAGACACACTACAGATTAGAAGGGCCAAGACTGTGGCCTGAGGAGCTGGATGCTGGTCCCAGGGACCCATACCAGCCCTTCATCCCTGGCAAGAGAGAGCTGAGCCACAGCGAGGAGAAAGTGGAGGGTCTGCCCTGTCCCCCCCGGGAAGGTGACCTTCAACAAGGATGCAGAGATGGAGAAGGAAGTTCGGAATCCTCAGGAAAAGTCCAGAGGGGGTCGCTGTCAGCGGGAGGAGGCGTCTGTCTAGTGTGGCCAGGCCAGATCAAGCAGTGCCTCCGGACTGGGTGGGCCAGTGGGTCTGCAGGCTGCTGCTGGAACAAGCGCCAAGGGCAGTCTCTGCCTGTTGTCTCTTGGCTTTAAAACTGGTGTTTTTAATGACTATTCTGAAAATAATCCAACCACTTCCTGTGCTGATTCTTCTGATCCGGGCGTGTGGGGACTACCAAGTGAATTTGTCAAAACAAGCGACATGCATTAGCACTTACTGCATACAAGGCACCGAGCAGGCCTTGTTCAAGGGATTGGAGCACGTCAAAGGGGGTCTGGAAGCACTACGGGAGAGGACTAGCATCATCCAACAGGTCAGGGGTAAGATGCTTTACTTCCCAGGTGGCACCCTGGTAAAGAATCCGCCTCCCAATGCAGGAGATGAAGGAGACTCGGTTTCGATCCCTGGGTTGGGAAGATCCCTTGGAGAAGGAAATGGCAACCCACTCCAGTATTCTTGCCTGGAGAATTCCATGGACAGAGGAGCTTGGCAGGCTACAGTCCAGGGGATCACAAAGAGTCAAACACAACTGAGCGAGCACACACACACACACACACACACACGATGCTCTTGGAGGAATCAGCCTGCTTCCTGCCTGTATAACAAATGGACCCCACCCCCGCCCCCCCATAACTGCTCTCACCTTCTGGGAAAGCCATCTGCCAGGAGGCACCTAAAGGGAGAGAAAAGATATGCCCTTTAGCCTGTCTGAAGCTTTCGTGCACGGGCAGTGTCAGTTTTAGTGGTACAATATTTGATTTATGCACATGTCGACTTCTTTTTATGGCTTTGTTAATTACAAAATTATTACTAGTTGTAAATATTTCAAGTGGCACAGGAGAGAAGGCGCAGCCCCACCAGGTCAGAGGTGGAGATCCACCCCTTCGCAATGGTCATCCCAGGGGGTTGTGGAGACACAGGTTCCCTCACCTGCTCTTACCTTATCTTGTTGCCTATGAGCTGGGCGCTGAGATTTTCCTCATCATTGATTTCCACTGGCTCCTTATATACAAAGGATAGTAACCCTTTGACTATCGTATATTTTACAGATATTTTCTACAAGCTTTTCTCTTCATTTGTAATATCTTCCTAATGTGGCTTTACACGTTTAAGTAATCAAAACTCTTCTGCTTTTCCCGCCAGCTTTCTGGATTTCTTGTCTGCTTAGAAAAGAGGTATCTATTATAATAGAAAGATTAAAAAAAGAAATAAAGATGTGACCTGAATTTCCAAAGATTGGGACAGCTAATTAGATTGCGGCACATTTGCCAGAGGGAATATCAAGGCCGACAGTGATGACAAGTTTGTCGAGGCCGAGGGAAGTTACGGGCCCTCCAGTGTCAGGGCAGGGTCTGCAGAGGCGGCGGGTCAGGACACACAGGCCCTTCGTTCCAAGCCTGACCTGTTTGTCGGCACGCACCCCATGCCCAGCGCCGCAGGCCTGGCTGTGGACGGAACCGGCTCCTGCTCTGCGGGGTTTACATGCCATGTTAAGTAAGCTCTGTGAAACCTAGCAGAGGGTTGAACCGATTCAGGAAGAGAAGCCAAAATGGTTTGCTTGGGGTGGTAGGGTTCTAAGCATGTTTTTTTAAAGCGTTTTTCAAATGCTGTGATGGTATTTTTGCCATAAAATGGGGAACAGAGGAAGAGTTAAATGGTAAGTCATGTGCAAGGGACAGCACTCCTCCTGCTTTCGTAGAACTGGCTGGATGGGGAGGAGCAGGCCTTCCCCCTGGGTGTGGTGCCGGGAGCCCTCGGGGCCCAGACAGACACTCAGGTCTGCTTACTTGGTGGTGCGGAGTCACCCTGCTCTCCAGGGTCCTCAGCTGGCCTCCCCTGTCACCTTCTCATGGACACTGACTGCCTTGGTGGGTCAAGCTGTTCTTCTGTCCTCTCTTGTCCGTTTTAGTGGCCTCCTACTTGGTCCCCTGCCTCCCCTCTCTCCCTGATCCTTCCTGAGTGTGGGTTTCTGGATCTTTCTATCAGGCCCTCCTGCCCCCATCAGTTCCCTGGCTAGCCTCCTTGGGGACCTCCCGCCACCTCCAGGGTGGCACACTGGGCATCTACCATCTGTCCTGTCCTTCTCCACCCACATCCCCCAAAGACACCAGACACTCTGCTGTAATGTCTGTGACTTGGCTCCTCGTTTCAGCCAAGAATGTCCCTCCCTCTGTCCTCCCCAGATCAGCTCTTACATGCCAATCCATTCAGGTGTCACCTACACCTTCTTCCTGAACACCTGGATCTCTGGACCAGGGGTGGGGAGCTCCTCCCCAGAGTCCCTGAACCCCCGCATCCTCTGTGATCCCTTCTGTGCAGACCTGGGTGATTTGCATGTCCTCCCGAGCCTGCCTCCTTGTTGATCAAAAAGAGTGGCAGCCCCTGGTCCGAGGCATTCTGAAGTTGATGGAAGCATATGATAATGCGAGAGCAACCGTTAGCCCAGGCCTGGCGAATCCTCCCGGGTCTGGCCCATCATCAGAGCCTGGGGCTGTCTTGTTGTTCCCTGAGGAGGAGCAGCGCTGCTATAATCCTCGCTCCACTGTGCCCTGTTGCAGCTGCCGTCTGCCCACTAAATGATGCCATTTTGGGGGAAAGAGGCAATAGTGGGGATCTGCAGTAGGGTGCCCCTTCCCCTGGAGCCGGGTGGACATCCAACAGTCTTCAGGGGGTGAATGCTTTTCTGTGACCTGGCAGTCCCATTCTCCTTTAAAAAGCTGGTGGCCTGTGTTGAAATTTTGACCTTGGCTTAATTAGCATGAAAAGAGGTACTTTTTCTGAGGAGGAAAGGGCTGCCTGGGGCTGACCCTAGGAGGCCTCTGCCCCATGCAGCTGCCTCTGGAAGCTGGAGCCCCATGCAGCCCATGTGGGCAGGGGGAGACCCCAGCAGTTGGCTCTGCAGCCCTGGGGACCTGGCTCAGCGCTGGAGGCCAGACCCACCCCAGGAACAGGAGTAGCCTCTGGGGCCAGGGCTCTGAGTCTGGGCCCTTCCTGTCCCCTCTCTGGGGGACCTCTAACCTGTCTCTCCCACAGGACCGTGGCTGCTGTCAAACTTCCAGCCCTCTAATTGACCTTCCACTTGCAAAGCTTTGAGTGACCCGGGCTGGCCCCTTAAGGTCACTCACCTGGTAAGGGCTCCCAGGAACTGGTACTGGGGAGTGACTGACACATGCCCTGGGGGACTCAGGCCCTTTTGCTGCACCAGGACCCTGGCTCTCTCTAGATCATATGTTCCTTGTGCTCAGAGCTCGTCCTGGTGCACAGGCCCAATTGAGAGAGGAACAGAGTGACGTCATCAGAGCTGAGGCTGCTCTGAGTAGGACGATGTGGGGTGAGGTGGGGGTTTGCCTGCTTTAGGTCCAGCCACCTGCAGTGATGGGGCTTCCCATGTAGCTCTGCTGGGAAAGAATCTGCCTGCAGTGCAGCAGACCCCGGTTTGATTCCTGGGTCAGGAAGATCCCCTGGAGAAGGGAAAGACTACCTACTCCAGTGTTCTGGCCTGGAGAATTCCATGAACTGTATAGTCCATGGGGTTGCAAAAAGTTGGAAAAACTGACCGACTTTCACTTTCACTTGTGACGATGCTAAGACCTGCCACTGGGAGAGGCTGCTTACCACCTCACTCCTGTGAGAATCTCATTCTCTCATCACCCCAGTTCTTTGGTGAATGGGTATGGCCGCCCGCCAGACACCAGCCCTACAAGTTGGCTTCTTTTTGTGTGGGCCTCCGGGTGGGTATCAGAGTCTGTTCTCATCCAGGGGTCTCAAGGTGACTGCCCTGGCAACTTCGGGAACCTAAGTCGATACCGAGCTGATTCACGCACTCAAATGACCTCCTGGCTTGGCTTGACTCAGTAGTAAGTCTGCCTTTGTGAGTAGATTCCCCTGCAAACTGATGATCTCAGTTCCAGAAATAGGACACAACAGCCTAATTCATATGCAGACCTGTACAGGGTTATCTGTAGCAGCAAACACATGTAGATCCCAGTGTTCCGACTTCACTGTAAGCTCTTTGCAAGGAGGACACTGTCCCACTTATTTTGGGTGGCTTCCACAGTGCCTAGGAAAGCTTTAAAATTATTCCAAATGCTAGTGTAGGGGCCAGAGCTGGTGTATCCTTCAGGGGAAGAGACTTTTCTGTAAACTCAGAGTTGGATGGGGGCCATGCCTCTTGTAAATCTGTGACTAATTTCCTAAGCAGCCACCTGTCCAATCAGCAGAAGTCCTTGTCCTGTGTCCCGAGAGTGTCCTTCTCCCTCCCCCATGTCCCAAACCTCAAGGATTTACCAAGGTCAAAGGGAAGGGCCTCTGTCTTTCCCTAAGGGAGAGGGCAGGCCGTCATCGGCCCATTTCTTCTGTTGCTTCCTGCTGAAGCCAGCGAACAGACCAAGAGTGCCCCTCCTATAGCATGTGAGAGAGGTTAGATTTGGAAAGTTACAGAATGGAAGACAGAGACCTTAACAGTAGAGAATTCCTGTTGTTGTTGGTTTTTCTTTCTTAGCAGTTGAGCCATGACTGACATTTTCTTACTTAAATATTTTGGGTCTGAGAGCCATGCCATGTGGATGATCCTCTGGGCATCTTCCTCATGGCGGCTTCTGGGAGACCAGCTGTCAGCCATGTCCCCTCCGTAGGGGTCCCCTGTCTGTGTATCCTTCAGCCCACAGCTCTATGACTCCACCCCTCTTACACTCTGCTCTCTTTTGATTTAGTTCTGTAAACTCCATCTAACCTGGGGCTTCACCTCTTGTGCTCCTGCTCTGCTTTCTGCCCTGGGGAAAGGCTGTGGATTCAGACCCAGAACCCCAGTGGCCTGGCCCTCAGGGTGAGCCTGTTCGTACCACCGTGACACCCTTATATGAGGGAAAATGCTTTTCTTAAAGACAGAAGAGGCTGGAGCTTTGAAAAGAAACTGCCAAGAAAAAAGAATTTGCCAGAGTTTGGAAACTACAATGGCCTGTTTCTGATCAGATCTTTGTGAAGGCCAACCTTGAAGCAGGTGGATGGGCAGGACTTGTCAGGTCTCCGTACCTCTGAACCTGACCCAGATTTAGATGGTTGCAAACAAATGCTCACTGAGCACAGATCAGGCTGAAGCACTGGGCCAGGAGTGAGGCTCTGGGAGCCGGGAGCAGGGATTGGGGCAAAGATCTGTGTGGCTGGGTCCTGCTCTCTGACAAACTCACAGGCAGACAGAGGAGGAAGATTCGTAAGCAAGAGCTAGTACACATCTCCCCTCATTCCTACCCTGGACATACAAACAGTATGATAAATGCCATTTCTAGTAGACATTTGCCAAAAGCTCTATCAGTGTATAAGACAGGCAAAATTCTATCAATCTGGGACTTTTATTCTAGTGGGAAGACAGACAACAAACACGTATCTGGGACTTATATTCTGGTGGGGAGATATACAATAAACAAATAATAAATATATTATGGACAAAGATAAGACCTATAAAGGAAAAAATAAAACCAAGAAGGAGGATAGAGGATTCCTTAGGCTGATAGTTTAGATGTTGTGAGGAGGGAAGGCACCATGGCAGAGATGACCTTTCCACAGAGACATAAATCAAACGAAGGAGAAGACTGGTTCGAAGGGAGACTGTACAGGAGGAGGGAGGAAAGGCTGGAGGCAGCTGCAGGGGGGAGTTGGTGGAGCAGGGACAGAAGGACAGCCGGAGATCAGAATAGGATGGGCTTGCAGGGTTTGGGGTTTAATCTAGGTGTAACCAGAGCCATGGGAGTATAGACAGCTGTGAAGTGACCTGAGCTGACTTAGATGCAGGACACATGTGTGTGAGAAGGCTAAGTCAGCTGGATGTGGTCAGCTGGCGTTAGAGTCGGGCTCTTTCTTGCTGGGCACCTTGGATAGATTGCTCACCCTTCCTGAGCGTTAGTTTTCTTCTCTGTGAAATGAGTGTGTAGGGCATTTGCAAGGATCAGTGGTGTAATGCGTGAGAAGCCCTTGGCCCCCCCGTAGCATGACTTCATCCACGCCTTCTTCTTCTTACCTCTCTGTTCTGCTTTCTGTAAAACAAGCATTAGATCACTGTTGCTATGGCAGTTGTCATTTTTTTTTTTTCCCTTTGGGAGTGTAGATTTAAGAACTGCTGAAGAAGCCCCTTCAGAGCGTTGAATACTCTCAAGAAAATTTCCACTCCTGTGTTGGGGTGGTTGGCAATGCTTTTCCTCCCTGAGATGGTCACAGCATCCAATTGTGGGGCTGGGGGTCCAGGCCAGCATTCATCTCTCATGGGAGACTCTTGGCCCCCCACCCCCACCCCCCACATCTCTCCTTCCTGCCTTCCAGCAAGGAGCTGGTCCTGCTGACCATCAGCCAGAGCATGTGTGGGACTCTGTGTGTGCCCAGAGCCACCCGCTTCAAGGCTATCTCCCTGGCGACCAGCCGTCCACATTCACACGACATTTGTACAGCAGCAGCTCTGCACTGGGGTGATGAAACCCGCCCAGGCTGTCACTGCTATTGCTCTTTCAACATGAATTTGCTGCCCCCTCCTTCTTCTAAGCACAAAGGTAGAAATGAGCCTAACAGCCTGCCAGCAAAATTTCAAATTGTCTTCATCTTAGGCAAGCTGGTGCTCCCCACATCCCAAACAGGGTGAGAGAACACAGGTGCTGAGCCATTGTGTACGGGAACTTTGCTGCTTCAGAAGAAAATAGATTTGAGCTTTTCATCTGTGAGGCATCCCATAAAAATGTTGATTTTTTTTTCAACAATGCATTACCATTTTATTTTATTTTTTAACTTTACAATATTGTATTGGTTTTGCCATATATCAAAATGTATCCGCCACAGGTATACATGTTGATTTTTGATGACATAAGACATGGTTCCTGACAAAGGTCCGTATACTCAAAGCTAGAGTTTTTCCAGTAGTCATGTATGGATGCGAGAATTCGACCATAAAGAAGGCTGAGCGCCAAAGAATTGATGCTTTTGAACTGTGGTGTTGGAGAAGACTCTTGAGAGTCCCTTGGACTGCAAGGAGATCAAACCAGTCAATCCTAAAGGAAATCAACCCTGAATATTCATTGCAAGGACGGATGATGAAGCTGAAGCTCCAATACTTTGGCTACCTGATGCTAAGAGTCAACTCCTTAGAAAAGACCCTGATGCTGGGAAAGATTGAAGGCAGGAGGAGAAGGGGATGACAGAGATGAGATGGTGGGATGGCATCACTGACTTGATAGACATGAGTTTGAGCAAGCTCTGGGAGATGATGAAGGACAGGGAAGCCTGGTGTGTCGCAGTCCATGGGGTTGCAAAGAGTTGGAAATGACTGAATGACTGAACAACAGCAAAGACATGGTTCCACAAATTTCTTTTCTTTCTAAAACATAAGACCAGCAAAATATGGGTCCTGTCCAGGGCTCATTAGATGCTTCATTTGCAAGTGACAGAATCTCAACTCGAATATAAGTGAAGGTGATGCTTTAATCATAAACAAAACTTCCGGGAGTCATCATGGCGTTAGAGGCACCCGTGGATCCAGGGTCTCCATCCACGTCCGTCTGTCTGTCTCTGCCGTTCCCCTTCCCCAGTGGGCTTCTCCCATGTGGCTGGTGTTGTGGTTGCCTGACAGCCAAGAGCTCACATTCTACCAGTCCTGCCACCCACGCAGAACGAGAGCTTGGTGGGAAATGAACTGGAGAGAGAACCCCGTGGGGCCACCCTGGGTCCCTCATGAGTCATTTCAGCAGGAGCCGGGCACTCTGACTGCGGTACCCTGGTTGCTTCACAACATCTATGAGTCATAGGCTTAATATGCTCATTATATGTTCTTAAATAAAATTTTACTTTAGATCTGTTTTAGATTTACAGAGAGATGACAAGCGTGGTACACAGAGTTCTCATGGACCCAGCACTGATTTCCCCTGTGATCAACATCCTACTTTAGTGGATTCAGTTCAGTTCAGTCTAGTCACTCAGTTATGTCCGACTCTTTGCGACCCCATGAATTCCCGCACGCCAGGCCTCCCTGTCCATCACCAACTCCTGAAGTTCACTCAAACTCATGTCCATCGAGTCGGTGATGCCATCCAGCCATCTCATCCTCTGTCATCCCCTTCTCCTCCTGCCCCCAATCCCTCCCAGCATCAGACTCTTTTCCAATGAGTCAACTCTTTGCATGACGTGGCCAGAGTAGTGGAGTTTCAGCTTTGGCATCATTCCTTCCAAAGAAATCCCAGGGCTGATCTCCTTCAGAATGGACTGGTTGGATCTCCTTGCAGTCCAAGGGATGGGTTACACTTGTCACAATTAACGAACAGATATGAACACATTCTCCTTTTAAAAAAAATTTTATTGAAGTATAGTTCATTTACAATGTTGTGTTTAATGTCCACTATGCAGCAAAGTGACTCAATTATCCATATATATACATTCTTTTTCATATTCTTTTCCATTATGATTTATCACAGGATTTTGAATACACTTCCCTGGGCTATACAGTAGGATCTGGTTGCTTATCCATCCTATGTATAATAGTTTGCTTCTGCTAACCCCAAACTCACAATCCTTTCCTCCCCTCTACCCTTGGCAACTACACGTCTATTCACTCACTACGTCTGTGACTCTGTATTTCATAGATCTGTTCATTTGTGTCATATTTTAGATTCCATATGTAAGTGATACCATATGGTATTTGTCTTTTTCTTTCTGACTTACTTTGCTTAGTATGACAATCTCTAGACCTGCCTGTGTTGCTGCAAATGGCATTACTTCATTCTTTTTTATGGCTGAGTAATATTCCATTGTACAAATGTACCATGTCTTCATTATTTGTTCTTCTGCCAATGGACATCTAGGTTGCTTCCATGTCTTGGCTATTGTAAATAGTGCTGCAATGAACATAGGGGTGTATATATCTTTTCAAATTGCAGTTTTGTCTGGGTGTATGCCCAGGAGTGGGATTGCTGGGTCATATGGTAGTTCTGGGGCTACCCAGGTGGGGCTAGTGGTAAAGAACTTGCCTGCCAATACAGGAGAAATAAGACATGAGGTTTGATCCCTGGGTTGGGAAGATCCCTTGGAGGAGGCCATGGCAACCCACTCCAGTATTCTTGCCTGGAGAATCCCATGGACAGAGGAGCCTGGAGGGCTACAGTCCACAGGGTTGCAAAGAGTCAGGCACGACTGAAGTGACTCAGTGCAGCACAAGGCAGCTCTACCTTTAGTTTTCCATAGTGAGTGTGCCCGTTGACATCCCCACCAATAGGTGTTGGGACATATTCTTGCCAAAAGATCATACTTTATTCAGATTTTCATGTTTTCTTTTTTTCCGTTTGAAGATTCCAACCAGGAAACCACATAACGCCAGTCATCCTGTCTCCTGGGGATCCTTTTGCTGTGAGAGCTTCTCAGACTTTGCCGGGTTTTGATGCCCTTGAGAGTTTCGAGGAGGACTGGTCAGCTATTTCGCAGGATGTCGCCCGCTTGGTGGTCTGTGTGATGTGTTTCTCGTAATTGGCTGGGCGTGCATTCCGGGAGGGAGACCGCAGAGGCGAAGGGCCGCGTGCATCACCTCCTACCCGGCATCTGTGCGTCCAGTTTGCGCGTCACTGCTGGTGTTGACTGTGACCCTGGCGGAGGCGGGGCTGTGGGGTGCCTCCCCTGCGTGTATGCGTAAGGGTATGTATGCATGTGTGATCAGTCGTGTCTGACTCTTTGCGATCCCATGGATTGTAGCCCACCGGGCTCCTCTGTCCATGGGGATTCTCCAAGCAAGAATACTGGAGTGGGGTGCTGCTTCCTCCTCCAGGGGATCTTCCTGACCCAGGATGAAACCTGTGTCTCTTGTGCCTTTTGCGCTGGCAGGCAGATCCTTTACCGCTGCACTGCCTGGGAAGTTACCGTTTCCTCCTCCCCGCACTGTCATCTTCTGGAGCGTGGCGGTGCACAGCCCGCCCCTGAGGAGAGGGGAGGTGGGCTCCTTCCTCCAGGGCAGAGGATCCATCCGCATAAATCCTTCTGAGTTCTGCTGCAGGGAAATCTCCTTATCCTGGGTATGTGTTCATTCAGCCATTTATTTCTACCTGTACGGACTCATGGATATTTATTTTATTCTTTGGGTTATAGTCCAATACTCCCCCGCCTTTTTTTGTTTTGCTCTAAGTGTTCCCACTTTTGCCATTGAGAGCTCCTTCAGTGAGCTCCTGTGTGCCTTTAATGTTCCGCCGTGTGCTTTTCTTTCCTGCTTTTAAGCACTTCTTTACTTTCTGAGGCTGGAAGGTGCTCCAGCTCACCTTGCGTATTTCTCACTCTGTTCCTCACCAGCCGTCTCTCCTAGGAGCCCTGGTCCCTTTTACAGGAGAATGGTATTAAGAACCTGCATCCGGTCCTGAGTGTGCTCACTGCTAGTGGGGTCGTGGCTTCTGGCCCTCCTGAAAGCTGACCTAGTGAGGAAGTACATGTGATATACTGACTCCTATATGTTGTCGTTCAGTCGCTAAGCTGAGTCCGACTCTCTGCGACACCATGGACCGCAGCACGCCAGGCTCCTCTGTCCTCTGCTATTTCCCAGAGTTTGCTCAGATTCACGTCCATTGAGTCGGTGATGCTATCTAACCATGTATGCACAGATATCTACAAATATTTCCTACAACCTTGGTATCTATGTGAAGGCACATGTGACCATGTTTATATCTCCAGCTCTGGTCCTTCCTGCCTCTCCTCTTGCTTGTTGAAAGGGTAACTGGGGGAGTTAGCCTTTACTCCCCCAGTGAGAAAGCCACCACCCACCGCCCACTGCTTGCTCCACTCCAGTATCCATGTGTAGCATGTTTGGAGGGTCGGTCAGGGTTGGCGGGCGGCTCTCAGGACCTGGCCATCTGGATGCAGAGGTGAGGAAGGGCCAGACGGGGCTTCCAGCTGGGCAGTTTGGCTGGGCAACCAGTAGACTCTGTGAGCCGCCCACTCCAGGACTGCAGCTGCCGAGCAATCCAGGCTCCCCAACCTGGAGGCTGAGGCCCAGCAATGTTGGAGGAGTTTATCGTCTGCTGTGGATTCACAGACGATGGAGCTGCTTCTCTGCAGAGAGCTTGATAAGGGGCCTGGACAGATGCTCATTTCTTCCTCCTGCCCAAGCAGAATGCAGTGGCTGCTGAAAGAGCGAGGTGATAAGAAGGAAGTTTTGATGAGACGTTGCGTGCGGAAGCAGGAGGCATGCACAGCTTGGCAAACCATCCAAGGCTGGAGAGAGTAAATAAAGATGCAGGAAGGGACCTGTATCAGACCAGCCTGAGACCATCTTAAACCAGGGAGGATGTATAAGGAATAAAGAGTCTCAGAAAAAAAGGCCTACCGTATAGCATATGGAACTATAGTCAATGCTTTGTAAAAACCTGTAAGGGAAAAGATTCTGAAAAAGAATAGATTTGTATATACCTATAAGTGCATCACTGTGCTGTAAACTTGAAACTAACATGATGTTGTGAATCAACCATGCTTCAAAACATAAAAATAAATTAAAAAAATACTGCCCACATGCTAGAAGAGGAAGGAGTTAATTTCAAACTAAGCACTGAATCTCCTGATGAGAAGCCTGAGGTTGAAATGGTGACTGAAAAATGTTGAAAGGTAGCCCTTGTCTTGATCTTCATCCAAAGCGACCTCCCCTTTGAAAAGTCCCCCAGCCAGACCCTGGGAGCATGGGCAGGACCCCCAGGACCCCAGCTGATGAGACTAGTGGCTTCTTACGTGTTCAGCCTGGAGTCTGCCCCTGGTACAGGGCTCCCAGTAGCCAGTGTTGAAGCCCTCTTGTCGCTTTGCCCTCCCTGGAGGGAATCTGAGTTTGGGGCAGGCTACGTGCTGGCTTTGGTCATCCCACACTACAGCCATGAGCCCCTGGATCAGCAGAGCTGGCTTGAATATTTTGCTCAAAAATAGCTCAACACTCAGGTCTTCCCCGGAGGTCCAGTGGTTAAGACTCTGCACTTCCACTGTAGGGGCCATGAGTTTGATCCCTGTTCGGGGAAGTAAGATCCTGCAAGCCATGCAGCATGGCCAAAAAAAAAAAAAAAAAAAAAAATAGGGAGAACTAGATATTGGGTATATGGGAATTTCTGTATTAACTTGAAATAATTCTGTGAATTTAAAACTGTTCTAAAATTAAAATTTATTAAAACAAATTTTTTACAGTAGTTCAACATTGTCAGTGGACACAAGAAGCCCCCTATAACCCGGCCCCCATAGGATGGGTTTTCTGTGGACACTTGTAGGTTGCCAAGAAAATGAAGAAGATTCCAACTTCTGTGTCCCCCCCACCCCAATGTAGCCAGGACCCTATATCACGTCAATGTCACGTGTTCCTCTCTCCATCTCTGAGACGTTGCTTCTCAGAATTTGCCAGTGAGGTCATAGAGCCCAGAGCTTGATGGCTGTGGGAAGCAGGTGTGGGCTGTCAGAGGCAGCTTTCTTCGAGTGTGTGCGTGTGTGCCTGGGTGTGTGTGCACATGCTCTGTAAAATCCTATTCCAGCCATTAAGCACCAGTGTGAAGTCCACACAAATCCCTCTCAGGTGTGTGCTGGTTAATCTAACCCTCCCTGTGGGGACACAGGACACAAACAGCCTCCAAGGCCAATTCCATGAAACCCTTTTCATAGCAGCCAATGAAAATGCACCGTCTTTCAATTTTCTAGAAATAATCATTTTTCTAATGCTGCAGTCCAGATGGGTTCCCTGAAGAGATGCTGTTGTCAGGCAGGTGGATTTGATGTAATTGTGTTCGTGGTAAAAAAAAAAAAAAAAAAAACAACAACAACAACAACAAAAAAAACGACTCCAGACCAGGAGCTTCTCAAATGCTGTCATCCTTGTTTGCCAGTAGCTTTTCCTTTCCACACTGGCCTTCCACCCACTCTCTAACTTTAAAAAGAGAACAGAAAATGGTGTACAAAATGGCAGAAAAATGGAAAAGGTAAACCTCTTTGGGCTCCCCAGCTAAGCCACGGTGTCTGCCGGGGTTTGTTGCATTTGGCTTGTGGAGGAGTTAGGTTGAGAGTTTATCACCATGTGGAATAAATATGTAGTGATCTGAGTCCATGTAAACCTCTCCCATGACTGATCTGTTGTTCTGCAACAGAACTTTAAGGAATCATTGTTACATGTGTTTACCTGCCTCACAAAGAAAGGAAAAGCGGTATCTTTGAGTAAACAAATCCAGGGTTCTCCGCATTCCATTCTTTGCTTTAAATGGGAGCAAATAAGAAACATGGCTGCAGTGAGTCAGGGTTCCCTGGCCACCCCGATGGCTGTGAAAATGTCCCCCCTTGGAGCCTCCATCTGTGTGACCACTCCTCTGCGTTAGTGAGGAGGTGAGCTACGGTGACCTTATAGCAAGCAGCGCTCCCTCCGTCCGTGGCATTTACATCTCAGGGTCGCTGTGTGTGTTTCCACATGTAATCTCTGGGAAAAGAAACCCAGAAAGGGGGTGGGAATCTAAGATGAGGTGACTGTCCTAAGCCACAGGCACTGGATGGAGAGAGATTGGTGCTGAAAGGGATAGGAGAACATGTCTTAAACAAATGAATGGGCAGATGGATGCTTGGACGTATGTGTGAATCACAGCTGTTTGGATGAGTGCATGGAGGGGATGGATGGGTGCATGGATGGATGGTTGAATTATGTATGGATGGGTGTGTGAATGATGGATGGATACATGCCTGCACGCACAGATGCTTAGATGAATGTGTACATGGATGGATAGATGGATGACTGAATGGGTGCATGGGAACTTACATGTGTATATATATATATACACATATATACAGATGGATGCATGCATGGATGTGTGCATGAATGAATGCTTAGATGAATGTATATATGGATGGATGGTAGATAATGGATGAGTGGAAGCTTAGATGTATGAATATATGGTGAGTGGCTGATGGGATGGATGAGTGGAAGCTTAGATGTATGTACATACAGATGGATGGATACATGCATGTTTAGATGTATGTATTTATGGATGGATGGATGGATTGGTGCCTGTTTATATGCATGGATGCTTAGATGTATGTATATATGGTGGATGACTGATTGGATGGACACATGGAAACTTAGATGTATGTAGGGATGAATTAATACAGAAAGATGTTTGGTTTGGGCTGGGCAAATGTCATTCACTCACAAGTCTAGCAGGCAGATAGACACACATTCATTGAGTACTTGTTTTGTGACAGACGCTGCTCCGGGTGTTGGGAGCACACAATTCCTGCCTGCAAGTGGCTTACCTTCTAGGGAGTAGGGTCCACTGGGATCTTAGAGACTTAGAAAGGCTTCTGAGGAGGTGGCTCTGACCTGGGGCCGAATGAAGAGGGGCCAGCCCTGAGCAGGTGCAGCCATGCCTTCCAGCACAGGGACCGGTCTGGTGACTGTGGAGGGCATTACACGGGCCTGCAGGGCTGCAGCAGGCTGCAGCTATGTGCTCTGGGGCCCACCCCTGTGCTATGGGGCCCACCCCTGCAGGGCCCCTCAACCCTTCTCTCCACCTGTCCTGGGGCTGACCCACATGGACACACCACCAGGCCCCTGGCTTCTGGCTTCTGGTTGGGTTCAGTCAACGGGGAGCCCTGGCAGAAGCTTGGGGGAGAGGGAGACAGCCTCTGGCCAGTGTCTCCCTTGACTGGAGGTCACCGCTCTTCTCATGGTGGCCTGTTTGTGAGTTTCTTTCAGTTTCCTGGTAAGGGATCACCCCTCGAGCCCATGGTCTGGTGGGAACGGCTCCACCATGATGACCTCCAGACTTCCATCTCTGAGGCTTCCCTGTACCCTGCTCACACCTTTACAAAGAGCCCCCAAATCCTGACCAATAAAGTAGTTAGCACAAGGAGGGACCCAGGAAGCAGATCTTCAGAGGCTGGGGTTGGATTGGTCATAGATTCAAGGTAACCCCCTGGATGGGGAAACAGGACACAGGTAAACATGGGCGTGGTGGCACCTTGATGATTCCCATAATCACGGGGACAGCGGTGGGTGGGCAGACAGACAAGGCACTGCGGGTTGTTATGGTTTCCTAGTGGTGACTGAAGACAGTTTAGTCTCTAGGCTTCCTCTTACCTACACAGCAAACAAGGGACATTGAGATTACTGATCAAGCATTGAAGACCCAGAGGGACAGCTGTGAAGGAGCCTCGTGGCTCCTGAAGTCTTAGGACCAGGACTGGGTATCTGGCTTTGAGGCCAGCAAGTGAGTGTTCTTGAGCATGGCCGGGGCTCTGAAGCCGAGCTTGTGTCCTCAGCTGGAGCCAGTTCACCCGCAGGGACAGTGGGCACAGTCCAGGGATAATCGGGGTTGTCACAGCAAGAAGGATATTGCTGAATTCTAGAGGGTGAAGACCAGGGATGCAGTGCAGGACAGTTCCCCAGCAAAGAATGATCTGGCCCCAATGGCCCTGGAGGTAAAGAGAGGGGTTCTGAGACAAGGCCTGAGGCTAAGTGAGCAGAACATTTTGAGCTTCCAGTTTCCATGAGCCTCCTCCACCTGCAGAGCGGTCTCCAGCCCTGATTCTTTCCCAGATGCGGGATGTAGAGGGGATGAATGTGCTGAGCAACGGGCTGAATGCACACTCAGCAGAAGGGACTGAGGAAGACCTGGAGCTGCCCTCCACACCACAGCCCTGCGAAATAGTGAGCCAAGCCCCACAGCGCACCCAGGAGAAAGCAGTAGAGACTAGACAGAGGTTGGGGCATGCCCAGGTAACACCTGTTTAGCAGGTGTCCAAAGGATCCCAGAGCATGACAGAGAGTTTTCACAAACGTGATCACTGATCCAGAGGTTGAGTCCTTACTGGTGGGGGTCAGTGCAACCCCCAGCAGCAGCTACATGGCCATTGGCTGGAGAAAGCCTCTTCTCCATCCTGAACAGGAAGAGCAGCATAATCCATCTACTCATACAGAGTGGAGGGTCTGCACAGTTTAACCATGTGGTCTTCCTTCCACTAAAGCCAGCCTGGCTCTCCCACTGCTGAGTGCAGTCCTGGACCACGCTACATCACCCGTGTCCCCCAGCGGGACTAGCTGACTTCCTGATGGTTGGTGAATTACACTAGCCTTGTCGCTCTCAGCACTGAAGAATTTATGGTTTTGAACTGTGATGCTGGAGACAACTCTTGAGAGTCCCTTGGATGGCAAAGGAGATGAAATCAGTCAATCCTAAAGAAAATCAACCCTGAATATTCATTGGAAGGACTGATGCTGAAGTTGAAGCTCCAATAGTTTGGCCACCTGATGCAAAGAGCTGACTGGAAAAGACCCTGATGCTGGGAAAGATTGAAGGCGGGAGGAGAAGGGGGCGACAGAGGATGAGATGGTTGGATGGCATCATCAGCTCAATGGACATGAGTTTGCGCATGCTCCAGGAGTTGGTGATGGACAGGGAAGCCTGGTATACAGCAGTCCACGGGGTTACAAAGAGTCAGACATGACTGAGTGACTGAACAGACTGACTGTCACTCTCGGAGCCCCAGCTCTCTGTCCTCATGTGGACAATAGGTTTCCCTTCCTGCCCTCAGTCTGCTGGCAGCACCACCCTCTTGGACTTGCAGGATCTCCTCCATCACCACAGTCTTCACACTGCATCATCCTCAACAGCCAAGATATTTCATAGCAAGAAGTGCCACCGCTCCTGAAAGAGGTTGCCAGGACCACGTGGCCCCAACCGTGAAACTGAAGATTCGCAGTGGAATCCCACGGCAGACGGAAGTTCTCATAGGACAACCGGGCCAGAGCAGCCTGGAGGGCACCAGGAACCCTCCTGAGTGGGGAACAGGGACCCTGCGGGCCTGTCTGCTCCGTCTCCATCTCCCCTACCCCCAGCATGCCTGTGAGCAATTAATGGTGAAGAGAAGGGTCTCGCTATTTGCTGCCACCAGCTGGGAGTCCCGGTTGGTGGGCTGTCTTCACAGTATGGCCCGGGGGACACTGATGAAGGGACACTGCGGTTGGTGGGGTAGGACTCTGCGAGGAGCAGCTGGTCCTCATCCACTTCCTGCGAGTGCAGCTGACTGAGGAGCTGATCTTAGGTGATTCATGGTGGGAGGCAAAGGGTTAGCCTTTTGGCTAGACACCTGGAAGGAGCACGGATGGAGACCTGGTGACTAGGTGGGTCGTAGGGAGGCACTAGTGGATCTCGTGGCTGGGCATGTGGGAACATGTCTGTGGCCCCTGTCCATACCCACTGGGGCTGCGGGGGTGTCTGCATATTTCAAGGCACCTAGGGCAGCCCATCTTACTGATACCAGCCTGTTAATTCCATTAGCCCAGTGTTTGCTCACTGGATCCATACAAAAGAAGCAACATTTCTAAAAATCAAAATTAAATTTTAAAAAATGCTCCATCAATAAAATATCAAAATTTAAAATGAAAACCAGTGCAGCACCAAATCTAACTGAGTCTAGGGAAAAGTGAGGCCTTGGTTTGTTAGGTTCCCTGGGTTATTGTAACAAATGACCACAACCTGGGGGTGCTTAGAACAAGAGAAAGCTTTTGTCTCCCGGTCTGAAGGGTGGAAATCTGAAGTCAAGGTGTACGCAGGGCTGGTCCTTCTGCAGGCTCTGAGCGGGGCATCTGTCTGTGTCTCTCCCAGCTTTCAGACGGCAGCTGGCAGTTTTCGGCATCCTTGGCTTGGTGTCCAGCCATGTTCACATCATCTTGGGTGTCTCCTCCCACTCCGGTGTTTTATAAGGACACTTGTCGTTGGATTCAGGGCTCACCCTAGTCCAGGACGACCCCATACTAAGCTCCTTAAGTCTGTTACATCTCCAGAGGCGCTTACTCCAAACAGGGTCACATTCATGGATTCCAGATGGACATACCTTTCGGGTGAGTCGGGGCACCATTCAACGCGCTTCACCTGGAGGCAGACTTATCGATGGTATTTTAAAAATCTACTTGTTCGCTAATTTATCTTTTTAGGTGTATTATTATTTTATGCCTTTTTTTTTAAAAATTATATTTATTTATTTATTTTACTGGAGTGTAATTGCCTTACAGCATCATGTTAGTTTCTGCTGTACAACAACGTGCATCAGCTATGTGCATACACACATTCTCTCCCTCTTGGACCTCAGTTCCCACGCCATCCCACGGCTCTAGGTCATCACAGAGCAGCAGGCTGACCCCTCTGCTCTATAGTGGCTTCCCCCAGCTCGCTGTCTTGCACGTGGAAGTGTATGTATGTCAGTGCTACTCTCAGTTTCTCCCACCCTCTCCTTCCAGCTCAGTGTCCACAAGTCTGTTCGCTACCTCTGTGTCTCCACTCCTGCCCTGCAAATAGGTACATCAATACCATTTTTCTAGATTCTGTATAGATGTGTTGTTCAATTGCCAAGTCGTGTCCAACTCTTCAACCCCATGGACTGCAGCATGCCAGGCTTCCCTGTCTATCACCATCTTCCAGAGCTTGCTCAAATTCACATCCATCAAAGCAGTGATGCCATCCAACCATCTCATCCTCTGTTGTCCCCTTCTCCTCTTGCCCTCAATCTTTCCCAGCATCAGGGTCTTTTCCAATGAGTTGGCTCTTTGCATGAGGTGGCCAAAGTATTGGAGCTTCAGCATCAATCCTTCCAGTGAATATTTAGGACTGACTTCCTTTAGGATGGACTGGTTGGATCTCCTTGCAGTCCAAGTGACTCTCAAGAATCTTCTCCAGCACCACAATTTAAAAGCATCAATTCTTCGGTGCTCAGCCTTCTTTATGGTCCAACTCTCACATACGTACATGAGTACTGGAAAAACCATAGCTTTGACTACGATATTTGTATGTCTCTTTCTGATAACTTCACTCTGTATGACAGATTCTAGGTCCATCCACATCTCTACAAATGACTCTGTTTCGTTCTTCTTTATGCTGAAAAATATTCCATTGTATATACATACCACGTCTTCTTTATCCATTCATCTGCTGATGGACACTTAGGTTGCTTCCATGTCTTGGCTGTTGTAAATAGTGCTGCAGTGAACACTGAGGTGCATGTATCTTTTGTATTATGGTTTTCTCAGATATTATTGTCATGAAGACAGTTTTTCTAGAGAAGTTTAATGTTCATAGCAAAATTGAGGGAAAAGAGATTTCACACCCCCCCCCCACTCCTACACATGCACAGCCCCCTCCCTTCGTTAACGACACCCTCTACCTGAGTGGTCCACGCGTCACACTTAAGTCTGTAATTTACCCCACAGCTCATTTTTGGTATGGCACATTCTTTGGTTCAGACTATTCTTTTTTCTACTTGAGATTTTCCATGTTTGACAACTTTTCTTACCCAAGTAATTATCTTCAATAATTTTAAATGAACTAAATTGAAGTAAAAAATTATGAGTAATTCTGTTTTGATATAAATAAAATAGTGTTGTGAGTTTAATACATTGACTTTTGACTTTTTGTCTTTGCAACTATTTTAATGCTTCAGCAAAAAAAAGAAAGAAAGAAAGCCCATACAATACTACATAAAACGTGTGAATTGGGGTGCATGTTTCTCCTTTTGTCTCAGGCTCCACTTTGGTTGGTGCAACAGTGCTCAGCTATCAAAATGCAGGTGGAGCAGCAGGAAGTCAGGCTGACCCCCTACCTCCGATGGATGCCCCGAGGGGGCAAAGGGAGGTGGTGTTGGAGGACAAAGGGGAGGAAAAGTGCCCACTCAACTGAGAAGGTATCTTAAGATGAAAAATGAGGCAAGCAGCTCCATCTAATCAGTGGATCAGTTTATTATTAGGTAATTTACTGGCAGGGTGAAGGACTCTTGAGAATCCCTGGGACACAAAGGAGATCAAATTACAGTCAATCCTAAAGGAAATCCACTCAGAATATTCTTTGGAAGCACTGATGCTGAAGCTGAAGCTCCAGTACTTTGGCCACCCGATGCAAAGAGCTGGCTCATTGGAAAAGCCCCTGATGCTGGGAAAGACTGAAGGCAAAAGGAGAAGGGGGTGGCAGAGGATCAGATGATTGGATGGCATCACCGACTCAAGGGACATGAATTTGAGCAAACCTTGTGAGACAGTTTGCTCAACTAGGACAGGGAAGCCTGGTGTGCTGCAGTCCATGAGGCCCCAAAGAGTTGGACACACCTTAGTGATGGAACAAAAACAACCAGCAGGGTGGGATCAGGCAGAAGATGAGCAGAAGCATTCCACTGTATTCTGCACCCCTGAGGGGTCTGTGACAGTTTTACAGTTAACCCAAGGTGTGGGGTGCACTCTTGGAAATAGGGTGTGCTTTCCTAAGTTATGATGATTGGTCACTAGTCTCATGGAGCCAGGAAGACACCAGCAAAGGTCTTCATCAAACCATATATGTTCACCTCGGAGTCTTTTTTTTAAATCTATTTTTATTTGTTAATTTTTTTGGCTGTGCTGGGTCTTCATTGTGGCCTGTGGGATCTAGTTCCCTGATCAGGGACTAAACCCTTGCATTTGGGAGCACCGAGTCTTAGCCACTGAATCACCAGGAAAGTCCCAACCCCAGAGCCTTTGATGGCAGAGAGGTGTTTATCGCACAGTTCAGTCCTGGGTAGGGTGGGCAGAAGGACAGGAGGCTCTGAATGGGCCCAAGATGGTGTCAGTTATGCCAACAGCCAGATGGGTAGGCCGGCATGGAAGACATCTGTCCGTGCCCCTGAGAGCTGCACTTAGATGAGAGCTTCCACCCCTGCTGCCTTTGTGCAGGCACCTCACCGTGTTGGCAGCTACAGTGCAGTGGGGGCGGCTGATAAAGACTCCCAGCTCAGACAGGGGGATGGAGCCAGGCCCTTAGCACAGCCCAGGGCTCCCAGGGCTGCAGGAACAGACGCAGTCACCTGACGGATGCCCTGTGGGGTCGGGCAGATCCCACACTGAACACACAGTGAGGCCAGCCGTGCTCCCAGACAGACAAGGGCCAGGGCTCCCTGGGCACAGGTCATAGAGCACCACACAGATGACGGAGTGCCTCATGGTTCTCAGTGGGGAAGGAACATGGGGAATTTTACACAAAGACATGCAGGGTGATGACATCTGAACAGTTTTCAACTCTGAGCTGACTCTCTGCTGGACTTGTGAAGGCTGGGTGAGCCTCTGTTCTGATTTTATAAACTGGGCCCCAGGTGTCAGCATGAAAAGATGCTGGAACATGCAATTGTGCAGGTGGGGCTGGGGACCCCACCCCTGAGGCTCCCTGACTCTGGAGAAGGCTAGATTTCTGGTGGACCTATGTCCCCTGCAAGCTCACCCCCTCCCTGGGAGAGTGGGGTTCGAGGACAGGTTCAGTGTCTGCGAGCTGAATGGAACAGGAGGGTGGCCTCAGCCGGCCCAGCCATGCTCTGTGCTTGGCCATCCTGAGGACCGGAGATAAAGTGTGTGATTCACAGGGCCCCAGGAAGAAGCACGTGGTGGGCTGGAGTGGGGTGGGGGCTTAGTGTGGAGTGAGCAGTGGCGGGGGCGGGGCGTCAGGGGCAGAGGAGCAGAGGGCAGCCAGATACTGTTGAGTGCACGCTGGGCAGCTCCATGTGGAGGTGAGGCATGAAGGGGTGGATGAGGAGGCGGCAGAGAGAGGGACAGAGTTGACCTCCTGAGTTCCCAGGCTCTAGGGTTAAGCGACCCTCGCAAAGCCCCGCTCGAGGCCAGCAGAACTTCACAAAGCACTGTGGTCACAGCACAATTGCTGTTGTAGACGGCTGCTTCTGTCTGCCTTCTTCCCTCTTGTGTTAAATGTGAGAGTTTTGGCTCTCTCAAGGTTGGCTTTGGTACAGAAAACACAACTCAGAAATTGGCTTTGGATTTAAAAAATAATCTTCATATTATCAAAGTTGAGAACCTGAATAGCTAGTTCTTCCTTGTATAAGATCTCTTATTTATACGTTTGGTAACTGGAAACAGTTCCTTTTAATAGACTTTAATCAATAGAAGGAAATGTCAAACCCTTTGGGGTATTTTAAACTGGGTGTAAATTTAGTGAAATTAATTTTCTTGGTAAGGGCTTCAGTTTTTCGGTTAACAAACCAAACTTTACCAATGATCTCATCATCAAAGAAATTAGCTTTCTAAACATGGTGATTCTCAAGTTGTCTGAAATGGTTCAATTTTGATAATAAATTTGGTAAAATTTCTATTTAATATCCCAAGTCCCAATAAATTACTCCTATACTAATTGAAAGAAAAAGCTAGGCAGGACTTTTATTGCAATGGACCAAATTATGAATAGATAAAACTTCAACTGTCCATAAATTCCTTACCTTGAAAACATTTAGGTTATGAGTTTGATTTTCTTAAAATGTCTGTGTGCTGTGCTTAGTCGCTCAGTTGTGTCTGACTCTGCAATTCCGTGGACTGCAATCCACCAGGCTCCTTTGTTCATGGGGATTCTCCAGGCAAGAATAATGGAGTGGGTTGCCATTCCCTCCTCCAGGGGATTTTCCCACCCAGGATCAAACCCAGGTCTCCTGCATTGCAGGCAGATTCTTTACCAACTGAGCCACCAGGGAAGCCCTAAAATTTTGGTACGTAATTTCAAATATTTCTGATGTGGGAAGGTCCTAAAATGTTAACTGATAAAGGTCACTATGGAAACAATGACTTGTCCCCCAAACACCTGGGGAGAGTAGAGCCTTATCCTGCTGCAGTTGTGTGCACTGTCTACATTGGCCAGGACTCTAAGTGAATTAATTTTGACAGCACATTTGGACGTATAGAACCCTACTTAGTCTATAGAGGGGATGGTTTTGTAACAGAAATTTCTTCTTGTAAATCTTGTCTTCACGCCCCAAAGATTAAAACTGTGTATGACCCATGTTTTCTGTCCATTCACAGAATGGTCAATTTCCACCATGACTGTTGGACCCCTTCCAGGTTTCAGAGGGACTTGCCTCTTTTTGGTGCTCAGGATATTATAATTTTGAAAATTTCCAAATATGCACAAAGTAGAGAGAACAATGAACCTCCTGTCTCCATCTTTAATTTCTATTCATTTAAGCCATGAAATTAAAAGGAAGGAAAGCTATGACAAACCTACATAGTGTATTAAAAAGCAGAGACATCATTTTGCTAACAAAGGTCTGTCTAGTCAAAGCTATGATTTTTACAGTAGTCATGTAAAAATGTGAGAGTTGGACCATAAAAAAGACTGAGTGCCAAAGAATTGTTTCTTTTGAGATGTGGTGCTGGAGAAGACTCTCGAGAGTCTCTTGGACTTCAAGGAGATCAAACCAGTCAATCCTAAAAGAAATCAACCTTGAATATTCAACCTTGGAAGGAGTGATGTTGAAGCTAAAGCTCCAATACTTTGGCCACCTGATTCAAAGAACTGACTCATTGGAAAAGACCCTGATGTTGGGAAAGATTGAGGGCAGGAGGAGAAGGGAGTGGCAGAGAATGATAGCAACACCGATTCAATGGATATGAATCTGAGCAAACTCTGAGAGATCGTGGGCTTCCTTGGTGACTCAGATGGTAAAGGATCTGCCTGCAATTTGGGGGACCTGGGTTTGATCCCTGGGTTGGGAAGATCCCCTGGAGGAGAGCATGGCAACCCACTCCAGTTTTCTTGCCTGGAGAATACCCTTGGACAGAGGAGCCTGGTGGGCTACCGACCATGGGGTCACAAAGAGTCAGATACAACTGGGTGACTAAGCACACACACCGAGAGATAGTGGAGGACAGAGGAGCTTGGCGTGCTGCAGTTCATCCGGTTGCAGATCAGACATGACTTATCGACTGAACAACAACAGCAAAGCTATTTAAATATTTTTCATCTATTTCTACTGACCTTTACCATTATAGAATCCTGCAGTTTTTCACAATCTTTCTTCTTTCTCTCTTAAAGAGATTATGAGTCAATTCTGGTTTTTCCTTCTGTTTTTTTTCTTTCCTATTTGATTACAACTCCAACAATGAGAGGAGGAAATGATCATAGAAAATACTTTCAAAATCTTAAACAAGATAAAAGGAGATGAAATGTTGTATAAATAGTGGACACATGGAAAACAAATAGTGAGATGGTTGTCACAAGCCCAGATAAATTAGAATTTGTTGAATTAGTCTAAAAAAAAAAATCTAAAAACTTAGGAAAAAAGATACCTCCTATGGGCACGATGAAAATGTAAAGAGAGTTTCTGCTTCCTGCTCCCAGGCAGCCTGCCCCTCAGCTTCAGGCAGGTCCTTCCTCTTTGCAAACCAGTGCTGTTCCCTGGGGAGGGCGGGAAGGGGGGCATCTGTTCCCTTCAGATGCCAGCCTGGACCAGACTCAGCTGGGGGATGCCCAAGTAAGGCAGATGCAGCGTGGCTCCACGTACCAGTGGGGCAGGTATGGGGCATGGAGCCCTTTGCTTGGAGTGTTAGGAAGAGAAGAGCATCAGTGCGGAAAATGTGTCTACACGTCTATTCTTCCTGCTGACACCTGTCTGATCACGTGGCACTGAAGATGAGCCAGGAGAGCTGGAAAGAGCCGGGCTCACATCTGTGATCAGCTTCGGGGGAAAGCTAGAGGGGCCGAGTGAGGACTCCTTGCTGACCCTCCCCCCAAGGCCATGGCAGCGGATGTCCTCCAACCCACTCATGGGGGCCTGATGGGGACCCTTTTTTCCGTGTCTCCTTTTTGGAACGAGTCTTGGGTTTCATAGATTCTCAGCAACACCTGCCTCTAGACCTCGGCTTTCAAGGCTCACGTTTTATTGCAGGGACGTTTTAAATAGGGTGAGAAAGTTGACTGTGTCTGTCTTTCAGGGAGACAAGAGATAGGCCTGCTGCCTGCATAAAGATAAAGTCACTCACTTTTGATCAAGCCCTGTAGAGAGTGAGCACTGAAGAATTGATGCTTTGAACTGTGGTGCTGGAGAAGACTCTTGAGAGTCCCTTGGACTGCAAGAAGATCAAACCAGTCAATCCTAAAGGAAATCAACATTGTAAGGACTGATGCTGAAGCTGAAGCCCCAATACTTTGGCCACCTGATTTGAAGAGCCGACTCATTAGAAAAGATCCTGATGCTGGGAAAGATTGAAGGCAGGAATAAAAGGGGATGACAGAGGATGAGATGGTTGCATGGCATCACTGACTCAACGGACATGAGTTTGAGCAGGCTCCAGGAGATAGTGGAGAATAGAGGAGCCTGGCATGCTGCTGTCCATGGGTTCGCAAAGAGTCGGACATGACTGAGTGACTGAACAACAACTGCAGAGACTGAAAAGGTCTCTTTCGGAAGACCATCCTTCGCTGCTAGTTGTCCTGCGTCTCTTCCACATGAACCATCAGACTCCAGGTTCTGAGCAGAGTTTCATCAGCCTCCATTGCTACTGGATGCTGGTCTCTAAACAGTGTCTTCTCAGGGCATGCAGGGCAGACTTGGGGCATGGACACACTGGCCGGAATCCGGGTGGGGTGGCCAGACGTGTCAGGGTTCTCCAGAGAACCAGGTGCCTGAACATTTATTCTAAGGAGCTGGCTTCTATGGTGAGGGAGGCTGAGAAGTCCCAGGACCTGCCGTTTTGCAAACCAGAGGCCCAGGATGGCTGGCAGGCACTCCTGTCTGAACTGAAAGGTTTGAGAACTGGAGAAGTTGATGGTGCAAACCCCAGCCCAAGGGCAGGAGGAGACCAAGGCCCCAGCTCCACAGTCAGGCTGAGTCCCCACCTCTCATTCTATTCAACAGGCTCAGGTTCAATCCACAGAGGTCGAGGGAGACTTCACTGTGTCCTGGGGAGAGAGGGTGGGAGGAGGAGCTCCCAGCTGACCTGCCCAGAGATTAGCCCGGTTTCAGCCCCATTCAACCATCTGGTGGCACCGCTGTGGGGGGTACAACCTCCTTGGTCTATGTGGCAGATCTAGTTGTGTTAGTGTGGATGAGGGGAGTGTGAGTGGGTTGGGGTGGCTCCCGCAGAGTGTGTTGTGTGAAGCAGAAGCTTGAGGGGGCACATCTGGAAGAGGAAGGCGTTACAGGAGTTCCTTCCGCTGCTTGTAAGGTGGGAAAGCTTCGACCGTGGAGGGAAGAGGTTGGGCTCTCGGCATCCCAATGACTGTCTGAGAGTGCAAAGCAGGGCCAGAGGGGACAGAAGCCATGTCTGATGTCAGGACGGCGGCAGCCAGCCTGCGGGAGCGGTGGCAACAGCACTGTCCACCCTCTTCCTTCCAGGCCAAGTGCTGTCTGACGGTGTCAACGTATTAGTCACTCAGTCATGTCCGACTCTTTGTGACCACATGGGTTGTAGCCCGCCAGACTCCTCTGTCCATGGGATTCTCCAGGCAAGAAGACTAGAGTGGGTTGCCATTTCCTTTCTCCGGGAAATCTTCCCCACCCAGGGATCAAACCCGTGTCTCCTGCATTGCAGGCGGATTCTTTGTCCTCTGAGCCACCAGGGAAGCCCCAAGTACTGTCTGGGGAGGCTGATGGGGAAGGGAGGTGTGGGTGGGGGCACCGGGTGTCTGTGCTGGGGACTTGTCTATAGGCCACATGGTTGGGTTCTCCTCTCCCTCTGGGTCAGTCTGTGATCAGTACCACGATGGACACGAAGGGTGATCATCATACATGAACAGCATCAGCCAAAAAAAGAAAGGACAGAAACAAATAGTTCGGGGCTTGGAGAAGCCTTTTCCTGGGACATAAGAGAATATCGAAGTCTTAGCACCAAAAATGGCCCTGCCGGCAGCCTCCACAACCTTCCAGGTTGAAGACATAGCACAAAGCTTGGCTTCCAGCTCCTTTCCTCTTGAAGGCCCCACATCATATGTGTTTAGAAGGTGTGAACATCACAATGCTTTCTTTGCTGTGTGACTGAGGCCATGTTAGTCTGTGTCTTGCCTCCTGGCAGGACCAGGAGGCCTGATCCCTGGACCAGATGTTTGTAGGGTCTGTGGGAGCTTAGAGCACAGTGGGGACAAACCAGAACCCTCTGATGTGGCAGGGGTCATGGAGGGCAGCTCTGACCATGACCATGTACTCAACCCTAGCTCCAGGGAAGAATATAGTTTCAGGCTAATTTTATAACTAGAATGGGTGTCTGTTGGGCTTCCCAGGTGGCACTAGTGGTAAAGAACTCACCTGCCAATGCAGGAGATGTAAGAGATGTGGGGTTGATCCCTGGGTTGGGAAGATCCCCTGGAGGAGGGCATGGCACTCCACTCCAGTATTCTTGCCTGGAGAATCCCATGGACAGAGGAGCCTGGCGGGCTCTGGTCCATAGGGTTGCAAAGAGTTGGACATTACTGAAGTGACTTAACACACACATGGGTTTCGGTCTCCTGCAAAATTTCACCTTGTAAATTGGTAGATGAGAAGAACAGATATTTTACTCTATAGTTCTGGAAAACAAATGATAGCTTCTCATGTGAAATAGGCTGAAGTCATCCCAGAATTTCCGAAGTCACTATTTTAATTCAAACAAAGATGTTTTGCAGGAGGTGCTCCCGGGCTGGGTACAAGCTGAATCCAGGAGAAAGAAGACCCTCTGTTGGGGCTTTGAGTCCTCAGTGTAGAGAAGTTCTTTCTGCAGAGTGGGGTTCTCGACTCTGGATGTCTCCTGGAGAGTTTTAAAAATGCTGATGCCTGACTCTGCTCCCCCAAGACCACAGGAATCAGAATCTCTGAGGGTGGGCCTGCCACATTTTCTCTAAAACAGCACCTGGGTGGGTGCTGAGAAGACTTATGTAGCTTCCTGATTGCTGCAAAGTCAGAATTCAACTGTTTTGGTGCCAGGAGTTTTGTGGTGGGGGCTGGGTGGGCATGACTGGTGAGGAAATGTGGGTCAGCCTCCCAGCCAGGCACAGTGGGAAGCCCCCATCCTCTTTGCCTGGTGACTGGGATTAGCTGGGGGGCTGAGCACCCATGAAAGGTCGTGTGATGAGTGTACAGGGAGTTGTAAAGAGGACGATGCTCCCATCTCGACTGCTCCTCTAACAGTCAAGCCTTCCTCAGTTCCTCTTCTGCATGAGTCATCTGACTGCCCGCAAATTAGTCCACACATCTCCATGTGCACTGCAGGGAAGCAGAGACTGACAGCCTGTCTCAAAATGGAAATGCAGGTGACAGACACTCTATCAAAATAGAAGAGGCAGCGCTTTTAAGACCCCACACGCTGAGGCACGGCTGGCACCGGGGACGCCGTCGACGTGGCGTTGAGTCAGTGAGCTGAGCTGGGGGCACGTGACTCAGCGGGGCCAAGGGGGTGGCTTGCAGCTTTGTGCTTTGGGACTTCTCCCTGCAGTGCGCCCGACTGATCATGTCCCACCCCCAGTGGACTGCGCACTCCCCCAGGGCCAGGACGATGTCTTATTCACCTCGATCATCTCCATGGCAGCCAGTGTGATGTCAGACACACAATGGGAATACTTTCTCTGTCTTTTTTTTTTTTTTTTTTTTTTTGAGGAACCAGTGGATAAAAGCAGTGATGTCTGGGAGGTAGACGATGAAACCAGCCTCCACAAGGTGACGGGAGGCCCATCTTACTGGGGACTGAGGCTCCTGCTGCCTCGGGATGGCCAGGGAGACAGACAGATGCCTGCTGGTGTTTCCAGCAGGGTGGTGACCCATCCTGCACTGAGTCCAGGTGTTGGAGTGCGACAGGAAAGCATATGGAGGGGAGTCAGGTCTTTAAGTTCATCAGGGCCAGGCGCATCCTGATGACTGAATCCTGCATCTGAGACATCTGTGCAATGCCCTCATGAAGGTTGATGGGAAACAGGCCAGGGCACCATCTGCGCACCCATGCCTTCATCTTCCAGTGTTATTTTGAGCATCAGGATGTTCTGGGTGCTGAGCTGGACCCCAGTGACCCGGGCTGAGGGGCCACAACTTGCCCTCATAGAGTTACCATCCAGTGTGGAGACAGACCTGCCACAAGCAACTCTAACTCCATTCAGGGGATGCAGACAGTGCGTGGGGACCACAGGAGCTCTGGGGCCCCTGCAAGAGGCACACCCACATCCTGCTGCATTTTTGATCCCGAGGAGCTGGGGCAAAGACGGGAAAGGGCTTTCTGCTCTCTAGCTTTCTGACCACTTAACATTCCAGGCTATGGTCATGGTTTTATGACAGTGGGAAGCAGGCCTGGGGTGATGTGTGTCTGTGTGTGTGTGTGTGTGAAGCTTTAGAGCATCTATGCAGAACCCTGAATCACAGAATTGTCAAACGAGAGTACTGGACTCTGAGTTTATGATGAAGTGGGATAAATGTGTACCTTTCACAAAACTACTCAGAATGCCCCTAAACCACTCCTCTTCAGTGACAAGAACAAGTGGGCTTTCCTAGCTCCTGATGGTCAAGTGTAGAGAAAGCTAGGGATGTTTAGTGGGTCTTTCACAACCAGTTTAGTCATCTCTGCTTCCTAACCTATGTCTTGTTTACATGAAGCTGCCAATAAATTGCTGGAGAGCAATGAATATGTGAGCTTAATACCCACCACCTGCCCACCCTGCACAGGGGCTGATGCCTCTCCTTTTTTAAATGTCTTTGTGTCTTCGTGGTAGATGTCTTCCTATTTTTAGCTTTTAATTGCGTTCATCGCGATGCTGATACAAAAGAGCTGGTTTACATTTCTGGACGTGCTTTCGCTCCACCATCTGGAAGATGGTGTGCTTCAGGGCAGATGTTTACATTCATGCCTGAGCTCTGCTGTTTCTACCCGCTGTCTGCTGCCAGAACCGGTGCCTCATAATCTTTCTGAAGTAGGGATGGAGATCTGATTTTTCATTAGTGTTACATAGAACATGAAAGTCCTGGAATGAGAAATGAGGGTTTGGCTCACAGGGCCCAGATGTGCGCTAGGGTGCCATTTCCTGGGAGGCTGTGAATTAACTCTTGTCAACTCAAGTTGGCAGTTACTCCAGTGAGCATGGCGTAGTCCATCCTCACCTTAAGGCACCTCTGGACAGAGGTGGGGGCTTTCTGGAATACCAGCTTTGCATGAATCCCACTCACAGGTGTTCCTACCACAGGCGCCCTGGGACAAGTCAAGTCTCAGCAGGGATGCTAAGAGAGCAGTGGATGGGGTATCCTGCTGGCGTGGGGACCAGGCAGGGTCACTCCTCATGTACAAGGGCCAGGACTTTCCAGTTTCAGACTCTAAGAGAGAAAATGGGCCTATTCAAATTTCTGCTTCTGTGCCCGTCTGAGCTCTCCACAAGGTCCTGTCTGGGTACATGGTCTTGCCGTTTGAAGGCAACAACTTAAAATAACCTGAAGTGTTTCTTTTTATGGACCCACCGTGACAAGGAGGGGACTGAACACACGAGGAGGCTGCTGTCAGATGCGCAGGGCGCCCTGGTCCCTGCGGGAGGGGTCGGCAGCTCAGGGACCCTGCAGAGACCCTCAAGGGGTGAAAGCCACCGAAATTAGCCACCAAGTCCTTAAGCCTCCTTTGTGAAAGGTTTTCAAGGGGTAATGCCCATGGCGAAGATGCAAGCCTCAGCCCCAGACAGCAGGTGGGGAACTGCAGTGGGCCATGAGCAGAGTGATGGTTTCTGGGTAGAAAGCAGTTTGGGAGGCGGTCTGAGCCTCACCTTTTAACAGACAGTGGCAGCTTCCCTTCTTCTGATGAGAAAAATAATCCCCCACAAGAAGGCACCCGTGTGACAAAAATCTCTTTAATAAATACACTGCAGGGTCAAAGATACTGACCAAGGTCTTCTGGTTGGGCTGCAGCCTGGAAAGAAAGAGAGAGCCAGTCACTTCAGGATGTCAGCAAGAGCGCTGTGGCTGTAAAGTGTGTGTGCCGTCGGGGGATATGCTTGGGGTTGCAGTGGTGGATACCAGCCTGGATTCTTGCTTTGAAACCAACCCTCCCTGAATAACCAACGTGCGCAGAATCTAGGAGAAGCTGGAAAAATGGTGTGGAAGGGAGCAGGGACCCTGCAGCCCGCAGCAGGGAGCGTGGATGGTGTGCTCCCTGGGGAGAGTCTGTTAGGACACCGCTGCCTTCAGACATGGGCCGTGACGGCACAGCTGGACACCCCTCTCCCCGTCAGTGCCCGGGTATAGGTCACTGGCTCCGTGGAGTCAGCCAGAGCCATCCTCGAGGTCACTGTACTCTTGCCAGGCTGTCTGCTGTGCGTGTCTGTTGACCAAACTGGACACAGGAGGATGTGAGATGCCCTAAGGGATCAGATGGGGGTCAGACACAGGCTTGCGTGTCAGCAGCCCTACAGCCCCCGGCGGTCAGGGTCCGTTATCCCTGACCACATGGCGATGCGTTTCTCTGCCCACTGGTCTGTTACCACCAGGCCTGTTCTTCCAGGACCCTCTTTCCTATGATCACCAGGGAGCCTGGGGCTGAGAGCCCAACCCACCATCTGCCCCATCCCATAGAGGCCAGCCACCGCTCACCACGAGTATCCCTCGGGTACATTTTTAGGATACCTAGAAAAAAATCACCAACAGCTATGGCAAAAGCTTATCAGTGATTGCAATGGAGTTAATGTCAAAAGCTTTGCAGATCAGCAGACAAGCTGTACAGAGAGGGTTAGGGCAGGAAGGAGGAATCCACTGAGATATGCAGGCTCTGAGGGACCTGTAAAGATACCTTCTGCCTTACCAAGTGTCCCATCCTTTACCTGTCAGACACTCGAGGATTAAGGAGAAGTTGGGGGACTTCTCTGATGGTCTAGTGGCTAAAACTCTACTCCTAATGCAGGGAGCTGGGGTGCAATCCCTGGTCAGGGAACTAAATCCCAGAAGCTGTAACTAAAGATCCTGCGTGCCACAACTAAGACCTGATGCAGCCAAATAAATCTTTTTTCTTTTTTTTTTTTAAAGATGTTGGCATGCGGCTTGGAAGGCTTCAAGTCTATTTCTCCCAGTCACAGTTCTGAGTCGTGCTTGTTTTATCTCGGTCCCTCTGTTACTGTAACATCAGGTGAGCTTTGCTGCTTCTTGTTCACGAACATCTTACATGTCACCTGTGCACTCATGATGCGTGGTGACTCAGGATTTCACCTGTTATGCTGCTGACTGAGATGTCATACCCGGGAGGAGCAAGACGATGTTCCCAGTCACAGTGACACCTGTTGGTGAGCGTGGTGACTCAGGATTTCACCTGTTATGCTGCTGACTGAGATGTCATACCCGGGAGGAGCAAGACGATGTTCCCAGTCACAGTGACACCTGTTGGTGGAGCTAGAGAGACCTTTACTGACCAGTGCAAAGTTGGACTTGGCCAAGGACTGAGCGTACACGCACAGGACTGTGTGTATGCGTGTGTCCGTGAGGGAGATCCAAGCCACCTTGGGACGGCAAGGCGGCCGTGGGGGCTGGAGGGGAGACAGGAATGGGTAGAGGGAAGTCCTTGGGGTCCTGGGCAAATCGGCATCCTTGGTGTCCTGGGCAAATCATTTAAGCATCTGTATCTGAAGCCCTTAAAATCCTCTTTAGTTCAGGTCTCAGGTTCTGCGACCCTCAGGGATGGGTCAGTGCTGGGATAAGCTTTGCTATGGAGGGGCTGATACATACGGAGCCAGGGTACCTACAGAGCCTGCCCCCTTGTGGGACCTGTAGCTCATGCTGGCCAGGCAGACCTCAGATGAGGCCCAGTTCTGAGGCCATGCCCGTTAGGAAATGCAGGAACGGTCCCTGGGAATATGGCCTCTGTCCACAAGACGTTGTCCTCTCCTCTGATTCAAAAACCACACTGTCAGGGAGTAAACTACCCAGACCTGCAGTGGGTCATGCGTGTCAAATGTCCTTTCATCCCTGAGAAGCCCAGAGAGGTCCGTCTGGGGAAAAAAAATTTCAAAGTTTTGTTGTCCAAAAATAGCCCCTTGGTGAAGTGGTTTTCTACCACAGGCAGTTTGATCAGACCCCCATAGACTGTGAGAACGGGGTTTGCAGAGAAATGCACAGTGTCATACAGCGGTAGGTGGAGGCCTGGGGCGGCCGTGAGCGGCAGGGACGACCTTCAGGTAGCCTCACTCCTTCACCTGTAAATGGGAAAGGCCAAGCTGATGTGCGGGGTGGGGGACCAAGCTTGGCCAACAGACCAAGGGCTGTAAAACTCACAGGTCCTCCAATGACCTTCCACCGGCTCACAGCGTGGGCTCCTCTTGTGGCTTCAACAAAACTAGGAAGGTTTTCTGTTTCTAGAAAAATGGAGCACAACTGTCCGTTAAAGTAAAGCATAGGCAGCTGAGACCTGCCAGGAATGGAAGCTTGACTTTGATTTGTTTTAAAACTGGTGATAAAAGCAAAAACCAAACAAAAAAATAGAGCAACAACACTGTAGCATGTAAACCAAATTTGATTCAGTCAAGACACAAACCTAAAAAATGTGACTGTAAATAATCCCAGCCTGATGGATGCTCTGGTTTAGTAGAACAAGAAGGTCTAGAAGCCTCGGGGCCGGCCCTGCCCTCTCCCCTCCCCCGTCTGTCACTCATCCCCTTGATACAACACAGACACCATTCTGCCTGGGAGCCACTGAAAAAATACCGAGATTTGGAACTTGGAGAGATCCTAGGATTCAGAATAGGAGGGAAAGAGCTGGAGAAGTAGGACCTAATTAAGGGAATAAAATAGTTACAGTGGGCTTCCTCAGTGGCTCAGCAGTAAAGAATCTGCCTGCAATGCAGGAGATGCACGTTCAGTCCCTGTCTGGAAGATCCTCTGGAGGAGGGCATGGCAACTCACTACAGTACTCTTGCCTGGAGAATCCCATGGACAGAGAAGCCTGGCGGGCTACAATCCAGGAGTCACAAAGAGTAACGAGTGAAGCAACTCTACACGTACACACACACACTAGTTACAGCAGAGGCACCTCGGAGATGGTCTCTCCCGTTGTACCCTCTCCCCAGATTACTTCACCAAGTTTCTCTGCAAGTGTTCTGTCCGCTCTGTTACCTCTGCTCCCTGAAACGATAAAGCTGCCTGTTCCAACAGGTGCCTCTTTAAAAACACGAAATTAATCTGAGCAGATTCCTCCCTCCGTCAACTATGAGCTGAGATGGCCCACAGTGGAGGAGTGTGAGGGACAACGATGAGGTGAAGTGGGAGCACGGGGCAGGTCGGGTGGGTGACAGGCTGGGTGAGGTTCTCCAGTGGGCAGGGGACCCCAGGAAGGCACAAGGTGATGGGGACCCAGGAAGGTACTGCGCACTGGGCACCCAGGAAGACAGAGGGCACTGGGCACCTGGGAAGGCACAGGGCACTCGGGACCCGGGGAGACGCAGGGTACTGGGTCCCGGGAGATGCAGGGCACTGGGCACCTGGGAAGACACAGGGCACTGGGGGCCAGGGAAGGTACAGGGCACTGGAGACCAGGGAAGGTACAGGGTACTTGGGACCTGGGGAGACACAGGGCACTGGGGACCCGGGGACACTCAGGGCACTCGGGACCTGGGGAGACTCAAGGCACTCGGGACCCAAGGAGACGCAGGGTACTGGGTCCCGGGAGATGCAGGGCACTGGGCACCTGGGAAGACACAGGGCACTGGGGGCCAGGGAAGGTACAGGGCACTGGAGACCAGGGAAGGTACAGGGTACTTGGGACCTGGGGAGACACAGGGCACTGGGGACCCGGGGACACTCAGGGCACTCGGGACCTGGGGAGACTCAAGGCACTCGGGACCCAAGGAGACGCAGGGTACTGGGGCTCAGGAAGACACAGGGCACTGGAGACCAGGAAGGTACAGGGTACTTGGGACCCAGGAAGACGCAGGGCACTGGGGACCCAGGAAGACGCAGGGCATTGGGGACCCGGGAAGGCACAGGGTGCTTGGAAGCGGAGTGCTCAGAACATGGAGAAGCTCTGCCATAAGCAGAGTGAGCCTATAAAACGTGTTCTCCCGGGGCCTCCTCGTGCCCGGCAGAGGGATGGAGTCCTGTCTCTGCCTCCTGTCATTTTCCTCCCATCCCCACCTCTGAGCCTGTGACACAGAATTCATGTGGTCTCAGTGGCTCATCCCCACGATGGGGCTCTTGTGGGCGGGCTGTCCTTGTGGGAACACACACTCTGACCTCTAGACAACCCACTGGCAGGCAAGCTTTGAAAAGCAACCTATTCAGGGTTCTGGGTCAGCTTGTACTCAGACTTCTGAACTTTGCAGAAAGTTTGACTGTGTTTTTTCCCATTTGTATTCAGAGTATAGAATGACGAAGTCAGGCTGCCAAAGTGAGTTTGTTTGAAGCTTTGATCTCTTGGTGTCAAAAGAGTGACTAAATTTACGGTGAGAACAGCATAAATACTTCTGCTTCCAGTAACAGTGACCTAAGCAATTTGAACCAACCCTCCCTCTGAGGACAAGATATATTTTAACAAAATATCTGGAAAAAGTATTCTTGAATACTGATCCACAAGGCCAACAAAGAGAGATCAAAATTTGGAAAGATGAGCCCAGCATCTGGGGCAACAGTTCCCTGCTGATCACGAAGAGGCCGCTGAGAGGCCTTTGCCATCTCAGTAGGGAGGTGCCTTTGCCATCCCACAGCAAAAGGGGACAAGGTCTGGAGTTCAACAGCCTTCACGTTTGGGGGTCTTAGCAAGCCTTCTTCCTTGGGTTAGGACCCCTAAGTTTTGCATCTAAGGAAATGCGATCCTGTGAACTGTAGCCCACCAAGCTCCTCTGCTCATGGAATTCTCTAGACAAAAATATTGGAATGGGTTGCCATGCCCTCCTCCCGGGGCTCTTCCCAACTCAGGTCTCCCACATTGCAGGTGGATTCTTCACCATCTGAGCCAGCAGGGAAGCCCCCAAGGGAAAAAGTGAACTGAAAATAAAGAAACCCTCATAAAAATTTCAAAATCCAGTTTTCAGACATTACGATGTCTCAGAGAATCTCAATTTATACAATTAGATGAAAATGATTCCAGCTTGCTAAGATAGCCAGCCAGGTGCCTGGCAGTCACAAAAAATTCTCAGAGAAAAACATTAGCATCAGTTATTTCTACAAAATATTTTCCCCAGGTGAAATGTCTAGCCCACCATCCAGAAACAACTGAGCTCTCTAAGAGAGAGGACAGTGTTAATAAGAACCAGCATAAACAAAGGGTAATAAAATCAGACAGACCCTCAGGAACTCTGGATCCTAGAATGAGCTGGGCAAAATGCTAAAATCAGTGAGAATTGAAAGCTATAAAAAAATGACATAACACAAATGAAAACATCCACATACAAATTTGAGAACTACAATATTCAATTATTGACATAAAAACTCAGTGGATTAGTTTAACAGAATGTGAGATTAGCTGATGAGAAAAAGAGTGAATTTGAAACAGGTTCAAAGCAAACACCCAGAATAAAAGCATGGACTGAACATACCAAATAGGGCATAAATACACAAAGGTTACTGTGAGAAGATTTCATAAATAATTATAGGAGTCTGAAAAGGAAAAGGAAAAAAAAGACTTGGCAGGAGCAATATTTGAAAAAAAATTGGCTAAGAATTCTTTTCATTGAAGAAAAGCATTTAAGACCCAAGATGTTTCTCTAGACACAGCTTTGTTGCATTCCACAGTATCGGAAAGGTATTTCCCAGCTGGATCAATGGTAAAGAATCTGCCTACCAATCCTGGAGACCTAGGAACAATCCCTGGGTTGGGAAGATCCTCTGGAGAAGGAAATGGCAACCCTCTCCAGTATCCTTGCCTGGGAAAGCCCATGGACGGAGGAGCCTGGCGGGCTACACTCGATGTCGTCACAAAAGAGTCAGACATGACTTGGCGACTAAATAAGAAAGGATAAAAATGGCTTAAAATTAAATAATGGAAAAAGAAAACATGCCATGCAAATACTCACAGAAAAGAAACCTACTGTACATATACTAACAAACAAAATTGACTTTAAGCTTAAAATAGATACTTAAAAGCTTAAAATAGAGATTCTAGAGAGAAGCACATTTATTAATGACAAAGAGGGATACTTCGATTCACCAGGTGGGTTAGTTGCTCAGTCATGTCCGACGCTTTGTGTCCGCATTGACTTTAGCTGGCCAGACTCCTCTGTCCATGGGATTCTCCAGGCAAGAATACTGGAGTGGATTGCCATTTGGTGCCATGATTCACCAGGAAGGTATAACAATTCTAGATTCATATGCACTTAATAACATAATTGTTTTTGCTCAGTCACTCAGTTGTGCCTGACTCTTTGTGACCCCATGGATTGCAGCACGTCAGGCTTCCCTGTCCTTCACCATCTCTTGGAGTTTGCTCAAACTTGTGTTCATTGAGTTGATGATGTCATCCAACCATCTCATTCTCTGTCTCCCTCTTCTCCTCCTGCCCTCAACCTTTCCCAGCATCAGGTAACATAATACCAAAACATATTTTAAAAATTGATGGAATGAAAATAAGTAGAAAGGTCTCCAAATACAATGGGATACCTTGGTGGGTGATGTAACATAGCTTGCTGGAATGGATAAACTGTGTAAGCTCCAAACCCACGAGATGGTGCTATTGCATGGGAAGTCCTGCAGGTCTTACTGTTGACCAAAGGCACATGAAATGCATTGATGAGATGAGCACTTCAGGAAGAAGTCAGTGGTGGCCTCATCAAGACTCACTGTAAGAGGGGCCATGGAAACCAGAATCATCGAGAGCAACAGAGACAAAGACATAAAACCCACAGGGGCCGGTGTGGGTGCAGACCAATCAGAACGCACGCAGACAGTATTTCATTGCAGCTGTCCTTTGCAGCATTTCTTTGCAGCATTTCCTTTCTCATTGCGGCGAACAGAAAGGTCAGTGTGGCAATTTGCGGAACTGCATGGTTAATACAGCGTAGCATCCTCAGGAGCAAAATGTACCTGCAGCCAACAAGGATGTAGATCACGAGATGAAAGCAAGGATGGACTCTGAAGGGTGAAAACAGCTGCCCCGTTCAAGAGTCACAACGCTTTGTCCTCTTCTGGATCTGAGAAGCCTGGGTCCCCCGGAGAACTGAACATGCCACACATGAGCTTGTTATGACTTGAGCCACTCCCTTGGGTGGTCGTACACTGTGGGAGGATCCAAACATTTTAATGATCACTAGACACAAGCAATGCAGGAGTCAGGTCCAATCCCCAGGTTGGGAAGAGCCTCTGGGGAAGGGAATGGCTGCCCACTCTAGTGTTCTTGCCTGGAGAATCCCATGGACAGAGGAGCCTGGTGGGCTCCAGTCCATAATGTCACAAAGAGTCAGACATGACTGAGCGATGAACACTTTCATCTTTACTTTCAGACATAAGTTAAGAGTTTATGTTGGCACCTGAGGATCCCAAGCTTCACAGCAGCCCCCTCTTGAGGTGGGTATATATACAGCCAAGTGGTCTTCCAGGTCGTTGTAGCCAAGGACTGGCTTACAGTAGGTACACTGGGACCCTGACCTGCTATGGTCATGTCCCCAGACCCCAGATTATAATTAGGAGAGACAAACGATGCAATCTGGCTTTCGGTCTTCAGTCTGTGGGGTAGGAACAACTGGGACATGACAGGTGGAAGTCTTTGGAAATGCCCCCAACCCTGGTCAAGACAATACACACAAAAAACCCACTCTTCCACCCCAGGTGGGGGTGGGGCTGGGATTAGTTCTACACCCAAGGATCTGAGGGACGCAGGGGTGGAGGGCTCCATCACAGCTCCACGTAACTTACATTTGATGGGCCAATCTGGCTCCTGCAGAAGCAGGAGAATCCTGAAGTGACCAGGAAGCAGCCTCAATGGCAGCTTCCGTCCAGATGTGGCTGTTTGCCAAACAGGTGAGCACAGCCTCAGGTATGTGGTTACCCCCAAAGTTGGCTTTTCTTTGCTGGTGAGGAAACAGTCTGAGGTCTATGTCCTTGTCACCTCATACACTCTGTGTCCCAAGAGATCCAGGTGACCGGACATCCCAAAGGACATCACCCTGCTCTACTACATTGATGACGTCATGCTACCTGGGTGATACGCAATAAGAAGAGGTGTGCTTTCTGGGAGTCTTGGGGAGGTACCTGAGCTCCAGCAGGTGGAAGAGAAACTCTAAGGAGACTTAGAACCACCACAGCAATACAATTCTTCTTACTGTTGGTTAGTTGCTAAGTCTTGCTTGACTCTTTGCAACTCCACAGACTGGAGCCCACCAGGCTCTTATGTCCATGGGATTCTCCAGGCAAGAATTCTGGAGTGGGTTGCCATTTATTCCTCCTGGGGATCTTCCCAACCTAGGGATCGAACCTGAGTCTCCTGCATTGGCAGATGGATTCTTAACAGCTGAGCCAACAGGGAAGCCCCAATACAATTCTAATCCTGGTTAGGGGCCCCTAACCAGGAACTGACCTGGACCTCCCACCAGTTCCTGCATCTTGTATCAGCCCCCAGACAATGCCTGGCCAGGCCCTTGTAGACTCTGGAGGCGGCCTGTTCCACCCCTGGGAAGACTGCACCAGCTGTGAGTCAGCCCAGAGCAGGAAAGGGCTCTGCAGCCGGGCTGTGCTGAGAGCGAGCAGCCCTGAGACTCCAGACGTACAACCAGGCCCACCGTGTACCATCAGCGGAGTCACCAGTGGGACTATGCTACGTGGCCTTTGCGGCCAGCCATCGTGGCAGAGCCACAGCGCCGGTCCCCGAGACTCGGGAGGAAGGATGCGCCATCTGCAGCAAAGGATCCTGTGCCTTCAAGACACAAATGCTGATGTGCTAAGAGGGCCGGCGGAGATGGGATATCTGGTCACTCATCTGGGGTGAGCTGGGCTCTGTCACCCCCACAAATCATAAGGTTGGGGGGCTCAGAAATCACCCATCACAGATGGAAGCGAGCATCTGAGACCAGCAGAACTGGGCAGAGGGCCTGCCGGCGGCAAGTCACCCAGCACCCCTAGGCCCAGCTTACACCCTCGGCTGGAGGGAGGTTCCCTCTCAGTGGGCCTGTGCAGGAGGGGAAGGCCTGCCTGGTTCAGGGACGGGTTCACTCCAGCCCAGATGGCACGGCCGCCGCCCTACAGCCTCACTCAGGTTGCTTTAAAAGAATGAGGAAGGGGACTTCCCTGGTGGTCCAGTTTTTAAGACACTGCACTTCCATTGCAGGGGTCATGGGTTTGATTCTTGGTCAGGGAACTAAGGTCTCCCATGCCATATGTGGCCAAAAAACAGAAAAAAGTAAAAATAAAAAATAAAGAGAGTGAAGAGGGAAAATTCTCCCCGTGGTAGAGCTCTGAACCCACCTGGTCCTCTGCTCTGTGTGGACAGAGAAGCAGCCTCAGGTGAGGAGTTTATGGGGGATGGGGAAGGAATGGGCCAGCTGAGCAGAGCTAAGGCAGGGGGCAGGGGACCTGAGACGCGGGAACAGGGAAAAGTGAGTGGAGGCATTGGTGGGCAGACGGGCATGAGAAGGAGGCTCTCTGGGCAGCAATGAGCCCGGAGAGGGCAGCTGGCAGCCCAGCCAGGAGGACAAGCCTGGCCCACTGGGACCTTGGGCGATTCTTGCTCAGACCTATGCCCGGGGACCAAGGCTGTGGTCTGGTCTGCATGGCGGCTCCTCGCCTCCCTCCCTTTGCCATGTCCTCTTCCAGCCCTCCTTTTCATGGCCGTCCATTCCAGGGGGAGTCCTAACAGATGTCCCGCCTGCTCAGCTCCATCTTAGGGTCTGCTCCCTGGAATCTGCCTGGACACTGACCACGTCCAGACTGGAGAGAAGCAAGGTCCTTTTGAGCAGTACTGATGCCAATGTGTCCGCCTGCTCCCTTGGGTTTGCCCTCCTCACATTTGGAATACCCCTCCTCCCCTCCCCACCCCCCTTTCCTGGTCATTCCTAGACCAAGCTCTCTGGCTCTCTGGGTGGTATGTGTGTGTGGGGTTTCTGCATCAGGGGTGATGCCCAGGGGTCCCCATCATGTCAGGAACCGGAGACTGATGAAAAGACACATTATCCCCCCACATTTACTATAAAATGTTGGAACTGGGTAGGATGACAGTGATCCATGTACCCACTAGAAAGGGGCAGGAGGGTGGGCAGGTGGGAGCCATGGATCTGTGCCATCCTGGAGCCCCAGTGGGGTAGGAAGGGGCCCAGTCCACCGAGCTCTGGCCATGGCCCTGCCTTTTGGGGGTCTTCCCTTTGCTGTCCCTCTCTTCAGCCATGTCTGAACAGGACCCAGGGGAGCGACCCTCCAGCTTTTCTCCCAGCCTGTCTGCTCCATGAGAACATGGCCAATGGGTATGTTCAAGTTCTCAAACAGCCCCAACTACCACTGTGCCTTGTTACTTGTGAATTCTGTGTTTTTAAATTCATCTAGACAAGAAAATTTACTTGTAACCTCAAATCATCACCCAAGGAACTTAAGACGTCTTTCTCAGACATGCACCAGGGAGGGGGCAGTGAAGGGCAGAGAATCTGAGTGCCCGGACATGCCCCCAGCCGAGGGCAAAAGGATGACTCCGCCTTCTTGTTTCAGCCTGTGTGGTAAACCAGCCTCCTTTCCTGGCCTATTTAGTGCCAGTTTTTCTACATTTTTGTGCTTTTTGCTGGTGATTTTGCTTTCTAAATGGCCCTGAGCACAGTGGGCTTCCCTGGTGGCTCAGACAGTATAGAATCTGCCCACGATGCAGGAGACCCAGGTTTGATCCCTGGGTTGGGAAGATCCCCTGGAGAAGGGAATGGCTACGCACTCCAGCATTCTTGCCTGGAGAATCCCATGGACAGAGGAGCCTGGTGGGCTACATTCCACGGGGTCGCAAAGAGTCAGACACGACTGAGCAACCAACACTAACACACTTTCACACGGTGGGAGTGCTGTCTCGTGTCCCAGACTCAGGAGGCTACGCTGTGCCCTCTGGCGAAAGCACGGGCGTCAGAGGAGCTTGGTTACAGGAGTGAGCTTTGGAGCTGCTGGCGGGAGCTCAGGGTTAGTGAATCAACAACATGTATGGAATTAGCTGTCTTTGCACAGAAGCACACACCAAACAAGCTCAAACAAGCTCTTTGACTGATGAAATCGTTGTGACCAGAGGCTTGCAGCATCCCGTGTTTCCTGGGAGCCATGGCTTGGACTTCACTAATTCAGAGGGACGTCACACAGTGTAGCCACAGCAGACAATGGACACTGGTTGTTTTCTTCCCGGTTTGTAGTTTCTTTGGTGGATGGTCCTCTTACCTCCACAATGAGGAGATATGGCTGTGGTCCCCAAGCCTGTGAACTGACCTGGGAGACACGGCCTCTTCTCTTCCCATGGGTCCATCTGCTGTGACTCTCCGAGAGTCGCCTTGATCCACTGACCTCACCCTGATCTCATTCTCGGTCGTGGCTGAGGTTCCCGCGGCTGCTGCTCCAGGCACTTCTCAGTTTCATCACTTTGCTGTTGGAGTTTGAGAATCAGTGGTGATGGTTCAGTTACTAAGTCATGTCTGACTCTTTGTGACCCCATGGACTGTAGCCCACCAGCCTCCTCTGTCCATGGAGTTTCCCAGGCAAGAATACTGGAGTGGGTTTTCATTTCCTCCTCCAGGGGATCTTCCCCACCCAGGGACTGAACCCACGTCTCCTGCATTGGCAGGTGGATTCTGTACCACTGTGCCACCTGGGAGGCCAGAAGCTTCTTTCTAATCTTGTGAGCTCCTGAGTTTGAGTCTCTGTCTCTTTCATACCTGCTTATAAACCAGAGGATTATTTTCTGAGCTTGTCTTTCCATATAACATCTTTGCAACGAATCCAACAGTGACCAATCCCCACACCCTAAAATATAGTTTCCAGCTGTGTCCCCAAGAGCAATGGTGTCCTTAGGTGGAAGACCTGCCTCCCTGGGTCACAGGTGGCAGTTTTACTAAATGAGCAACCAACCCACCAAGAAGGACCCTCTTCCTTCCTCTGATGATCTTTTCTTGACCCTCCTGCCAGCCCCTTGGTTGTGTAGGTTTCATTGTGGGGACCCCTGGGCCCATCAGGGGCTCTGCTCACATCTAAGCCAGGTTCACAAAGCAGCCACATCTCAACATCATCAGCCACCATGGCAGAGGGAAAAGTGCTCTGGAGGGTCACACCCGGGCAATTAAATTCTCCAGCCCGGAAGGGACACAGGTCACCCCCCTCACAACACGTTGGCTGAACAGGCAGGGAGCTGGTGGTGCAACAGCTGTGTGTACTCGGCAGTGTGTGCAGCGTGTGCTGTCGCTCAGTCGTGTCCGACACTTTGTGACCCTGTGGACTGTGGCCCACCAGGCTATCTGGCCATGGGATTCTCCAGGTCAGAATACTAAAGTGGGTTTTTGTCATTTCCTCCTCCAGGGGATCTTCCTGACCCAGAAACTGAACCTACGTCTCCTGTATTGCAAGCGGATTCTCTGCCATCTGAGCCACCAGGATTTTCCTGGTGCTTAGAAGGGGCAAGATATCTGGTAGAAAACTCAAATTACTGCTGCAGAGGACTAAAGAGATAAGAGGACGTTTAGGGACTCCAGGGGAGCAGATGGATCACAAAGCCCAGTGATGCAGCCTCAGGGCTGGGAGGGCGAGACTTGAAGAGTGGGCTTGTTGAGGTCGTTGAGCTGAGCACTCAGTGTTATGGTCCAGCTCTGGCTTGTGCTGTCCACACACAGGACAGTGTCTGAGAGGTGGTGACTAAGCTCTTGGGGTTGAGTAACCCCTGGCACAACCCTGGTCACACACCTGAAGCCCTTTGGGGTCCCTGCTTGAGTGCCAGCTCAGGGAACAGGCCTGGGCTTTTGTTCCCACTTGATTCGAGGGCCCCAGAAGTACCGAGCTCCACGCTGTGTTGGCTTTGGATGAGAGCTGACCTATCCTCGAGAGTGTCATTAATACCATCAATTTGTCCCTGAGTCGGAAGCCCTCCAGTGGGTCCCTGTTCTATCAAATCCCACCCCCGGGCATCTCTGAGTCATGGGCACTTGGACGGTTTCCTTGCATTTCCTGTGATTTGGAGGCATCGTTTATCATTTCCCCTTACTTGGTATTCTGGAGACACTCATTTTTCATTTCATGCTGCAGTTTCTAAAAATGAACTTAGTGGTAACTTGAGTTTCTTACTCATTTCTCTTCAACACCAGGCGATCGGATATGTGAAATCCTGCAGCTGAGGAGGTGAGTGGAAGACCAAGTTACGCAGAACTCATGTTGTCAGCCTCCTGTTTTGCTTCAGTTGTGATCACCTGCAGAAGTGAGACCACTTTGGTACAGGGGTGGGGGCTGGCTTGCTCCTTGCCCTCGGGGTCAGGTCTCAAGCAGGACCTGCATACCCAGGGCTCCCAGCTCTGATCCTTGGGGTGTGTGCTTGTGTGCTCAGTCACTAAATTATGCCTGACTCTTTGCAACCTCATGGACTGTAGCCCGCCAGTCTCCTCCTCTGTCCATGGGATTCTCCAGGCAAGAATACTGGAGTGGGTTGCCCTGCCCTCCCCCAGAGGATCTTTCTGACTCAGGAATCAAACCCAGGTCTCTTGCATCTCCTGCATCGGCTGGTGGGTTCACCACTAGCGCCATATCCTTGTCACTCTGGCTGGTGCCACTCGGGGTGGCAGCGACTTGTCTGGATGGTGGAGACCAGTGTCTGATCTTTGCTCCTACAGAAGAGAGCTGAGCAAGCCGCTGATGGAGGCAGTGAAGGTGTTTGTGTTCAAGGATGTGATTCTAAAATTTGCCTAAAGATACGTAACATTATTAGAGGAAAATAGAAATGCAGTGGCAGAGAGGAAATGTGCAGTGATACTTGTTGAGGCCAGGGGATGGGTGTGTGGAACTTACTATGTCAATTTCATGCAAGCATGAAAATTCCCTGGTAAGAAGTATTAAAAAAAGAAAAAACAATAGGTCTTTGCTGGTTATCCATTTTAAATACAGCAGCGTATACTTGACCTTCCCCAAATCCCTAGCACATGGAGCTCTGCTGAATGTTATGTGCCGCCTGGTTGGGAAGGGAGTGTGGGGGAGAATGGATATACATATGCCTGCGGCTGATTCTCTTTGCTGTTCACCTGAAACTACCACAACACTGGTAATTGGCTATATCCCAGCACAAAATGTTTTTGGTGTTAGAAAATAGAAAAGTAAAAATTAAAAAAAAAAATCACAAGGAAGCCTGAGTTTCTCTGGCCTCCCTGGAGAAGGAGAGAGCGACAGTGAGCTTTGGTCAGACATGTGGATGCTAATCTTGGCTCAGGGGCTCAGGGAGCTTGAGTAGGTGACTGTCTGGACGTCAGCTCCTCTGCTACTTCTTTAAATGGAGGGGAAGACGAGGGCTCACAAGTGTTGGGAGCAGGGGTGGTGACTGAATGTGATGGAGCGTCACCCCACTGCAAGGCGGAGCTGAGCTTCACAAAGGTCGGGGCCTCCCCGACCCCCACCTGGCTGAGCTTCACAAAGGTCGGGGTCTCCTAGGCCCCCCATCAGCCCGCCTGGCTGCACAGGGTCCACCCTCCTCCCCCCTGCCCCCAGGCCCGCCCATCCCCTTGCCAGTCTGGCCACCTGACACATGGCACTGGCCCTTTGGTTCCTTGTACCATATTAAGTGTGACATGGAAGCAAAGGGACCTTCTGACAACCCGGCCAGCGAGGGCAGCTCAGGGGGCAGCTGGGGGGTTGGCTGGGGGCCCAGGGAGCCCCTGCAGATGAGCCCCACCCCCAACCCCAGGGCCATAGCCATCCTTCCCCAGGTCCCTCTGTGACTCAGCACGGGGACGCCCTCTAGTGGTAGCAAAGGTTTCTGGCTTCTGTTAACAGAGAACTGAAGAAAACAAAACAGGTCTTGCCTCTCAGACCTGCAGGCTTTCAGGTCCCATTACCCCCCCAACCCCTTAGCTGTGGGGGAGTCCCTGGTTGTCCACCAGTGACCAGAACCCATGGAACATGGCTGGTCCCATGGGTGTGGAGGCATGAGGCACGGTGGCCGGAACGATTGCCATAGAGACAAGGGCATGTCCAGGGCACTCAGTGACCGGAGGTCACCTGGATTCAGCATTTACAGGGGACGGTGGGCAGGGATAGTGGCCAGCACACCTGGACGGGTGTCCTGTGTGCCTCTCCTTGGCCCTCGGTGTCCTCTACTGTCAAGTGACCTCTGGCAGCTCTGAGCTTGCGATTTTGTGGCGCAAATCAAGCCTTCACCCAGGTCCGCTTTCCTCTGACCCTTCCATCTCTAATTCATCCTCGATGGCTAACCAGTAACTTCCCAACTTCACTCCTCCCCCACCACATCTGTCCCTGTTTCCATGGTCAACCTCAGCCTCGTATCAGCACCATCTCCTGAGTCTTTGCGCCAAGGCCCACTGATCCCCAGACCACCTACCACCATTCCTCCAGCAGGTCCCCAGTCCCTAGGACCTCCCATGTCATCCCCGCCACCCACCCCTTCACCCACCAAGGGTCCTGTCCCCTCTCCCCGCCTCCCCTGCCCCTCCATCCTGCCTCCCTGGCCCAGCCCATCCTGGTTAAAACGGCAGCCCTCTGTGGCCGGTGCCCACTGACCATCCCGCCCTCTCCCCAGGTCCTTGGATGGTTTGCTCCGTCCTGTCACTGAGTCCTCTGTTCAACGACCCCTTCCCCAAAGACGGCCGCGTGATGTAAGGTAACCCCTGGTGTCCTGTCCCCTCCCGCAGGTTTGGTTTCTTCCTAGAACTGCCCCACCCCCACCAGGACACTGCTGGTCTGTCTGCTGTCATGGTTCATGGCCCATGGAATCGGCCCCACGAAGCAGAGGATGCTCTCACCCCGAGTGTTACTGCCTTTCTCCACACTCGGCCATGTGCATGTTGGATGAAAGAAGGACATCAGCCTACTGATAGGTTTGAAGTCACGACTCCAGGCAGCTGAGATGTGTCTCCACGGGTGTGGCTCCCGGGCTGGGGGTTCTGAAGGCCAAGTTCGAGCAGTTGGTGATGCTGAGGTCCCTGAGGTTGTGGCAGGGCCCCGGGCTCCACAACCCTGCCTCTGCTGCAGCCCCTGGGAAAACGCGCTGAAACATAACCCTGTAAGAGTGGACTCTCTTTCTAGTGTTACCCCTGCTTTCAAAATTACCACTTGTGCTGACTATAAAAATAAGAAACATCCCCTTCAAACAAACATGTAGACAACAGAGGAAGGTATTGTACAGGTGAGGGTTCTAACAGAAACAGAACCGGTAGGGGATTAGATGTGCATTCCCCACCTCCCCCCACTCTCCGCCAGACACACATATATACCATACACACATGTAACATAGACACACACCATACACACATGGACATATAAACCACACACAGATGCACACAGACACACAAATACATACTTGCACACAGACACATAAGGACAGCTCGTGGGGAGCTGCTGTAGAGCACAGGGAGCTCAGCTCAGTGCTCTGTGATGGCCTAGAGGGGTGGGATGGGGGGGGTGGGAGGGAGGTCCAAGAGGGAGGGGATTCACAAGCTGATTTACTTCATTGTACAGCAGAAACCGGCACATTGTAAAGCAACACTCCAATTAAGAAAAAACATATATACATATGTATGTATGTATGTGTGTGTGTGTGTGTGTATATATATATATATAGGGCTTCCCAGATGGCACTAGTGATAAAGAGCCTGCTTGCCAATGCAAGAGACAGAGGAGATGTGGGTTTGATCAGGAAGATCCCTTGGAGGAGAGCATGGCAACCCACTCCAGTATTCTTGCCTGGAGAATCCCATGGACAGAGGAGCCTGGCAGGCTACAGTCCATAGAGTTGTAAAGAGTTGGACACAACTGAAGTGACTTAGCATGCACACATGTGTATATATATAAAAGGATGGCATCACGGACTCAACAGACATATGTTTGAGCAAACTCTGGGAGATGGTGAAGAACGGGGAAGCCTGGCACGCTGCAGCTCATAAGGTTGCAAAGAGTTGGGCATGACTTAACTACTGAACAACAACAACAAACCACGTCCATGAAGGCCCCTGGCAGCACCTGAATCAGTGGCTGATAAACAAGTGGGCGCTGGCAACCAGCCAAGCGCAAAAGCAACCATCAGAGACATGAACCAACTGCAGAAGCCCTCTGCAAATCAGAAAGAAAAGGCAAGCATTCCAACAGGGCAATAGACAACAGTTCTTAAGGGCTTGCACAAGAGCCCAGCGGCGCTGGCACACGACAGGACACTCACCCTCGCTCACCGCCGTGCGGGAAACCAGTGAGGTCAGAACAGCGCTGGCTTTTAAGGCAGGGAGGCCCCAGGCTCTTTCCGGGGTGGGGGTGACATTCTACCTTCTGCCCTGGATACCGGCTACACGACTGTGAAGTGACGATCATTGATTGGTTGGACTTGAAGGGGTGAGGGGCTCCCCCCGGGCTGGGCTGGTTCTGGGTACCGGGGTGGAGGCAAGGCAGTGCTGGTCTCGGCCTTTGGGGTCTGGTGCATATGTGTAGTGACCGCTGTAGCGCTTGCCCTCTGGAGCAAGCTGCCTGCTTTTCCTACAGACCACAAAGCACCTGGGTTTCCTGGCCAAACGCAACCCACATGGGGACCCTAGTCACATCGACTTCGAGGCAAGAGACATCTTTTGGCCAGAGTTATCTGCTTTAGGTTGTAAGCTTAGATTGACTCAAAGCAGTAAAAATAATCTAAATTGATCTATTTTAAATGCTGGTAGATCTGTGAACACTTTCACACGTGTGCAATGCTTCCTGGCCAGACGTGAGCCATTTGGTGCTATTGGGAAATAAACAGCAGTAAGTAAAGCTGATGGGAAAAGGCAAGGAAACAATGTTTAGGACACAGGTTCTGAGACCTCTGGAAAGGAGAGGGGTCTGACCCGTAAACACTGGCAAGTCCCTCGCAGCCTGCCTGTCTTCCACCTTCCAAGCTGCGGGAGTCGCCCTGCGATGGCTTAGCAGAGACCCAGCACTTTGTTAAGACATCCAGGTCCTCAGTTGAGGTCCTCCCAGTGAGTTTGGAGGTGATGCTCCTGTCCTGTCATGGGAGCATCTTAGTTGGACCAGCGACTCACCAGTTTCAGGGTCGGGCTTTGTGTGGGTGCAGGGCGCCAGCTCCTGTGCTGTATTTGGGGCGGGGAGTCCGGCTCTTGGTGGGGAACTCGCTCCCCATGAAAGTGTCACTGCCCTGGAGCCCCACAGCCGGGGCCTCGGTAAAGCACCCTGTCAGTCAGCACCCTCGGCTGTGGCGGGGTGGAGACAGGCTGGGGATACAACACTTACCATGCTTCTTTAGAAGAACATCAGAAGGTCTGGGCCTGCAGGGGCAGAGACACCAGGCTGACCCGTGACAGGGTAGCTTAAAAGGGACTGCCTGACTGGAGTTGGTGAGCCAGACCTTCCCAGCTCGTGGAGGATGAGCCCAAACCTGCATCCTGGTGGTAGGGACATTTTGGACACCCTGGAGGAAGACGCCTGAAGCGGCTGCATGACCAACATGCAGGGCAGCTGGGGGTTGCGGGGACATGCCGGCTCCCTCGGCCAACTCTGATCCCAGGTCCTTCAGAGCAGCCAGCCCTCCCTCAGGCTTGCGGGCCCTGTCGTAGCCCGGGGTAAGCAGCGGCTTCACGGGCTGTGATCACTGTAGTCGCCGGGCCCTGCCCTTGGGTTGACTGCTCCGCGCGTGCTGTGTGGAGTACTGGACGGTGTTCTTTTGGGGTCCATGGTTTATAGCAAAGCTGGTTGTGACAGTGATGTGGGGCTGGGGCCTGGACCCTCGGCTGCCCCAGGACCCTGCCTCCCACTGCCCCTTCCCCGGGAAGAGGGAAAATGTCTTATATTTTAGTACCTCGAACAGCACTTGTTTCTGACTTTGAACAAGGGCTCTGGTTTGGAGAAACGGAAGCCTGCTGCCGGGCCAGTCCACAGAGGAACTGCTGGCACTTCCCAGTGTGCCGGGGTGCCCTGGAAGCCAGGCTGCTGAGGTTCCGTGGGGACACTTCACGTGACGCCCTGTGTGAGCCACTCACAGCAGCTCCGGCATGCCCACGGCCAGCCTGCAAGCCCTCCACCCTGCCACCCCATCCCCGGGGCGAAGCCACACCATGCCGCAGAACCCTCACTGGCAAGTTTATCTCCTATCCAAGGGGTGGCTGGTGGGCCATCGGTTACAGTTCATGATAAGAGAAGCAGACTTCAAAAACAAACTTATGGCTACCAAAGGGGAAACTTGTGATGAGGAGAGGGATAAATTAGAAGTTTAGGATTAACATACACACGCTGAGTTGTTGCATGGGTGCTCAATTGTGTCCAACTCTTTGCAACCCCATGGACTGTAGCCCGCCAGGCTCCTCTGTCCATGGGATTCTCCAGTCAAGGGTACTGAAGTGGGTTGCCATGCCCTCCTCCAGGAGATCTTTCTGACCCAGGGGTCGAACTTGCATCTCCTGCATTGGCAGGTGTATTCTTTACTGCTGAGCCATCGGGGAAGCCCATACACACTGCTGCTGCTGCTGCTGCTAAGTCGCTTCAGTCGTGTCCGACTCTACGAAATTTAAAATAATTGGAAACTTCCCTCGTGGTTCAGTGGTTATGCAGGGGGTGTGGGTTCAGTCCCTGCAGCTAAGATCCCATATGCCTCACAACCAAAAAAACAAAACATAAAACAGAAATATTGTAAAAAATTCAATAAAGACTTTAAAAATGATCTACATTGAAAAAATCTGTTAAAAAAAATCAACAAGAACCTATTGTATAGCACAGGGAACTCTACTCAGTATTCTGTAGTAACCTATGTGGGAAAAGAATCTGAAAAATAAAGAATATATGCATAACTGGATCACTTTACTGGACACATGAAACTAACACATTACAAATCAACTATATGCCAATGAAATTAAAAAAAAAAAAAGCTAAACAGAGACAGGAGTAAAGCATTCACAAACTTCCACAGCAATTTGGCAGAGTGGTTTTATGTGTACTGAATCTAATGATAAAAAGTTATGACGTATTTTTTTTCTAGCTCATTTTTTTCCTGGTAATTTATTTCTACTAGATTTTATAAGCTGGCAATTGGAGGGGGCTCTGGTTTTATGATCTGGGGGGCTCTTTATTATGGCGAATTTCTGGGAGCAGTTTTTCTCTCCTTTGTGATTGAAGGACTTCTCTGGCTCCTTTGCTGTCCCTCTCACAAGCTTGCATTTCAATATGGGGCATTTTTTGTGGATTTGAATAGGAAAATCTCACTGACATAGATATTCATGAAAGGCAGTCTTATTTCCATATGAATGCAAGCAGGCAGGCACCTCGGGCAGGCTGTTTGCAGAAGGATATTATCTCAGCTACTGCTCCGGGTGAAATGATGATGCATTTTTATACTGAAATCATATACTTTTTTCCTTAAAAGTCAGGACGAACTCTTCCATTCACGGGTAGAGGATGGTTCAGCTAAACTGGTTTAAGAAAGTGTGTGTGCACGTCCTTCTCTAAAGGGGCCATCAAGGGTGCTGTCTTCTGTCCCTCGGCAGGCTCAGGAGGCCGCCCTCCTGCCTTCGTGGGTCATGGAAGATTTCCTTAAACACCTTAGTCTCCCGAGTTGGGAAAAACAGTGACCGCGTTCTCAAAACTTCCTGTTGCTGAACCATAGCAGAGGATGGCTATTCTTCGGGGAAGGTGCAGAAATGAATTGGGTCAACTCGAGCCCTCATCTGGCTGTCTGACCAGCTCAGGCCCCAAAGAACTGTGCTCTGAGGCGAGGGCAGTGGTTTCCAGATTTTATTAGAAAAGAATTCCCTGGGCATCACTTAACGGCACGATTATATCAGTCTCATCCTGGCCTTGTTTGTGCAATTTAGTGTCTAAAGAAGGACAGGAAAAAAAATAAATAAATAAAGAAGGACAGGGGCTATGTGGCAGCAAGGGGGCCTGCAGTCTGCAGGGCACAGAAAACTCAGGCAGCTGTGATTCCTGGAGACCAGTCAGGAGGGGAGGGTGTTTATAGCCCAGGCCAGGGAGGGAGGACAAGAAGGCTCTGGGCTTGAGGGCCAGAGGTGGAGGAGGAGACAGGATGGGAAGAGCGGAGGAGAGAAGGATGTGCTGAGTGAACTGTGCCCAGAACTGTATGGAATCCACTTTTTGTTGCTGTTCAGTCACTCAGTTGTGTCCGACTCTTTACCATGCCATGGACTGCAGCATACCAAGCTCCCCGTCCTTCACTATCTCCCGGAGTTGCCTCAAATTCATGTCCATAGGGTCCGTGAGGCTATCCAACCATCTCATCCTCTGTCATCCCCTTCTCCTCCTGCCTTCAATCTTTCTCAGCAGCAGTGTCTTTCCCAATGAATCAGCTCTTCGCATTAGGTGGCCAAAGTATTGGAGCTTCAGCTTCAGCATCAGTCCTTCCAGTGAACACTCAGGACTGATTTCATTTAGGATTGACTGGTTTGATCACCTTATAGCCCAAGGGACTCTCAAGTCTTCTCTAACATTTTAACAAATGGGAATTTTATCTTTCGTAGGAGGAAACATTCCAAGTGTGTAAATTTTGTTAATAAAATAGCAAACCTCCTTGTGAGGACCTCTGTGTTCAGAAGAGCCCTCACCTTGCCTTCCCTTCCCAGGAGAGTGGGGACCATGTGCAGACTGGGGGCTGTCCCCGAGCAGGGTTGATACTGACCAGGGTCCTTGGCCTCCCATGATCAATACATATTGACTAGAGGCCAGACAAGAACCTCAGGCAAGGCTTTGTTGGAGCCCCTCCTACAGCAGTGGGAAGTGAGAAGAGTAACATGTTACCTGCTTGCTCGCTGCTTTCTTATCTAGGGTGAGGGGAGTGGGGAGGGGAGTGTCCGGGGCTCAGGCTGGAGGGGTGGCTTAGCTGGCTTGCTCACCCCTTAGGTGGTGTTGAGTGCAGGGGCACACTCATTCCTCCTTTTGCTCCCTGCTCTTCAGGAGTGGCAATTGGGTTTTTTGGTCTTTTTGTATCTTTTGACCAGAATTTGCCCCAACTGTCAGGCACACAGTTACTTTTAGTCCCTTACAGTTTCTCTGTGTTGTTGCTGGAGAAGAGGTTCACCCAGGTGCAAGCTCTGCAGTAAAGGGTCCCAGGTCCCAGCCTGCCTCGGGGTGACCCCTTCTCTGCTGGAAACGGTCTCCGCTTCTAGCTGCCAAACCACAGTCAGGATCCAACCCTGAGAAAACCAAGGGCACGTGCTCTCCCTGGAAGTTTTCTTTTTTGAATATAATGGCGATGTGAGCAGAAATAACCAACATTCTGCCTGAGTTTTATTTTTTTAACATTTTATTTCAAAGGGCAACAACTGAGGAAATAAGTGGCCAGAGAACAACCGGAGTTTGTCTTAATAAATAACAAGGCGCCACTTGCGTCTCCTAAGCTTCTATAACACCTCACACATTTCAATAAATAAATCCGCTCCAGTGCCGAGTCTCCGAGGACAGGCCCAGGTCTGCAGTGCTGGGGGGGACAGAGGGCTGGGCGGAGGGACTGGCCAATTCCAGGCCCGGGCCTGGCCTCACTGTCCTCCTGGCAATCACTCATGGGGCCAGTGGCGTCATGGCCCTTGGGGTTCCAGTGACAGGAACCTCTGGGGTTCCATGGTGGCCCTCCAGCCTGTCCGAAGGCTTTGATGGTTTCACCGCAGTCCACCCTGGACTGTTTCTGGGTGGGTGAAGAGCAGGAGGAAGCGCTGGGGACGTCCTTGGTCTGAGCTCCGCGTTGCTGTGAACGCAGGTGTCAGCTCTGGCCTTGCAGGGCGTCTCTGCTGCGTGCTCTCCCACCACCTGCAGCAGCCCTACTGTCCCCCGGTGCCTTCCTGTAGCCAGAGCTCCACCCCCTCCGACATCAGCGCTGTAATACCTGAGAGACCAGGGCTGGCCTGGGTGCCACACCAGTCCTGGCCGCCGTCACTCTGGACGTGGAGGGGCTGCCCAGCGCCCGGGAGGTGTCTGCTTGAGGGGCTCAGAGGGTGGCAGCCAGCACTGCCCATGGGCTCCCCTCCCGTGGCCCGAATCCCATGGCCCGGCTGACACGGTACCAGGAATTCTCAAGGTGGCTTGTGTGTCTTTTCCAGGTGAATGTGCAAAAGGCAAGGGTAAAATCATTCTTTTCAACACAGGATCCTTTATTTGAACTTTTTCTTGAAAAACAGTTTGTGAAGGATGGGCCCAGCCCTCCTTCATGGGATTCGAGGACTCAGTGCTCCTTAAACCTGGAAGAGGAAGAAGAAAAAGCAGCTGGTCACCCGGCCAGCAGCACTCAATTCACTGCCAAAGCGCAGAGCCCAGGTGCCCGCTTCTCCCCCTCTGCCGGGGACTCCTGAGGCCTCCCGTTCCCCTGGCCTTGGGGAGAGCGGAGGGGACAGGACATAGGAAGGGGGGCAGAGCCAGGCAGAGCCCGGGAGCTGCTATTTGTTCCAAAGCTGCAGCCCAAAGGGAACAACTGAATCAACTCCCCATACATTTTTTCACTCTATTTTGAGAAAAGATTTACCTGGATCGCATCCCCACCTGGTATTTATTAGGAAAGGAGAAATGAGAGTGAGTGAGGTGTAGAGTGCCAGGGACCATGGGTGAGGTGTGGCCTTTCAGGAGAAGCCGGGGTGGCAGTGGACAGTAAGTGATGGGCATGGGTGGGGTGCGGGCAGGGGAGACACTTACGGAACCTGGTTTCCTGTCGCCGACCCTGGGCAGCTCAGCTCCTTGTGTATGAGGCGAACCAGAAACTGCACGTGCCCAAGGCAAAGAGAAGACCACATTATTGCTGGGAGACCCTGGGTGGGCGCCCTGCTGCCGCTGGGGAGGGGCTGGCACAGCCATTCCCCACTCTGCCAGCTCCCCGGCCCAACAAGCTCAGCATTCAAGTTCCAGTTCGTCACGTCTGCGGTTCCCCGTGTCACACGATGGGGGCGGGGGGCTGCCCCGTGCCTCTGAATGTGAAATTCTAAAGCAGAGCAGCAGGCACCCCCGAACCCCACCTCAGGTACAGCTGCCTGCCGACCTGGTCTCAGGGCAGGGTTGCTGGGCTGCTGGCCACATAGTCCCATGCATCACAGTGGAGGCCATGCTCCTGGGAATGAGGCCCTTAGGCCAGATTTCAGCCAGAAGGACGTCTGGTTAAATGAAACTAGATTAGTCATAAAATATCCAAGGGAAAAAAGGACAAGGTGACTTACCATCACAGTGAGACTGGGGGGCCCGGGGGGACTCTGAGGCCAGTGCTCACTGGCCACTGTCACCAGAGGCCCCAGCCACCCCTGGGGAAGCTCCTGGGACAGCTGGGCCCCAGCCCCAGGCCTGTGCTTACCCTGCGGTCTCAGGGTAGACCCATAAAAGCTCTGCCTTCGTCTCCCTCACGGCCCTCACCTGCCAAGACGGCGGAGTCCGTGTACACATCCCGACCTGCGGTGAAGTCTTGCCCTCAGCGGAACCGTCTGCAGCTGTGGACCTAGTCTTTCCCTAAGCGCTGTGCACCCCCACCCCCCGGGAGGAACCCCCACGATGTGAGTTGCTCAGGGCTGCGAGAGGGGCTCCTGAGGAAGTCCTGGCTCTAGTGGCCCCTCCTCTAGGGAAGCTGCAGGCGCCCTGGGCCCAGGAGGCCCTGGCAGTGGGGGTGCTGGAGGAGCCCCTGGAGGGCTCCTTCAATAAAACACAAGCTGCCAAGTACCAAGTCTACCGGCAGACTCTGGGAGCAGAAACGTTTATTTTCTTAGATGCAGAAGATTCAGGAAGAAGCTTAAGTCGTGCATCGTATGGTGGCTGTGTAGGTTGAAGACAACAGGTGTTTCTCCTCGAGGACTGACCTACACGCGGGGCTCCTGGGATCTCGGCGGCTGAGCCAGAGGGTGGGGATTTGACAGATGCTCCGAGCACTGTGGGTGGCTATGTCACACTCTGGCTAAAAACACTGATCCTGTGAACTTGAACCTCTAGACCCCATGGTCTAGCACTGCCTTGCTGAGTTTGAGCTGGAGTCTCCTCAATACGAATTCCAAGTCCAATACATGCAAATCTGTATCAGGGAGGGCCTGTGACCACAGAAAGCAGATTCTTAAGAGGAAGGAGATGAGGAAGGACCCTCGAGTGTTTTCTCTGGGCCGGGGTGCCCTGTGAGCCACAGCGACAATTCTGAAGGGCAAACACCAGCTTCCCAGACAGGACAAAAGTGGCCTCTGTGTGCAATGCCCGCAGTGAGTGGACCTCCTAGGCCCAGAGCCCACCTGGGTGGCCACAGCCCCATGGGACCGAAGTTGGAGACTGAGGAGCAGGCCCGAGGCTTGGGGAGCACAGCTCCCAGGCATGAGTGCGGCTGGACAGTCCTCAGGCCCCCAGGTTGACCTGCCGGGTTCACTGCAGCCCAGCTTCAGATCTGCAAGGGGGGAAACTGGCCTGTGGACCCGCAAAGAGAGGAGGCACGTCTGGTCTTTAAGGATGAAGACTTGCCCTCGGTGAGCCGCCCAGCCGCCTGCGGAAGCCCTCTGTCTCTCCTGCAGTGACTGCGGCTTTCGTTTCTCATCTAACCTGGCTGGTCCCGCAGCCTCAAAGCTATCATTTGCCTGTTGTGTGTGTGAGTCTTCCCTTTTGTCCTCTCTGTGTTTTGACATTTCAGGTGTGTCTCTTGTAACTGGGGTCCGGGTCTCCAAGCCCGTCTTCTGTCTGCTGGTAGGGGTGCGTCAGCCAGCCTGCGCTTCTGCTTGGATCCTCCCCCAAATTCCCTGCATCCACCCCATGTCTGCACATCATCGATGGCAGGGGCTGCTTCTGTTCTCAGCTCTTTTCAGAGAGTCCTGGTCTCTGCAGTCTCTTCCTTTAGAGTTCCTCCTGGACAGCACAGGGCCTCCAGTCTCTGTCTGCTCTCCAGTATTTTCCATCTCTTCCTGGGCTGCATTCCGGATGGTCTCCTTATACCTGCATCTCACCAGCTCTGTCTTTTTTAGCTCTTGTTCTTTTCTCATGAATTTGGTTTCTTCTTTGCCATCTTTAGTAATGTTTTCTTGTTTTTATCATCTTTTAAAAATTGAGGCATGATCCCTGGATTGGGAAGATCCCCAGGAGGAGGGCATGGCAACTCACTCCAGTATTCTTGCCTGGACAATCCCATGGACAGGAGCCTGGAGGGCTAAAGTTGGACATGACTGAAGCGACTGAGCACGCACGCATATAGCTGATCTACAGTGTTGTGCCAGTCTCTGATGGAGAAGGCAATGGCACCCCACTCCAGTACTCTTGCCTGGAAAATTCCATGGATGGAGGAGCCTAGTAGGCTGCAGTCCATGGGGTCGCTAAGAGTCAGACACGACTTCACTTTCACTTTTCACTTTCATGCATTGGAGAAGGAAATGGCAACCCACTCCAGTGTTCTTGCCTGGAGAATCCCAGGGATGGGGGAGCCTGGTGGGCTGCCGTCTATGGGGTCGCACAGAGTAGGACATGACTGAAGTGACTTAGCAGCAGCAGCAGCCGGTCTCTGATGTGCAGTACAGTGACTCAGTTTATACACATATATTCTTTTTTTATATTCTTCTCCATTATGGTTTATCCCAGAAGACTGAATACAGTTCCCTGTGCTATAGGGTAGGACCTTGTTGCTTATCTGTCTTCTACATAATAGGTTGCCTCTGCTAATCCCGAACTCCCCGTGCTTGCCTCCCACCACTCCTCCTGGGCAAACACATGTCTGTGAGTCTGTTTCTGTCTCATAGATAGGTCATTTGTGATGTATTTTAGATTCCACATATAAGTGACATCAGATGGTTCTCTGTCTTTCTCTTTCTGACTTACTTCACTGAGTATGATAATCTTGGTGATTTAGTCGCTAAGTTGTGCCTGACTCTGTGCGACCCCGTGGACTGTAACCCACCAGGCTCCTCTATCCACGGGATTTCCCAGGCAAGAATACTGGAGTGGGCTGCCATTCCCTTTACCAGGGGATCTTTCTGACCTAGGGATTGAACCTTGGTCTCCTGCATCACAGGCAGATTCTTTGCCAACTGAGCCACCAGGGAAATGCTAAATATGTTTTAGTTTGTCTGGTAATCCTTTTACCCGGGTTTTTTTTTGGGGGGGTCTGTCTGTTGTGCCTGTCACCCCATCACAGCAGACCATTTCCTGCTGTTTCCTGATTTGGGGTAAGAGCTTGCCTGCAGCGGGGTGACAGCCGTGGGACCCAGTGCCACTGGGGTGAGGACTGTCCCTCTCAGTTGACTTGGGATTTGCTTCTGCTGAAGAACCGGGTATATCAGCATCCTGGGACCAATTTTACTCACTTTTTTGTAATACTCGCTTTTTGAGTATTTTAATACCATTTTTTACTCATTTTTTGGAAATATTACATACTCATTGTGTGATATTTACAGAATATAAGTTAAAAAGTTGAAGGTTACTGTAGCCCTCAACTGAAGGTTAACTTTTAGCCTCCAGGAAGATTTCTCCCCAGTTTGGTGAGCAGGCTAAGAGGTCGCAGATCCTGCTTCTCTCCTGTGCCAGTACGCATGCGTGTTTTTGCCTTCACTGCACCCAGAGCTCCCTGAGGGTCTGGGTTTGAGGGGTGGGGGGCTCCACTTCCAGCTCCACGTCCTGGGCCGGCCCAGCACCTGGGGCTGGGGACTGTGGTGGGGGAGGTATAACCGCCCAGCATCAGTTTGGCACATATTTCATGTAGTCTCTACATCTCTGGCTCCTGGGGATGTCCCTTCCTTTCTTACGAGTTTAGTTGTGCAGTAAAAGGAAGTTTAATGTATATATACACGTTATTTCTGAAATAGAAGAATATTCCATCTTTAAATAGCCATAATTATGGAAGTTTCACTGCTACCTGGCAGAAATGATCTGGGGGCTTAACTGAGGAACTGCTTTGCCCACCTCACAGGTTCATAAGCTGAGAGTTGGTATTTGATTGTGTATAAAGTTGGGGAGCTGTGATTTAGGGCTTCTGGGAATGAAAATATAAACTTCCAAGGTGCTCAACTCATTTGTGCTGGGGTAAATGTTCACTTTTCCAGGTGACTTGAGAGGAGACGGTGGCTTTGGGTCTGGGCCTGGTGTGGGTGACTGGTAAGGGAGAGCGTGGTGGCCGCTCTAATGGGTGGCCCCTGCAGGACTGTGCTGTGCTGATGGGCCTTCGCCATCCCCAGGAAACCCTCCTCTCTTCTCACGCAGGAGGGGACAGGCCACGAGGCCCAGAAAGCAGAGTGCTCAGTGCTGCCTGAGCAGCCCCGGCTCCTCTTCTGACCTCCGGTCCTCTGGATGTGGGAATCAGGCGCTTTCCCAGTGCAGCTGATCGCGGACAGGAGGGATGTGGGAAAGGTCAGGGCACCGGGTAGGACTCGGCGCACCGTGCCCTTTAATCCCCACAGCAACACAGTAATCAAGCTCCTGGTGTCCCCGTGCTGCTCACTTCACAGGCGGACGCTTTGCAGCAGAGGCTCAGGAACCACCCAAGTCATACACGAGCCCAGCCACTCACAGCTGACGGGCTCAGGATCCGAGGCCAGGGAGCCCCTGCTCTTGACCTCTCGCCCATCCTGCTGGAAACTGCCTGCTGCTGCTCTGGATGCATCAAAGCCAGAGGGAGAAAGAGCCCTGGCCCAGGAGCCTGAGGGACGCATCATCGGCCCAAAGTCCCCTGGGAGTGGCGGGAGTCCGCAGCAACAAGCATCCCCAGCGTTTGACCGTGACAACCACAGAGACACTTGTGAAAGCCTTGGAGGAAAAGCGAGGCGACTCACCAGTAAGGCACAGGCGTCTGCGAACATGAGCATGTAGAACACGTTGTTCCATCCTGATGGGGAGATGAGCCCAGCCAGCAGCGGGCCCAGCGCTGCTCCTGGAATGAGGAAATGGACATACATGGTGTGTGCAGAGGACCCTGGACAGCAACCACCCAAATACCCAGGCCCAGTAAACATAAGGGAGTCCTCAACACCTTATTCATAATTACACACACACACACACACACACACACACACACATTAAGGGGACTTCCCTGTGGTCCAGTGCTTAAGACTCTGTGCTTCCATTGCAGGGGCACAGGTTCGATCCCTGGTTGGAGAACTACGATCTTTCACACGGCCCCCTCCCTCACAACAGCAGGAATGCTGGGGCACACCCCCATGGGTACTGGGGGTCTCCTCCTGCAGACCCCGCTCAGACCCCATAGACCAACAGTTTACACACTCCCCCATGCCTGCTGCACAGAAAAGCCTTTTAATGAGTGATTAAGCCCCGTGTTAAACATGAATATATGAGGGGACAGCCAAGGTTCACTCGTATCAGAGGAAAGCCTCGACCTGAAAGAAAACAATCTGGTTTGAGGGGAACCTGGAGGAAATAAACAAACCAGGGAGAAAAACATTCCTAGGAAAGCGTGTCACACCCACGAGAACCACAGAGAATGAAGTTGAAATGTGTGAAACCCCCGCATCTATGTCTGAAAATCATCTAACACCAGCAACTGCCCAGGATTCAATCTCATAGCACCGCGTCCACGAAGAAAGAACGGGAGGGATTAAAAAGGCAGAACGACACCAACGAACAGAACACTGTGACGGTGAAGATAAAAAGTCGAGTGCAGAAGTGGGAAAGGAAAGCCAAGAGCATCTCAGAAGATGGAGGAAAAGAACAAAGACAGTCAGACAAGAGAGAACTAGAGGATGACTCCAGAAAGCTAAACGTTGACTGGTAAGTTTTCCAGGAAGACAAACAGTGGAGGAAACTTGTCAAAGAGAAAACACAGCACAGTTTCCCAGGGATCAAGGGCATCCGTTTCCAGGCTGGATGGGTCCTGGGTGCCCAGGGCACAGGGGTGGGAGCAGGGATGCAGAGAGGCTGCAGAGATACAGGGAGCTGGGGACCTCTGAGGGGGAAGACCAGAGGTCAGAGGTGGAGTTCTTGCTCAGGGTGACAAGAGGCTTTCCTGAGGTGATGGCACAGCTGGAAGACACTGACTCTGGAGGAAATTCTGGAGGGGGCGTGGGCAGGGGGCTGTCGCTTTGCATTTCGTACAGTTCCTAAGTTTAGATATTTTCTTAGATAGTTTCTCAGTTTAGACTTAGGATGGTTTCTAAGGCTATCTGGTTTCTCAAGTGACATCATGTGTTACTTTGAGAAAATTAAAATGAACTTGAAGAACATCAGGGCTCTAATGAATTGCATAAACATATAGAAACAACCAGCCTGCAGCCCCTGGGGCGCAGCGCTCAGCGCTGTGAACGCATCACACACATAAGCTGGAGTCCCTGGAACCGTCAGCTCTGGTGAACTGCAAGAAGGCGTTCCGCTCATTAGGCTTCCCCGACGGCTCAGCGGGTAAAGAGATTGCCAGTGAAGCAGGCGATACAGTGGACCCGTCAGGTTCGATCCCTGGGCTGGGAATATCTCCTGGAGGAGGAGCTGGAAACCCACTCCAGTATTCTTGCCTGGAAAATTCCATGGACAGAGGAGCCTGGTGGCTACAGTCCATGGGGCCGCGAAGAGTCAGACATGACTGAGCAGGCTGGCACTTTCGGCTCATTTATAATCAAACTCTGCCTCCAAAGGAACCAACATTTATGACATTTAACAAACATATCAAGGCATATGCCCTTGAGAATCGGAATTTTGCTGAAACTGTGTGTTCCCACTTGAGCCTTGCTCGGCTTCGGTGTCCTTGGGCAGCACTTAAGCAGAGAAACAACGAGGCAGACGTAGCGGTGGATGAGCCTGCATGCCATTTCCATGGCGAACACCTCCGGGTCCTCATGCACTGGGGCTGGCACAGCCTGGGGGAGTTCGAGTCCAGCCAGACCCTGTCGCCCGGGGTGGGAGTGATGACTCTGGATGGTCAGCACTGAACACAGAGGAGCATAGAGGTCGAGGCAGTCTGAGTCGCCCCCTGCAGTCCTTCCGTGGGGGTGGGAGGAGTTCACAGCTGGGCTTTGGTTTCTCCTGCGGCTCAGAGCTGCCCCCATGCATAGATGCTGAGCCTCCACCCTGGGCCAAGGACTTCTGTTTCCCTCTTGTTTTGGGAAGGAAATCAAGAAATATGTGGCCTTCCAACTGCTTCATCATTTCCTCTTTTTCAACTCCTCATCTTCTGCTTTAAAATCAGTTAGCACTACCCGCCGAGCTCTGTTTGCTTTCAGAAAAGGGTGTCACAGTGGCAGCCAGGGATGGACTCAGACGGAGGGCTCTGCAGGCAGGAGGTGGGAGGATGCTGCCGGGTTGCTCAGCCCCCTAGAGCTGTGCTCGGCCCAGGAGTCTCCCAATGACCTCACATCTTCCAGGCTGCAGAAGCTTTTTGTGTGCTGCAAGAGCCGGGATAGCAGGCTGGTGGGCAACGGGCATCTGTCACATGACACGACCCTGCCCCCACAGCCCTTTCCCCGGACTTGTCTCAAAGGCTGCAAGAGGAGCCCCCAAAGGGAATGGTCTCCCTGAAGACACCAGAGTGGTGACCACTGTCCTAGTGTGGCAGGAGTAGGAGCTGAGGGGCCCTATCTCCATGAGCTGTGAGGGCTGAGGGGGCCCCCGGCCTCTGTCCCCTGAGCCCTCACTTGCAAACCCAGCAGCCTGGATGGGAGACCTTCTGCCCACCCCCCAGACCTGTCTGCAATCTCCTGCCTTAGAGCCACCCAGCAATGCCCTCCTTGCCCACTCACTGAGCACCCGCTCCTGGGCTCTGCCGGGGGGGTTGAGAACACAGCAGAAAACGAAACCAACTCCTGTCCTGGGGCTTCCCACCAGGAGCAGGGAGAGGACAGTACAGAGCAGACAGTGGACGGGGCCCCGGAGGAGGGTAGGCCGGGAGACAGGCCCTGAGTCTGGGTGGGGAGGGGTCTGCAGGCCCCAGACAAGGTGGGCCGAAGAGAGGCCAGCATTTGGTGGAACTCACAGAGCCACCTTCATCCAGCAAATGCTTGGTTTACTGCTAGAGGGTGTTCCAGGCCCCCAGGGCCTGCCCCACCTGGCCTGCCCTCTCTCTCACTGCCCCCCTGGCATCAGGCACCTGTGGTGGGAAGCGACATGCCAGGATGCAACCCGAGACCTCCCAGAGAAGCCGCGAGGGCCACACCAGCCCACATCCCGCCTCCAGTTCCAGGGTCTGCAGAGCACAGGCGGCTTCGGGGTCTTGGCAGGAGTGGTCCCAGAGTGCAAGCTCCCCAGCTGAGCCTCAGGAAAGTTCAAGGACATCCCTGTAAGCCTCCTGACTCGGATCAGGACAGGCTTGCTGTCACCAGGTCCCATGTGCCCAGCTCACAGGGGCCAGGGGCTTGTTTCGCCCCCTTTCTTTCCTCAGAACATGTTGCCGTGTTCTCTCCAAGACCCCTGATGGGGCTGGTGACACGCGTCTCATGAGCTTTGGGACCCACAGCTCACCTGTCATTTACCTCTCAGTAAGATTCTATCCGAGCTTCCCAGGTGGCGCTAGTGGTAAAGAACCTGCTTGTCAATGCAGGAGATGTAAGAGAGAGATGCAGGCTTGATTCCTGGGTTGAGAAGACCCCCTAGAGAAGGGCAGGCTAGCCACTCCAGTATTCTTGCTTGGAGAATCCCCATGGACAGAGGAGCCCAGCGGGCCATAGTCCATAGGGTCACAAAGAGTCGGACAACTGAAGCGACTTAGCCCACATGCACTCATGCAAGAATTCCATCCCCCTTGAAATGACAGTGATAAACAGTCAGCAGCCCAGTGGCCTGTGGGCCAGTTTTCCCACTGCTGGCTTGGAGGAAAACCTGGGGCCATGTCCTCTCACATTGAAGAAACCTTGACCTGCCAGCCACACACCATGTCTCCTCTGGGAGCCTCCCGTCAGAGACGATTGGCAGGGCCAGCTGCTCACTTCCCAGGGCTTGTATGTGCTTTGGATCTGCTCATGTTTTAAGGAGGACTAGGACTTTCCTGGTGGTCCAGTGGTTAAAACTCCACACTCCCAGTGCAGACGGCCCAAGTTCAATTCCTGGTCAGGGAACCAGATCCCACACCTAGATGCTGTAACTAAAGACCCTGCATGCCACAGCTAACACCTGGCACAGCCAAACAAATAAATATTAAATAAACAAGTACATAAAAGAAGAAGGCCAGCTGATCCTGATAACACAAAAGCAGGTGGAATCCAGGGCGTCTGCTAGCTAGACGTGATGACATGGTTTCCCCTTGGACCATGATGAACCTCTCTGGGCTAAAACATCCACATACCTATAGATCCGGTTCCGTCGATGATGGCGGTCACGGTGGCCAGGGCATGGGAGTTTCCCTTCAGGCTTTTGTGCGTCCCCTGGAGGAGAAGGAACATCAGTGTGAAACACGCCCCAGCAATGGCAGAGTGAGAAATAAACCTACACCTCCTGCACGACAATCCACCCAAATCACTGTGCAAAGCAAAACGTGGAGTCTTTCCATTAGGAGATTGAAGCTCTACTCCATCCCAGACTCATCTTGGAAAAGCATGCAAAGCTTCAAATGTTTTTAATAGTAAAAAACCATGAGAGATACTAATACTTGTCCAAGTTCATTCTGGTTTCCCCGGTAGCTCAGACAGTAAAGAATCTGTCTGTGATACAGGAGACCCGGGTTTGACCCCTGGGTCATGAAGATGCCTGGAGGAGGGACTGGCAACCCACTCCAGTATTCTTGCCTGGGAATCCCATGGACAGAGGAGCCTGGTGGGCTACAGTCTATGGGGTCACAAAGAGTCGGACGCGACTGACAGACTAACACTTTCAAGTGTATTTTAGTTTTTAGTTAAAAGAACTCTTAGAATTCTCTCCAATAAACAAGCCTCTCCTTGGCACCATCACCGAGGCACCGTGTCATCCAGCATGGAAAATGAAAAGACGAACAGGGCTCGTCCCGTCCCCAGGCTGACCACCGGAGCCGGCAGAAAAGGTCGAGGGCACTCGGGAGCCGGGGTGGGGACGGCATGCCGGACAGACGCTGAGAAGCCTGGCCTCCCTCCCACAAGTCTGTGCCCCACGTGTGGGGGACTGCTTGTGGTTTTAAATAAGCTTTTAATTTAGAACAATCTTAGATTCACAGAAAATGAGCACAGAGAGGACAGAGCTGGTACGAGCCCTGCACTCGCTTTGCCCTGTGTTCACATCTTGCCCTGCTGGGCTACATTTTTCATGATGAATGACCCAATATTGATGCCTCATCACGAAAATCCATGATTTTTTCAGACCTCTGGCTTTTTATCTAGTGTCTAACTGAATCTGTGTCCCAGGAGTCCACCCAGGACATTCAGTCCGTGTGTCTCCTGGGGCTCCTCTTGGCTGTGACAGCTTTGCAGACGTTGCTTCTGGGGCTTTCCTTGTTTCCCGTGACTGGATGGGTGTGGGTTCTAGGAGGGAGATCACAGAGGTGAAGGGCCGTGGGCATCACCTCTCACCCTGCATCCATGCATCAGCTTGATGCCTCCCTGCTGGTGTTGACCGTGACCTCAGCGGAGGGCGGGGCTGTTGACTTTCTCCCCTGAGAAGTTACTCGATCCCCCCTCCCCACGCTGTCCTCTGTGCTCAGCCCACCCCTGAGGACAGGGGAGGTGGGCTGCCTGCCCCCGGGCAGAGGACCTGCCTACACCCTTCTGTACAGGACACTGACTCTCCTCTCCCAGTTATTCATGGACACTACTTCCTAGCAGGGGACTTTGTACTTCAGTGCAGTGCGTGTATCCTGCCGATGTCCACAAGTGGCTCCCATGTGACATGTCTCGTCTTTCCTGTAGGGTAGATGAGACAGCCCTGCCGCCTCTGGGTCCCTCTGGCCTAGAGTCAAAGGCCACCTGTCAGCAGTGCTTCCTCCTGGAAGAACTGGGCAGGAGCCGCCATGGATCCCCAGGCCCACATGGAGTTCATCACCCTGTGCAGTAAATGTTTCTTTACCACCCTGGCCTCTGACTTGGAGCATGTCCTCCCAGGGCCAGGACCCCGCCTGGCTTGTCCCTGCAGTCCCCAAGACCAGCAGAGGGCTGGGCACAGAGTGGGACACCCATGGCGGGCCGGACTCTGCTGAGGCCCTAAGGGTGGGCTCCAGGGGTCACGGCCACTGGCTTCCAGGGCTGCCAGAGTGGCTCAGAGGAGCGAGCCAGATGCTGGCATCAGGCCTTGGGCTGCTGGTTTACAGGACGGGGCGGCCGTGTCCCCTTATCTGCTTCAGAAGACTCTTAGCATCCTTACTGGCCGTCTGCACAGCAGTGCTCATTGAAACAGACCGTTTCACTATCAGAGACCACCCATCACAACAGTGGTGATGGAAAAGGTGGCCGCCCCGCCAGCACCTGGCCCCGGCTCTGTGATGAGCTGCGCATACTCACCAGATCAGCAGACACGGCAGTCGTGATGAGCGCATATGGCCCGCTGACCAGGGCCCCACTGAGGAGCAGCATGGCTGCAGAAGACAGAAACCCAGAGAGGGGTCAGCCAGCAGAACAGGCCCCTGGGGGAGCTTCCGCTGTCTAAGCTTCTCCCTGTTGGGCATCCTGGCATTGCACGCTGGCCCTGCCCTGAGCTGGACACGGGCGGGTCCTGGGAAGATGCCCACACCACCAGGGAGTGGCCACGGCTGGAGCAAGCATCATAAACATCTTCCGTTAAACTTGCCCCAAAATGGTTGTAGGTCTAATCACACTTTCCCAAAGACTCAAGCCAAGTTCAGAGAACCTGGCCCCTGTTTCCTTGAACCTGGAGAGCAGAAGCCGTACTGAGAGGAAGCAAGAACCCCGACGTTCGAGCACAGACGTGACCACAGGCGTGACCACAGGTGTGAGCACCCGATGCGGCCACCACCACAGCCTCATCTGCAGTGGACAGGACTTCCTCTCTTTGCCCACAGCCAATGACGGTCACCCCCAGGAGACCTGGGGCCCCAGCACAGCCCAGTCCCCAATGGGCGGGACCACCATGCCCATTCCTGAAATGCAGTCTCCTAACCTGACCCCAGGTTCACGTTCCCGAACCACCCTCTGGGTCACATTGCTCTGAGTGGAAGCTCCTGGACTAATGGGTCACTTCATGGGCCCCTTGCATCCGGAATTTGCCCTCTGGGTAACTTTTAATGGGATCCCTACCAATCCTCTCTGCTGGGTTGTGAGACCAAAAGAAGCATTTACTCAGTGTCAGAGCCTTAATTTGATAGAGCTGCTTATGGAAAGTTAAAAATAGAGACTGTGCCCAGAGTGGCAGCTGATAGAGCAGCTCAGAGTGCAGGCCGCCCCCGGGCTTGTGATGCTGGGGGTGCAGGACTTGGGGACCACAGCTCCAGCTGCTGCCTTTCAGGGGATGTGGGCTTCTCTGAGTGGCTCCTGCACTGGGCACCCAGGGCTTCTCACAGGCCAGCCCCGGGGCCTGAATTCTCCCACACTGGCCCTTAAACCTGCGGCCTCAGTTCCGTAGGCAGGATCCCCGTGGGCCCCTCTGAAAGTACCCCCTCCAAGGAGGAACACAAGGATGATTTTAGCCACAGTGCGCAAGCCACATCTTTGCTTCTTTGCGGATTTTTCAGTTCATCTCACAAAGCCGTGTGGACCAAAAAAATGGCTGAAGGAAAGAAAGACCTCATAGACTCACCTATGGTGGCTTCCAGCCCCATTCTGCTGATGGAGGAGAAAGCGTAGAGCTGTGAACGGTGTCAAAACAGGAGAGGAACAAAGGTTTACTATGAGTAGCTGAGAGATTTCCCAGGAATGTGTATTTCTGAAAAGTGGCTCTTGGGCAGCAACCAGACAGTGGAAGGAAGGCCATGATGCCCTGGCAGGCTGTCCAAAGACAGGTGTCCAGACGCTTGCAAACTGTCCCCAGGCTGGACGCAGACATGTAGGGTCTGATCGCCCAGTGAGCTGGAAACCTGGGAGCGCCCCACCCTGAGCTCCTGGGTGAAGACCCTGGGTTTGGCACAGCTCTCCCTGAGCCCCGTGTCTCCTCCTGGGCCATAAGCCCTGAACGCCAGGGCCCGGGTGGTGAGGGGACCCCAGTCAGTGCTTCTGCATCAAGGTTCTTGGAGAGTCTGTGCTGCGCAATGTCCAGGGCCCCAGGACGACTGAAGATTGGATTTTGTTCAGCTCAGTGGAGCGGCAGATGGGCAAAGGAGTCAGTGCAAGTTGATGAGCAATAATACTACGTATGATGTTGAGGAAACAGTGATGGTATAACCATGTTCCCCTTGACCCTCGCCTTCACCCTGTGAGGTGGTACTGCCAGCATCCTCGTTTTTCAGATGAGGAAACTGGGGCTCAGAGGGAGAGTCACCCGCCTGAGGTCACACACAACTAAACACTTGAAAAGCAATGGAACCTGGGTTACGAGGGGAGGGGTGGCGCTCCCTGGGGAAGCGGGTAGGGCAGCCACACTGGGGGTTCTACAAATGAGCAGGAGCCTGCTGGGGGGAGGGGAAAGGAGGGGAAGGGCACCCCAAAATGAACAGTCCACACATGCACACGTGGAGGCAGGGAGGAGGGAGGAGCCGCGCTGGTGCGTAGTGTGCAGGGGGCAGGAGGCTGGGGGAGGGGAGGCTGAGTGGGGGGCACTGAGTGGGGTGGAGGCGACTCCAGGTCCTGGAAACCAGAGCCCCGAGAGGAGCTGCGCCAGCAGCTGCAGGTGTGCGGGTGGGAGGACAGGGGGGCTGATCTGGAGGTGCGGGGGCCGTGACGAGGCGGAGGGGCTGCCGGGCCTACCGTCGGGGCCGCGAGCAGCAGCATCAGGCCGCAGGTGGAGGCCCTTTTCTCCAGGCGATCGGAGATCACACCTGCCAGGATCCCACCTGCAAGGCAGAGGGAGGGTCCTGAGGGGTGTACGTGCCCAGTGGGGCCCCATGGAGAGGAAGCAGGGCCCTCACTGCTGCAGCAGCAAGGTGAGGAGGACCTCTTCCCTGGGCCCTTTCCAGCTCTTGAGCAGGTTGGCCCCAAAGCCCCTTTGCCTGGGAGCATCCTAGCATCACTGGTCTGTTGCCCACCAGGTACCCTGGTCCCCAGGGAGCCCAGGATGGGGCATGACGTGCTATCAGAGGCCAGGCCCTGGGGGCCTCCCAGTAGGGAGTCACATCAAACAGCGTCCAGGCTGAGGGTGTCCACGCATCACCTCAGTGGTGAAGGCTTTTGTCAAAGTAGGACAACAGGAAACGAACTCACCGAAGATCCCGCCCACGTCGAACAAGGTGGAGAGCTCCCCCGCCTTCTTGACATCAAGGTGATCTGTTGGAATGACAGCAGAGGGTTTAAAGTGGTAACCAAGAAGGACCTATTGTACAGTACAGGGAACTCTGCTCAGTGCCACGTGGCAGCCTGGATAGGAGGGAGTTTGGGGGAGAGTGGACACATGTATGTGTAGGGCAGAGTCCCTTGGCTGTTCACCTGCAACCATCACAACATTGTTAATTGGCTACCCTCCAAATCGAAATTAAAAGTTAGAAGAAAAAATGATGGCAGAATGTCACTGTGAGAAGGCCGCAGCAGTGCACAAGCCACACACAACATTCTTTTGTTTCACAAGCACGATTTAAACCAAACAGCAATTATGAGATCCATGATCAGATTAGCGGAGAAGGCAATGGCAACCCACTCCAGTACTCTTGCCTGGAAAAATCCCATGGACGGAGGAGCCTAGTGTCCATGGGGTCGTTAGGAGTCCGACATGACTGAGCGACTACTCTTCCAATTTTCACTTTCATGCATTGGAGAAGGAAACGCAACCCGCTCCAGTGTTCTTGCCTGGAGAATCCCAGGGACGGGGGAGCCTGGTGGGCTGCCGTCTATGGGGTCGCACAGAGTCGGACACGACTGAAGCGACTTAGCAGTGGCAGCAGATCAGATTAGCATTAAAATAGTAATTACCAGAGTAGATGGAAAAAAGGAGTGCGCTTTGTGGGCAGACACACAGAAAGTGTGAAAAATGAACACTCCTAACCGAAAGGTGAGGGTTCACCTGGCTCTGTCTATGAATCACCCCGCCTTTGCTCTGTGTCCCCTCAGGGCAGCTGTGAGGTCAGACTCAGGGCTGCGGGGCATGGCCTGGGGAAGGGCTGGCCCATGGGAGCCCCTCGACACAGACTGTATGACCCCCCCGCTTTCAGACCTGGGAGGGGCTGGAAACTTCTCCCCCAGAGAAGGAGGCCGAGGTCTCAGGATGCTCAGCGCAGGACTCTGTGTCTCCTAACTCCCACCTAGACTGGGTCTCGGCTGACGCTGGATGGTCCCCTCGCTGCCTCCGACTCCCATCCCGAGAAACTCTGCCCTGCTGCCTCGGGCTCACATCCCTCTCTGCTGGTCCTTACAACACTGCTGCTGAAACGGAGCAGGACCGTATGGTCCTTCCCCCAGCCCGTGCCCTCCGCCTGCCTTCCGTCTGTGCAAAAGCTTTAGCCAAAGAGCGACTTTAATCAGAGCAGTGAGAAAACGCAGAAACAAAAGAACACAGTCAAATGAGACCACACAATAATAATGCAGCTATTGAGCAAAGTCAAGGACCTCCTCAAGGACTGTAGATAATATTCGGGCCATCTCCTGTGAGCTGTGTTACAGACGCCGAAACTCCCACCAGGTGAAAGAGGCTAATGACGACCAGAGTGTAGTTGTGACATAAGCTGCCACAATTCCAAGAACTGGCCTCAAGGAAACAGGAACAAACCGATCCTGGAACTGCAGATTCAGTTCAGTTCAGTCGCTCAGTCATGTCTGACTCTTTGCAACCCCATGAACCGCAGCACGCCAGGCCTCCCTGTCCATCACCAACTCCCGGAGTTCACCCAAACTCATGTCCATTGAGTCGGTGATGCCATCCAGCCATCTCATCCTCTGTCATCCCCTTCTCCTCCTGCCCTCAATCTTTCCCAGCATCAGGGGCTTTTCAAATGAGTCAGCTCTTCACATGAGGTGGCCAGAGTATGGGAGTTTCAGCTTCAACATCAGACCTTCCAATGAACCCAGGACTGATCTCCTTGAGGATGGACTGGTTGGACCACCTTGCAGTCCAAGGGACTCTCAAGAGTCTTCTCCAACACCACAGTTCAAAAGCATCAATTCTTTGGTGCTCAGCTTTCTTTATAATATAACTCTCACATCCACACATGACTACTGGAAAACCATAGCCTTGACTAGACGGACCTTTAACTGAAGATTAACTGCACTGAAAACAAGATGACCCTGGTCAGATCACCGATGATCAGTATCCAGATGACTGTCAGAGCTGACTGTGCTGTTTCTGCATGTAGCCCCTCCTTCTATCTATAAAAGCTCTTGCCCACTGGCTGGCCATCAGTTAGCCTTTGGATAGGCAACCCCACCCCCCCCAACCCCTGTTGCCAGCATCCAAAATAGAACAAACTTTCCTTTCCACCAACCTTGCCTCTTTATTAGCTTTTGAGGAGTGAGCAGCTCCACCCCGCTTTCAGTTACACTGGGGACACGTGGTCTGTGCTCTGGAGCTTCCACGTCCCAAATTTCTCCTCTTTTCACATTCACTAGGGCACACACCTCCCTGGTTTCTTTGCTTTGTCCTCAGAATCCCTGACTCTGGGGCCCAGAGACCCTGCTGACTGTCTGGGTCCCTGTCCAGTTGTGGCTGCAGCCCCTACACAGGGACCTCTCCTCCAAGAACTGCTGGTCCTTCTCATCTTCCCTGTGTTCACGCCCAGGACATGGGGTATGTGTTACTACAAATGGGTCTGCTGTGTAGTAACCTACAGCTTTAGCCCCTGCTGGACTTCTGAAATGCAGGACAAGCTGTCTGCTTCCCCGGAGTTAGAGCTCAGCTCCAGGAAGCGATTTCTAGGTCAGTCATGAAGGCTGTATTATCTGAGATCCCCAGGGTCTCTCTCCCTGCTCACAAGCTGCTGTGACCAAGTCAGATGCAGCCTAAATTTAAAAGCAGGCTGCCCCAGATAGGAAACCCTTTGGGGAACCAGTAGCCACAGCTGGAGAACACCATATCAACCCTTTAAACTCCATCTAGGTTCCCATCATGGCAATAAAACATTCCCGTCTGAATTCTCTTTGCCTGTTGTTGTTCAGTTGCTGAGTTGTGTCTGACTCTTCGAGGTCCCAGGGACTGCAGCATGCCAGGCTCCTCTGTCCTCTGCTTTCTCCCAGAGTTTGCTCAGATTCTTGTCCACTGAGTTGGTGATGCCATCTAACCATCTCATTGTCTCCCCATCTACCTCTCTTTGTCTGCACGTTTCTACTAATCATGCTATGTGATTCAAGAGCATCATGCATCTCTCTGCTTTCCAAGTTTATAGACACTGGTGGATAAAAGGGAGTCCTGATCACAGCCCTTGAACAGAACCAGCTGCACTGCTAGCAATGGTACTCACCTACATTTGTGATGTAGAGCGGAAGCCAGAAAAGGAACGTGTAGCTGACCAGTTTCGCAAACAGCAGACACAGAGAGAACTCTATCACGCCCTGAAAGAGAGGGAAGGACAGAAGACGGACCTTGGCGCATGATCCCATAGAAATGGAGCGATGTTCTGACAAGTGAGGATTTGTAAGCAGCTTTTGGCAGGGAGGAGCTCTCTGCAGGAGGCCCCTTATGTCTTGTCACTTTAGCAAAGCTATAACGTGTTGTTATTGGTGTTGTTCAGTCCTAAGTCATGTCCAACTCGTTGGACGGTAAACTGCCAGGCTTCCCTGTCCTTCACTATCTCCCAGAGTTTGTTCAAACTCATGTCCATCATGTCAGTGATGCCATCCAACCATCTTATCCTCTGCCACCCACTTCTCCTGCTCTCAACCTTCCCCAGCATCAGAATCTTTTCCAATGAGTCTGCTCTTAGCACCAGGTGGCCAAAGGATTGGAGCTTCAGCTTCAGCATCAGTCCTTCCAATGAGTATTCAGGACTGATTTCCTTTAGGGTGGACTGGTCCTTGCAGTCCAAGGAACTCTCAAGAGTCTTCTCCAACACCACAATTCAAAAGCATCAATTCTTTGGTGTGCAGACTTCTTTACGGTCCAACTCTCACATCCACACATGACTACCAGGAAAATCATAGCTTTGACTATATGGACCTTTGTCAGCAAAGCAGTGCGTCAGCTTTTTAAATACGCTGTCTAAGTTTGTCATAGCTTTTCTTCCAAGGAGCAAGCGTCTTTTAATTTCATGGCTGCAGTCACTGTCCACTACATTTTAACTAAACTTAAACCAGTCGCTCGCATACTCTATTCATTTCTGGCCAAGGCCAGATCTTTCAAATCTTTTAGCTCACACAATACTTTGCCTAACTGGTCAGTTCTTTCCTAGATCAAAGAAGTAAACATGAAGAATAAATAATTAACAGATGACCAGATCTCCTCCTCGGCTTCCCCTTCAGTACTCTCACAAGCAAACCGTGTGAACAATACAGCATCTGGAGGAAGATCACAAAGAGCTGACGAGCCTGCAGGCAGCGGGGGTGATGACGGCCCTGATCTTTCATCTCAGTGATGAACCGAGATTACTCTTTTTCTCTTTAAGAACTTTTGTGGCCTCCTTGGAGTTGGTTTTGGGGACACAAGTCCTCCTCCCTGATTGCTGGCTACTCTGGTTAAAGCAACTTTCCTTTCTATCAGCATTTGCTTCTCAAGTGTTGCGTTCAAGCAGCGAGCAGCTGGACCTGAGTTCAGTGATACCCAGAAGAGAAATGTAGATTCTGATGAGGAAACTGAGGTTTGGGGTCTTGTGGCTATTGAGAAATGCTTACATGTTCCATTTTGTGACTATGTTTAGAAAGAGGTGGCCCTTGTGAGATAGTAAGTCCAGGTATTGCTTGGGAAATGAGCGTGAGAAATCGGGTAAACACTAAGGAACCGACCCCTCGGTTGCCGACACCTCGGTTGCTTCTCCCAGGCTATCACAGTGCATAGCTATGAACGCCCTTCAAATCCAAGCAGAGGACACAAGATGCAATTCATGTCAGTGCTCTGGAAGTTAAACAACGTTTTCACAGTCACACCCAGTATGGGCGGTGTGTACAATGTACTTCATGCTTACCAAGTGCGTGGCATTGTGCCTGTTGTGTACTTAATGATCTCATTTGATCCCGAGAACAGCACTAACTCGTTGTACAGCCACCGAGCCTGCACTACAGGTGAGGAAACAGAGGCCTAGAGTGGGTACCACCTGTGCTGGGCATAACCAGCCCTCCCAGGGCAGGCCAGGCCAGGGCTCTGAAGCCTGTTCTTGCCTCCACCCAACTCCTATTTATGGTGGGCACCTTAATTTTAGCAACAGTATTTGACTCAGCTACACAATAAAGGAACAACAGAAAAGTTACTACTTGTTATTAACAAATTAAAAAAATAACTTTTATTTGGAACTAGCATCTCCTGCAGGCCAAACCCCCATAGATCCTTGTTAGGGACCCTGGAGAGTCCAGGCCGGACCTTCAGTGGTCTCTTCTGGCAGGAGAGCAGCTCCCGGGCCCTCGGCAGCCCAGTTGCATCTGGGAGCAGGCAGAACTCTCTGTTTAAAGCAGCAGTTCTGAGTTCCTTCACTGGGTGCCATGATGCTGAGGTTCTGGGTGCACTGTTGGGTTTCTGGCTCAGCACAGTTGCTATGGAGCCTCTGGGTTCCCTCTTCCAATTCTCCCTGAGGCCAGCATGAGGGAAGTGCCCCTGCCTGCATCTGTTCCCCTGCACAGGCACCCAAGGGCAGGAGCCAGGTGTTCTAGACTGTGGCCCCCAGGGGCCAGTGCGCTCTCCCCCTCCTCCCATCTCTGCTCTTGGCTCCCTGCCTTTGTCCCCCTCCACAGCTCCATGTCAGAGGAACACAGTTGCTCCCAGGCCTTTGCACAGCTCCCAGCATGCTCTGCTCTGGCAGCTCATGGACTTCACATCCATAATATACATATATAATATATTTTATAACTATTAACAGGTGAACAAAACACTGCAGCCTTATTCAGCCCTGAGCTGGTCTGCTTGCAATTCTGGTTCATGCTATGGATTTCTATGAGCTTCCCAGGTGGCTCAGTGGTATAGAACCTGCCTGCCAAGGCAGGAGGCACAGTTTCGATCCCTGAGTCAGGAAGATTCCCCTGGAGGACGAAGTAGCAACCCACTCCAGTATGCTTGCCTGGAGAATCCCATGGACAGAGGAGCCTGGCGGGCTACATTCCATGGGGTCACAAAGCGTTGAACAAAACTGAGCCACTAAGGACAGCACTTGGATTTCTAATGTGTAGATAATATGATCATGGATTTCTCTTTTTAAACTTATCAATAGCCCAGTGTCTGTTCACAGCATTATGTGTAATGTGTAGTAAACAGACACTGTTCACAAATGCCCCCTTTTGGGAGGGTCGTGTACTCACGGGAATCTTCAGGGCCCCTGTGAAGCTGATGGCTGCCATGCCGCCCCCGCCGTCTGCCGGGAGGATGACCACGTGGTTCTGATGGCCCGAGTGTTTCCCATCCGACAGCAGTAGACGCTGCATCTCTGGGTCCTGGAGACGAATCCCACAGAAAAAGAGAAAGGAAGAGAAGAAAACGTGTTATCAGGCAGTCGACTTGGGAGGTGGGTACGCCTTGGACAACATTCTCACACGGCCACTGTTTTTACGGCCATCAGCATCCACGTGGTTTTGGGAAACACTAATCAAAGACATGCAGAATCTTTTGACTGAACTCTAGGACTCTATTTGTGAAAAATACTTTCGATGTAGAAAAATACTTATATGATAAAATTAATTTCACACCATTATTGAGAAAAATTGCTAAAGAACAGCCACATAACCAACATATTCTGCAGTTGTAAAAAAAAAGGTTGTGAGATTTGAAGACATGAGAAAGTGCTTATGATACATTAAGCAATAAAACATCATTCAAAAGCATTTTCATTATGATCTCATTGAATGTTTAAATATAAACCTATTTAAGTAGGTTAACTATTGGATTTATTTATAGGGAAAAAGAAGCTAAATTCTAAACTGACAATGGTTATCACTCAGTGGTAGAATTATGTGTGAAAGTGAAAGTTGCTCAGTCATGTCCGACTCTTTGCGAGCCCATGGACTCTACAGTCCATGGAATTCTCCAGGCCAGAATACTGGGGTGGGTAGCCTTTCCCTTCTCCAGGGGATCTTCCTGACCCAGGAATCAAACTGGGGTGTCCTGCATTGCAGGCAGATTCTTTACCAACTGAGCTATCAGGGAAGCCCCAGAATTATGTGTAATTTGTATGAAATGTCAGTTAATTTTTTACACAATCCTGTATTTTTTAAGGAGTTCACAAAGGACATACATGATCACAAACAATATTATTTTAAACTTCATAAACTAATTCCAATATTTCATAAATTTTGATTCTGGACATCCCTAAAGTTTATCATCATTAAAGCAAAGAACAGTGGTCCCCAACTCAGGGTGGGACATCAAGTCAGAGCAAGGATGATTGAAAAATGTCCTTCATAAAGGCACTATGAAGGTTGGAGATTTAACAAGAGAGGTTTCTATGTATTCCAGACTTTCCACAAAATCAAACAGGTTTTATTGATTTATCTCACCCACTCCAGTATTCTTGCCTGGAGAATTCCGTGGACAAATGAGCCTGCCAGGCTACAGTCCATTGGGGCACAAAGACTGAGTGATTATCACTCACTCACACTATAAACTGTGCAAGCAGTATTCAAAATACAGTTAAATTGAAAAAAAAAAAAAAAGAAAACGACAAAGCATTGCCACATCTCTTTCTTGATATCAGAATTCTCTTCTAGTGAAGAACAGAAATTTGGAAAACAGGGTGGCAGGCTGCAGCACGTGCAGCCCCTCGGGCACTGAGCACCCAGCACCTCCCTCTTGGCCGTGTCGCTGAGAAGCCTGGCTCCCGCCATGCATGGCTCGGACATCGAGAGCTGGCCTCCGGTGAGCATGGCCACAGTGAACTGTGTGCTCTGATGCTCCAGGATGCAGACGACAAGCCCTGGCTTGGAACCAGAGCATCCTCCTGAAGACAATGCCACAGAGGTATATGAACACAGAGACCCTCTATTTGAGTTTGGAGATAAACTTCTCTCGGGAGAGTTACACGGCTGTCCTGTGTGTGTTAACACACTTCAGTCGGTTGCCACCCTATGGACCATAGCCCACCAGGCTCCTCTGTCCTTGGTGTTCTCCAGGCAAGAGTACTGGAGTGGGTTGACATACCCTCCTCCAGGGATCTTCCCAACCCAGGGATTGAACCCGCATCTCTTACATCTCCTGCATTAGCAGGTGGGTTCTTTACCACTAGCACCAGCTGTCCTATGTAGGAAATGAAATCAATTGTTCTCAACCCTGGCATCTCCTGGGCACTCTGAGAGACTCCCAGGCTGTACCCTAACCCAACACAGCAATCTTGGGAGCAGGCCCCCAGAGAGCCGTTTGTGTCATTAGGCTGAGAACCGCAGGATAGACTTTTTTTAACACTAAATGTTCTGACAGGTGAACCATGAAATGCAGCCAGATAACGAGAAAAATCACTGCAGATGGTGACTGCAGCCATGAAATTAAAAGATGCTTACTCCTTGGAAGAAAAGTTATGACCAACCTAGATAGCATATTCAAAAGCAGAGACATTACTTTGCCAACAAAGGTCCGTCTAATCAAGGCTATGGCTTGATTAGACGGTGGTCATGTATGGATGCGAGAGTTGGACTGTGAAGAAAGCTGAACACCGAAGAATTGATGCTTTTGAACTGTGGTGTTGGAGAAGACTCTTGAGAGTCCCTTGGACTGCACGGAGATCCAACCAGTCCGTTCTAAAGGAGATCAGCCCTGGTTGTTCTTTGGAAGGAATGATGCTAAAGCTGAAACTCCAGTACTTTGGCCACCTCATGTGAAGAGCTGATTCATTGGAAAAGACTCTGATGCTGGGAGGGATTGGGGGCAGGAGGAAAAGGGGACGACAGGGGATGAGATGGCTGGATGGCATCACCGACTCGATGGACGTGAGTTTGAGTGAACTCCGGGAGATGGTGATGGACAGGGAGGCCCGGCGTGCTGCGATTCATGGGGTTGCAAAGAGTTGGACGCGACTGAGCGACTGAACTGAACTGAACTGAACGAGAAAAAAGGAAAAGAAAAGACTGCTCAATCAGGAGGGTAGTAATCACAGGTCCAGCACAGAAATCCACCTGGTCACAGCTCAGGGTTGGCACTGGCCCTTCCTTCTTCAGAACACTAGGTACAACATTCTGTATACTGGGTTCAAAGCCCCAGTCCAGCCCCTCTGCCCTAAGCCATGAGGAGCCCCCTCAGGCCGGTCGGGAAGCCCTGTTTTCATTTAAGACAGGCCTCCTGCCCACACCTGCTCATCCTCTATGCACAACCTAGGGGAGTGAGGAGGGGGTGGTTCCAGCCTCCCAGGTCTGGTATTTTGCAGCATCTGGACAAGGGATCAGTGAGGTCATGGGGGGGTGGCGGTTCCAAAGCGAACCGGGAGAGCAAGGCTGCCTCCTTCTGGAACCAACAGAGACCCTCTGGGGGAAGTGGGTACGGGAAGCGGTGTGCCTGGAGCCCCCAGGGCATCTGCTGGGACAGAGAGCCCTCAGTGGGCTGGGGGCTTGTTTAGCCGAGGACCCACACTCTGAGGTTGACACATTCACAAAGCAAAAGGGCTCCACGTGATGAAAGCAACACATGCGGGAGTTTGCATGCGTGACGGCTCAGCCCAGCCTCAGCCTGTGCTGGCCCCACGTGGAGCTGTCGGATGGAGTAACCTTTATTTCTGTTTTTATTAAAGAATTTCTTATTGGAGTATAAATGCTTTACAATGTTGTGCTAGTTTCTTCTGTATAACAAACTGAATCAGTTGTATGTATATGTATATATACCCCTTCCCACTTGGACCTCCTTCCCACCCCACCCCCAATCCCATCGATCTCGGGCATTAACCTTTAGCATCTAAACACCCGCTCAGCACCCTTTAAGTGGTTGCTGAGCCACACCCATCAGAAAGACCCTCAGAGGTGTAGGAGAGAGCTGGACTGGGAGTTTGGGATGAGCAGATGGAAACTGGAATATATAGAATGGATAAATAAGCTCCTACTGTAGAGCACAGGGAATTATATCCAATATCCTGTGATAAACCATAATGGAAAAGAATATGAAAAAGAATGTGTTAATATACGTGTGTATAACTGAGTCACTTTGCTGTACAGCAGGCAATTAACACAACATTGTAATTCAACTATACTTCAATAAAAATAAAATTTAAAAAGATAAAAAACAGAAAGTGGAAAGAATTATTAAACAAAAGACCCTTAGAGAAGCCAAAGATGACAAAAAAGACACATAGCTATAAGGAGGAAAAATGTCAACCATCCCCAACATGACATCATGAAAACCCACAAAACTGGATGCAGGTCACCACGTGGGAAGTGATCCCAGAGCCTCTTTCTCTGTTCACGTTCTTGTCCTCGCCCTACTCCCTTCTTTATGATTTTTTTTTCCATGAAGTCATTAAGAACCATGCCTGGGGAAGAAAAGGATTAAGCAGTCCCAGCTGAAAAGCCATCGTGGTCAGGGGCCTGGGTGAGGCTCAGCTCTGAGCTGGTCACTCTGTGAAAGGGGACACCAGGGTGTGCTGTCAAACCTGTGACTCATCCTGCCTGCTGACCGAGGGCCACCTAGTGCGTGAGCCCTTCCTATGACAGAAGGGAGGGGACCAAGCCTGATTAGTGCACCGGGGCCAGCTGAAAGGAGACGCCCTTCCACCGCGGCCGACGCCTGCCTGGTTGTATGCACGTCAAGGTCAGCCTGAAACAGGACCTACTGGGGCCTCGGAATATGTCAGTGTCTCTTAGGTGACATGTTGGTAAATAGACGTTTGTAGAAGAAAAAGGAAGAGGAAGTCCCATCTAGAAGACAAGGCTAGCTTTCCTGGCCAGTAACTACATTTGAGGGGCTTCCCAGGTGGCCCTAGTGGTAAAGAATCTGCCCGCCAATGCAAAAGATGCAGGTTTGATCCCAGTGGTTAGGACTGGGCACTTTCACTGAAGTTGTCTGGGTTCATTCTCTGGTTGGGGAACTAAGATTCCCCCGAGCCACAAGGCATGGTCAAAAGAAATAAATAAAATAAAAAATAAACATACCAGGGCTTCCTCGGTGACTCAGTGGTAAATAATCTGCCTGACAATACAGGAGACACAGGTTCAATCCCTGGTCTGGGAAGATCCCAGGCTGCAGAGCAACTAAGTCCTTTAACCACAACTTGGTGCTCTAGAGCTTGGGGACTGCAACTGCTGAAACCCTCATGCCCTAGAGCCCATTTCTGCAACAAGAGAAGCTACCACAGTGAGAAGCCCTTGAGCTGCAACTAAAGAGTAGGCCCCACTCTCTGCAACTAGAGAAGGCCCACAAGCAGTGAAGACCAGAACAGTCATAAATAAAATTATCAAAAAAAAAAAAAAAAAAAAAAAGACATACCAATTAAAGGGGCTTCCCTGGTGGCTCAGATGGTAAAGAATCTTGCTGCAATGCAGGAGAGCCAAGTTCAATCCTCCTGGGATCCAGGAAGATCCCCTGGAGGAGGGCATGGAAACCCACTCCAGTATTCTTGCTTGGAGAATCCCATAGACAGAGGAGCCTGATGGGCTACCGTCCGTGGAGTCGTAAAGCGTCAGACACAACTGAGCACACACACAGACACACACACAAAACTACATCAGAACACAGGGCCTGGCTCGCACCTTTAGAAAAGGGTAAGTCTTCAGCAACAAATGGAGAGGAATTAGAGCCATCTGGACACTGATTAAGACCCGATGCTTTATACCAGTATTCCTGTTCCCCCGAAATGTGTATGTTGAACTCCTGTCTCTAACATGATGGAATTAGGAGGTGGGGCCTCCTGGAGGTGATTAGGCCACATAGGGGGAACTGGGTGAGGAGGTTAGTGCCCATATAGGAAGAGACAGCAGAGAGCTGGCTTCCCTCCCTGCTCCACCACGTGAGGGTTCCTGGGGAAGGGAGCTGCCCACCAGCCGGGAAGCAGGCTCTCTCCAGATGTCGAATCTGCTGGAGCCCTGATCTGGGACTTCCCAGCCTCCAGAAATACACATTTAAAATGCGAGAAATAAATGTTTATTGTTTTAGCCACCCAGTCTATGATATTTTTTGTTACATCAGCCCAATCTGAGACACCTGATTTTGATGGAAACTCAGAAATGAGTAGAGATTTGAAAGCATTTCAGTGGAATTTCACTAAAATCCAAGAACCAAACTGTATGAGGCATTATTTTTCCTTTTTCCATTATTTCAACCACCTGAAATAGTTCCCTTGGGCAATAAAGAAAAAAAATGTAGGGAGTCTGTTTAGAACACTTATCCTTTAAGCTAACTGACTTGAGAATACCATACACTTTCAAGGATTATAATCAAATATAAACTGGCCCTGCAGCTGGGTGTGGTCAGCTAGGCAGAAGCGATGCAAGGCATTTCTTGGGAGCACAGCCCTCCCTTGGTACCCGGGAAGGGGATTGGTATCAGGATTCCCCTCAGATACTCAAGTCCCTCACATTCGATGGCTAAGAACATTCGGACCCCATATGGGCAGGTTTCACAGCCCCCTGGATATGGAGGACTGACTGCATCCTAAGAGGAGAGGTTCAGGTGAGGCCCAGGCCAGGGAAGAGCCCTGGACTGCATCTAACCTCTTCATTTCTGAGGGGAACCTGGCAGGGAGCTCAGCCCATCTGTGCCTCAACTTCCTCTTCTGTATAATGGACAGGCAGTGAAGGGGCTGGAAGCTGACTTTCTATGTTGTCTCTGGGTCCCTGTCTAATTCCCAGCCCACCTTATGCTCTCCCCACCTGAAACCCCCTTGGATCAGTATGTGCAGACTCAGCCCTCGCCTCCTAGATACCTCTGTCCAAGGCCACTGGCTCAGGGAAGCTCCCAAGACCAGGCCAGAACTAGCGCCTGCTCAGTCCTCCCTGGGCAGCTCTGTCTGGTTGGTTTTCTCTCTGTACCCCATATCTGCCCTCTTTCCCCCAGGATGTGAGGTCCACAGGGGTGACAGGATGTTGGGTGAGGGGATGATGCCCCTGGCACAGTCTCACCTGGAGAGGGGCTGCAACCCCAAATGCTGCAGATGGCTGTCCAATGAATGAATCGCTCACAAATTCGAGTCACAAACTTAAAGTAAGCACAGCCCACCATCCAAACAAAATGAACACATGTGAACTGAAGAAATACAACACCCTGGGTGTCTGCACCAGGTGTCACTGAGGCAGGACCCCAACTGCCTGCCCGTGGAACTCACCAGAGGCTTGCTCCTCTCCTCAGCTGGGACTGGCTTCTGCGGCCAGAACCTGTGTGCACCATTCTCGTAGCCTCTTGGATGCTGAGGGAATAAAGTTAATTAGAGCAATTACTGAATCAATGACCAGAAATGACAGCTATGCTCACTGCAGCAAGGATACCGTCTTCATGAAAATGCTACCAAGGGAAAAGAAGGCCAATGTTTAAACAAAACAAAGGCTGCTCAGTTTATTCTCAAGACTCCAGACCCTCAGAATAACAGAGGGTAAAAGTGAAATCCTTTCCTGAAGAATCATCCAAGACTGAAGAACATTGCTGTTGTTCAATCGCAAATTCATGTCCAACTCTTTGAGACCCCATGGACTGCGGCACACCAGGCTCCTCTGTCCATAGGATTACCCAGGCAAGAATACTGGAGTGGGTTGCCATTTCCTTCTCCAGGGGATCTTCCTGGCGAGGGAATGGATCCACATTTCCTGCCTTGGCAGGTCAATTCTTTACCACTGCACCACTTGGGAAGCCCCTAATCAGCTATACTCCAACTGTTGTTGTTCAATCACTCAGTCTTGTCCGACTCTTTGCAGCCCCACAGACTGCAGCACCCCAGGCTCCTTCGTCCTTCACTATCTCCCAGAGTCTGTTCAAATTCATGTCCATTGAGTCAGTGATGCCATCCAACCATCTCACCCTCTGCTGCTCCCTTCTCCTTTTGCCCTCAATCTTTCCCAGCATCACGATCTTTTCCAATGAGCTGGCTCTTCACATCAGGTGGCCAAAGTATTGGAGCTTTAGCATCAGTCTTTCCAATGAATATTCAGGGTTGATTTCCTTTAGGATTGACTGGTTTGATCTCCTTGCAGTCCAAGCGACTCTCAAGAGTCTTCTGAAGCATCATAATTTGAAAACATCAGTTCTTTGGCTCTCAGCCTTCTTTATGGTCCAGTTCTCACATCCATACACGTCTACTGGAAAAACCATAGCTTTGATTATTCGGACCTTTGTCGGCAAAGTGACAAGACCGAAGAATAAAAAAACGTAAAGATGCTGGTTAAGGCAACTTAACTTTTATGAATGGCTTTCACATTTTTAAGACTGAAAGGCCTTCAGAAATAATATAGGCCCATGTTTTTCTCTAACAAGTGGAAAAAAAGAGACCTTCTTACACCAGCAGATTCAGAAGGAAGAAAACACTCTCCACATAGGCTTGTCGGACAAGATACAGCTCAGCCACTGGAATTATGGTGTGTATGTGTATGTGTGCATGCACACGCATGTGTATTGGGGTGTGTGTGTGTGTATACAGTAAATATGTTTTAATTTCTCTTGGTTCCCAGGTGGCATCAGTGGTAAAGAATCCACCTGCAATGCAGGAGACCTGGGTTCTATCCCTGGATTGGGAAGATCCTCTGGAGGAGAGCGTGGCAACCCACTCCAGTATTCTTGCCTGGAAAATTCCACAGACAGAGAGGCTGGTGGGCTACAGCTCATGGGGTCGCAACTGGGCGCGCATGCACCACACTGCACTTAATTTCTTTCAGATGCACCCAGGAGTGAAATTGCTGGGTCATCTGATAACTCTATGCTTAACGTTTTGAGGAACTGCCAGACTTGTTTTCCAAAGTGGTTGCACCATTTTAATATCCTCACCAGCAGTGTATGAGTGTTCCAGTCTGCTATTATCTTCTTGATTCCAGCCAGTGCAATGAGTATGAAGTTGTATCTCATTATGGTTTGGATTACATTTCCCTGATGACTCATGACATTAAACAGCTTTTCATGTGCTTATTGGCCATTTACTTATCTTCTTTGGAGAGACACCTCTTCAGATTCTTTTAACCCGTTTAAACTAGGTTGTCTTTCTATTACTGAGTTCTAAGTGTTCTTTATATAGTTCAGTTCAGTTACTCAATCGTGTCCAACTCTTTGCGACCCAATGGACTGTAGCATTCCAGGCTTCTCTGTCCATCACTAACTCCCAGAGCTTGCTCAAACTCATGTCCATCGAGTCAGTGATGCCATCCAACCATCTCATCCTCTGTCGTCCCCTTCTCCTTCCACCTTCAATCTTTCCCAGCATCAGGGTCTTTTCCAATGAGTCAGTTCTTTGCATCAGGTGGCCGAAGTATTGGAGTTTCAGCATCAGTCCTTCCAATGAACATTCAGGAGTGATTTCCTTTAGGATAGTTCCCAAAGAACTATGGACAGAGGTTCGTGACATTGTACAGGAGGCAGTGATTAAGACCATCCCAAAGAAAAGGAAATGCAAAAACGCAAAACGGTTGTCTGAGGAGGCCTTACAAATAGCTGAGAAAAGAAAAGCTAAAGGCAAAGAAGAAACAGAAAGATATACCCTTCTGAATGCAGAGCTCTTTACATAATCTAGATACAAGTCTGTGATCAGATATATGATTTGTGCATGTTTTCTACCATTCTTTGGGTTGTATTTTCACTTTCTTGATGGTATCCTTTGAAGCCTAGAAGTTTTAAATTCAGTGAAGTCCAATTTATCTGTTTTTACCTCCATGCTTTGTAGTTTTGGTGTCATATCCAAGGAGGCTGGCTTAATCCAAGATCATGAAGATTTCCTCCTGTATTTTCTTCTAAGAGTTTTATAGTTTTAGCTCTCACCTTTAGGTCTTTGGGGCTTCCCTGATCACTCAGTTGGTAAAGAATCCACCTTCAATGCAGGAGACCCTGGCTTGATTCCTGGGTCGGGAAGATCCTCTGGAGAAGGGAAAGGCTCCCCTCTCCAGTATTCTGGCCTGGAGAATTCCATGGACTGTATAGTCCATGGGATCGCAAAGAGTTGGATACAACTGAGTGACTTTCACTTTATGTCTTTAATCCATTTTAATTTTGTGTATGGTATGAAGAAGTGTTCCAAATTCATTCTTTGAATGTGGCTATCCAGCTGTCTCAGCACCATGTGTTCAAAAGACTATCTTTTTCCCATTGAATGGTCTTGGTACCTTTGTCGAAAAACAATTGACCATACACGTGAGGGTTTGTTTCTGGACTCAGTTCTAGTCTATCGATCTATATGTCTAACCTTATGATAGTAACATAGACAGAGCCTTAACTAGAGCAGCTTTGTAGTAAGTTTTGAAATTGGGATGTGTGAGTCCAACTTCACTCTTTTTCAGGATTCTTTTGGCTACTCTAGATTCCTTGAATTTTCATAAGAAATCAAGGATAAATTTATCCATTTTTTCCAAGAAGCCAGCTGGGAGTTTGATGTAGATTACACACAATCAGTAGGTCCATTTAGGGAAATACTGCCATCTTGACAATATTCACTGAGTCTTCCTGGCAGTGAATACAGGATGTATTTTCATTTCTTAGGCCTTCAATTTCTTTCAACAATGTTTTGTAGTTGTCAATGTATCAATCTTGTCCTTCCTTAGTTAAATTTATTTCTGAGTATTTCATTCCTTTTGCTGTTGCTGTCAATAAAATTGCCTTCTTAATTTCATTTTTGGATTGTTCATTGCTAATGTATAGAAATACAACTGACTTTTATATACTGATTTTGTATCTTGCAATCTTGCTAATTTTTTAATTAGTGTGAATAGATTTTTGGTGGATTCCTTGGGATTTCCTATAGACAAGATCACATCGTCTACAAAGAGGCACTTTTGACTTATTCTTGTCCAATCTGCGTGCCTCGAGTTTCATTTTCTTGTTCAAATGCTCCGGCTAGGACTTCCTGTACGTTAACTAGAAATGGCGAGAGCAGTCATCCTTGTTCTGTTCCTGACGTTACAGTGAAAGCATCCCATCGTTCCTCATCAAGTGTGATGTTAGCTGTGGATTTTCAGAGATGCCCTTCATCTGGTTGCGGCAAGTCGCTTCTATGTCTAGTCTGCTGAGTGTTTCATCATTCAGGGATGCTGGATTTTGTTGAAGGCTTTCTCTGCTTCTATTGAAATGACCCCAGAGTTTCTGTACTTTATTCTATCGAGGTAAGTATTACATTAATTGATGTTCAGGTGTTAAACCAGGTGTATACTGGAATAAATCCCATTTAATCATGACGCTTAACCCTTTTTATATGCTGCTGGATTAGTATTTTGTTAAGTTTTGCATCTACACTCATGAGAGAACTTGGTCTGCAGTTTTCTGTTCTTGTGATGTCTTGTCTTCTATATTATAGGATAATATAGAATAAGTGGCGAGTTTTCTCTTTTATTTCTTTAGAAGAGTTTGTGAATAGCTGGTATTAATTCTTTGAATGTTTGGTAGAATTCACCAGTGAAGTCATCTAGTCCTGGGGTTATCTTTGTATTAATATGAAAACTTTTCATTAATAATTCAGTTTCTTTCCTTGTTATAGGTCTATTCAGATTCTCTCTCAAGTCAGTTCTGGCAATTTATATTTCTCTAGGAATTTTCCCATTTATTCTAAGCTATCTAACTTGTTAGTATACAGTTGTCCATAGAATTCCTTTATACTTCTTTCTATAAAGTTGGTAGTAACATCCCCTCTCTCATTCCAGATTTTGGTAATGTGAATCTTCTGTCTTTTTCCTGATCAGTCTAAAGGAGTCTCCATTTTATAGATCTTTTCAAAGAACCAACTTTCGACTTATGGTAAAAAAATGTTGCCTCCCAGTTTCAGTAAACAAAGAATGTTGCGGCCACCAAGCCAACAGCCACAACAGCCCCCTTCTATGTGCCCTGAGGGGTTTCAGGAAGATGAAAAAGGTCCTAGCCATAGAGAGCTAGGATATCTAGGATGCTTATCTAAGGAATAATTTCAATGAGCCCAGTCTCCTGCATCTTACCATACAGACACGAGCAATAAAGTCATCTACTTGAGATGTCTGGTTTTTTGTGATTAGCAATAATCTTTTGAAGCATGTGGCTTTTTGTTTCAGCAAAAACTCCTATCCATCCTGGCCCCTCCCTTACCTCTTTGGAACACTTCCTCAGAGCCACTGAGAGGCTTCAGTCCTCAGTGAGTTCTCTGAATAAGACATTGCTCACAACTTACAGGTGGTGTGTTTTTTCTGTTGACAAGTTTAATTGATTTTCCCTATTGTTTTTCTATTCTTTTCTGTTGTTGTTTGTTCGTTTTTAATAAAAGAGTCCTTATGGGACTTCCCTGGTGGTCCAGTGGTTAAGAGTCTGCCTTGCAATGCAGGGGACATGAGTTCAATCCCTGGTTGGGGAACTAAGACCCCACATGACAAGAAGCAACTAAGCCTGCAAGCCACAACTTATGAGACTACATGACTCAAGAAGATTCTGCATGCTGCAACTAAAACTCAGAGCAGCCAAATAAATAAATTTTAAAAAACTAAAAAAAAGAATCCTTATATTTTATAAACATACACTGAAATAGTCAGAGACAAAATGTTATAATATGATGACCAATATTTGCATACAAAATAAACCCTGAGGAGAAGGGGGGGTCTTAGAAGGGGTACTGATAACATGAGATGAGCAGGTAATGGGTACATGCACATTCATGATACTATTCTTTCTACTTTCTTACGTGTTTTAAAATTTCTATAACAAAAACTTTAAAGAAGTGGAAAAAGAAAAACTGCATGCTGAAAAGAAGACCTTCGGATGGGAAATTCCCAGGATGGGGCTGTGCCCGGAAGTCAGCACCTGTGAAAGGCCTTGCAGATGCAGCTTTGCACAGAGCTCTGCTCACGATGAGGGGCAGGTGTGAAGGGACAGAGCCGATGGGGAAGCGGCCAAGCTCAGCCCCAGCCCCTGGCCTCTGGGGCCCCTCGGGAAGCCCTCCCTTCCCCCCACCCATGGGTCTCTCCAGGGCCCTACAGGAAGTAAGCAGAATTCCTGTGGGAAAGAGAACTTTGACACTGTTGTAGAATCTGATGAAACGTCCCCAGAAATCAGTCCAGTCTCTCCCTCTGACCGAATCCCTTTGAGAGTTGGAAAGAGGAAGGGGAGCCCCGATTCCCCATGAGACCTGGAGAAGCTGGCACCCCAGGGGCTCCTCGAGCTGTCAGGGGGACTGAGCAGGGGAAATGACTCAGCTTCGGCCCAGGTCACACACACAAGTGCAGGAACGCCTCCAGCACAGGGATGCTCTTCCATATGTCTGAGCTGTGCACAAGGACGATTACACATGAGGACGATGATTGTTATCATTATAAGTAATCTTTTTTCTAAAACTGCCAATATTTTGAGGGTGGGACTGGTGTGCACATTTGTTACCCACTGACAGGACAGACAGGGTCAGGCTGGTGACAGTAACCAGACACAGTCCTGGAAGACAGGAGAAGCAGAGAGCATGTCCTTACCGAGGCCGGGGAGGAAGAGCAGGCAATGTCCTTTGGATCTGAAACACCAAACAGGAACAGTGTGAATCAGGGCTGGGTGCTTCCTCCGACACAAGAAATTAAACCAGAACAAGGCACCATCTGACACTTTTACTAAATTAACAACCATTAAAAAAAAAAAAAAGACAATGTGCAAGGCAGCATGTCTGGTGGGTGAGAGCAGAGGTTGGCTACCCCTGCACAAACCCACATGCACACACCCCTTCCCTCACTCAGGCCCCGAGACTGCCTGATCCCTGCACACTGAAGCTGGGAGAACAGGCAACCAGTGCCAGCAAATGCAGGTCATCATGAATCTGAAGCCCGCTTTGCAAAACAGAAAACAGTTTACAAACAAAAATCAGCAGAACATACGTGTACTGTTGAGACCAGCCTTGTCAGATACATTTAAAGGGTAAGTGTCAGAAGGAAAGAGAAAACATGACCAGTAGATCTGAGCAGTGGGACTCGGATAACATTTAGGATGAGTCATTTAATGTTATGGGATGAATAAGAAGGAAAGATTAGTGGTCACAAAACACCTATCTTGAAATAGAACAAAATGCCTTTTACTGAAATGCAAGGAGGTATGAAATAAGTCATATTTTATAGCAAGCAAAGAAAAATTTAAACATGAAGATTCTTCTCTGCCCTTTGGAGACTTCTCCTCCTCACTGTGAATTCTGTATCTGGATTAGGCATGGACCAGACTTTCCCATCAGGGCTTTCCTGGTGGCTCCGCTGGTAAAGAATCTGCCTGCAACGCAGGAGACCAGGCTTCGATCCCTGGGTCAGGAAGATCCCCTGGAGGAGGGAATGGCAACCACTCCAGTATTCCTGCCTGGAGAATCCCGTGGACAGAGGACCCTGGTGGGCTATAGTCCATGGGTTCTCAAAGAGTCGGACATGTCTGAGCGACTGACACTTTCACTTTTCAAATCTCCCCATTGGCAGGATCACCTGCTCATCCAGGAAGAACAACATTCTCCCAGCATCCACAGAACAGTCCTTAAAGATCACATCCCTTCTGGGTCTGGTCAGGGGTCACAGGACCCACCACGATGCCACTCAGACCTGGATTTGTGATCTGTCAATAACACGACATTTGATGTACAGTCTTCTATCTCAAAAACCTGATCTGTGTCCTGATTTCTAACTGGTGGAACAGTTCTCAGAGCATTCTAAGACACTCTTCCCGGATTAATAGTAACGCTCAAATTTGGCTCAAATAAAACTTTCCAATTCTTTCTTAAATCTACTGATTAATTTTTCATTGATGGAGGGAAGGACATGAAAAGGAACAAATCCAGAAGCTAGGCTTTTTTCATTTTCCTAATTTAAGACCATGTCCAAGTGATCTGGGAACGAGAGCTGAGCTTATTGTCCTGAGTAGCCTTGGGAATGGAGGAGGCAATGGCACCCCACTCCAGTACTCTTGCCTGGAAACTCCCATAGACGGAGGAGCCTAGTAGGCTGCAGTCCTTGGGGTCGTGAAGAGTCGGACACGACTGAGTGACTTCACTTTCACTTTTCTCTTTCATGCATTGAAGAAGGAAATGGCAACCCACTCCAGTGTTCTTGCCTGGAGAATCCCAGGGACAGGGGAGCCTGATGGGCTGCTGTCTATGGGGTCGCACAGAGTCAGACACGACTGAAGCGACTTAGCAGCAGCAGCAGCAGCCTTGGGAAGCAAACCCCACTTCTTGAGAATCCAGAAAACCACCTTTCAACAGCTCTGCTCCCCCACCACCACTTAGAACCTGGGTCTTTTTATAAAAAGATGGTGAGACAGTTTCATTGCCTTGAAACACAAACTGAGCCACAGGACTTTAAACTTCCCACAGCGGAGTTCCCTCCTGCAAGACACAGAGGGGGACATAGTATAGGGGTCCCTGGACCACATGTGATCCTGGGCTGCAGGCTCCTCTTGGCTCACCCTCTGCTGAGGGTAGGCCCAGGGAGCCCTGGTGGGCCTGGTGGCTCTGGGGATATGCACTGACATCAGCTACCCTCAACCCCCAGCTTTCCCACGCCCATAATGGGAGCCCCTGGGGCAGTCCCAATGGCTCATCCTTATGGGCATGGCCAGTCCCCAGGATGTGTTTTTTCCTGGGCTTTCACCTGTAGGACATTGGCACATGTGACCCCTTGGTTGGGATATGTCTGAGGACACCTTCCCAGACAGCCCTAGTGGGACCAGAGGACAGGGTGCCCACGGGGTCCTTGGGCCCAGCCCTGGGCAGGAAGGACGAGCAGGGATGGCCTGTCCCTCACTGCTGGTCACAAGAAGGGGCACAGCTGCAGCTTTGCCACCCACCCCAGAGTCAGGGATCAGGGACGATGAGGGAGCAGAAATAAATCGCCAAGATGCACGTGGACCTGATCTTTCCTCTCTGCAGGTGGTCTGCCCTTAGACACAGGATGTGCTTACAGCTGCCTCCTGCCATTCACACAAATGCCATGTCCTTGTTACGGGGAAGAATACAGGATCGATCCCTTTGACAGAAAGGACCCCGTGGTCTTCTGTTCTGCTGCAGAGGACGACCAGCGGCCTGTCAGGGTGACAGTGTCAACAGTGGACTCGGCTCACAGGTGACATGGGGGCCAGGAGGAAAAGACTCATTCGTGAGCACCTGGCTCGGGTCGAGCCTGCCCACCTGTTTCTCTCTTTGTTGTGACTCGTGGTCCCAGCGCTGGGGGCGGGGGCATGGTCAGGGGCCACAGAAGTGCCTCCTCCCACAAGGCTGGCTACAGGGGCTGCCCAGGGGGAGGTGTCAGGAGCACAACCAACTGGCATCCTGTCAAAGCCGTGTGCATAGAGCAGCGGCTCTAGAGCTCGATCTCAAGAGGAAGACGGTGAGTGGGAAGGTGGGGAAACACCACGCCCAGCAGGCGTGCACACCCCCATGAGCTAGGCCCTGGAGACCTTGGCGGAGGCCAGGCGAGGACAGAGGGAGCCACCGAGGGTGGTCTCTAGACAAGCACGGCCAGTCCTGTGGAGAGAGGAGCTGCCCAAGGCAGAGAGGGCAGGACTGGGTGACTGAGCGATGCTCGAGGGGAGGGGGGAACCAGAGTGTGCAGAGACCCCTGCCCCAGCCGGGAGGAGTGCAGGGGAGGGGGCAGGTGTGGGGCAGAGGAGGAGGAGCAGTGAGAGGACATTCCTGGGGGCCTTGTGAAGAATGGGGATCAGGAACTCAGTGGATGGCCTTGCACAACCTTGACCATATTTACCGGTAACGGCGAAAGGCTGAGACGGCATGTAAGGAGACCTGGCATTGACCACACGAATGTGATGAAAGGAGGGGAGGGGCCTCTGTGGCTGGGACTTCAGCCCCACAGCACCCTCCCCCCAGCCTGCAGCACCCCAAGACCCCTGTTAGTCTTCAGGGCCCACTGAGGGCCGTCTCCCCCCAGGCCAAGGAGGGGGGACACGAGTGCTCAGTGTGCCCCAAGTCAGTGTCAATACATCTCCCAGCAACACCTTAGGGGGGGCCTGGGCAGGTGCATTTCATCCCAGAGTGGGCCGGGGGTGGGAGGCGGGAAGGGATGCAAAGCCCCGGGTCACCACGCAAACAGGAGAGGGGGTGAGAGGATGGTGCATAGGTAGGAAAGTACCTCTGGGAGAACCCCCTCCCCCAGTCACTGCCACACAGACCCTCTCAGCATCGCCCCTCAGAAACCACAGAAGCTGTGGCTCTGGGGAGGATGCTCTCATTTTATTACAAAAGATGAAATCAGGACTTCCTTGTTCCTGGAAAACCTGTCCCACTCTGGATGACTGAGCCCCAGCCAGGCCAGCAAACAAGCTCCTGTCCACTGCCACACACTCCGTCCCTCATCACCTTGCCTCTTTCCCCCAGAACCGACCCTTTGTCAGTTAAGGAGGAGAATAAAAGCCACTGTGGACTCTGGACACTGGGCAGAGTGACTCATGGAGAGGGTGGGGGGTGCCTATGAGTCAGGTGACGGAGTGGAAGGAGTCCCGGGAGAATCCAGATGACCCAGCACCAGGTGCTGGGGAGATAGCCTGGAGGAAAACAGGTGACGTGGTGGCTTTCCCGGAACTTCGGTGACACGCAAGCTATAGCTGATTCCACAGGTCTGCAAGGAAGCTTCCCCGCCCATAAGCTGTTTAACAATTCACTTGTTTGGGCCATTTCGAGATGCTGCTAAAAGCTTACTCAGCCCCTTGAGGAAGCGGTGAAACTGGGAGGTGAGCAGCGCCCCCCCTGTTTGCATGGGGTGGGTGGGTGGCGGCTAGGGTTGGGTGCTGCAGGGCGGTAATTCCTCATCTAACTTTCTGTCCTCACTGACAGGACAACTGTTGGCCTGAGAGCCTCCTGTGTGCACCACTAAATGGGTAGTTATCTTAAAAACGCAAAGCTTACCGTTAGAAACAAGAAAAAAGAAGTGAGAAACGTCATATGCCTTAATCTCTTGGATGATGAAACTGCTCCGAATGCAAAGCTGAGGCTGCAATTAATGCTGCACAGGGATGAAGTCATTTGACTCCGGAGCATCTCTACCTGGGAGCTGACAGTGGGGCGCTGTCTAGTACCATATGATTTTATTTAGCTTTACACCAAATTAAAGATGTAAATGCCAAATACAACCCATCAGAATAGCTTGTGGGATTAGAACACCCTGACATGTAACAGCTAAAGCAGCCCCTGCTTCTCTACGGTTAGTGTAACTGTTAGGATCCTTGTCCTGCCAATCATGATTTTAAAAAGTACTTTCACATGCAGTTAAAACAGAAGTCTGGTATTGAGTCCAGGATGGAACAAAGGATTGGATTTTCTGGTAGAACACTCTTGTCTAATTAAGATACATGAGCTTAAGTCAGGCCATGGTTTTAAAACATTGTCAAGGATATATCTTATCAGAGAGCAAACAACTGGCAAGGACCGTTTCGGTTTGTGGCAGCAAGACTGGGGTGAGTGGGCACAGCCGCATGGGCCGGGCAGTGAGCAATGTGGCCGGCGGAGATAGACCACGTACTCCTGATGCTGCAGAGTGGGGGGACAGGGCAGGAGGAGTTTCAGCATCAGTTTACTCCAGAAATCAGGAAACAACAGAAAATCCAACCAGACCAGGAGAACAACAGCTCATCAGGGAAGCCTGTACCTAAGAAGGAAGTCTGCCTGGCCTGGGAGAGCCGGGCAACCCCATGCCTGCCCGGGATGAAGCCACAACAGCCTCTTCTAAACTCGTCCCCCAGAAGCCATCACCCACCCTGGGGAGGGGCATCATCCATGGTACTTACGTTCGATGAGAAACAGAAAGCACAGGATCCCCATGGCAGCCACGATGGCCCCGGGCACGATGAAGGACAGGCCCCAGCACGTGGATACCCAGTAGCCAGCGATCAAGGAGCCCAGGATGTTGCCCACGGACGTGTGAGAGTTCCAGACTCCCATAATCAAACCTCGCCTGCAACACAGCAAGAGATGGCATGTGAGGTCTCAGGGATTCAGTGGGTCAGCACGGGAGCTCACAACAGTGCCTGCACAGTGCACGAGCTGATAGAAATAAAAGTATAAATAAATAAATATAAAAGTAGTATAAAATATAAATAAAAGTAGAAATAAAAGGAGCTTCCCAGGTGGCTCACTGGTAAAGAATCCACCTGCCAATGCAGGAGATGCAGTCAGAAAGATCCCCTGGAGAAGGGAATGGCAACCCACTTTAATATTCTTGCCTTGGAAATCCCATGGATAGAGGAGCCTGGAAGGCTACTGTCATGAGGTCACAAAGAGTCAGACATGACTTAGTGACTGAGCACTCACCCAGAAATAAACAGGCGGTGCATACACCATCTCTGCAAGGCTCGGGACTGGGGTGTTTATAAGACGGCTGTATCTTCACTTACTCTGGCTGTATAATTACATCTCTCTTAGCTTATTCATTTTATGATTAAAAGAGGAAAGAGGCCTTTTCCTGAAATTCTTGGAAAGCCTGAAATTTAAATTTGTGCCTTTGCAATCTAAATACAGGGCTTCCCTTGTGGCTCAGCTGGTAAAGAATCCACCTGCAATGTGGGAGACCTGGGTTAGGAAGATCCCAGGGTTGGGATCTTCCCTGGGTTGGGAAGATCCCCTAGAGAAGGGAAAGGCTGCCCACTCCAGTGTTCTGGCCTGGAGAATTCCATGAACTCTATAGTCCATGGGATTGCAAAGAGTTGGACACGACTGAGCGATTTTTACTTCACTTCACTTTACTTCCCCGGTGGTGCTAGTGGTAAAGAACCCCCTTGCAATGCAGGAGACATAAAAGATGTGGGTTAGATCCCTGCATGGCAAAGGTCCCCCGGAATTGGGCATGGCAACCCACTCCAGTATTCTCGCATGGAGAATCCGCATGGACAGAGGAGCCCCCAGGGCTACAGTCCATAAGGTCACAAAGCACTGGACATGACCGAGCAACTTAGCAAGCATGCAATCTGAATACAATCATCTGATGAAACATCTTGTTAACAAAAGTTCATGCTGATGAACCCGCCAGATGAACATGGCTAAATAAAGCTGGATGAGTGGGTTTCCTGTTTTAGCTTCCCTATGTTGTCCAGCATCTCCAACCACTTTCTAATCGTGGTCCTGGCTGTGCTGTGTGTCACACGAACTTTGGGATGGCCTCTGACTCCAGTCAGGTCCAGAGGTGAGTACAGCTTTGCTACCAGGTGCTGGGTGACCTCGACAGGACCTGCCAACACTTGCCTGTACCTTCCAGTCTGTGAATATGGAGCTTCTGCTTCCAAAGGCCTGCGGCGAGGCCCTGACTCATTTCTTCCAGGTTCCCGGGAGGCCGGGTAAAGCCCAGGCTGCTGGTGGGCTTGAGAGGGTGACTCAGACTCCTTCTTGCCCGCAATGGGGGGCATCTCCTGGGACCAAGGCCCATCTGAATTTCAGACCCCCAAGTCCCAGAGGTTTCAAGCATCTTATCTCATAGAGTAGACTAAGGTGATTTTTCTGTAATCGATCTGAAGAAAAACTAAAAATAAAGTGGTCTAGTTTTCATCAGAAGAATGAAAGCTGCTGGAAACAGTCTGCCTTCCTCACCTGCCTTTTCCAAACCAGTTCCCAAGGCACGTGACAACGCTGGGCCAGCCGGTGGTCTGCACAAGCCCATTGATGATCTGCAACAGAGGGTAAAGGAGAGGACCACTGAGGGGGACACGCACACGGAGGGAGCCCATGCTCAGGGCTTGGGTGCACAGCAGGGACCTCACAGGAAGAAGGGGCAGAAGCCCATTCAATGGGAGCTTCCATAGCCAAACGTGCATTTTAACTATATATATGTATGTGTGTGCTCAGTTGCTCAATCATGTCCGACTGTTTGTGACCTCATGGACTGTAGTCTGCCAGGCTCCTCTGTCCATGGGATTTCCCAGGCAAGAATACTGGAATGGGTTGACATTTCCTACTCCAGGGGGTCTTCCCAACCTAGGAAATGAACTCAGGTCTCCTGCATTACAGGCACATTCTTTACCACTGAGCCTCCAGGGAAGCCCTATATATATGTATATATATATTGGAGAAGGAAATGACAATCCAAAAATGGCCAAACTTTTTGAAGTCCTGTGGCGAAAGTTGTAAGAGCAAATTACATATAATTTGCATATAATTTACATATAATTTGCCCCATGATCTTAGAACATCCTCCTGGACTCTCTGGAGAGCCTCAGAAGTTGAGCATCATTGCTTTGAGTCCTCTTGCATGTCCAGTCAGTATTACCCACAGGGCTGCTGGCAGGGGCAGAGCCGAGCGTCCCAGGCAGCACTGGGCCCGCTAGAAGGGGCCGGCCGCAGGCCCGTCTGGCCCTCGATCCCCTGCAGCTCTGTCAGGCCCTCACTTTTCATCCCCACCGACTGCCCCCAAGGCCCCTCAACCCTCTCCTGCCCCTGCCACACCCACATCCCCCAACTCTGGAGCAGTCAAGTCTGGGACAGGACAGAGCATCTCAAACGCATCCAAACGAAGGCAGAAGGACTCATAGGGCTTCATGCTCCAATCCCCCTGCTGGGGTAAAAACAGATAGGATTCTTTAAGTGGCAACTCCTGACACTAAGAAACACTTCGTGGCTGCTGGCATCTCAGAGCAGAGAAGAGAGAAGAGGCCGTGTGGTCCAGTGCTGATCCTGACTTCAGACAGGACACAGCTCTGCCGCCTCTCCCATCCTCCGCCATCTACTCTCTTGGCAGAGGTGACATGAACACCCCATCCAGCTCATGGTGGAAACCCAACATGTGGTGAGCCATGAACCGGACCTCACCTGAGTTATCACGTAGAACCCAAAACTGTGGATGTTGTAGAAGTACCCTACCCCAAACAGGGCAGTGAAGGCGCCGCTGGCCAGCATCCCGAAGGTTAGGTAACACCGGATGGGGAGGCGCTCTCCTATTATGCCACTGAGGACGAGAAAAAAGAAACACAAACAAGAGAAAATGCACACACCCACAACGTAAACAACCCGGCCATTGCTTTCCGGATGCTTTCAGGCTGTTCTCTGAGCTTTTAGAACTTGAAAGCACTCCAATTTCCAGGAAGTTTCAATCACAATTATTTCTCAATGGAGCATTTATTTACCAGAAATCAGAGACATCCTTTAAGACTTTCTATTTAGAGTAGAAGGAACTGTCAAATCATAAAATTGAAACACTCTGACAGAAAGGATGACTGCCAATGAAAAAAAGCAAAAAACTTGTCCTGCTGGCTTAATCCTGTTTTATATAAAAACAATAGCCAGGGAATATATAGTGTCTTAAAGTTCCGACTGTTGGATTGTAGACAGGTGGCAGGAAAAGGGACCACCTGTGACCTTGAGCTGTGCATGAGCAGCGAAAGGGGCTCTGCTGATGACCCTCTTGCCTCAACCACTGTGATCTGGTTTAAAGACCGACAGAGCCTTTTCTTTACGGCAAAGCCTGAAACACGGGGGCAGAGCCTCCATGCTCCATCCTCCTTCTAAACAACAGGATGACTCAATAAAGAGCTAATCTTTCGAGAGAACTGCTTCCTAGAGTTGCCTAGGTGCTCAGACAAGTAAATTTGGTTAAGCACCTGGCAGGTGGTGGGTGAGCAATAAAATAGCTCTGGTGCTTCTGGGGAGGGTGAAAATTTCATACCAGGGCATATATATTTAACAGGTTTTTACCACCATCACACCACGCTGCCCAATGCCATAGGAAACACTCTTTATTACTTCCCTATAGGAAATGTCACCATGGAACAGCCTGATGGTGTCACTTATTAAGTGAATAAAAAAGCTGGAGACCAATCATTAACGATTATGAGCCTCTTGCACTCAACCCTATGGGTCTCATTTTCCTCCATGCAATCATTCTATGAGTCAGATAAATATGAAACGTAATGAAGAATGACACCTGCCTCCCCTGGGAACAAACTCCAAAATTCTGGTCTTTCATCTCAAGAACCAATACCCTAGAGAGCTCTTCCTTCTGAATTTACCAAAAAAAAAAAAAAAAAAAAAAAAAAAGATCTACCCAGTATCATGTAAGTGACCTTTTAAACACAAAAACAGAGAAAGTGATTTAAAATTATAAACAGCATTCAGGTCAAATTTCAAGCTGAGTAGAAACCTGATCACGTACAAACTTGAGAGCACCCTAGAGCTAAAGGAATTATCTTCTTCATCTTGCTCACTTCAGAGAAGAGGAGCCATGTCCCTGGGGGGGCGCTGGCTGAGGTGTCCAAGGTCACAGAGCAAGTGTAGAGTCAGATGGGCCTCCAGAGAGTTACTGCCATTGCTGGGCTTTCAAACGTCCTCCAGTCTTGCTAGATAATACTAAGCCTCAATCTGGTCTCCGTTTAAAAGTATTTAAAGAAAAGACCTAACAGAAGGGGCAGCATTCCACATTTTATCAGGCTCCTACAGGTAATGAAAGCCACACCATTCATGCTTGAAGCTGCCAGCATTGAGCTGGGTCAATGCGGGTGCCACTGTGTCTGATGTATCTATTAAACCAGCACCGTCCACATCACTAGCCATGTGCCATGGGGTCACTGAAAGGCCACACAAGGAAGCAGGTAAACCCTCGAGTCACAAGTCTACTGTGAATTTCACAGTGCTACAGTATTTCATAATAAAGTAATATTATTTCATAATAGCCTTTGTTGGCGAAGCGCATGAAGAACCATCTTTGCCAATAAATAAGCCATGAAAAAACTTTATTCAAACCAGGCTTCTAAGCCTCAGCACCCCTGGCGCCTTGGGTGGGTAATTCTTTGTGGTGAGGGGCTGTCCTGGGTCCTGTCCCACCCTTAGCGGCACTCAGGTCTCTGCCCACTCGATGCCAGCAGCGCTCCCCTTCTCCAGCTGAGAAAACCAGGAATGGCTCCAGTCACTCCCAGCTGAGAACCACATTTAAACACTGCTTTCCAGTAACAGAAAAACACACTCAACCTTTGGGTCTTTTTATATTATTCATTATTGGTGTCCAGGAAAACTGTAGTCTGTAGATCATAAACATTCGACCCCAGGGTAGGATATGGCTGGTTGGCTGGTTACGGTCGAGGCCCTCGGGAGCCTGAGGCTTACCCCGTCCTTCTCTGAGGCTGGGCTCGAGTTCTGTCCTGCGTCTGCTACTATTTGAGCCGCGCTCAGACAAGCCCTGCTGCTCTACAGATGTGCAAGTTCAACACGGGGTTTCAGCAGAAACTGCCTGTCTGGGCACCAGACACCCAGCCACCCACAGGGTCCTGAGCTGGGGAGGTGGGGCCCAGGGCTGGATAATAACACAGTCCGGGTGGGTCTCAGCAAAGAAGGTAAACATTTATAGGGAAAGCAGAGATCCTCAAAGCTCTAAAATCTCTCTCTCTGAACAAAAGTCTCTTTGGACTAAAGGCCTTGGTCCCTATAAGCCTTTTCTTTTTTTTTGTTAAACCTGGTTGGACTGACACAATAGCCATTTTTTGGCCAATCACATATCCTATACCCGCTAACATTTAACCACCTTCTTAGGCCACTTCAGAACTGGATCAAGAACGGGGTAATGATGATCATATGCAACAGATGCTGGGAACACAGATGGGCCCTCTTCTGAGCATCCTATATATACTAACTTATTTAACTCTCATCACACCTCTTTGAGTTAAGAACTACTGGTTTCCCAGTTTAGTAAAGGGGAAACCGAGGCCCGAGGAGGTGCAGTGACTTGTCCAAAGCCACCTGAGTGAGTAGTCAAAGAAAGCCAGGATCAAATTCCAGCAACGTGTCCCTGGAGTCCACACCCCCAACGGCCAGGTAGGATGGCCTCTGGCAGGCAGGGGAGGCACTGGTCCGGCTAACCTGGGCATCCAGTGAACACGCCAGGCACACCCCGTGTGAACTGCTTGGATGCCAGGCAGGTTAGTAAACAGACGACAGCCCTTGAAACCAGAGGAGAGGGCGCTCTGCTGGGCTCGCTGAGTGGGGAGCTGCCAGCACCCTGCTCCAGAGTGACCAGGTCCCTGCAGGGTTCACCATGCGTCTAACCCCGGGCCAGGATAAGTCATCTGAGGACAGCCTGCCTGGTCAGCAGGACACCTGGGGCGTGCGCTGGCTCCCACCTCACCTCATCTCTGAGAAGAGACGAGAGGACCACTACCTGTGGACCGGGCCGCATCTTCAGCATGCCTGAGCCTCCCTCTGCACCCAGCGGACCAGCTGGGTCTTGCAGTCCCAGTTAGACCTACCTCAGGTACATGCCGATGGCGTACGCGCACAGGAAGGAGTAGTCCAGGGCTCCGAGCAGCTGTTGATAGTTGTCCTGATCTACATGGGTCGAGAAGCAATGGGAGAGCCAGAGTGCTGCTTAGCCTTCACTAAGTGTCAGCGTACGTCCAGGAGAGGGGCAGTGAAATCCTGACTTCTGCTCACTAGGGCTGGGTGGTGTCCTCAGATGGTAGCACAGAAAATGCAGCAATGGGAAATAAAGTCGCCACGTTGCAAATTATCGCTGCATAAATATCCTCCCATCAGGTCAAATCCCAATCACTGGGGTGAGCCTGCAGTTTATTCGTTCTGTTTCACGGTTACCCTGGCTTTGCTTCAGCACCATCACCCCCCAGTCCTGCCCCGGCCAGCCCCGCAGCACAGCTTTCTTGTTTCTGCCCACAGCTTATGCCCTGTCGGTCCTGACTTCCAGCTTGGACAAATGCAACCTGCAAATGACCTTCAGTAGTGCATGCATGCTAAGCTGCTTCAGTTGTGTCTGACTCTTGGCAACCCTATGGACCGCCAGGCTTCTCTGTCCATGGGATTCTCCAGGCAAGAAAGAATACTGGAGTGGGTAGCCAAGCCCTCCTCCAGGGGATCTTCCCAACCCAGTGATCGATTCCATATCTCATTATGTCTCCTGCTTTGCAGGAAGGTTCTTTACCACTAGCGCCACCTGTGAAGCCCGAACTTCAGTAGATCTAATTACTAACCCAGTGTTCCCCAACCTTCTGGGTACCTGGGACTGGTTTCATGCAAGATAATTTCCCCACGGACCAGGATGGGGGAATGGTTTCAGGATGATTCAAGCGCATTACATTTATTGTGCCCTTTGTCTCTATTATTATTATTATATCAGCTCCTCTGATCACCAGGCAGTAGATCCTGGGGGCTGGGAACCCCTGCGCTAAGGGACAACCCTTCACAAGGGCACTGGAGACACAGCAGCAGCTGAAGGCGGGAGGCTGGTTTGCTGGGAGGAGGGACCAGTTTGCAACCGGAGGCGTGGCTGCATCTATCCAAGGGCATTGTTACCGCTGCTAAGATCAGCTGGGCCAGGGGAGCCAGGCCAGCCAGCCAGCTCTGGGGTCTCCACCTGTGGAGGAAGGCTTTGGGGTGAGCACAGGGGCGGGGGTGGGGGCTGGGAACAGACAGAGAACTCACCAAACGGGGCCCAGCCGCAGTCGGTCCCATTGTCTGGGAGCTGGTGAGCAGGGGCATCTCTAGCTTTTTGGCTCTGGCTGCTGAATCTGACTTTCCCATCATTTGAAGCCGTGCAGTAGCTGTGCAATTCACCCTGGGACACCCGTGGGGTGGACAGAAGCCAGAGAGAGAGAGAGAACTCAGTGGGGTTCAGGGGTGCAGTGTGGGGGCAGCCATCCTAGGGTGACTGTGTTCTCAGGGGATAAGGCACTCCTGGGGCAGTGTCTCTGCAGGACCCACTGCATGTCTGCTGATGAGGACCTTTCCTGAGCTCCACAGCGCCGGGCCCCTCCTGAGCACAGATACGGCCAGCACAGCCCATACGGCCACCCAGAGACCACTGCTCAGAGCAGCCGGGCTGCACCCAGGACCACGTGCCCAAAACAGATGCATGGATCCATCTTGCTGTATTTATATCATTGAAACAAGTTTCAGGTCCACACGAGGCTGAATCTCAAAATAAGCCTTCCACAGAGGAGCACACGTGGGAGGACTCTGCTCACGAGCTCAAGAGGAGGGAAAAGAATCCAGGTGACACTGAGAGGATCGTGGTCACCTAGCGACGGTGGGGTAATGACGGGGGCCAGGCACAGGGCGCTCTCGAGAGCTGGACAGGAGCCAGACCTCAAATATTTGCCAGGCCAGACACTGAGGTCTGTGGACTTTACTTTGTGCTAATTGTATCTCAAAAACATGCCTAAAACCAGTTCAGGGTGCTCCTTAGGGAGGAACACGCACGTTCGAAAAGTGCCATATGGCAGCCCGGGCCATCGTGGTATGGGGACCTGAAACAGGTGACTTGTTCCTTGAAACACAAGAAGTGGCAGACAGGACTGCATGCATCTGCCCAGGCAGACTGGGGGTCACACAGTGTCCCTCCCCAGATGGCCCCCGGCTCCCACTTCTTTCCTGCTGTGGGCTTTCTGGGGTTTTTGCTACACATGGCTCAGATGAACCAATCAGTCTGGTATGAGTGAGGGTAGAAGGGAGGTGTCCTCAAGGCCAGGGAGGTGGCCCTCAGGGGGAGCAGAAGCCTGAAGGGGCCAGGCCTGGGTGGATGTCAGGAAGCAGGGGCGTCTACCCCGGGGTCAAGACACACAGCAGCAGGACTGCAGTGGAGTGGACCCCAGTCTGCCAGGTGGGGACAGCCAGGAGGCCTGTCCACCACCTGCGCTTCGTGGACACCCTGTCTCTTCAGAAGGGAGTCACCAAAGAGGCTGATGTCCTTTAAGAGGCCGCCTGGCCAGGGCCGTGGTTAGCCAGAGCGGACATCTCCTGATTTTACACAGACTCACACCCCTGAGACCTGGCCTGGCACACAGGACCCAGCGACTCTGGTCACATGGCTTTGTCGTCATCACTGGGCTGTCTTGCTATAACATAAACATGGCCCTAAAACTAGCCAAGGTTCTGGTTTCCAAACTGAAGGTAACACTCAGCAAAGAGCTTTCCTTAGCTGAGCTCATCTGCCTGGTCGTGGGGTGGGGCGCCACCACCTTGGTGTCCTCGGGCCCCCTCGGGCCACTTGAGAAGCTGAGGGCATGACTGTGAACTCAGGACAGGGCCTGGGGAACCTGCAGCCCTGTCCTTCTCCATGAAGCTGGATTTCAGCATCTCCCCACCCACCTGATGCAAGCATCTCCTGTCTTTGCCCTCAGGAGCTGGGTGTGTTTGCCCACCTTCCCCTGATGCTTCTCTCGGAAGCCATCAGGGCCAGGCCCAGAGGTGCCACTGATGTTGTCTATTCACCCTTCACTGAAGGAGCCCCAGGCAGGATGCGAGGACCCTGTAGGCTGTGTGTTGGGGGTGGGGCACGGAAACCTGTGAGCAAGGCTGATGTGGGGTTCCTAACACCTGCCTCTCACGGAAGTCTGCGAAGACGACCATTGTAGATGCAGCTCCCACGGCAGGTCCACACCCTCTTTCGCCATCCACAGGGGATGGAAAGGATTAGAAAGCACCCATTTTTGTTTCATCAACAAGCAGGAGAGGGTTCCTGTTTTGGTTTGGTGTTGCTGGTCAGGGGCACAGCCTCTGAGCCAGGATCTGGGTGCCGCTGTTCTGGCTTCCAGCCTCGGCCAAGTCACGGGAGGTGAGCTCCCACCGTCCGTTACGGAGCCAGCACAGTGCAGCCCACCCCAGCGTTGCTGTAAAGGTGAGCACGTGGAGGTGTATGTGGAGAGCTCCTCCTGGGGTGCTCAGTCCTCAGAAGCACTCAGAAACTGGCTAAGCTGTGAGTTTGGGGTCCAGCCACACTGAGGCACCCTGACGCCTCCAGCTGCCCCTCCTCTTATTCAGCCCCCTTCTCCCCCGGCTCTTTCACATGAGAAATGCAATCTCCACCCCACCCCATGGAAAGGCTGCAGCAAAAGCAATAAAAGATTGAAGATTACTTGAGTATAATGAGTTCTGAGGATATTCCTGAAACTTGGTGTTTGCAGGAAGATAAGGATTAATAAAACTAAGATTATCTTAGTTTGTAAAAACAAAACAAACTCACCAGGTGAACTGATTCTTATCATATTATAAAATCATTTTGGGGGGGTAGCTAGCCTTCTGTTTTCATAAAGGCAGTCTCCTTTGCAAATTTTTTACACACGAAATTAATCAAAACACAGCAGGCAGTTATTAAAAGTCAATCAATCAGGAGACAATGTGGCAGCTGAGAAATAAAAGTTGTGAGATGCCAAGGGAGGAGGAGCAGAATGGAACCTTCTTGGTACTCAGGGCTCATGACGGTTTAATAAATGTCTGTGTGATACACAATGGAATGGGAACAGCGAAATAAACCACAAAACAAAATGAACTGCCACAATGATTGGCAGGTGGGGGGTGGGGAGCAAGAGAAGACAGGTTATCAGCATGACGGAAGGAGGCAGAGAACAGCCATGACATCACGCAGCACTGTGTGCGGGGGAGGGGCGGGGACAAGGTGGGTGCGCACGCACTTGCCCATCAGCCACTTAGGCATAATTGTCTTTTATATAAATGTACATTAATGAAGACCCTATGCTCTAAACTCTGAACCTGAACAACTATACGCTGAGAAACTCTATTTGCTCATTCGTTCCAAAAATATGGGTTTGCTCTTGGGTTCTCTGGCCAAGGCCTCATCGAAGCTGCTCATTCTAATGGAGGAGATAACCCAGGGGGAATCAGGAAGGGGTCCAGAAGATGCTGACAGGTGACAATGGGGTGGGGGAGCAGGAATCAAGCGGGGGACTCAGGCCTCATCAGGAGGATGGGGTTGTGTCTGCTTCATTCCACCTTTGGGTCACATGTGGAGTTTAGTGTGTGCGTGTACATAGATGCACGCATGTGCACATACAAGTATGACATCCTCCATACCAAGTGCATATGTTTAGAAAACTTTCTAGTGCTTGTTAGGTTGTGTGGGGCCATTTATTCTAACTAGTCCTTCACGCTCCTTTTATAAAGCTCTGGGTTAAGAGAACTCTTGGAAGCAACATGCAAAAGCAGTTCTAGAAGAAAAGTGAAAGTTCTGGTGCCTGCTGTGCTCTGAGTAGTGGTGTCCCACCAAATTCATATGTTGAAACCTAACCCCTGAGGTGATGGTGTTAGGACGGGAAGACTGTAAGAGGTGATTAGGTCATGAGGGTAGAGCCCTCATAAGTGGGGTTATAGATAGTGAAGTCCTTTAGTCATGTCCGACTCTTGGTGACCCCATGGACTGTAGCTTACCAGGCTCCTCTGTCCATAGGATTTTCCAGGCAATAGTACTGAAGTGGATTGCCATTTCCTTCTCCAGGGGATCTTCCCAACCCAGGGATCGAACCCTGGTCTCCCACATTGTAGACAGACGCTTTACTGTCGGAGCCACCAGGAAAGTCCATAAATGGGGTTCAGTTCAGTTCAGTCGCTCAGTCATGTCTGACGCTTTGTGACCCCATGAATCGCAGCAGGCCAGGCCTCCCTGTCCATCACCAGCTCCCGGGGTTCACTCAAACTCATATCCATCGAGTTGGTGATGCCATCCAGCCATCTCATCCTCTGTCATCCCCTTCTCCTCCTGCCCCCAATCCCTCCCTGCATCAGGGTCTTTTCCAATGAGTCAACTCTTCACATGAGGTGGCCAAAGTATTGGAGTTTCAGCTTTAGCATCAGTCCTTCCAAAGAACACCCAGGACTGATTTCCTTTAGAATGGATTGATTTGATCTCCTTGCACTCCAAGGGACTCTCAAGAGTCTTCTCCAACACCACAGTTCAAAAGCATCAATTCTTTGGCACTCAGCTTTCTTCACAGTTCAACTCTCACATCCATACATAACCACTGGAAAAACCATAGCCTTGACTAGATGGACCTTTGTTGGCAAAGTAATGTCTCTGCTTTTGAATATGCTATCTAGATTGGTCATAACTTTCCTTCCAATGAGTAAGCATCTTTTAATTTCATGGCTGCAATCACCATCTGCAGTGATTTTGGAGCCCCAAAAAATAAAGTCAACCACTGTTTCCACTGTTTCCCCATCTATTTCCCATGAAGTGATGGGACTAAGATGCCACGATCTTAGTTTTCTGAATGTTGAGCTTTAAGCCAACTTTTTCACTCTCCTCTTTCACTTTCATCAAGAGGCTCTTTAGTTCTTCTTCACTTTCTGTCATAAGGGTGGTGTTATCTGCATCTCTGAGGTTATTGATATTTCTCCCGGCAATCTTGATTCCAGTTTGTGCTTCTTCCAGCCCAGTGTTTCTCATGATGTACTCTGCATAGAAGTTAAATAAGCAGGGTGACAATATACAGCCTTGACGTACTCCTTTTCCTATTTGGAACCAGTCTGTTTTTCCATGTCCAGTTCTAACTGTTGCTTCCTGACCTGCATATAGGTTTCCCAAGAGGCAGTTCAGGTGGTCTGGTATTCCCATCTCTTTCAGAATTTCCAGTTTATTGTGATCCACACAGTCAAAGGCTTTGGTATAGTCAGTAAAGCAGAAATAGGTGTTTTTTTGGAACTCTCTTCCTTTTTCAATGATCCAACGGATGTTGGCGATTTGATCTCTGGTTCCTCTGCCTTTTCAAAAACCAGCTTGAACATCTGGAAGTTCACGGTTCACGTATTGCTGAAGCCTGGCTTGCAGAATTTTGAGCATTACTTTACTAGAATGTGAGATGAGTGCAATTGTGCGGTAGTTTGAGCATTCTTTGGAATTGCCTTTCTTTGGGATTGGAATGAAAACTGACCTTTTCCAGTCCTGTGGCCACTGCTAAGTGCCCTTTTAAAGGGACCCGCATGCTACTCTAGCATGGAAACATATACATTGCCCTATGTAAAGTAGACAACCAGTGGGAATTTGCTGTATGACTCAGGGAGCTCAAACCAGTGCTCTGTGACAACCTGGAAAGGTGGGATATTGGAGGTGGAGGGAGGTTCAAGAGGGAGGGAACATATCTCTGATTCATGTTGATACAGGCAGAAACCAACAAAATATTGTAAAGCAGTTATCTTTCAATTATAAATAAATAAGATTTAAAAAAAAAAAAAAGGACCCCAGAGAGCTCCTCAGCCTTGAAGCATATGAAGACACGAGGTGGCTGCCTGCAGGCTGGAAGAAACTGACAATGCTGCCACCATGACTGGGGAAGTCCAGGCTCCAGGACCATGAGCAAGAGCGTCTGCTGTTTACAGCCATCCAGTCTGTGGGGTTTTGTTACAGCAGCAAGAGTGAACAAGATAGTGCTCAGAGCAGGGGGAAGAGACAAGCGGTGCCCCACTTATGGCAGCGCCTGCTGGTGGTCAGCTCGTCTGTGTCACAGGCGCCGCATGAAGACACACACCTGCATATGCGGACACACGCCCACTTACACAGGCGTTCAGAAATACACCCGGAGGCCTTGGGGTCACTGTCTATTTTTTAGTGGGATCATTCTACATGGACTTATGTACACTTTCACTCTTTTTACTCAAAAATACCTCCGAGGAATTTTTCTGCATCAACTGATTTTGCTCTAATTAACTTTTAAAGTAGTTGTACATATCAGAATATGAATTTACTGTAATTTATTCAACCTTTCACCTGCTGATTAAGTTCCCATAATAGCCAGGGTTTTTCCTCTCCCCTTTTCCCTTTTTTTTTAATTGCCAATAAGGCTACAATAAAGATGCAATAAGATGCTTATGCGGATATTCCTAAGTGCTTTTATCTTTATGGACAAAGTTCCCAGAAGCAGGAACTGAAGGACAAGCATTTTTAATGTCAACAGGTGTTACCCAGACACTTTCCAGAAGGTTGTAAAGCCTTCGCATCTGGCAAGGGCTGTCACTGTCTTCTGTGCTCTGCCCATTAGTGGGTATAAAGTGACACATTGTTACTTGAACTTGCACTTGCAGATATCAGCAAGCTTGCACACAGTCAGTGCAGCTCCTGAAATTCGGATCCCTTGCCCGAGAACTGCCTCTTCAGCACCTCCGCCCATCGTTGCTCTGGGTTTCCCCACTTTACACCCCTAAAATGGACATGATCTTGTTCTTGGATTTGTACTTTTCATTCTTCACATTTAAATCTTTAATTCATCCATTTGTTTTATATGATAGAGGTTCAATATTATGAAGCTTCCAGATGAATCACCACTTATTAGACGAGTTATCCTTTTCCCATCACCTGTCGCCATTCGACTGTGCTTCTACAGTATTTTTTATGCTATTCTACTGACCTCCTTGTTTGCTTTCATGCAATACCATAATCATTTGATTATAGAGGCTTAAAAATGTTATCTTTTTCACAATTTGGTAATTAATTCTTGGACATTCTTTTCATAGTGGAGTGGGCTGCTGTGCCTCCTCCAGGGGATCCTCTCACCCCAGGGCGCTTGAACCCGAGTCTCTTACATCCCCTGCGCTGGCAGGCAGGTTCTTTACCACTAGTGCCACCTGGGAAGTCCATATAAAAGGTTATTTAATTCAATTAACAAAGACACTGCTGAGATTTTCATTGGAGTTGCATCCTATTTAAATACAAATACTTAGGAAGAGTGGAACTTTCCAGATAGCAAGTTTCCCTCCAAAGCCAAGGTGAGCACTTCCAGTCCCTCAGGCTTTGTTTTCTGTCCGCCTCTGGACTTCAGAGCTTTCTTCTCCTGGTCCCGTGTGTGCAGAGAGAGCTGAACATTCACACTCAGAGTGGTCTCTGCCCCCCGGAGAACCTGGATCCCAGCAGCTTTCCGAATCCCCTACTTTCAGGCTTTTGTTCTGGCCCAGCCCAGGGCAGGGGGCGGCAGGGAAGAGTCCCTCACCGAGTGTCCCCCCAGCCTCTAGGTAGGAGGCGGGGCTAGATCTAGAGCAGCTGAAAAGAGAACGAGGTTGTAACCCCACCTCCTCCCAGACCTGTTTTCATCTTTATCACTTATTTTTCCTTTTTGCTATCTACTAAAATCAGAGAAAATGACAGATATCAGCAGTAAGTATAAACAAAGTAGCCTCATGCTGACATGACATGTCAGGTCACTATAAATGACATGAAAGAATGTGAATCACCATATAAGTCACCGCCCCTGGTTATCAATTCTAGGGAAGCAAATATATTTTTATTTATTCATAATGTTTTAATAAATATGGGTGAGAGATAATTCAAACTGTCCCGTGGGTCAACAGGATCTTCTAGGTTTATACATAAGATGAGCTAAGTCAGGCATGTGAAAGCCTTGTAAGGCATTACAAAGGAAGGTATCACATGTAGTGGGCCATGTCATCCATCTCAGAAGGTCAAGAAGCTCCTGGGTTCTGATGAGGCTAATCCACAACCAGGCACATTGAAGGTGCTGAGTCAGACCATATGTGTGTTGAGGAAAATCTAGGGGTGATGCTGTGAATGTACTTAGGTACTTAAACCTACCCTAGAGGCCCTGAAACCCTGAATGTTCATTGGAAGGACTGAGGCTGAAAGTGAAGCTCTAATATTTTGGCCACCTGATGGGAAGAACTGACGCACTGGAAAAGACCCTGATGCTGGGAAAGATTGAGGGCAGGAGGAGAAAAGGGCAACAGAAGATGAAATGGTTGGATGGCATCACCCACTCAATGGACATGAGCTTGAGCAAGCTCCGGGAGATGGTGAAGGACAGGGAAGCCTGGTGTGCTACAGTCCATGGGGTCGCAAAAAGTCAGGCAAAACTGAGCAACTGGACAACAGAGACCCTGAGCCAGTGAGGTTAAGGGCAGGGACCCTGAAGTCATGGAATTCACGTGGCGTGGTCCCAGCCTTCATGGAGGAATTAGGCTCCAGAGTCTCAATTTCCTCAAAGGGACACTCTCAGGACAACTGTGATGATGATATTAAACAAGGGACTCATGCACCTGGTCAGGCTGGGGGCTCAGCCACAGTTACTGTGACTGATGAAAACTCAACTAAGCTGCTCACAGGACCGTCTCATCATTAAGCCCCAAGCCCCCATCAGGGAAGCCAGGAGAGTGGCCCTGGCTACAAGGGGATGCACATGACCATCAGAAGGAGACCCTCTGGTGTCCAGCTCACCTGTGGGCTGCTGCTGCTAAGTCACTTCAGTCGTGTCCAACTCTGTGTGACCCCATAGACAACAGCCCACCAGGATCCCCGCTCCCTGGGATTCTCCAGGCAAGAACACTGGAGTGGGTTGCCATTTCCTCCTCCAATGCATGAAAGTGAAAAGTGAAAGGGAAGTCGCTGCTCAGTTGTGTCCGACTCTTCGTGACCCCATGGACTGCAGCCTACCAGGGTCCTCCGTCCATGGGATTTGCCAGGCAAGAGTACTGGAGTGGGCTGCCACCCCAGTCCAAACACAGGCCCTTCACTCGTCAGGCTGCTGCTGCAGGGTGACAGCCACCCTCCACCTAGCACATCGGGCGCTGGCCCCAGGATCCAAACCCAGCCTTTTAGGTTGGATCCTGAACCTCAGGAAAGCTCCAGACCTCTCTAGCTCCTTCAGTTCCACAGCACTCACTAAGGCCCCTTCAACCATCTCTCCCATTTTCATAACTTGCCTTTCTTGAGTCATATGTTTATTTCCCTAACCAGGAAGACAGGAAGGAGTTGTATTTAACTTTCCAGGGGCGGTTGGTCCTTGGTACTGGTTTTAAAGATGCTGGTAGAGTGGATAAAGGCCCACCATCTCTTGCCCTGTCCCTTTCTCTCTTTTGAAAACCACATTTTAAGGTCTGCAAATATTTCCATAGTTATTAAAACTTGGCATATCAAAAAAAGGGAGACTATTAAAAGTGACTTGAAGGGCTGGGGAAATTCCTGCTTACTAGAGCTCAAGGAGGAACTGCAGAATCCTTGGGGTGAATGGACTATGTTTCACATCCAGTGGGAATTGCTAGAGTGCAGGGAGCACAGAACTGTCCAGAGAAGCTCCAGCCTTGGTGCTGCCACTGGCCTGTAGGCCACGAAGGCAGCTGTCCAGCACTCGGGCCCCTGGGGGAGCAGAGGATCCAGGACCACAAAGGTCAGAGGAATTACAGTCCTGGACCAGAGCCCCGCCAGTGAGGAGAAAGTGGGGGTGGGGGAGCTGGTGGGTTGCGGGGCAGAGGGGGGGCAGTTGAGCTGTAAATGAACTCTCTTTGGCCCTGGATGAGTTCCTCGTCATTCTATAATAAAGAGTCAAAAGTCATTCAAGCCTGCTGACAGTCTGCAGGCAAAATGATGTCATTCCGATTCCTGCTTTTCCCCCAAGTTATAATTGGCTATTATGTAGGAATGTCTACTTTAATCTCCTTTTCTTCAAGTCAAGTTAAATGCCTGCTTAATAACTCCTGCCCACCCATCATTCACACAGAAACCCAGTGTTCTAAGAATAATGAAGAAGCAGAACCATTGTCAGACTTAGAATGAAAACCTAATGACCGCAGAAGCAATTTGGGGAGCAATTTAGGTCAGATATATTTGGAGAGAAAATTCATATAAGACAGAATAGATATTTAACCAAGATCTAGAATTCTGGAACGGTCAATGAATATAACTGAAAATATACTACCACTGAAATTATAAATCCTAAAACCAGTTTAGAGATTTTAGATTCGGGAGAAAGAGAAACCAAAAAGCAGAGCAGCAAAATAGCTTGCTTCTCAAACAATCCATTTTCTCCATTTATCTCACGACTCTCCCTCACACTCCCCTCCCCCACAAGTGGCTCTTAAAGTAACTTGTTCCTTATAGAGATTACAGGCAGGAAATGAACCGAGTGCTTTGAATGATTTCTTACCTTAACTATGCTGATAGGCTTTCGAGATAAGTGAAAACTTGCATACAGCAAAAATGTCAAAATAAAAATGAAGGCTCTGTACCTGAAACACAAAACAGTGGCAGGGATGACATAAAATAATATCAGATGCCAGATGAGACAGCAATCCCACTCCTGGGCACATGCCCAGGCAAAAGTAGAGTTCACAAAGGCCCATGCTCCCCTGTGTTCGCAGCAGCACCATTCACAAAAACCAAGGCATGGAATCAACGTACACATCCATCGACAGATGAATGGATAAAGAAGGTGCGGTGTGTGTGTGTGTACACACACACACACACACACACACAGAGTGGAGTATTACTCAACCATTAAAAAGAAGGAAATAATGCCATTTGCAGCAACACAGACGGACCCAGAGACATCATACGAAGCAAAATAGGTCAGAAAGAGGAAGACAAATACTCATAACATCACTTATACGTGGAATCTGACACAAATGAGCTCATCTACAAAATGCAGACAGACTCACAGACAGAGAGGACAGAGCTGGGGTTGCCATGGCAGTAACCACAAGGGGGAGAGACAGAGTGGGGGCTTGGGACTACCAGACACAGACTATCACATACAGAATGGATAAACAACAACGTCCCACCGTATAGCACAGGGAACTATACTTAATATCCCATGATAAACCAGACTGGATAAGAATATGAAAATGAACATAAATATGTATATCACTTTGCTGGACAGCAGAAATTAAGTGCAACATTGTAAATCAACTATACTTCAACAACATAATAAAAGATGCATTAAGAATACACTGCAACTGTATTCTTAAATTTCCTTATGCTGTATGCTATTGATTCAGTCTATATCAAAGATGAATCCTATATATCATATCACTACAATAGAATATTTAAAACATGTGCCATTTTTACTTTGTAAATTGAAATTAAACATCCATGGGAAAAAATAATCAAAGAGGAATCTAGGACCCAGATGTACACATGTGTTTAAAAAGTAGACAAAAAAAAAGATTATTTAATTTGTAACAAAATTAACTGCAAGTTACTTACAAGCCTGCTATCCTGGGCATTTAAGATCGTATTTTTTTTTTTTTCACTTTTTAGCTTCTCTGCAACTTTTTAGAAGGACACAAGAAATAAAGAAATATAAATATTTCACTGACCTCAGTGAGAACAACTCAGTGATGCCAACAAGCTATGAATAAGGTCAATGACATAAAAACTATTGGCCGAGAGCCTGGGTTTACGAGAAAAGCAGTTTGAGAGGAAGTGCTGAGCTGTATGGAGCGACAGACAAGATGCTCTAGCAAGAAGATGAAAGTTTATTCTAGTCTGAATGTTTGAACCATGCTATAGAAAAACAACCCTTCAAGGAAGAAAACAGGTCAGGAGGAAAAAGTCCTTGGCAAGAGATGACAAGGGGCTCCAGCCAGGAAGGCAGGCCCTCTGCGTCTTGAGGCCCAGCTCCCAACCCTGAAGAATCCATTCTGTTCTGTTCTGGAAATGCCAATGACCTTCAAACTGCATGCAGGCTTCACTTGGTCATTAACCAAGGTGAAGGCAGAGGCCACAGAACCCGGAGGGGCCACCTCTCTCTTTCTCTGCAGGGGAGCCACAACCCCAGGAGAGCGGCTCATTCTAAGGCCCTCAATATGGAAGGACCCTTGGGAGAAATGGGTGGCAGAGGAAGAGATGGTTGGATAGCATCACCGACTCAATGGACATGAATCCAAGTAAACCCTGGGAGACTGGCATGCTGTAGTCCATGGGGTCTCAAAGAGTCAGACATGACTTAGCTACTGAACAACAACGTCCTCCTATCTCTACCCACGTTTCCAGTGTTGTGATTTAGTTCTCAAGGTCAGCTTCCTTCACTAACATAAAGACTCCTAGGGGTATCTGCCTCTCTGGCCACCAGAAAAGTAAGTAAGTGAAGTTGCTCAGTCATGTCTGAGACTTCTCGACCCCATGGACTGTAGCATGCCAGGCTCCTCTGTCCATGGGATTCTCCAGGCAAGAATACTGGGGTGGGTTGCCATGTCCTTCTCCAGGGGATTTTCCTGACCCAGGGATCAAACCTGGGTCTCCTGCTTTGCAGGCAGACACTTTACCATGTGAACCACCAGGGAAGCCCTGACTCCAGAAAAGGTAGGAGTTGAATATTTCCAGATTAAAAAAAAAAAAGTCATATTTCAGATGGGGGAAAAAAGACTTGGTAGTACAATAGGACTCAAAACTTCAATCTCTGGAACACCTGTGCTCAGCGAGTACACACCACACCAACTTGCCAGCTATTCAATAAACACTTGTAAAATGAATGCCCCCAGGCTCTATTCCTCAGCAAGGAAATGCTTGCTGATGAGTTTCCTAGGCTTCTTTGCTCTTCAAGTCCCTATCAATGAGCAGACAGGAAAAATGTGCAACTATAACAAAATGACTGTGTCATCTACCTCAAAGAATACAGACTGCAAGTTCAGTGGATTGGTGACCAAAATCCAGCCTTTGTCCTTATATTTCTGAAAGTTGTCATCCTGGTATGAGTGGGGGGCTCTCACTTCTTTGTTGGTATCTCTCCATGATCCCACCCACTGCTCCTCTGTGCTAACTTACAAACATTCTGGACCACTGGAACTTTCAACACTTGACTCTCCAACCCACAGCTAGATCCACTGGTCACTCAGATGACTACTTGCTAGGGCTGGTGTAGGCTAGGGGCGACCTCGGTCAGCCCCCATTTGAATGCAGAGTTCCCTTTTGTCACCTCCACAAGGAGTAAGAAAACGTTCTCAGACTGAGTCACCTCCAGCCCCTCCAGAACCAGAGTCTGAGAGAAAGATCCAGAGCCCTCAGGGATGCTATGTACCACTGGCTTACAGGTGTGCTACCCACCAGGAGAATCTCATCATCACCTAGCCCAGAAGGATGTGGAGCGAGCGGTTCTACTTAAATGGGCCTTGGGCTCATGTTTGCCACTCTCTACCCAGAACTTCCCACTTATAAACATTCTAGTTTTATTAAGAATGTTTAAAATATAAATATTAATATTAAAATATATTTAATATATCTATTAAATAGAATAAATAAACCCGGAAACAGAGAGTTTGTCTTGTGTCCAGGTCTAAAAGGCCCTGCGGCCCTAATACACCTGCATTCATATTTAGGCTGTCTCAGCTATACAGGTTACTGAAAACTAGCCAGTCATCCCGGGCCCCTGCTTGCTTCTCCAGGGCCCCTGCCTCTTTCTCTGGGGCCCCTGCCTCCTTCTATGGGGCCTCTGCCTCCTTCCTTGGGACCCCTTTCTCCTTCCTGGGACCCCTGCCTCCTTCTCTAGGACCCCTGCCTCCTTCTCTCGTGGGTGGTTCTGCAAGTGAAGCTCACTTGCACAGAGCCTGCAGGGTGGATGGAGGTCCCAGGACTGCCCCATGCATGGTGATGTGGACCGGAGCACAGTCATTGGGGACTACAGAGTGGAGAACTTGTCTCTGGATGTTTTCAGTTCAGTTTTATGTGGAAGTGAAACACCCTAATGAATCAGCCCCTCTGGGAAGAGTACAAGCCGTGCCTGCCATGCTAAGTCGCTTCAGTCATATCTGACTTTGAACTCCATGAACTGTAGCCTGATAGGCTCCTCTGTCCATGGGATTCTCCAGGCAACAATACAGGAGTGGGTTGCCATGCCCTCCCCCAGGGGGTCTTCCTGACCCAGGGATTGAACCTGAGTCTCTTATGTCTCCTGCATTAGCAGGTGGGTTCTTTACCACTAGCGCCACCTGGGAAGCCCCAAGAGCACTAGAAAGTGAAAGTGAGAGTCCCTCAGTTGTGTCTGACCCTTTGCGACCCCATGGATTGTAGTCTGTCAGGCTCCTCTGTCCATGGAATTCTCTACGCAAGAATATTGGAGTGGGTAGCAGTTCCCTCTTCCAGGGGATCTTCCCAACCCAGGGATCCCAGGTCTCCCGCATTGCAGGCAGTTTCTTTACCACCTGAGGTGGCCCAATATTGTCTAGGAAGATCAGGGGATGCTTGTAAGCCCAGCTGATAGCACCAGCTCTCAGGAGGCCCATCAGACTTTGCCACTTGCTCCATGACCTTAGCAGGGAACTCGGAGGCAACCTGCCCTGCAGAATCAGGGCAAAGGTCAACTTACACTGCACACCAGGCATTTCCTAGAGACGGAATAAGTGTCTCCGGAAGAGGAACCTCTATCGTTTATTTAGAAACCATCAGGTCAACTCTATTCTCTCTGTTTCCAAGTCTATCCTTTCTCCCTCTTTCCGCATCTTCTTACGTAGAACCCTGGGGAGATGGGAAAGGCCGGCCACTAGAGGTTGAGTTTTCCCTTCCAGAAGGTCTGACCATGGCCCCACTGGTCACTTTTAAATCACAGCAGCCACGCTGTGGGGTTGGTACCTTCCTAGTGGCCATGGCAACACCCTTGTCCTGGAAGGCAAGCAGACTTCTCACTTCTGGGGGTTATCCTGGATTATGGGGATGAAAGGCCTAAATAGCCCTCTGGAAGTTCTTTCCCATTTTGTAATTCTATCCTCACCTACTTTCTTCCTTTGTCATTTACGAAGTAAGGATTTTGGATAATATTTGTTTTATCCATCTTGCAGTGGGTTTAATGCTGTTTCCCCAAAACTGAAAGTGAAAGTTGCTCAGTCGTGTCTGATTCTTTGTGACTCCCCAAACTGATGTCCATTATAAATCTTAGAATGTGACCTTATTTTGGAAATCAGGTCTTGCAGAGGTAATTAGCTGAGGTCATACTCAACTCCTATAAAGAAAGTTGAGTGCTGAAGAATTGATGCTTATGAACTGTGGTATTGGAGAAGACTCTTGAGAGTCCTTTGGACTGCAAGAAGATCCAACCAGTCAGTCCTAAAGGAAATCAGTCCTGAATATTCATTGGAAGGACTGATGCTGAAGCTGAAGCTCCAATATTTTGGCTACTTGATGTGAAGAACCGACTCATTGGAAAAGATGCTGATGCTGGGAAAGATTGAAGGTGGGAGGAGAATGGGATGGCAGAGGATGAGATGGTTGGATGGCATCACCGACATGATGGACATGAGTTTGAGTAGGCTCTGGGAGTTGGTGATGGACAGGGAAGCCTGGCATGCTGCAGTCCATGGGGTCACAAAGTCAGACACCACTGAGCAACTGAACTGAACTGAATACTCAACTCCAGGTGGTACTAGTGCTAAGAACCCTCTGGCCAATGCAGGAGACCTAAGAGATGCAGGTTCAGTCCCTGGGTGGGGAAGATCCTCTGAGGGAGGAAATGGCAACCCACTCCAGTATTCTTGTCTGGGAAATCCCATTGACAGAGGAGCCTAGCCAGCCATGGTCCATGGGGTCATAAAGAGACATGACTGAAGCAACTTAGCATGCATATGATGTCATATAACTCGCATATGACGTCAAATCCACTGAGATCCTAAGTCCAGCTATGGGACTCCATAGAAGGCCATGGGGAGACAGAGATAGACAGGGAGGAAAGGTCACGCGGCAATGAGGGCAGAGCAGGACAGATACTGCCATGAACAGCCAGCAGCAACCAGAAATGGGAAGAGGTGAGAAGGTGTTCTTCCCTCAAGCCTTCTGTGAGAGCACAGCCCTGTGACACATGGATCTCAGACTCCTCCTTCCAGATCTATGAGAAATTATTTCTATTTTCTTAAGCCACCCAGCTTGTGGACTTGTTACAGAACCTCCAGGAAACTAATATAATCCAATACTTTGATTCCTGTTTTGTGTTACATTTAGGCTTGTGAATATTAAGCAAATACAATTAAAAGTGAATAATCTGATCCTTAACTTCATCGGTGTTCCACTTACTTTCTGTAGTTATGTCTGACAATAGGTGCATTCTTTGTATCTAGCAATACTACAAGACTAGCATTTGGGTTCGGAGAAGGCAATGGCACCCCACTCCAGTACTCTTGCCTGGAAAATCCCATGGGCGGAGGAGCCTGGTAGGCTGCAGTCTATGGGGTCGCTAAGAGTCGGACATGACTGAGTGACTTCACTTTCACTTTTCACTTTCATGCATTGGAGAAGGACATGGCAACCCACTCCAGTGTTCTTGCCTTCTGGAGAATCCCAGGGATGAGGAAGCCTGGTGGGCTGCCCTCTATGGGATCGCACAGAGTCAGACACGACTGAAGCGACTTAGCAGCAGCAGCAGCAGCATTTGGGTTAAGCACAAGTTTCTAGCCATGAAAGCCTTTCCCAGCAATGCACCTTCGAAGCATCCTCAGAAATGTCCTAGATGCTGCCTGCATTCCCAGATAAATGGCAGCCTGCTCCCAGTTCAGAGACTCAGGGGAGAATACAGCTTCCTTCCTTGAGTGTTATTTATCTAGGTAATAGGCAAATAAGAAGTTAAAAAAAAAATGCTTTAGATGAGAATACCTGAACAGTAATGACCTGGCACAGAAATGAGTGAGAAGACATCTTACTTTAGGAACAAGGAAACCATGCATACCATGACAGGAGTCCTTCCAGAGCACCCTAAAGGGGCCATGACGTCAGTGATGTTAAGTACTGAGCACCTGGTTTGGGGGCTCTCTGCCTCATTGCCCGTCAGAGAAGATACCATTTTCTCTCTAGTAATTAATAACCAATTTGTGGGAAAACACTCTGAGGTTAGGTAGCTAACCCAGTTGTTTACCCAACTTTCTCCCAATTTTGTGTGTCTACTGATGCTCCTTACCTAAACCAAGCATTCCTGATGGTTTCAGAAGGTGACATTCCAGCTTGGACACTCCTGCGCTATACTCAGTGGCTGGCATCCCACTGTGGGAAAGAGCTTTCCCTCCTCCCATTTATGCTTATTTGGTTATAGGAGCATGGACTTGTTTCTGTCAATGGGCTATAATTCATTACTAGTATTGTTTATTTAAAATATTATCCCAGGGACTTCCCTGGTGGTCCAGTGGTTAAGAATCTACTTGCCAGTGCAGGGAATATGGGTTCAATCTCTGGTCTGGGAACTAAGATCCCACATGTCACGGCGCAACTAAACCCACTCACTGCAACTTTGGAAGCCTGTGTGCTCTGGAGCCCCGAGACAAGAGCAGCTGCAGCAGTGAGAAGCCTGTGAACCACGACTAGAAAGCAGCCCCACCCGCTGCAACTAGAGAAAGGCTGCATGCAGCCACGGAGAGCCGGTGGGTTGCAAAGAAGACCCAGCACAGCCAAAAAAAAAAAAATCTCATCTCATATTTGGCCAGTGAGAGCCACTTCATTTTTAAGCACTGTCTTATTTTTTGACACCAGATATTCCCAGCTCATCTCACTTTCCTTGGCCCAGTGATGACACCATCCCAGTCTCCAAGGATGCCTGCCTGGCTCCTTCAATAGGAAACGGTACACAGAAACCAAGAGTTAGCACCAGGGGTGCTCACTGCTGCTGGGATGCTGCTGTTTCCAGGGCCTATCTCCAGCCGAGAGAAGACACCTGCACCCACAACACATACACACACACATACACACACACATACACACACATCACACACACATACTTCTCTGCTTACCTGCTCTCCAGTTTTTCCTGATATCTTTCATTTCAACCCAGCACCACACGATTCATCCAGTCCCCTCAGCCCCACCGATATCTGTAACTCCATTACCGTTAGGGAGAAGCTGTCTCCTTTCTGTGTTATATCTGACAACAATGCGTAATCTGAATCTAACCATGAGGAAACAACAGACACATTCAAAAGAAGAAAGTCTATAAAATAAATGGCTTGTACCCTCCAAAAATGACAAGCTTACAGGAGACAAAGAAAGGCCAAGATATGGTTCCAAATTAAAGGAAATGAAACACACAGGATGAGTAAATGCCGAGTGTGCCCACACACTAGATCCTGGCCCAGGGGAAAATCCATAAAAGAAAAAGAAAAATAAAAATCTATAGAAAGATTTCAAAAGTCTATATAAAAATCTATAAAAGACATTATTGGACATTTGAACATAGACTGTGGATTAGATAATAGCATTACACCCATGTTAAACTTCCTGATCTTGATCTTTGTGTGCAGTTATATGTGCTATGCTTAGTTGCTAAGTTGTGTCTGACTCTTTGCGACCCCATGGACTATAGCCCACCAGGCTCCTCTGTCCATGGGGATTCTCCAGGCAAGAATACTGGAGTGGGTTGCCATGCCCTCCTCCAAGGGGATCTTTATAACCCAGGGATAGAACCCAGCTCTCCCCCATTGAGGGCGGATTCTTTACCATCTGAGCTACCAGGGAAGCAGTTACACGAGAATATCTTATTTACAGGAAATACATACTAACGTATTTAGAAATAAAAGGGTATAATGTCTGCAACTTGCTCTCAAATGGTTCATGAAAAAGTGTGTGTGAGTGTGTGTGTGTGTGTGTGTGTATGTATATACATCTGCACACACACACACAGATGAAAGAAGGTGAAGGGAGAAGCAAATGAGGATGAATGTTAAGAATCTGACCATTGAGCCTGGCCCCACAGCTGGGCTGGGCTGGTGGCTCAGTAGTAAAGAAATCCTCCTGCAATGCAGGCAATTCAACAGGAGATGTGGGTTTGATCCATGGGTTGGGAAGCTCCCCTGGAAAAGTGCATGGCAACCTGCTTCAGTATTCTTGCCTGGAGAATCCCATGGACAGAGGAGCCTGATGGGCTATAGTCCATGGGGTCACAAAAGAATCGGACATGACTTAGCACATGGCAGAGCTAGACCAGACACACCTCACCATTTGCTCTGCCCTAGGCTCACTCTACTTGAGATTCAAAGTCCCAGGACAGAGAGGCTGGTTCGCCCACCTTAGGCCCTCTCCTGCCTCCTGCTGGACCTGGGCTACAGCAGAAGGTCAGTGGGATGGAGCCTCAGGGGTCTCTACTGGCTTCTGTAAGGGGACAGAAGATCCTGAGACTCCCCTGCTGATCACAGCTGCACACAAGGGAGGGAAGTCAGCTCCCCAAAGATCAGAGTGCTGCTAAAAATATATATTAATAAATGTCCTTCGCAGGAATGTTGACACTGATTCTCTCACAGCCAAGGAAGCTGAGGTCTAGAAAGGTTAAATAACCTTTCAAGGTCAAAGAGCAAGTTTGAGGTAGAGATGGAACAGAAATGAAGACAAATATGCCATCTCTGTGCTACTCAAAGAATGGTCTGTGGACCCACAGTATCACATCACCTGGGAAATGGAGGTTCTCAGATGCCACCCCAGGTCTGCTGAGTCAGGATCTGCATTTTAACAAGTTTTGAATGATTCCCATGCACATTACAGTGTAAGAAGCAATGCTCTATCTCTAAGGGTTTAACCTAAAAAAAGGCGGGAGCGGGGGGTGGATTTGTGATTATAGGAGTTCTATGTAACATTCTTATCATTTTCTCCTGTGAGTTTGAAAAATTGTATCCAAATAAAGTTACAAAAGAAAACGAAAATAAATACCCACTAAAAAAAGGTAAGTGTTGAACTACTTCTGTCTAGACTAGCACTAGATGGGAAATGAATCGACAAGCTAACTGTTCTAGGAAGAGCCAGATGTCTGAAGTCACTTCTGAGACCCCGTGGGCACACCAGCCACCAGCCTGGGCCAGAGAAGCTGCAAAGGATGTGTAGGCGGCACATGGCTGGGAGATGGAGCCTAAGGGACCCAGAACACACGCTGTGGCATAAACATTACTGTGAGCAGAAGGTGTTTGAGTTTCTGAAATCTCTCATCTGCCTAAAAACAGAGCCTCCAAAACAACTCAACTGTCATCAATCCTCCCTGCGAGCAACTAGGAGAGACTGAGTCTTAGTACCAGAGGTGGGAAGCACCCACCTCACACCCTGTGACTCTGTCACAACTGTATCCTGGCCCCCTGCCAGTCTCCCAAGGGCCCGTTTACCTTTCCAAAAAGTCATTTGCTTTCCCAAACATGCCCTCCTCCTCTTCCCCTACTAAGGTGGTATATACACCCCAAATTCTAAGGCCCCCAGGAGTCACCTTTTTCTGTGAACTCCCACACACATGTGGCTAAATCTGTCTTCTCTCTTGTGCATCTGTCTTTTGTCAGTTTAATTCACATGCCCCCAGTCATTCAACCTAACAGGGTAGAGGGAAAACTCTTCCTGACAGAGATCAGCAGGAGAGAGTGTGGCTTAGAGACGAGACATCCCAGCTCTAGACTCCGCCCTCACCTTCAGCCTCCTCCAAGGAGTGCGTGTGGGATTCACAAGTCTCCTAGGAGGACTCTCAGAGAGCCCACAAGGTGCTCTCGGAAGAGAAAGGGGTGTTTTGGTCTGTGTTTAACTTGTTCAGATTTCATTTTCTCTTCCAAAGTCCCAGCTCAGCGAGGCCACTCGTTAAGTTCAGAGTTAATATACTTATTTCACCCAGAGCCATTTACTCATCCTGCTGCTGCTGCTAAGTTGCTTCAGTTGTGTCCAACTCTGTGCGACCCCATAGACGGCAGCCCACCAGGCTCTCCCATCCCTGGGATTCTCCAGGCAAGAACACTGGAGTGGGTTGCCATTTCCTTCTCCAATGCATGAAAGTGAAGTTGCTCAGTCATGTCCAACCCTTAGTGACCCCATGGACTGCAGCCTACTCATCCTACCAAGATGATATTCAGTGGACGAGAAACCACTGAGAACCCCAGAGGTTTTCAGTCTGTCTGTCACTGCAGAAGCAAAGGTGGACAACTCAGCAGCGTTCCTGGTCACCACTTCCACCATGGATAAACCATTCAACAGTTATGGGGAGGGCGGGCATCCACATGTGTCTTATCAGGAAACTGGGGGTGGGGGATCTGCTGGCTGCAGGGTGGCACAGTGCCCCCGACTTACCACTGATCCCTGGAGAACGAGATGATGAAGCGAATGCCAGGGGGAAGCTGGGCCATTGACGCCTCCCTGGATGTGGAGCTTCGGTCATAAAATAAGATGCTTCATAAATAGGTTCTTAATCCCAGGAAGCGAGTAAGGATGCTCGTGGGGCCTCGCCTCCTCTCTTTCCTCCAGGAGAGGCTCAGCTGTCTACAAGGAGAAGGAGAGGTGGAAAGGTCAGGCGTCGTCAGAGGCCCTGGCGGAAGTAACTACACGCAGTGTGGTCACCCAGCCCAGAGCAGAGCCAGACGCGATAGGGCACTCCCACCATAACAGCCACCTGGTGGGGGTGGAGTGTGTGCCCTGCGGGGGCAGCTTATTCAACCATCACTGAAAGGAACTTCACATGATGTTCTGAGGGTGCAATGAAGAGAGAACAGCTGAATTTATCTCCATCCGGAAGGCATCCAGAGATCAACTGCTCACTCTTCACCACCACACTCTGCAGAGCTGACGTTCATACTCACAGGAGACCAGCAGGAGCCCAGAGGTCACACCAGGTGCTCAGTCACCAGAGAGCCACCAACCAGCCGGTCCTGATTCCCCCGCTGGGGGCCAGGCCACATCTGAGCTACAGTAACAGAGAGGAACGTAGGCCTGGACCAGGTGGTGAGTTATCAAACCCATCATTTGACTGTGGCTTTGCAATGGAGTCTAAATACATGTAATGCCATGGGGATAAACACCTCGAATCAGCCTCCTCATTTCTCACTCCTGTGGTCACTGCAGGGGCCTTGGAAAATGGCCCCTTTCTGAGCAAGACAGGAAGAAAGCGGCAGGGAGGCCTGGCCGCCCATTCCAAAGCCAACCTCACCACGCGTGCTGTCTTCCAGTTTTTCTCCTATGTTCGCTGGGTGAGGAGGAATCTTGGGGACCCATGCATTACCTTACAGAGCACACCACGCCCTCGGGAGCATGTACGGTTCCATCTTAGCACTTATGGAAAAGTCACAGGTTATACGGTGTTTTTAAAGAAGGCTAGTTTTGATGGAACATTGATTTTGATTTAAAGCTTAGAAATGTATTCAATGTCTTTAAACAACTTCCCTGAGATAACAGACAAGTAACAGCCAACAGTTCTAAGTTAGAGGATCTAAAATGGGCCTCAGGATCCCCATGTTCACACCTGCCTTCCCTCTAGAGTGAGCTTTCAAAATGCACCTTGGCAAGCCATCACACAAGATGCTTGCTCCTTAGAAGAAAAGCTATGACAAACCTAGACAGCATATTAAAAAGCAAAGACATCACTTTGCCAACACAGGTATGCGTAGTCAAAGCTACGGATTTTTTCAGTAGTCATGTACGAATGTGAGAGTTGGACCACAAAGACGGTTGAGTGCTGAGGAATTGATTCTTTTGGTGCTGAAGAAGACTCTTGAGAGACCCTTGGACTGCAAGGAGATCAAACCAGTTAATCCTGAAGGAAATCAGTCCTGAATATTCATTGGAAGGACTGATGCTGAAGCTGAAGCTCCAATACTTTGGCCACCTGATGGGAACAGCCAACTCGTTGGAAAAGACCCTGATGCTGGGAAAGATAGAGGACAGGAAAAGGGGGTGACAGAGGATGAAATAGTTGGATGGCATCACCAACTCAATGGACATGAGTTTGAGCAAACTCAGGGAGATAGTGAAGGACAAGGAAGTCTGGTGTGCTGCAGTCCATGGGGTTGCAAAGAGTCAGACATGACTGCTGCGATGCTGAACAACAAGCTGTCATACCTGTCCCCTGACCCCATCTCCTCTCAGAGAGGCAACGAGGCCCCTCCTTCTGCTTCAGCCAGGAGAACTACACCTTTGCTCCTCCCAGCTCATCATCCTGCCTGGAGTGCCACCTGCCCTCGTGGCTGGCCCTGGGCTGGGTAATCCCAGGCATGTCACAAACTTACTGTTCCCTCACTTGCCCCAGCTAAAAAACAGGGATGGTGGCATCTACATTTTTGGGTTGCTATTAAAAATGAGATGTGCGATCTGTGGACAGCCCTGAGCACAGAGCCTGGTGTGGAGGAGATGCCCAGTCAGGAGGAGCTGGTTCTGTTCTCAGCAGACATCACGAGAGGCATCAAGGGACTGCAGGCGACCACCCAGCCCCCATTCCCTGGTCTAGCACAGAGCCAGCGCCCAGGAGACGTGTGGAATTAAGCTCCACAAGCGTTTCAACACTGTTGTTGCTCATATCTCTAGATTTTAAAAAGATTTTATTAAAATTCTGCTCAAAATGAGTGGGCCTAAACATACTTTGAGAAGGGGCTTCTCAGGTGGTGCTAGAGGTGAAGAACTCACCTGCCAATGTAGGAGACATAAGAGACCAGGCCTCCAACCCTGGGTTGGAAAGATCCCCTGGAGAAGGGCATGGCAACCCACTCCAGTATTCTTGCCTGGAGAATCCCATGGACAGAGAAGCCGGGCAGGCTATGGTCCATAGCGTCGCAAAGGGTTGGACACAACTGAAGTGACTGCACCCATATGTTGAGAAACAATTTTTGGGTGCTGACTTTAAAGTAAAGGATTTGGTCTGAATTTTACAGCACCTGGGAATGGATGGTCAGAAGCAAATGTCCTCCTCCGTCCAGACACTGCTTCTCTAGGTACAGTTTATCTGGAAGTATCCAACTGCATCTACTACACCCACTAAGGGACTGCCCTGGTGGCTCAGAGGCAAAGAATCTGCCTGCAGTGCAGGAGACTCGGGTTCAGTCCTTGGGTTGGGAAGATCCCCTGAAGGGGGAAATGGCAACTCACTCCAGTATTCTTGCCTGGAGAATCCCATGGACAGAGGAGCTGAGCGGGCTACAGTCCAAAGGGTCGCAAAGAGTCACATATGACTGAGCTACTAAGCACACACGAACACACCAACTCATCAGTCAACCTCAATACAAGGCTGGTAAAACTTGGAACTTTAAAACAAAATCCAGAAGACATTGGAAAAATCAGCAGGAAAAAAAAAAAGTCTCGATTTCCTTTGAAAACTACGGTTCTTCCTCCTCCTATAAAATGGGTGAACTCCAGTGCTATAAATTCTCACCGTTGGTGCAGTTAAGATGTGTAAACATAGTGATTTTACATGTTGGACGTTAAGAGCTCGATTTAATTAGGCCCTTTCCTCCAAAGTCTGATGGGTGACCACTGACCATTCCAGCAAGGGGCTGGTTAAGAACTCCGAGGACACGGCTGACAATTCTGTGCTCTCCTGCCAGCCCCAAGGCTGGCCCAGAGGCTGGCCCGGGGCGCTGGACACCTGGGGCAAATTCAGGTTGGTCCAGTTTCCCTCAGTCCCCTCCCCTCCCTTGCTTCCTCTGGGCAGGTCCCCTCCAAAGAGAGAACAGCAGAACTGGAGCTGATCACTTGGTTTAAGCCTTGTTTTTGACACATAACCCAAGTACATAAAAAGAACATGCACTTTTTAAAAAATGGCTCTTAATAGACACCTGGAACTCACAGCACCACAGGAGGGAAAAGTGTAAGAATATCCAGTTTCAAAGATAACAACTTCAGAAGCACCCCACCACAGCATCTCTGTTACAATCCACAAAGCACGTTTTTATACCCATCATGTGAAAGAGCCCAACTTAGTCTATAAACTGTAAAACTTTGAAATGGAATGACCTGAAGGCAATATGAATTCTGGAGCTCCACCTTTGGCCTCACCACTTGCGGAAGAGTCCTGTGTACTCACTGGAGGTGAAAAAGAGACTCAAAGGCAAGCAATGAAGAGAATAACACAGAAAGGGTCTTCCCACAACTGAAGCTCTGTTGTCAGTAGTCAAAGCAATCCCATGCATACCTTAAATAATCTACCTAAAGGCAAAGCTTTTAAGCTGGGTCTTATTTTAAGACAAACAAGTTTTCATACATTTTTCTTTTATGAGGGAGAGAAAGATAATGAGTGAGGGAAACTTGCTTTCCAGAGAAAACACTTTCTATGGTCTGTGCTTTAGGCTGTTAGCAATATTAAAGATTAATGACAATAGCCAGTATCTCTTTCCTGGGCTTCAGTACAAATGCAAACCCTCCATCTCCATCGCTTTCTCCCACCAACAATCAGCACCCCAGGTGGTGTGCACAACACAGAACCTGTAAAGGCACTTCCAAAACCATGTGGTAAGACTCTGGGGGTCTCCAGTCCTGGGTTCTCAAGGTTCATTTTAAAAGGCCTTAAAGAAAGAGCAATGGGGAAATTTAATCTAGTTACCAACTCAGACATCCTCAGAGGATTGAAATTCAAGGGCAGGTGGGCACTGTCCAGGAGGGCAGCTCAGGGAGAGGAAAGGAAAGACGGGCTAGAGAAATTCAAACCTGAAGGTGGGGCGAGGGGCCTCCAGCACTGGGGTCGCAGTCACGGGTCGCCAGGTCACGGGGATCAGCAGGGTGGCTGCGGAGGCTGGGACGGCAGGAGGGTGCGGGCAGGAGGAAAAATAAGCCAGACTGGGGTTGCCCCGAGGCCGGGTGACTTTCCGGGGCTCTGGGTCCTGTAAATCACTCCCGGAGGCTCCAGGCTCTGGGGACCAGCCGCTCAGAGACAAACAACCCGAAGGCCCCGGGTGCGGGCGCCGGCTCCTCCCCGCTGTCGGTCCCGGAGGAGGACAGGCGGGCACGCCCCCGTCTCAGCCGCGCGATGGCCCCGCGCCCTGCTCCCCGCCCGACCCCCGGCATAGCTGTCACCGCGGCCCGGCGGCCCGGGAGGGGCCCGGGAGGACGGCTCGGCTCGCCAGCGCCCGGAGCTCCGATGGGCGGATGCCGGCCCGGCACCGGCTCCGCGCCTCCGCTCCCGGGTCCCGGGGCGCCCGGGTGATCCCGTAGACCCACCCGCGCCCGGCTGCATCCGCCCCCTTGGGCCCGGTGGTCGCCCGGCCCCGGACCAGCACAAAGACGCGCGCCCGGCGCAGGGACCCGGCTCCCCGCGCGTCGCCAGCGCTGGCAGGTGTCGCTCGGCCCCGGCGCCCTGGTTCCCAGGCCCGGCCGGCGCGGGCGGTGGGCAGGGGTCCGCGCATCGCAAGCCCTCTCCCCGCCCCGTCCAGGTCCCCACGCCTCACCTGCGCCCCAAGGCCCGCGCCCCGCCGCCCGGCCCCGCCGCCGCGGGCGCTTCCTGTCGCGACTTCCTGGGGCGGCGCGGAGGCCCCGGCGGCCCTTTCACTTTCAGCGACCGCGGGGCGCCGGCTCGGGCCCCTCCCCTCCGGCTCATCCTCCTCCCGTCCTCCCCCGGCCCCGGAGCCGCCCGGGGGCCCTGACAGCCTGGGGACGGCGGGCGGGGCGCCCCCACGCGGAGCCCGGGGCATCGCCGCGCAGGAGTCCTCCCCGCGGCCCCAGGTCCCGGCAGCACCTGCCTGTGCGCGCCCGGGCTTGAGTTCCCACTGACCGAAGAGGCGTTCCCCAAGGACGCTTAGTCCTCAAGGCAGGTCCTACCCAGAGCGCGGCTTCCGAGAAAGGATGGCACTAAAGGGGCAGCCTTGCCGCTGCCACCTGCCCCCAACATTATTCCTATTGCCTCCTCTCAGGGGTCAGACTTAGACTGACGTTGTATTAAATGAAAATGGGGCGCATGATAACTGTGTTGACCCATCTTTGATCACACCTGTGTAAGTGTGACACGCGGCTCACCTCACCTGCTCTCAATCACCTGCTCTAGACCAACCTCCCCTGTGCAGTTAGACATCCCCTCTCCTAATCCAGACCCTTGGCACCACCCCCTCCCCGCCCAAGCCTGATTATTTTCCTCGGGACCTGCAGAGCACCCAGGGTGGACACATGGCATCCAAACCCAGCCCAGGTGCCTGCTCCCAGGAAAGCAGCTCCCGGGAAGGGCCCATGAGACAGAAAAGAAACTCCAGGCAGAAGTGTCCACACGATTAAACCAACACTTGAAGCTAAAACAAATTCAACGCCTGGCTGTAAATGCCCCAGAGGTCTGTAGGAGACAGAGGGCCCTGTGGCCTCTGGGCAAGCACCCACCTGGGTCTCAGGAGACCCACCCAGGGTCTCGCGGGCCCTGCTGTGCCTGGGGAACACCGTGCCATTCTTTCCCGCTGGCTGAACTGGGTGTCAAATACCCCACCTCTGTTGGCTTTTGAGACGCCTCCTCCATGTGCGAAGGAGAACTGCCACTTCACTGAAGCTGGAGGTTGAGCCGAAGGACGGCTGCTGCTCACCCTGCAAGGGAGGCGGCCCGTCTCCTGATTTCTGCCTCCCCTGGGTGAGGTCTCTTTCCCCAGACCTCCTCTCTCAGACAGTTCTCCTCCCTTCCCTAACTCTCCATTCCTGCGGATTCAAGCCTGCCCAGCCTGGCTTCCCTGTCCCTCCAAGTCACCCTGCACTCTCACCTGCCCAGGGCTCTGCTCAGGGCTCCTCAGGCTCCCAGCCTCCAAGCAAGCCCTCCCTCCCCAAATCCACTTCTCCAGCACCTCAAACTGCCCTCCCAAAGCAGACTGGACCCTGGCGTTCCTGAGGAAACCTTTCAAGGCCCCCCTTTAGATCAGGAATGAGCCCCAGTCCTTACTAGCTAGAAAGCAAGATCCAAACCCACACATGACTTCAGGACCAAAGCTCAGACCGTTCTTCAGTTTCCAAGACTTTCTCACACGTCAGGTTGCTATCTCTGCCCTGGGCCTCCAGGCCAGCCTTTTCTAGTGAGCTCAAACTTCAAGACCCAGGTCAAGTATTTGTTGGTTTACTGCTTTCCCAGGGCGCTACAGGAACCTCTGGGTCCTGACTTAACTATCACAATGAACTAGTACTGGTTATTTCTAAACCTGTCTCCTGACCCCTAGCCTGGGACCAAGGGATTCTCAGGGTCCTGCCCAACTCAGAAGGCCTCATCCATGTTTGCCAACAGCACGAAAAGATGCGGGGGAACTCAGCACAGGGAGCCCCTCCGTTTCTACACCATTCCTCACCTAGAAAGAGATGATACTTGTGTGGCACACCGGGGAAACCAGAGGAACCTGAGCTGGTCTGTATAATATTTGCCAAAAACATCCATCTATTAATTTTGCTGTTGTTGTTTTATCCACTCAGTCCTGTCTAACTCTTGTGACTCCATGGACTGTGACCCACCAGGTTCCTCTGTCCATGGAATTGCCCAGGCAAGAATACGGGAGCTGGTTGCCATTTCCTTCGCTGGGGGATCTTCCAAACCCAGGGATCGAACCTACAACTCCTGCTTCTCCTGCACTGGCAGGCAGATTCTTACCACTGAGCCACCAGGGAAGCCCCTATTAATTTTACAAAGATTAAAATAGTAATATTTTACAAAATACAGTTTTTACGTTATTATTTTGTATGATTGATTGTAAGAAATATTTGAAAAGTATTAGGGAGACAGTAAATTTGTATGAAATTTCCAAATAAAACAGTTCACATTTTGGAATGAAAACAAGTAATTGCTCCAGTGGACATACCAGGTCTCATGCTTGACGTGGGTGCACGTAAGCTCAGGACGGGAGACAGCTGCGATGTTACCACGGGGACACTTTCTTGGTTAAAGTAGATGATCACCTGAAAGTCTTTCTTACAATCACACACATTTCCCAAAAGTTGAAATTATATTTAAGAATCTGACACTCTTTTTTTTCAACTTGTTATGTTGACATTTCTTATGCGAATCAACAAATAAATTTCCAGCCCAGTTGACATTTCATATCCAGCATTTCAAGCTCATGACGAAGCATGTCGGTCAGCACAGCAGTGCCCGCGGGCTGCTGGTGCCAAAGCCGACGGCCGGGCTTCCAGAGAGATGAGCCCAGGGTGCCCAGACCTGGGGCTGCCTCTGAACACACCTGCCTGGGTGGCCCTCGGCTTTAACCTCAAACTTCCATGTTGAGTTCAAATTTATTTTGATTTTATTTCAGAAAAGAGGAACAGACCCAATGAGAGGTACAAACACTCTGATCCAACAGACATGTCTTGGGTGCCTACCGGAGCCAGCCCTGAGCCAGGCACAGAGGCCTCAGTCAACAGGGGCCTTGCTTTCGCAGGATTCATAGAGCAAAGGCGTGTGGCAGGAACAGGCTGGTCCTCTCAGAGGGAAACTGATGTGAGCATGAGGGAGGACTCAGGTTCATTTCCTGGGGTAACCATAACAAAGGACCTCAAACTGGGTGACTTAAGATAATAGACATTTACGGTCTCTCAGTTCTGGAGGCCAAGACATGGGCAGGGGACTTCCCTCCAGTCCAGTGGTTATGACTTCACCTCTCAGTGCATGGGTGCAGGCTTGATTCCTGGCCAGGGAGCTAAGATCACACATGCGTCTCAGCCAAAAAAAACTAAAACAAAAACATAAAAACAAAACCAATATTGCAACAAATTCAATAAAGACTTTAAAAATGGCCCATATTAAGAAAAAAAAAAAAAAACTAATAAAAAAAAAGATGTTGGCAGGGCTGTGCTCCCTCCAAAGTCTCCAGGGAAGTTTCTGTTTCACATCTTTCTCTCAGCTTCTGATGTCACTGGCCATCCCGGGTGCTTTTGACCTTGTCGGGGTGTGTGTGTGTGTGTGTTAGCTGCTCAGTCGTGTCCAACTCTTTGCAACCCCATAGACTGTAGCCTTCCAGTTTCCTCTGTCCATGGGATTCTCCAGGCAAGATTACTGGAGTGGGCTGCCATTGCCTTCTTGTAGCTACATGGCTCTAATCAGCCTCTGTATTTACCTTCCCCTGGATTGTCTGCATTCATATTGTCTTTTCTCCCTCTGTCTGTATCTCTGTTTCCCTCTGATAAGGACACCAGTTATGCTGGATATATGCTCCCAATGCCAAGAGGGAGCATATATCTATATCTATATCTATATCTATCTATCTATCTATCTATATATATAACTATAACTAAACTCATTATATCTGCAGTGATCCCATTTCCACTAAGGCCACATTCAGAGCTTCAGGGAAGAACATGAATTTGTGGGGTGGGGCAGGGCAGGAGGGGAACATTATTTAACACAGAACAAGGCTTTAAGGTTCTGTATAAGCCTGAACAGTACTAGGGAGGGCACTCCCAGGTGAGCAGCATCAGGAAGTTGGCACCTGAGGTCCACGGAAGTCAGGGGAGTGGGCTGTCACTGGGATCCAGGGCGCTGAGGCTGCAGAGGGACCTGTTGGACTGAGAGGGACTTTAGCAGAGGAGTAGCGGGGGAAAGATTCAGGGAATCCACAGCCCCATCTCTGCTCCAGACCTCCCACTGCCTGACCTAGGAGGGGGCAGAGGCCAGGGGAATCCCTTGGACACAGTGCAGCGCTGGACAGATGTGGTCCTTTCCTTGCCAAGAGCTTCCAGCTAGCGGAGGTGTCAAGTCACCAGCGATCACAACACCAACTCTCGTTATAATAGGAGACACTGTTGTTGTTTAGTTGATAAGTCTTGTTGGACTCTTTGTGACCCCATAGACTGTAGCCCACCAGACTCCTCTGTCCATGGGATTTCCCAGGCAAGAATACTGGAGTGGGTTCCCATTTCCTCCTCCAGGGGATCTTCCTGACCCAGGGATCGAACCTGAGTCTCCTGCATTGGTGGGCAGATTCTTTAACACTGTACCACCTGGGAAGTCCAATAGGGGACATGGGTGCCAAAGAGGGTCGCCTGACCCAGACTTGATGGTCACAGGAGGTGACATGTCAGGAGTACACTAGGAGTTGGCCTAAAGCTTGGAGAAGAGAAGTCTGTGCAGAGGGAGCACTGCAGGTACAAAAGCCTCCGAGACAGGCTGATTGGGGAGTGGGGATGGAGCGGGGTGAGTGAGAGGGCAAGGCTGAGGACTCTGGCAGCAATCTGACTGTTGTCTGGGAGTGCAGATGGAAGGAAGGTCTAAGAGGTGACAGAAAGGAGGCAAATGAGGAGGAAGAGGGTAGACACCCAACTGTTGGACCTGGGCAGTTACGTGGATGGTGGCGTCTTCACAGAGACAGGGAACAAACAGAGGACAAACAGACTCGAGGGGCGGAGGCAGGGACAGGGAATTAGTTTATATTTGTTGAGCGATCGGTTCCTGAAGGACCATTCAGTGGGGATGTTGACAGGAGTTGGACATGTGTGTCTGGAGTCTGTGGAAGAACCCTAGGCTGGTGAGGGATGTGGGTGTAGACGACCAGGAGGGAAGAAAGCTTGCCAACACCTATGGGCCACGCAGGGAGATGGGCTGGAAGCTGAGGATGGAGCAGAGGGAAAAGCCAGAAGACTGTGATGTCCAGGAACCCGAGGGAGACACTGGGGGCTGCAAAGAAGTCAGGGTCTACTGACTTCATCTGGAAGGGGATGACTGAAGTTTCCATGGGTGTGGGGTGGGGTGGGTGTGGAAAAGGAGACAACATGGAGCAGAAAACCATTCCAGGAAGGTTGGCTGTACTAAGAAAGGAAAGGCCCAATGCTGGAGAGGGACTTAGGGAGGAGAAGGGATATGTTTTAAATGTGTGGACATTTTCAAGCATAGATGAAAATAGAGATAACATAACAAAGCCCCAGGGACCCAACACCAGCCTTCGTCAATGATCAGTGTATGGCCAGTTTTGTTTCCTGTATTGACTCACTTCCTGTCCCAGGATTATTTTGCAGAAAATCCCAGACATTATATTTCACCTATACAATTTCATGTGTATTTCTAAAAGATACATTTTTAAGCATAACCATTTTACCATCATCATGGCTCCCCCAAGCAAGAATAATCCCATAGCAGCATCAACTCCCCAGCCCATGTTTTCACTCCCCTGCGTGTCCTGTAAGTGGCCTCATGCTCTGAGTTCACTTTCAGGTGGGGACACGAACAGCCCATGTTAGCGTATTGTCTGACATGTCTCCTAGGTCTCTCCGTCTGGAGATTCCCCTCTGTCTTTGTCCCGAGCCATTTGTCGCTGTCATCACGGAGGCCGGGCCCTTCTTCTTGTGGAGTTTCCTACACCGTGTGCTGTGCTGACTCTTTCTTTATGACATAATCAAACTCATTCTTTGCGCATTTCCTTTGTATTTCCTGAAACTGGCAATGAGGTCTCGAGGTCTGATCATATTCTGGTTGATTCAAGGCAGAGAGGCACCAAGCATCGGGTCATCCTCTGTGGTATTAGACATGCCTCACCTAAATTCTGGAGACGGCAATGGCACCCCACTCCAGTACTCTTGCCTGGAAAATCCCATGGATGGAGAAGTCTGGTGGGCTACAGTCCATGGGGTCGTGGAGAGTCGGGACACGACTGAGCGACTTCACTTTCACTTTTCATTTTCATGCATTGGAGAAGGCAATGGCAACCCACTCCAGTGTTCTTGCCTGGAGAATCCCAGGGACAGGGGAGCCTGGTGGGCTGCCGTCTATGGGGTCACACAGAGTCAGACACGACTGAAGCGACTTAGCAGCAGCAGCAGCACCTAAATTCATTACTTCATTAGAGATAGAATCCATACTTGCGAGATGCCGACATCAGAATTCCATTGTTTCTTTTTTATTTGCTAGCATACTTTTATAAAAAGAAACATCCCCTCTGGGGTTTCCCTGGTGGCTCAGTGGTAAATAATCTGACTGCCAATGCAGGAGACATGGGTTCAATCCCTGGTCTAGGAAGATCCCATATACTGTGGAGCAACTAAGCCTATGTGCCAAGACTACTGAGCCCGCACTCTAGAGCCCAGGAACCACAACTAATGAGCCTGTGAGCCACAGCTACTGAAGCCTGCGTGCCCTAGAGCCTGTGCTCTGCAGTAAGAGAAGCCACTGCACTAAGCCCATGTACTGCAATGAAGAGTAACCCCTACTCAGCACGGCTAGAGAAAGCCTGGGCAGCAACGAAGACCCAGCACAGTAAACAATACATAAATAAAATTATATAAATGTGCTGTGCTACATATATATATATATATAAAGAGAAATGTGCCCTCATCAGTCATTCAATTATTCAGTTAACTCTGAGGCACAGTTCATATAGGAAAGGATAAAGGTGAAATTCCGTATTCATCAGTGGTCCAAATAATGAGCTGATTTTCTAGTATTCTTCAAAAGTGAGCCGTGAGTTTTTTGTGCTCTGCGTTTTCACGCTCAGCATTAGTGGGTGGAGCCACAGTCGCTGTGTTTGCATGCACTCCCTTTGTTACTCTCCTCCCTGACTCTCACTGGACCACACTGGCCACTCCTTGGCCAGTGGGAGCCTCTTCTAACTGACTCCTGGGTCCTTCTGATGTGACCCAGGCACTTTGTCTTCCAGGGTGACCACGGTCCTAGGAAGCTTGTCTCATGCATATCCTGCCCAGACTGGAGTCAGCCCCTCCCCCAGGAGACCAGGTCCTGGAGCAGCCAGAAGGGAAGGTGGGGGTGGGCAGGAAAGGGAGCTCCAAGCTTGAATGACACAAGTCCCACTACAGGAAGAAAGAGCAGGAATCCAGAGTATGTGAGGAGGAATGAGCCTCGGGCTGGAGAAGGGGTGAAGGAAATGGGCAGGACCAGAGCGCAGTCCCTCTGCAGGTGAGAAGGCACGAGGGGTGGAGTCTTACCTCTGTTCCCTTTGTCACAGAAAGGAGTCAGTTGTGAAAGTGAAGAGGGAGGTGTTTGGGGGGACATCCAGAGAGTTCAGGGGAACCTCTGGGAACCCTGGGGAGGGGACAGCAGGTGCAGCTGGGAAACCAGAAGGAAGGTCATGAGATGAGCGTCTCTTGGTGCCAGTCTGTGAGGCAGTGCAAATGTGTCCGAGAGTCCAGTGGCACTGAGAGAGGACATAGCAGTGGACAGCTCCACGTGGAAGGCTTGGCTTTCACCACCCTCTATTCACAGGGAACATTCACTCCTTTCTCTGGTCTTAAGAAACAGGCAATTTCAACCCTGCTGGAAGGTGGGGTCATCCATATGAGAGAGTCACCAAAAATGAGCACCTACTATGTACCTGAAGAACTATGGACAGAGGTTCAGGACATTGTACAGGAGGCAGTGATCAAGACTGTCCCCAAGAAAAAGAAATGCAAAAAGGCAAAATGGTTGTCTGAGGCGGTCTTACAAACAGCTTCCCTGTAGGGCTTCCCTTATAGTTCAGTCGGTAAGGAATCTGCCTGCAGTGCAGGAGACCCTGGTTCAATCCCTGGGTCAGAAAGATCCCCTGGAGAAGGAAATGGCAACCCACTCCAGGATCCTTGCCTGGAAAATCTCAGGGACACAGGAGCCTGGTGGGCTGCAGTCCATGGGGTCACAAAGAGTCTGGCATGACTGAGCGACTAACACATACTTACTTACAAACAGCTGAAAAAAGAAGAGAAGTGAAAGGCAAAAGAGAAAAGGGAAGATATACCTATCTGAATACAGAGTCCCAAAGAATAGAAAGGAGAGATAAGAAAGCCTTCCTCAGTGATCAATGCAAAGAAATAGAGGAAAACAACAGAATGGGAAAGACTAGCAATCTCTTCAAGAAAATCAGAGATACTAAGGGAACATTTCATGCAAAGATGGGCAAAATAAAGGACAGAAATGATATGGACCTAACAGAAGCAGAAGATATTAGGAAGTGGTGGCAAGAATACACAGAAGAGCTATACAAAAACATCTTAATGACCCAGATAACCAATCACCAAGCCAGACATCCTGGAGTCCAAAGTCAGGTGGGACTTAGGAAGTATCACTATGAATAAAGCTAGTGGAGGTGATAGAATTCCAGCTGAGCTATTTCAAGTCCTAAAAGATGATGCTATAAAAGCGTTGCACTCAATATGCCAGCAAATTTGGAAAACTCAGCAGTGGCCACAGGACTGGAAAAGGTCAGTTTTCATGCCAATCCCAAAGAAAGGCAATGCCAAAGAATGTTCAAACTACTGCACAATCACACTCATCTCACGCATTAGCAAAGTAATGCTCAAAATTCTCCAAGCCAGGCTTCAACAGTACATGAACAGTGAACTTCCAAGCTGGATTTAGAAAAGGAAGAGGAACCAGAGATCAAATTGCCAACATCTGTTGGATCATCAAAAAAGAAAGAGAGTTCCAGAAAAAACATCTACTTCTGCTTTATTGACTATGGCAAAGCCCTTAACTGTGTGGATCACAACAAACTGTGGAAAATTCTGAAAGATATGAGAATACCAGACCACCTTACCTGCCTCCTGAGAAATCTGTATGCAGGTCAAGATGCAACAGTTCGAACTGGACGTGGAACAACGGACTGGTTCCAAATTGGGAAAGGAGTATGTCAAGGCTATATGTTGTTGCCCTGCTTATCTAACTTATATGCAGAGTACATCATGTGAAATGCCAGAATGGATGAAGCACAAGCTGGAACTGAGATTGCTGGGAGAAATGTCAAGAACCTCAGATATGCAGTGACACCACCCTTATGGCAGAAAGCAAAGTGGAGCTAAAGAGCCTCTTGATGAAAGTGAAAAGGGAGAGTAGAAAAGTTGGCTTAAAACTCAACATTCAGAAAATGAGGGTCATGGCATCCAGTCCATCACTTCATGGCAAATAGATGGGGAAACAATGGAAACAGTGACAGACTATTTTGGGGAGCTCCAAAATCTCTGCAGATGGTGACTGCAGCCATGAAATTAAAAGATGTTTGCTGCTTGGAAGAAAAGCTATGACCAACCTAGACAGCATATTAAAAAGCAGAGACATTACTTTTCTGTCAAAATCTGTCTAGTCAAAGCTATGGTTTTTACAGTAGTCATATATGGATGTGAGAGTGGGACCATAAAGAAAGCTGAGTGCAGAAGAATTGATGCTTTTGAACTATGGTGTTGGAGAAGACTCTTGACAGTCCCTTGGACTGCAAGGAGATCAAACCATTCAATTCTAAAGGAATTTCTGAAGCTGAAACTCCAATACTTTGGACACCTGATGTGAAGAATTGACTCATTGGAAGAGACCCTGATGCTGGGAAAGATTGAAGGCAGGAACAGAAGGGGGTAACAGAGGATGAGATGGTTGGATGGCACCAATGGCTCAATGCACATGAGTCTGAGCAAGCTCTGGGAGTTGGTGATGAACTGGAAAGCCTGGTGTGCTGCAGTCCATGGGGTCGCAAAAAGTTGGACATGACTGAGCTACTGAACTGAACTACGTGCACAATAAGCTCTATGTAGAAGCAGGGGTTGCCATGAGAAATAAGACAAAAAAAAAAAAAAAAAAAAAAAAAGGACCTTCCACCAAGAAGCTCTGTCTCTGCAGGGAAACCATGAGGCATGGCAGGTGCAAATTCAGAGAGGGCAGACATTGCCCGGGGAGGGCAGAGGGGGACGAGGGCCCCAGCAGGGAGCCTTGAGGAAGCTGGGCTTCGGAGCACAAGAAAATGCCTCCAGCTTCGAGGCATGGAAAGCATGAAATATTATTGGAGAGATAAGGAAAGGTAACATCAGTACATATTTACTTACTGTGAAGGCATCTCATTTTATCTCTATTGATCAAACAGCAAGAATTCTAGCAGTATGGGGTGGTCAACCGGTGCACCAGGGAGGTTTTTGGTTCAGTTGCTAATGTTGTTGGTAAAGAACAGAATGAAAAGCCTCCCACTAGAAGCATGTCCTGTATTGCAGGCAGACAAGAGTCCACATGCCAAGGAGTTGTGGTCCCATCAAGGACAGAGAAGCAGGCCTGCTAGGTCCCAGGGGGCCCAGAGAGAAGAAGGCCAGGCCTTCAGGCTTCCCTGGTAGCTCAGTGGTGAAGAATTCACCCGCTAATGCAGAAGACACAGATTCGATCCCTGATCCCACAAGACTCAGAGCAACTAAGCCATGGCAACACAATCACTGAGCCTGTGCGCTACAGCCGAGCAGCTGCAACTACCCAAGTCCTTTGCTCGGGATCCCGTGCTAGGCAACAAAAGAAGATACTGCAGTGAGAAGCCTGCGCACTGCAACTGGAGCAGCCCTTGCTCTCCGCAGCTAGAGAAAGTGTGAGCAGTAACGAAGACCCAGCACAGAGATAAATAAATAAAAAGAAGGCCAGGGCTTGGGGTGCTGCAAGCTGCCAATCTCTTGACTCAACCCTAGCTGACTCACTCTGTCCCCACCCAAGGCTCTTGTCTGGATGGGAAGGGCCCAGGCAGCGGGGCTTAACAGTATTTAGAAACATTCTCAGGGAATATCAGAGACTGAGCTCAGCTCCAAAACAAGAGTGCTGAGAAGGTCTAAGCTGGACAGAACAATCTCAGGGAACTCATAGTTTCTTTATAAACAGAGAAAAGGGTCAGAGTGGAGAGTTGCTGCCTCTGGGCTGTGAGAAGAGGCACAGAAAGGACCAAGCCATGTTTTTTCAACTAGAATAATAATAAAATTAATGTAAAAAAAAAAGATAGAAGGCACACACACATGCTTAGCCTAGGCCATGACTCATTAGTGGTAGGATTTTAGACCTCATGATACTGTGGTTCAGCTGGTAAAGAATCCGCCTGCAATGTGGGAGACCTGGGTTCGATCCCTGGGTTGGGAAGATCCCCTGGAGAAGGGAAAGGCTACCCACTCCAGTAGTCTGGCCTGGAGAATTCCATGGACTGTATCCTCATGGGGTTGCAAAGAGTCGGACATGACTAAGCAACTTTCACATCCTGCGTTAGGACACATTTTGTGGAGAGTAGCTTTGCAAATCCTGTGATAACACCTAACATGGAGGCACCCGCCCATTTGCAAGGGTGTGTGTTTTAGTCACTCAGTCGTGAATGACTCTTTGTGACCCCATGGACTGGAGCCCACCAGCCTCCTCTGTCCATGGGATTCTCCAGGCAAGAATATTGGAGTAGATAGTCAATCCCTTCTCCAGGGGATCTTCCCACCCCAGGGATCAAATTCGCATCGCCTGCGCTGGCAGGCAGATGCTTTACTGTCTGAGCTGTCCTGTGATAACATCTAACACTGAGGCAACTGCCCATTTGCAAGGGTGGCCCTCGGCAAACTGCCTGTGTAAGACAGGGTCAAATGTTCCTACTCCCAGCCCCCGGTGATGTTTCTTGCTTTTTTTCTGTGCTGTAATAAGGGGAGTGGTCCCTGGAAAATGCCTGAGAGCCCTGGGAGTAGCCAGACCCTGGCTCCACAGGGGCTGCTAGATATTTGCACTGACCTATGCTTTCAGCCAGGAACCCCCCAGCCCCACCCCAGGGCTAACTTGTTGTTGGAGCCCATCTGTTGTAATTCCTCCTAGTTTTAAGCCTATAGGTAGTAGGTCAGGGAGAGGAAAACAGGAATCTGGCTCATCAGCAAAGGAGTGGAGTCATACCGTGGCCCCCCATCCCCCACCTCCAGCTGAGCTAGTGCAGATAAACAGGATAAGAAAGGTGGAATCTTTTTTTTTTTTTTTTTAAAGATTTTTGGATGTGGATCATCTTAAAGTCTTTATTGAATTTGTTACAGTATTGCTTCTGTTTTTTTATGTTTTGGTGTTTTGATCCCAAGGCATGGGGGACCTTAGCCCCGAGCTGGGGATTGAACCTGCGACCCTCGCATTGGAAGGTGAAGCCTTAACCACTGGGCCACCAGGGAAGTCTGCGAATTGGGATCTTTTTATGAGGTCTTCCACAAAGCTTGACACTTTTCAGTCTAGGTGTGGTTTGGTAAATTATGTGTTATAAATCACAGGGTTGTGCTTTAAATTTCCCTCTGGGCCTGTATTTGGTGATTTATGAAGAGGGGGTACTTTTATTTGAAACAATATGTTAACAGCCTGGTGGGAGAATGTGACTACAGTGGGCCCTGTTCACCTTTGGATTCTGCATCTGTAGATTCAACCAACCAGTGGATGGAAAATATTAAAAATACTTAAAAAAAAAATTCAAGAAAACTCCAAAAAACAAAACTTGGATTTGCTACACATCAACAACTATTGACACAGCATTGACATTGTATTAGGTATTAGAAGTCATCTAGGGATAACCTGACTTCAAGCTAGGCTTCAACAGTATGTGAACCAAGAACTTCCAAATGTACAAGCTGGGTTCAGAAAAGGCAGAGGAACCAGAGATGAAATGGCCAACATCCATTGGATCATAGAGAAAACAACAGAATTTCAGAAAAACATCTACTTCTCCTTTATTGACTATGCAAAAGGCTTTGACAGTTGGATCACAACAAACTGAAAAATTCTTTTTTTCTTTTTTTTCAAAATTCTTAAAAAGATGGGAATACCAGACCACCTTACCTGGTTCTTGAGAAACCTGTGTTCGGGTAAAGAAGCAGCAGTTAGAATTGGACATGGAACAATGGACTAGTTCAAAATTGGGAAAGGAATACATCAAGGATGTATATCATCACCCTGCTTATTTAACTTATATGCAGAGTACATCATGTGAAATGCCAGACTGGATGAATCAGTCAAGCTGGAGTCATCACTGTGGGGAGAAATACCAACAACCTCAGATATGTAGATGATACCACTTTAATGGCAGAAAGTGAAGGGGAACTAAAGAGCCTCTTGAAGAAGGTGAAAGAGGAGAGTGAAAAAGCTGACTTGAAAATCAACATTCAAAAAACTAAGATAATGGCATCTGGTCCCATTACTTCATAGCAAATAGAAGGGGAAAAGTGGAAGCAGTGACAGACTTTATTTTCTTGGGCTCCAAAATCACTGCAGATGGTGACTGTAGCCATGAAATTAGAAGATGCTTGTTCCTTGGAAGGAAAAGTATGACAAACTTAGACAGTGTATTAAAAAGCAGACACATCACTTTGCCAACAAAGGTCAGTAGAATCAAAGATATGGTTTTCCCAGTAGTCATGTACGGATGCAGGAGTTGGACCATAAAGAAGGCTGGACGCTAAAGAACTGAAGCTTTTGAACTGTGATGTTGGAGAAGACTCTTGAGAGTCCCTTAGGCTGCATGGAGATCCAACCAGTCAAACCTAAAGGAAACCAAGCCTGAATATTCATTGGAAGGACTGATGCTGAAGCTGAGGCTTTTTGGCCACATGATGCGAAGAGCCAACTCATGGGAAAAGACTCTGACGCTAGGAAAGATTGAGAGTAGGAGGAGAAGGGGGAGGCTGAGGATGGGATGGTTAGATAACATCACTGACTCAATGGACATGAATCTGAGCAAACTGTGAGAAGGACAGGGAGGCCCGGGGTGCTGTAGTCCATAGGGTCGCAAAGAGTTGGACAGGACTTAGGACTAAACAATAGCAACAGAGATAAAGTATATGGGAGGATGAGTGTGGGTTGTATGCAAACAGGATACCATATAAAGAACTTGAGCATACTTAGAGTTTGGCATCTGCTGGAGGTGGGGTTCTAGACCCAACTCCCCACAGAAACCGAGGGGCAATTGTACTCATGTTCTCTCTACCAAACCCATCTTTTGCCAGCCAACATGGAGCCTGGCAAAGTCTGGCTGTGCACAGGGAGGCTCTCTGCCCAGGCAGCTGAGTCCACCTTGCTCACCCCAGGGTGACAGTGCCGGCTCCCACCACAGCTTCCAATGATGACCTCGGCACTCACTTGGTCACTGGAAGGTTTGGCCCTGAGCTCCCCCGGGTGCTACCTTTTCTAGATCACTAGGACATAGCTCACCCTAGTCACCTCCTGACTCTCCTCTTTGTGGAGGGAGAGGGGAATGACTTGTTTATGTCTTCTGATGATTGCATTTGCTTTATGACTGCCTAGAGGCTTGTCCTAGCAGCTAGAACATCAAAAACCAGATCTGGGGAAGAGAGAGAGACATACAGACAAGCAGGGATGCCAGAACCATAGAGGACAGGCCAGAACCTAGAGCTGAGAAAGGGCTTTTGAGGGTCATTCCACAGCCGGGGGAAGCAGGTACCCAGAGAAGACACGTGAAACAGCATTTGCTTAGTAACACACTGGAGTACAGTTTTCTCAAGTATCACCTCTACATCCTTCAAATGTGTATTGAACATTTTCACTCATTCTTTTATCAAATCTTGATTGAGTCAAAATAATTTTAAGAGGAAAGTGGAAAAAAGTTGGCTTAAAATTCAACATTCAAAAAACTAAGATCCTGGCATCCAGTCCCATCATTTCATGACAAACAGATGCGGAAACAGCAACAGACTTTTCTTGGGCTCCAAAATCACTGCAAATGGTGACCGCAGCCATGAAATTAAAAGATGCTTGCTCCTTGGAAGCAAAGCTATGACTGACCTAGACAGCATATTAAAAAGCAGAGACATTCTTTTGCAGACAAAGGTTGATCTAGTCAAAGCTATGGTTTTTCCAGTAGTCATGTATGGATGTGAGAGTTGGACAATAAAGAAAGCTGAGCTCTGAAGACTTGATGCTTTTGAACTGTGGTGTTGGAGAAGACTTGAGAGTCCCTTGGACCGCAAGGAGATCAAACCAGTCAATCCTAAAAGAAATCAGTTCTGAATATTCATTGGAAGGACTGATGCTGAAGCTGAAACTCCAATACTTTGGCCACCTGATTCGAACAGCTGATTGGAAAAGACCCTGATGCTGGGGAAGACTGAAGGCAGGAGGAAAAGGAGACCACAGAGGATGAGATGGTTGGATGGCACCAGTGGCTCAATGGACATGAGCCTGAGCAAGCTCTGGGAGTTGGTGATGGACAGGGAAGGCTGGCATACTGCAGTCCATGCGGTCACAAAGAGTTGGACAAGCCTGAGTGAATGAACTGAAGTGAACTGAACTAAGGTGAAATGCCCCCCCCGTAATTCAGTGGTAAAGAATCTGCCTGCCAATGTAGGAAGCACAGGAGGTGCAGGTTCAGTCCTAGGGTAGGGAAAATGCCCTGGAGGAGGAAATGGCAACCCACTCCAGTATTCCCACCTGTAAAATTCCATTGAAAGAGGAGCCTGGTGGGCTCACAAAGAGTCAGACAGAATTGAGCCTGGACACGGACAGGAACTTTTAAGATGAAATACTATTGTTTCTGAAAACACTTTTGAAGGCATTTGGGTGCATCACCCCATAATCGTAAGTGAAAAATAAAACGACTCCAATTAAATACAAATATATCCCCATTCAAGAAGGCTGGGAGGATAAGCGGAGGAGGATACGAGAAGTCTTTGGAAGGCAGGGTTAGTGGTCATCCTTACTTACCTCTTTATACTTTACTGTATTTTCCCAATTTTCTGAGAGCATTTGGTAATTTTAATAATCCAAGTCTAGGCTATGTGCTAGACTGCAGGGGTCAAGGCCCTGGTCCCCCTAGGGAGGTTGACCCAGAAACACAAGTCACAACTAGGCGGGGGGGCAGCAACCACAGCCAGAGGGGTGTCAGAAGGAGCCAGAGAGGCGTCTCGCCACCAGGAGAGGCGGCCCCCAGAGGTGACATCTAGGTAAGGTACGGTAAGTCCCTTATGTATGAATGAGTTCCATTCCAAGTCCAATTTGTTCATAAGTACAACAAATTCAGCCCAGGTACCCAGCGAACACAATCAGCTATATAGTACTCTACTGGGATAGATTTATAATACTTTTCACACAAATAATCCACAAAAGAAACAAACAAAAAATAAAGAAAAAAATGTTAGTATTATAGAACAGTATCTCGAAAAGTACAGTAGTCCAGGACAACAGCTGACATATGGGGGCTGGCATTGAGTGAACAGACAAGAAGAGTTACTGACTGGAGGAGGGAGAGGAGGTGGGAGATTGTAGAGCTGAAGGGTCATCAGCAACAGGAGACAAAGGGCAAGCTGCAGTTTTACTCATGCCTGACGTTGATGGAATGCACGTTTGCATCTTTGAAAGTTCACAACTTTAAGATTCGTATGTAGGGGAATTACTGTAGTAAAGCTGAAGAACTATTCCCCAGGTAGAGAACATGGGTCTTGTGTTTCAGAGAACAAGCAACAACGTACAAGGATCCATGAGGGTGTCTTGGAGAAATGTAATCTAAATGGTTAGCAATAGCTAATGTAGAGGGAGAAGGAGCCCTGGGGTGGGGGAGGGAGGGTCCTTAACTCCACAAATAATCAAGGAAATACAAAGTAAAGGCACTCTGAGACGCTGTTTTGCCCAGAAAATTAGCAGATAAGAGAAATGACTTACAGCAGGCGGGGGAGCAGCAGCGATCAGTCACTCTGCTGGAGTGGGCAGGACTGGAGTTCTAGAAGGCAACGCAGGAGTAGGTGTTTATAGTCTTAAGGTTTCTTCCCACCGCCCAGTAACCCTTCATCCTATACAACTGAATTCTACAGCAGAGTCGGATTTGAGGTGTGGACAGAGACCTGTGCACTCAGAGGTTTATGATTTTCCTCATTTCTTCATTCATTTCTTTAGCTGGGGGAGAGGTTCCCAGGTGTTCACTGAGTGACTTTGTTACATCACTGACATTTCTGAATATGTATTCTTCTGTATGCATCAAATATTATAGAATCAATGACTTCAAAAGCTCAGTTAAACATACATGTTACATTTCCCCAGCATCTGGCATTTCCAGAGCATTCTCATCCTCAACATCTTATTTGACCCTCATGACCTCCGGCAGGTCGGGCAGCCTGATTCTGGAAAGTGTGGACATGTCACTCAGCTTGCACCCTCCTCCTCTGCTCCTTACTCGGAGAGACTCGTCTGGCCCTGAAAGGTGCAGCCCCTTGTCCCATGGGGTCTCCTACCACCATCACTGCTGGTCATAGCAAGGTCACAGGTAATATCAGATGCAGAACCAACCTTCTTATCTGCTAGTTGGGAAAGTGAAAGTGAAGTCGCTCAGTCGTGTCCGACTCTATGCGGCCCCATGGACTGTAGCCCACCAGGCTCCTCTGTTTATGGGATTTTCCAGGCAAGAGTACTGGAGTGGGCTGCCATTTCCTTCTCCAGGGGATCTTCCCAACCCAGGGATTGAACCCAGGTCTCCAGCATTGCAGACAGATGCTTTACCATCTGAGCCATCAGGGGACATTCATTTTAGAATAAGGCATTAACACATAGCCATCAGTTATTATAGCTTCAATAAATTTTTTAATAGCATGGGTTGATGTCAAATTTGTCCCAAATGAGCCTGTAATTTTTTTTTCTTCTCATTTCCTCATAACCCCTAGTATTTGACTAGGGACCCAGCACACACTCAGTCATAGTTATTTAACTGATATACTGAGAGAGCCCCTTGAAAATGAAGTCTGATTTAAGGAGAATTAAAAAAAAAAACAAAAAAGATATGAACTAGAAGAAGAAAAGAATGTAAAGTTGATATATTTTACCTTTTCTTTCCTTTCCAAGTGTTGCATAAAGTACAACTCTGTTGGAAAATGCTAGCTAACACCACTGAGATAAACTTCTTCAACTGAGGGCCTACTGTGTGGCTGGCACTGCTATCAGGTGGGGGAGGGGAGCACAGTCTGTGTCTTCAAGCTGCAGCCCAACATGAAATATCTGTCCAAGTTCCTGATGTTTCCTGTCTCCGCCCTGGCTGACTCTAACTAACCTGTCTGGTTGTGATGAATTACTGCATAATCCCACGACCTGAGTGGAAAAGAATTTATTTCCTCTCTGGACCACAGCATTCTCAATATCCTTCCATTAAACTGCATAACTTGAGTAGGTGTGTAGGGATGTGTATTTCCTTCTTGTCAACTGCCATGCTTATATGAGTGATAATCATAGATTATAGCTCTCCAGGCTCCTCTGTCCATGGGATTCTCCAGGCAAGAATCCTGTAGTGGGTAGCCATTCCCTTCTCCAGGGGATCTTCCTGAGCCATGGATTAAACCCAGGTTTCCAGTATGACAGATTCTCTACCATCTGAGCCACCAGGGAGCTGTACTCGTATGAGAGACAAAACCTCAAACAGTTAAAAGAGCTCCTTACACATAGAAACCTACTTATCTGTATATTTCCAGAAACTTCTGTCTCTTTGCACCCTTATGGGTATTAGTGGTATTGAATATAAGCATTAAACATCATCTGTTGTTCACAGAGTAACTTCTGACTGTCAAAATTACCTGGCTGAACCATCTCTGGCAGTTTGATCCTCTCCAGCAAGACACAATTGAAAATGACCAAGATAATCTGGAGTCAAAACCTCCCCAAAGACCTGTTGATGAACAGAACGTGTTTGTTTCTATATGAGTAACCAAAGTGTAGTTATTAACAATAATAGTGAACATTTACTATTATTGTTGAGCAACAACAATGTAATTATTAATAATAATAGCTAGTATTTACCAGGTGCTTTACTGTGTGCTGGGCATACACTAAGCTCATTATAAACATCTTATTTAGACCTTACAACAACCCTAAAAGGACAGTGAACTATTACCACCATTTTATTCAGAAAAAAGCAAACAAAGCTAAGATTTCAAATTTGGGTCTGACTCCTACCCACTAAATGCCATAGAAACTCTATTTTGTTTTTTTTAAAAAAGCAATTGCCTGTGTTTTTATATCTATCTGTAGGTAAACATCTAAGTGTGTGTTTGTGCATATATAGGAGTTCAATTTTCTTGGGTTCCAAAATCACGGCAGATGGTGACTGCAGCCATGAAATTAAAAGATGCTTTCTCCTTGGAAGAAAACCTATGACCAACCTAGAGAGCATATTAAAAAGCAGAGACATTATTTTGCCAACAAAGGTCCATCTAGTCAAAGCTATGGTTTTTCCAGTGGTCATGTATGGATGTAAGGTATGGATGTGAGACCATAAAGAAAGCTTAGTGCTGAAGAATTGATGCTTTTGAACTGTGGTGTTGGAGAAGACTCTTGAGAGTCCCTTGGACTGCAAGGAGATCAAACCAGTCAATCCTAAAAGAAATCTATCCTAAATGGTCATTGGAAGGACTGATGCTGAAGCTGAAACTCCAATACTATGGCTACCTGATGGGAAGAACTGACTCATTGGAAAAGACTCTGATCCTGGGAAAGATTGAAGGTAGGAGGAGAAAGGGACAACAGAGGATGAGATAGTTGGGTGCCATCACTGACTCGATGGACATGAGTTTGAGCATGCTCTAGGAGTTAGTGATGGACAGGAAAGCCTGGCCTGCTGCAGTCCATGGGGCTGCAAAGAGTCAGACAAGACTGAGGAACTGAACTGAACTGAGGAGTTAATACCCAAGAATACAAGTATTTTAATAAACAACCTTCCATTTCCACAGTGAAGACGGGCCTGAATTCATTATGTTGAAAAGTCTGTGGTTTTTATTTGAGCAGTTTGTAAACAAACAGGGAACCAACCCTATTTGCATCAGTCCTCAGGGACTTGACTTTTCTCAGTCGGTAAGGAATCCGCCCACAATGTGGGAGACTTGGGTTTGATCCCTGGGTTGGGAAGATCCCCTCAAGAAGGAAATAGCAACCCAGTGCAGTATTCTTGCCAGGAGAATCCCTTGAACAGAGGAGCCTGGCGGACTGCAGTCCACGGGGTCGCAAAGTCCGACAGTACTGAGCGACTTAGCAGAGCACAGCACTCTCAAGTAGGGGAGGGCCTCGACTCAGCCAGTCGCCATGGCAACTGCCTGGCAGCCCGACCCCGCTAGGAGGCGAGTCAGAAAGGTGTGGAAGCCCGGAAGCGGACCCCCAGGAGGCCTCCAGGACACTTTCCTCCCCCGGGGCAGTCCCACCCTATAAGCACAAGGTACCCTCCTCAGCTCCTCAGCGCTGAACCTTCGACGGGGTTTCCTTCACTCCTTTTCGCTGGGGGTGGGGGAGGTAGAGAGAGGAGGGTCTCTCATTTATATTTAAGAAAAGCAAAAAGTTAACTTCTGCCTGGGGGAAGGAGCTCAGAGAAACCGTGCTCCCGGCCTTCTCCACTCACCCGAGGGCCCGCCGCTGCCGCACCCCTCCCTTCTCCCGCAGAAGGCTTATCTGCGCAAGGGTGGGGGAAGGGGAGAGGACGGGAACCCCTTCCCGGGGGGTGATGGGAGGGGCCGGCTGGCTGGAGGATTATGGAAGTGCTTCCAGGGCCAGGGGAGGAAGTAGAAGAGGACTTCCTCCTTTTTCCTGGAAAGAAACTCCTAGTGATGGCCTTGCTGTGTGAGCGCTCTGCAGGCCTCCAGAGTTGGAAAGCTCTGCTTCTGTGATCACCAAATGATTGCCTATCACCTGGGGGTTAAGGGTCACAGAGGCTGGGGCTGCCTGGGGTCCCATTGACCTAATGATGCCTTTTCTGGTCTCCCTAGGGAGAGGGTGGATGGGGCTCTCAGCCTGACCTGAGCGACAACATCCTCTTTCTGGAAGCAATCTCTGGGCTAGTTGCTGTTGCAGGAGGCAGGGGGTCCAGTCCTGAAGTTTACCTCACTTTGCCTTATTTGGACAACTGCTAAACCTGCAGGGTAATGAAATTACTATAGATTGACTGAAAGATATTTTTGAGGGATGTTGGTGATTTAGTCAGTAAGTTATGTCTGACTCTTATTAACCCATGGACTGTAGTCCCGCAAGCTCCTCTGTCCACGGGATTGTCCAGACAATATTGGAGTGGGTTGCCTTTTCCTTCTCCAGGGGGTCTACCCAACCCAGGGATCAAACCTGAGTCTCCTGCATTGCAGGAGAATTCTTTACCAACAGAGCCACAAGGGACTTTTAGGGGCAGGGGGACTCTGACTTATTTGCCTAAGACATAAATCAAGTTGTAAGTTTTAGGATCTAATAATTCAATGGCTAGACATCCAGCTGCTTATGGTGTGATCCATAGCAGGGTGTGTTTAAACCACTTTCTGGTGTTTTTAATCAAAGGATCTTTGAGCCAGTGTTCTCCACTTGGTAGATGGTTAAGGTCACTTCCAGAAAACCATAGTTATTCCTTTAAATCAGAGATCTGGGGGGAGGGCAGTTCAGTATAGTGATTAACAGTAATAGCTTGAGTCAGATGTCATGGTTTGAATCCCATTGGCTGTGTGATTTTGAGCAATGTCTTTTACCTCTCTGTGGCTTCTTTTCCTTAGCTGTACAACGGAGAAATGACAGTGATTATTTAATAAGACAATTCCTATAAAATTCTTCAAACACCACCAGCACAGTCAGAACATTATTACTTCCTGGCATTGTGAGAGAAAATTTGAATTTCTGACATTTTTTTTATGTGCAGAAAAGTTAACATCTAGTTGCATATTCTTGATTGTATTTCCATTTCATTCCAGATGTCTAATATTGAAAATGTTTTGAGGTTTAATTATAAAAAGACATGGTCCATTGAATTAAATGTGGCATCTGTCAAATATAAAGAAGAAAATCACAATCATCGGTCCTTCTGAAGTCCCCACTTTTTCCCACAAGAAATGCTGTTCATTTGGGGTGTTTACAATGTTTTTAACTTTGCAGCTAACAAACAATATAATTGTAGGGTCTTGTGCATTAATTTGCCTGTACATTGTTTTGTTTTTTAAAGAGTGATGGATTTGGGTCTGGGATGTGGTTAAGACTATAGCCTTCCATTATGCAGCTGTTTCAGAGGGAAAGGTCTGTGTGTTCTGGAAGACCTGGGGATTATTTGGATATCTGCATCATGGGTTTGGGCTCTGTAATGCTGCCAGTAAGATAAAACTCTGTGTTTCCTCAGTCACTGCTTCCCTCCCCAGCAACATCCTACAACATGCCTTTAGGGGGAGGTGGGTATAAGAACTTTCTATTAATGATGTGTGATTCTTTTGTAATATCTTTGTTGATAGCATTATATAGCTATCATAATAAATAATGTACTAATAAAGTGTAATCTTTGATCCCCAGGGCAGCTATTTGAGTTGGGAAGGGTTTATTCCTCTCAGTTAACAGGATAGGGATGTGAGAGTTGGACCATAAAGAAGGCTTTATGACCCATAAAGAAGGGTCAAAGAATTGATACTTTTGAACTGTGGTGCTGAAGAAGACTCTTGAAAGTCCCTTGGACAGCAATGAGATCAAATCATTCAATCCTAAAGGAAATCAACCCTAATGGTCACTGGAAGGACTGATGCTGAAGCTGAAGCTCCAACACTTTGGCCACCTGATGTGAAGAGCCAACTCATTGGAAAAGACCCTGATGCTGGGAAAGATTGGGGGCAAGAGGAGAAGGGGGCAACAGAAGATGAGATGGTTGGATGGCATCAATGACTTAATGGACATGGGTTTGAGCAAATTCTGGGAGATAGTGAAGGACAGGGAAGCCTGGCATGCTGCAGTTCATGGGGTCACAAAGAGTTGGACATGACTTAGCAGCTGAACAACAACAGCAGGATAGGAAACTGAGGCTCAGAGGACCGGGGAGTTTCCTGAGGTCACCAAAGCTAATAGGCTGTGCGATCCCAGACCTTAAAGTTGGGTATTTTGGCTTTGGAGGGGAATTTTTCCATTAAATGAAGATGACTTTAAGACTTGTTTCCCCTCCATTGGAGAGGGCACTGGCAACCTAGTCCGGTACTCTTGCCTGGAAAATCTCATGGGTGGAGGAGCCTGGTGGGCTGCCGTCTATGGGGTTGCACAGAGTCGGACACAACTGACGTGACTTAGCAGCAACAGCAGCAGCAGCAGCAGGTCAATTTTTTCAAGTATTAGATTTAAATAATTAAAAATTGGGAATATTATTATTATAGAAGGTATTAAACCTTAAAAGCCACTAAGAATACCATGCAATATTTAGATTTAAGATAAAACACAGTTATTTGTATAATTTGCAAAAACACATTAAGAATTAGATATACAAATGTACAGTGGCCAAACATTAAAAACTGAATATTGATCTCCAACTTGCAGCAGCAAGCCCAGGAAACCAACCGACTCTCTACAGTAACCCTCCCAGGAAACCACCCTACTGTAGGCCAGACTCCCAGGAAGTCAGTCCTTTTCTAACTGATCCAGGAGCAAACAAGAACCCCTTTAACAATGGGCTCCAAATGGGCCTTCCCAGGTGACTCAGTGGTAAAGAATATGCCTGCCAATGCAGGAGACACAGGAGACGATCTCTGGGTAGAGAAGGTCCCCTGGAGGAAGAAATGGAAAACCACTCCAGTATTCTTGCCTGGAGAATCCCACAGACAGAGGATCTTGGCAGGCTAAAGTCCATGGGGTCACAAAGAGTCAGATGCGACTGAGCACACATGCACCACCAAATGGCCAGGACTTGATTAATAGCTGAGAGTTTACCTAATTTTTGCCCCCATTTCCACCTTAGGGCCAATCAGAGAAAGCTGAATTTCTACCCTCACCCATCACATAGGATGCCTGGGTTCTCCTGAGCCCTACAGCAGTTTCCCCCATACTCTCAGCCTCCAATCAGGATACTCAGCTCTTACCTTTTTTCCTCTATAAAGTTTTCCCACTTCTCTGTCTGATTTTTAGTCTCTTTCAAAATATAAGTGATCGTGACTGACTCTATTGCTAGAGCAAGCCCCAAATAAAAGTCTTTGCTTGCTCTCATTGGGTGGTTTTTGTTTATTTCCACATGCAAAATAGAGATGTTTTCAAGTATATGTGATAAAGGAAAGGAAAGTGAAGTCGCTTAGTCGTATCCAACTCTTTGCGACCCCATGGACTGTAACCTACCAAGCTCCTCTGTCCATGGGATTTTCCAGGCAATAGTACTGGAGTGGGTTGCCATTTCCTTCTCCAGGGGATATTCCCGACCCAGGGATCAAACCCAGGTCTCCCACATTGTAGACAGACACTTAACCATCTGAGCCACTGGGGAAGTCCATATGTGATAAAGGAAGAACATATTTGCATCTCACCTGGGGATCTAAAGGCTCATGTGGACTGGATTTCCCTGGCTTGGTTGATCATCCATTATGTGCAAAACACTTTTCTAGGTGTTGTGGGGAGGCAGAGATGAGGACAATGTGGCTCCTGAGTGTCCAATAATCAGACAACCACCTGGATGACTGTGATGTGAGACAGAGCTTGTCCTGTGTGTATGATAAAGATGGCTCAAGGTACAATGGGAATTAAGAGAAAGACAGTGATAACAACTCACTTGAAGGATCAGAAGAAGCTGCAGGTGGAAGGTGTCCAATATTTAGAGTAAAAAATTAAAAATACAGATAAATATGGTTAATATATACTAATAAAAACTCACTACTTTAAATTTTACATATTGTCATGCTCAGACCTTTAAACTAGATAGACAGATGGATAGATAGATAATAAACAGATGATACAGAGAGGTGAAGTCCTTTCCTCTTTCTCCAACCCTGTCCCTTTCTTTCTCCCCGGGGGCATCCTTATCATGAATTTGGAGCTTTTTCTGGAAGTGCTTCCTTAGCCAGTCTTTGAAGAATGGCTCTGACTATAGGCAAGGCCATCAGAAGGAAGACTTCCAGGGGAAGCATTTGGCACAGGCCAAGACACAGACGTGGGGAAGTGAAGGATGCGTTGGGGACTGTGCTCATGGTTTGCTTTTATCTGAATCAGGTAACAAGTATAGGAAGGTGTTGATGGACCAGGAGGCCGAGAGGATGACTTGGGATTTGAATATGGAGATAGTGAATACAGTGGTCTGCATGCAGTCTGGTCTGCACGTGGGTTTCCAAGTAGAAGAGGAGGGTGAAGTGGTTAAGAGTGCCTAAGTCTGGAGACAAACAGGCTGAATCAGAGCCTATTGCCAGAGTTAACAAGGGGAGAAGGTCTGGATTAGCGTGGTGACAAGAGGAGCTGGGAAGGAGATCATGAGGGGTCCTGGGCAGACCAAGTGTCAGATAACTGGAGGGAAGATAGGAAGAGAGGCCCATTTAAGAGTGGGAATGAGTGTGAATGTGTGTGCGTGTGTGTGAGGGATCGAGCTTCACTGGGAACTCCCAGGAGACTGGTCTCACATCTGGGATAGAGGAGGGGTGTCAAACCCTGATGGGCTTCAGGGTAGACTTGCATCTGCTAATGAGTCGGAGCTGACTCCTTGAGTCAGGAGAAGATGCTTACAAACATAAGAAAAGATATCGAAGAACGCATCTCTGTGGACCGCCAACATGGAAGGGTCAGAAGAGCCCAGAAAGGTGATGAGGGGCAGGCAGGGCCTATGGAGAGACCCAAGGAACCAAGGGCCAGGGCTGAGAAGGGTGTGTCCACCTCTAGGAGGGGCGAGGTCTTTCCAGAGCTGGCCCTATAAGCTTCCTCCATCCCTTCTCATTTCAGCATCACCCAGCCGCTGGTTAAAGGGGACAGCCACGTGGTGTCCAGGTAAGAGAGCAGGTGGGTACCCAATACGCCTCAGGCCCCGCCCCCTCCCTCCTCCGTGGGTGATGATTGGCCGAGGCTCTCCTTACATTGTTATGACAGCACCTGAAGGCAGGCATTGGCTCCTTCCCAAGCCGTCCCGTCCCAGGCCCCGCCCCTCTCTCTTCCCGGAAGGCGACTGGCGATTGCGTCCCGTTGCTATGACAGCACCCGAAGGTTAACGGTTACCCCTCCCTTGCCTCCCGGCTTCTCCGCAAGGGCTGGGAGCGAGAGAGCCTGGCTGCGTCTCCATGGCAACGGCGGACGCGGTGGTGCAGGCAGCTGGTACCTACCGACTAGAAAGGCGCAGGCGGCAGCGGGCATCCAGACTGGGGCGAAGCCATGTCGGACCTGGGCTCAGAAGAGTTGGAAGAGGAGGGAGAGAATGATCTTGGGGTGAGAGTTCCGGGTAAGGGAGGAGCTCGCAGGGTTGCGTGGACCCTTGGAAACCGGGTTCAGAGAGTGGGGCGGTCTGGAGGCCCGCCACAGCCCCTCCGGGAGGCCCAGTCAAGGACAAGGACCATGCTGGCCACAGCGGGCGCTGCGTCCTGCAAGTTGGCTCTGAAAGGTGAAACGTTTTGACGTCCGCTTACCACATCCCTTCTCGCTCCCCCTTCCACCGTTCCTCCTCCCGTTAAAGGCAAAGATTTCCGAATAGAAGGCATTGGAAGCGTCCTGCTGTTACCCTCCACGGAGGCAGTTTCCTTGAATGGCTGGTCATCCCAAGCTGGGCTCTTCCGACCCTTCCATGATGCCCTCTTCTCCTTCTGCCCTCAATCTTTCCCAGCATCAGGGACTTTCCAATGCTGTTCACATCAGATGACCAAAATCCTGGAGTTTCAACTTCAGCATCAGTCCTTCCAATGAATATTCAGGATTGATTTCTCTTAAGATTGACTGGTTTGATTTCCTTGTTGTCCAAGGGACTGAGAAAGGTGCCAACCTTGCGGCTCGTTTTGGGTATATTTGGGAGTCTCTGGGGCAGGAAGAAGAGTCTTTTATACATTTTGATTTAGACTAACCCTGAAACAAATTTGTAAGGTTATAAAAATTTGCCTTATATTCTGAGCATGAATTTCTGAGCCAAACAGTGCTAGAAAAGCACAAAAACTGCAAAAATGTTTTTTCCCCGAAGCCCTTGATTTAATGTGTCTGAATTTGTGCTAATGTCTATCCAGATCCAATTCCAGGTCAGATCATTCTCTGTGCCCTTGCCATTTCATTGTTTATTATTTACATGCTACACCCGTGTAATTAGGTGCTTGAGAAACATGTCTTTTATGAAGGATAGAGACAATAAGGAAATGAGAAGCTAGTATTGTTTTTTATTGATTTACTTTAAAGATGTGTGTGTGTATGTGTGTGTTAGTCACTCAGTTGTGTCCAATTCTTTGCAACCCCATGGACTATAGCTCTCCAGGTTCCTTTGTCCATGGAATTCTCCAGGCAAGAATACTGGAGTGGGTTGCCATTCTCTTCTCCAGAGCATCTTCCCAACCCAGGGATTGAACCCAGGTCTCCTGCATTGCAGGCAGATTCTTTACCATCTGAGTCACCACGGAAGCCCACTATAAAGATAGATATGTAATTATTTCCCTATTGGGCTATGAGTGTTTGAACCTTAAGTCTCTTGAGTTTAAAAATCAGTTAAACTGAACTGAGTTTGGAAACTCAAGCTGACCATTGAGCCTGGTTCATTCCTCAGCTCCCTCTGTTCCTCTGCTGACATCAGAGCTTTCCTCAAGGTCAAAGCTGTCTTCAGGCCACGGACACCCAGGGATGACTTGTATTTTAAATTATGGATTATTGGAAGAAGGTGGGTTCAGGATCTGTTCCACCTGAAAATGCTGTTAATACTTCAAACATGTCCTTGTAAAGAACACAACTTGGACCATCTTGCATTTTCCCCCAAGTGGCTGGTTTTGTTTACAGTGTAAAGGATTGTCATAATAAAGTGGAGGGAGAGAGTGAATGTCCACCATGGACAGGGACCAGCTGTGTGGGCTTGGACTGATGCTCCATGTCTCCCAGGCCTGGAGCCTACCTCACCTGTAAGACAAGGCCAAGGGTTGGGAGAATTCAGTGGAATACTATTGAATTCATGAAATGCTTAGCACATGGTTAGTGCTTAATAAAGAGTAGCTGTGATTATCTTCTGTCCAGGAATATGAAGGGGAACGGAATGAGGCAGGTGAACGGCATGGACACGGGAAAGCAAGACTGCCCAATGGGGACATATATGAAGGGAACTATGAGCATGGTAAAAGACACGGCCAGGTCAGAATCGGTGACTTGAGTGGGTGGTTTTCCCGATTTAATGCTCTATTAGCAATCATTAAATCCAGGAGTGATATAAATTATATCATCACTGTGTTTCAGGGGATCTACAAATTTAAAAATGGTGCTCGGTACATCGGAGAATATGTTAGAAACCAAAAGCACGGCCAAGGCACGTTCATCTACCCAGATGGATCGAGATATGAAGGTAAAGTGTTACCACGAAGCAAACCTTCTTGCTGGGGCGGGGGCGGGGGGGTAGGGTGTAGGGAAGCTGCGGGATGAGGGTAGACCCGGGGTAGTAGGGTGGACCGAGGCCATTGGTGCTTGGTGTATTCTTCTCCTTGGAGTTGTTTTTGCTGTTTTCCATTTCTGACCAGCCCCTCTTCTGATGAACACAGTGTCTGTTTATATGATGATTCTTTCACTGAGGGCTTCTGCTCTGGGAGGCGTTCTTACCTCTGCCGTAGTTGTAACCTCTGTGTTACATGGCAGAGTCATGTCTCAGGAAGATTCTTGCCCCCTAACATGAACCTCACTGTTGCTCCCCCCACCACTGTCACCTGTGTGATGACAAGTGAAAGTGAAAGTGAAGTCGCTCAGTCGTGTCCGACTCTTTGCGACCCCATGGACTGTAGCCCACCAGGCTCCTCCGTCCATGGGATTTTCCAGGCAAGAATACTGGAGTGGGTTGCCATTTCCTTCTCCAGGGGATCTTCCCCACCCAGGGATTGAAACCGGGTTTCCCTCATTGTAGGCAGATGCTTTACTGTCTGAGCCACCAGGGAAGTCAATCCCAACAACAGATGAAGGCAGTTCCGACAGGCAGGGCTGGGTGGTGAGCTTCGCAAACCGCGTGCAAAGGTTAGGCTCTGGGCTGCTTTTCTGGGCAGAAATTGTCTAGTTTTCATCAGATTTCCAAAAAGGTCTGTGAGCCCAACCCTGGTGCTGGGGTGACAATAGGTGTGACCTTATTCAGGGACGTCATTCCGCCTCGTTTCTGCCTCCTCCTCTTCAGTGTGAGGACTAGATGGATTCACACAGGTGAGATGCTCAGAGCCAGGGCTAACCGATAGTACTTGTTCAGTAAATGCAGGCGAGGGACGATGTCGCTTGTGTGACAGCGGCGTGTCTTAGCTCGGATGCCACCTTCTCCGGGGGCAGGCTGGAGCGGCCTGTCTGCTGGCCACGTGAAACCAGAGCCGAGGCTGCCTCGGAACTTCTGCTGGAACCCGAGACCGAAGTGGAGAGTGTCGCTGCTCTTCCTTCTAGCAATGGGATTTCTCTTTTGTTTTGTTTCATGAATCTTAGAAAACTGGCTCCAGACATAGCTCCATCTGCTTTTTAAATCAGCTCAAAGCAATTTAATTTAGGATTTAATTGAATTCTTTTAAATCCTTAGGAGCCTAATCTCATTGTGGTCATTTTGATTTCAGTGTAGATGTTAATCTAATTTGAACAACATTTCTATTTATATATGTTATTACGTATGACAAGATATTTGTTATGTATGATAAAATATGTACATATGTGGAGATACATATGTACATACACACATGTGTGTGCGGTCCCTCCAGGGGAGTGGGCAGACGACCTGCGGCATGGCCACGGCGTGTACTACTACGTCAACAACGATACCTACACCGGAGAATGGTTTGCCCACCAAAGGTTCGATTCCCTCCTCGGACCCACAGCTCGGTTCATGTCGTGAGCACACGACCGTGACTAAGCAACATCATGACCTGAGCCCACTGGGCAGCGTGGCCCTGCAGTTCATAGCTTTAGGGTGAGCCTGTGGGCAATGCCCTGTTGGTCAGGTGCGTTCCCCGGGAAACAGGCCCAAGGGCCCCAAGCCATGGAGGACACAGGACAACCTGCTGGGGCTGAACCACAGCTCCCGGGAGCCCTGCCCCTTGCCTGAGCCAACCAGCTGATGGGCAGGAGGTCGCCGCTGCCCAGCAGGGGTGCCCAGCCATGCCTGGACTGTGAACAGGATGTGTTTTGAATGAGCCCAGATATAGAAGCCATTTCGTTTGTGAGCCACATCAGCCTAGGCCCCCTGGATTTAAATTTCTGTCTCATAAACCTGGAAGGGTTTTCACTGCAGCAGAACCAAGTGTGTTGTGCTCCTTGTCTTCACCAGGCATGGGCAGGGCACCTACTTCTATGCAGAGACGGGCAGCAAGTACGTGGGTACCTGGGTGAATGGCCAACAGGAGGGCGCAGCTGAGCTCATCCACCTGAACCACAGGTACCAGGGCAAGTTCTTGAACAAAAACGTAAGTCAATGGGCAGTGACATTTGCCAGTGAAATAAGCAGCACCCTCCGTGCCCCACCCCCTGCCCTGCTTGTGACTATGTGTGAGCAGGAAAGAGGACAAACCCAGGCAAACCATCCACCCGCTCCAGACAGGGAGACAGAGCTGAGCCTCTCTGTTACCCACAGAGGACAGGGTGGGCGCGGGGGAGGCTTGGCGGGTCTCTGCATCTCTGTAACATTCACACAGCCTCCCAGCAGTGGGAATCCTTATAGCATTGGGGCATCTTGACCTGGTCTCATAAGTAAATTGGATATGAAATACTTACTTGTTTGAATGACTGAGCAGTTGGGCATGTGATGTTTTGACTTTCTTTCTCCTGAGAGGCCCACAGCCTGAGCCTGGGAAGGAAGACCCCATGAATTCCTCCCTTGAGCTCTGTGCCAGCCCACCCACTCCAGGCTACGGTGGGATTGGAGGGCTGCTCCTGGCCTTGGGCCTGGAGGTTTCCAGTTCACAGTACCCACGATTGATCATCTCTGTCTGGAGGATTCTGTGGCCTTGCTTGTCCTACTTCCCAAGCCCTGGTGGGATGCAGAGAAACCCTGAATCATTTGGAACCTACCTACCACCCTGCATTTGCTATAGCTTTGATCAGGGGTTGAACAGACACTTTCCACAAAAAGAGAGTTTTTGGAGCAAATGAAAGGTGTTAGATGTTGACATAGGGAACATCCAACTGATTTAATAAAGTTGCCCCAGATTCCAGTTTTCATTCCCGTATAATTCACGCCCTTATTACAGATTCTACTTGTAGTCTCTTTAGTGCAGGCAGCTTTTCCTCAAATCTATACATTAAACATGTTTGCTGTTTTAGTCGTTCAGTCGTGTCTGACTCTTTGTGATCCCATGGACTATAGCCTACCAGGCTCCTCTGTCCATGGGATTTCCCAGGCAGGAATACTAGAGTGGGTTGCCAGTTCCTTCTCCACTGAGTATGTCATTCTTGCAAAATTCTCCTGGGATATTTTTTTTTGGCACAGGGAGGTGAGTGGAGGAAAGAGAATTTAACACAAGTTGGTCGGGAGGAATCAATGAATATGGTGAACTTAAACCAACCTGAGGAATGAGAATGAAAGTGAGACTTCGTTCTGCCAGTTAGTAAAAGATTTAAAGTTGCACAGGTAACACATCAGGATGTTCCACTTGTAAAACACTCCGCCTCTGGACTCCTCCTCACTCACCTCAAGCGGCCTGGAGGTACAGACTTATACAGACAGCTCATACAGAAGTGCAGTGTGGGGATTTTAACTATACAAATAGGACCACTCTGTTATCAGGACACAAAAATATGCCCAGAGAAACATCTTTTATCTTTGTGCACATTTGGAAGTTTTTATGTTGGTTAGCTACTGGAATTGGAGAATCTACAAGTATTAATATTTTTTTTCTTACAGATGCTGGTGATTTATTGATGATTAGATGCAGTAAATGTTGTATATAACTTAGTTTCATTCTACCTTAATAATATTGCATCATTTTTTGAGTAATTACTATGTGCCAGGCATTGTTCTAAGTATTTCACATGTATTAACTCATATAATTTAAAATAAGTGTACCCATTGAAAAAAAAAAAAGTGTACCCATTGATGTATAAGTATACCAAAAACAAAGACAGGTTAAACTGAGGCTCCCAAAGTTGTTCTGTTAAGTGGTAGAGCTAGGATTCAAATGCCAGCAGCCTACTGCTGGAGCTTGTGTTCCTAGATTTGGTATTTTTTTCAAACTGTTGATATTTTAAATGATGCCAGATACTGCCGATTGTCCTGAAAAGCTGAGCCAGTTTATATTCTGATCAACAGGATATGGGAGTCTCATCACATTTTCCCAACAACATTGGATTTTATTAGTCTTTTTTTTTTTCAAACCTAATTGGGTAAAAAATGTTATCTCATAGTTTTACTGTGCAGTTCACTGGTTACTGGTGAGGCCCAGCATCTTCAAACACTTCTCCTGCTAGTCTGACTGTCTTCCTTCAGAGACTTACCTGTTCACATCCTTGCTGGCAGGCTGTGAAATATACGATAAAGCTTCAATAACGAAAACAGAGTGCCGCTAGGTTAGAGATATACATAGTCAGGGACTTAGGTCAAAGAGTAGACAGATTCAAGCATATATAGTAATTCAGCACTTGAAAGGATGTCATTTCCAGTTGAAAGAAATGGTGGGGAGAAATCAAGAAATGGTGCTGGGAGAGCCTGATGACAACTTGGGAGAAAAAAAAACCAGAGTTTGTCCTTCAGCATTTAGGTGAAGACACTGGGTTGGCCAAAAAGTTCATTTGGGGTTTTCCATATGACGCCATGGAAAATCCAAGCACATGTTTTGGCTAACCATACTTGCTAGAAGAAATAAAGATTTAAATGTAAACAGAAAGTCACAGACAGAAAAATAGGCATTTTTTTTTTTTGAGAAATATGGACTTTCTAAACAGAAATATAAAGGAAAAACCAAGAGATCCCACTTGACAAACATAATCCCATATAGATTAGAAAACACCATAAAGAAAATTTAAAACCTAAAGGACAAATGGGCTTGGGATATTTGTAACATGTAATATGTAAAGCACTTATGTCAATCAGCATGATTTAAATTTCAAAAATGTTGAAAAAATTAAACCTTGCTAATAATGTAAAAGATGTGACTTAAAATTCTGAGGTTCTATTTTTTTACATATAAGAATGTAAAGATAGAACAAATGTTAATGCCCAGAAAAAAATAAGGGTTTGAGGACAAAGGGATCTTAAGTGCTGTTGTGGGAGTGAAAGTTACTAGAGGCTCATTCTGATAAAATCTATCAGATTATCTGTCTACCTATACATACTTTTGTCCAGAAATTCAATTTCTATAAACTTACTTTGAGGAAATTATCAAGACTGTATGTAAAGATTTAGCTCAGAATATGTTTACATAGTGTTTTTTGTCAAAGTATCAGCATAACAAATATTAACAACAGTGAGTAAAATAGATGATGATTCCTTGATGAAATAGCATACCACGTTGACTACTGATGTTATGGAAGAGTATCTCTAAATATGTTCATACTCTCAGTTCAGTTTAGTCACTCAGTCGTGTCTGACTCTGTGACCCCATAGACTGTAGCACGCCAGGCTTCCCTGTCCATCACCAATTCCCAGAGCTTGCTCAAACTCTGGCCATTGAGTCGGTGATGCCATCCAACCATCTCATCCTCTGTTGTCCCCTCCTCCTCCTGCCTTCAACCTTTCCCAGCATCATGGTCTTTTCCAGTGAGTCAGTTCTTCGCACCATGTAGCCAAAGTATTGGAGCTTCAGCTTCAGCATCAGTCCTTCCAATGAATATTCAGGATGGATTTCCTTTAGGATTGACTGGTCTAATCTCCTTGCAGTCCAAGGGACTCTCAAGAGTCTTCTCCAACACCACAGTTCAAAAGCATCAATTCTTTGGGGCTTAGCTTTCTTTATTGTCCAACTCTCACATCCATACATGACTACTGGGAAAACCGTAGTTTTGACTAGATGGACCTTTGTTGGCAAAGTAATGTCTCTGCTTTTTGAATCAACTATATTTCCATAAATATTTTAAAATTATTTATTAGTAGTCCTTTTCTAGCTAGTTTGACTGTGGGTGTTGACTAAGTAAAATTTCTGTCATAAATACTTTTGTAAAGAAATAAAATGTAGTTTTTTTTTTTTTTTTAACAAATGTAAGGGGACCTACACTTTGCATTCCATCAGCTGTTAGTTTACAAAGCCATCTTTAATTTGTACTGGATTTCCCCCAGTTCCATGATTCTGGGTAGAGCTTATGCAGGTCACATTTATACTCTATGTACTTTGTATACACATTTACACATTTTGTACTTTCTACCGAGCGTTGACACTAGAGAATGAAGTTGGTTTCTCTTTGCTCATAGCCTGTTGGCCCTGGAAAGTACGTGTTTGATATTGGATGTGAACAGCACGGGGAGTATCGCTTGACTGACGTGGTAAGTTGCAGAGTCTGTATCTTTTTCTACATTCATAGGCAAATAAACTGTTCGATGATGCTGACCCTGTAGATCTATGTTGGGATCAATTGCCCTGAGGCAGTATAGGAAATGGAGTCGGGCAGAAGGGAAAGTTGGGTTGTGATGGGACCCTGTGGGAGCTCTGAAATGGTATAACCCTTCAAAGTGTCCTGAACAGGGCTTCCCTGGTGGCCCAGTGGTAAAGAATCTGCCTGCCAGTACAGGAGACAAGGGTTCGATCCCTGATATGGGAAGATTCCACAAGCCCCAGAGCAACTAAGCCCATGCGCCCCAACTATTGAGCCTTTGCTCTCAAGTCCAGGAGCCACATCCATGGAAACCTGCATGCCCTAGAGCTGGTGCTCTGCAACAAGAGAAGTGTCCACAGTGAGAAGCCTGCACACCCAAAGGAAGAGTAGCCCCGGCTCACTGCAACTAGAGAAAGTCAGAGCAGCAACCAAGACCCAGCACAGCCAAAAATAAATAAAATAATTTTTAAAAATGTTCTCAACAGAGGCCAGGTACCTTAGACTCCCATGTGGACCAGTCACTGGGTGTGGGCTGCCCGTGGACGGAGAGGGGGCATGAAACCTAGGCTGTGCAGCTTGCTTTGGCCAAGGGCAGTTCACGGGAGGGACTTTGCTATGAGTGAGCAGCCACCCACCCTCCAGCAGCTGGAAGAAGGAGGGCCTGAATCTTGGGGGGAGAGCACGTGAGCACCTACGAGTGACGAGACAGCAGGCACCCCCTAGACGGTAGTTCTGCAATGCAGTCCCCGGCTTGCAGCTTTGGCAATGCCTGGCAGTCTGTTCCATATGCAGGTTACTGGACCTCACCCCAGACCTCCTGAATCAGAAACCCTGGGGCTGGGCCAGCGATCTGTACATTAACAACCTCTCCAGGGGACTGTGGTACAACTGAAGTCTGAGCTCCACTGTCCTGGGGTCCTGGCATCACCCTTCCTGAGGGACAAATTTTTAAACCAAGGAGTGAGGTTTATTTCTGAGTGACTCAGGGGAAGTATTAGGCAGGGATCTGTCACTCTGTGTGTTAGATATTATCATGTTTGTAGCAGTGAAGTTTTCCATATTTATAGGACTGATGTTCGAATTTTTGGAATTTTGTGATGGGTACAAATCTGAGAAGTAGACAAATACGCTTGGCAACATCGACATATGTGGCTGTTAACCACTGTTGGAATTATACATCATGGTGGTGAGGGACAGGGAGGCCTGGTGTCGTGCAGTCCTTAGGGTTGCAAAGAGTTGGACATGATTTGGCAACTGAACTACAACAAATAAACTATTCCACGTTTAGAACTGATGGACTTTGTTTACTTTGTGTTTTATTTTTCTCTCCATTATCCTTGAGACTAGAACTTAAGAGTCCATGCCCTTGCACGTCCTTACGTGGATGTCTTTGGGTGTCTTTAGGTTTTTGCTTACAGTAATGTTGACGCTGAATCTTGACCTCTGTCCACTCATGCAGAATTGAATCTCAGAGACAGAGTTTTGATGAAAAGACTAGCTTTACTGGTTTGCCAGGCAAAGGCAGACATAGCGAGCTAATGCTTTCCACACTGTCCCAAGGCGGCAGGGATTTGGTGAGGAGTTTCATAGCAGTGGTTCAAGGGCAGGGTTTTGACGAGGATGGGGTGTGTGTGGGTCCTGCGGTCCTTTAATCTGGCCGCAGGTGTTCCCCTGATGAGTTCTGTGGTTCTCCAGGTTATCCCCTGGCCGCAGGTGTTCCCCTGATGAGTTCTGTGGTTCTCCAGGTTATCCAACTATGACCTTCTCTCCAGAATGAAGAATGTTTCATCACGTAGTTAACATCTTCCACTTGTTAGGGTTTCAGTTCTGCAGAAGAGCTCAAAGACACAGTTCTGTGTGTCTCTTGAAGCAGAATTGGGCCTCTTCCCCAAGGCTTGTTGTTTCTCGGCTGCTCCTCCCTCGTCTCTGCATCCCTTCGCTTCCCTGGTTAGCAAGTGCCTGAACCTGCCCTTGGGAACTCAGGGAAGGTCATAAAGGCTGGAGTCTGTTTCCTACAAACAAGAAATGGGGGACACAGAAAGACATCCATGCCCAGGAGCCCCATGGGGTCCTACTTGGTTTCAGTGTTTGTTTCGTTATGTTTGAAGAATCTTAGAGCTGAAATGTAGCTGAATGGTTGCAAAGAGTCGTTCGTTCTGGCCATTTCTTAACTGGAAACGGTAGTCTGAAAACCTCTTGCACTGTCACCGAAATGAGTGCGGGAGCTGTACTGACCCCACTTAGATTTCTTGTCCTTGTTGTTTTAAGCTCCATTTTGAGCTCTCGAAGTATACCATTGACACTGGCAATTACTCTGATCACTGAATCCTGTTATAGAAATGTTAAAGCACCTTTTAAAACCTGTCCCATCGACCTGCACTGTACACATCCCATGCATGTTGGTCAATTTACATTGTTTTAACTTAGGAAAGAGGAGAAGAGGAGGAGGAGGAGGAGACACTGATAACTGTCATTCCAAAATGGAAAGCCACCAAAATCACAGAGCTGGCCTTGTGGACCCCAACCCTCCCCCAGGAGCAGCCCGCTGCAGACAGACCAGGCCAGGAGGAGGCCCCAGGAGCTGAGGGTATGGAGGTCTAAGGGGGTGAGGGGAATGGGGCTCTCCGGGGAGCAGGCTCTGAGTCCTTCTCCTTGGCCTGTGACTGGCTGTGGGCATGACCTGGGCAAGGTTCCGACTGCAACTGGAGTGACAGGTCCTTCCTGAAGGACAGCACTTCTCTGTGACCATCACAGGGGACTTCCTGGCAAGTCCTCAGGGGGCTGTGGAGGATCAAAGGTTACACTGGGCAGGAGCCCTTCTGTTGCAAGTGATTGAAAGTGTTAGTCACTCAGTCGTGTCCAACTCTTTGTGACCCCCATGGACTGTAGCCCACCAGGCTCCTCTGTCCATGGGATTCTGCAGGCAAGAACACTGAAGTGAATTGCCAGGCCCTTCTCCAGGAGATCTTCCTGATCCAGGGTCTCCTGCATTGCTGGCAGATTCTTTACCATCTGAGCCACCAAGGAAGCCCTAAGGGATTGAAGATCAAGTCCAGTTGGCCTAAGTGGAATAATACTGACACTAATTCATTGGTTCATACCACTGGACCAGTCGGGTAGGACGGCCTCAGGTCTGGTTGGATCAGGCATCTTCTCTCTGGTCTCCATTTTCCCGTGTACTGGCTCTACTTGGTGGTACCCCCTTCCCTTTGGAGACCAAAGCTCAGTGACTTTATCAGATTGTCACCCAATCTGCTCAAGAACCCTGGAAAACAGAAGGCTTCTTTCTCCATATGCTCATCAAAACCCCTGGGATATATACTGTACACTTAAAACAAAAAACCCTTGGGAATTAGATTATCAGACAAGGGATGCCCATCCCTAAACCTGTCACTGTGATGGGGACCGGGGACCAGGTGTCAGGCCTGGGTGGAGCTGAGACTCTGCGTTGGGGGTGGTCCCCTGATGGAGAGGTGGCCGCTGCTGTCAGCAGGAGGCAGGAGTGGGTGCTGAAAGGCGCCTGCTGATACCGTTTCCTTTTGTCCATCTCAGGTGGGGGCGAGATGGTGGAGGAGGTCCAGCCTCTGACCGATGTGTCAGAGGGGGAGTTAGAGTCGATGTGGCCTGGAGACGAGGAGGGAGACGCCAGTAGAGAGGACCGAGAGGAATTCCAATATGACAGCTTAGACCAGGGTGAGCCTGTGCTTCGGTGACCGAGGTGGGCAGAGGGGACGAGGCACTAGCACCCTGGAGTGGGCACAGCATTTTCTCTGCCTTTGCTGGAGGCCGTCCTTGGGTCAGGCCTGGGGGACTGACCCTGGGATCCAGGGTCATTCAGGGGATCCACCCTGGGAGTGTCACACCTTCTTAGCTGTCCTGCACAAGGACAGCTGTGTGACATGTGTTCTCTCTGACTCTGTCCTTGCTAGTCTCTGTTTCACCAAACACCAAATGACTTGGGTGTCCCGGTAGATAATGATGTGGCTTTATTTTATGACATGGTTTTCACCTTTATCACACTTTATAATAATGCTCTGTCTAGAAATATATAGCATACACCTTCAAAATGTAAACCCTTTCAACATTTAATTTTTCATCATTAATTCACATAAACACTATTATGGGGGTGGGGAAGGGGGGGTGGGGAGTGTGGATTACAGCCTCTGTAGAGATCAGAGTTTCAACAGTGTTGTTTATAAATTATAGTCCATCAATTTCATTACTGATCAGTGCACATAGGCAAAAGACAATGATGAACCTTACTCTCACTGACATGCATATTCTTATCTTAGCATTTACTCTGAAAATATTTTTTGCCTACTTTATTACTGGTACCAAAACAAAAACTATATAAGTCTGTCTAAGATAAAAGTTAACATTCCATGACTTTGCCTGATAATGTGTTTAATATTTGTTACAAAAGATCTGCAAGCAAATCAATAGTTTTTAAATAGAAATAAGGTTAATACACTCACGTTTCCTTTTTCTTCTCAGGAAACGTTAGTTTTGAAGAAGAGGAAGGCAGACAGTCAGAACTGCTAGAATAAGATGAAGCAAAGCCAGGATCGTAGGAGATGAATCAGAAAGATGCTCTGACACCAGCATAGTAATTACTGATGTATCACTAATTTTTCTTACTTAGTTGTTTGTTAAAATGTTTTATGATTGCAAATAAATTTCTTTATTTTCCTTTGTTTATGAAATAGCCTCTGCTTCAAGTTCTCAAGTTCTTTAAAAGTTACCAAGTTATTTTGCCATGATTTTTTAAAAGATTATTTTCTTTTAATGTGGACCATTTTTAAAGTTTTGATTGAATTTGTTACCATAACCAGCTGGTTACTTGAATTGATGCTTTTGGACTGTGGTGTTGGAGAAGACTCTTGAGAGTCCCTAGGACTGCAAGGAGATCCAACCAGTCCATTCTAAAAGAGATCAGTCCTGGGTGTTCATTGGAAGGACTGATGCTAAAGCTGAAACTCCAAAACTTTGGCCATCTCATGTGAAGAGTTGACTCATTGGAAAAGACCCTGATGCTGAGAGAGATTGGGGGCAGGAGGAAAAGGGGACGACAGAGGATGAGATGACTGGATGGCATCACCGACTCGATGGACATAGTTCAAGTGAACTCTGGGAGTTAGTGATGGACAGGGAGGCCTGGCGTGCTGCGATTCACGGGGTCGCAAAGAGTCGGACACAACTGAGCGACTGAACTGAACTGACTTGAAGTTGAAGCCCTTGCTCATTTACCATTCTTAAAATCCTAGGACCCTTAAGAATTATGCTGTACAAATTACACAAACTGGGTGGCTTTAAACAACTAAAAGGGCTTCCTGGGTGGCGCAGTGGTAAAGAATCCACCTGCCAATGCAGGAAATGCAAGAGACTCAGGTTTGATCCCTGGCTCAGGAAGATCCATCCCCTGGAGGAGGAAATGGCAACCCACTCCAGTATCCTTGCCTGGAGAATCCCATAGACAGAGGCGCCTGGAGGGTTATGAGAGAGCTAATTCTCAGGTAGGTTGATAAGGAGTCTGGGGCCCTCAAGGAGGAAGGGGTCCAGGGCCCTTGAGAGGAAAAAGGGGTCTGGGGCTCTCGAGGAGGAGATAGGGGTCTGGAGTTTTCAAAGAGGAGAAAAGGACAAAGGTTTTTTCCTTTATTGCTTTGTTTTAGTCAATATAGTATCTTCCTTCAGAGAAGGCAATGGCACCCCACTCCAGTACTTTTGCCTGGAAAATCTCATGGATGGAGGAGCCTGGTAGGCTGCAATCCATGGGGTCGCTAAGAGTCGGACACGACTGAGCGACTTCACTTTCACTTTTCACTTTCATGCATTGGAGAAGGAAATGGCAACCCACTCCAGTGTTCTTGCCTGGAGAATCCCAGGAACGGGGGAGCCTGGTGGCTGCCATCTATGGGGTCACACAGAGTCGGACACGACTGAAGTGACTTAGCATAGCATAGTATCTTCCTTGAGGACATGTTTTTCCTTCTTAAGACCCTTCTGAATAATCCTTTCATCTTAAAATGTATATTGTGGGAGTGGGTCTGGTAAGATCTTTCTATTGTTAGTTCTAATTCTGTTATCTTAAAATGTAAATTGTGGGAGTAGGTCTGTTAAGATCTTTACAACCTTGAGACATTCTTTTGACTTATTGTTAATAACCAATTGAAAAAGATATAGCTCACTTGCTAAGACTAGCAGCAAGGGAGGCACTCTCCGTCCCCCTTCTGATGTCTATGTCAGAAGCTTTCTCACTTTAATAAAACTCTGCTACACAAAAGTTCTTGGGTGATCAAGCCTGGTCCCTGATCCCGAAGCCAAATCTTCAGAGATCACGAATCCGACATCGTTCACCATAAGTTATCAGCTACAGTCCATGAGGTCCCCCAAAATCAGACACGACTGAGCACATCCTCACTCATAAATGACTAAAATGTATTCTCCCACAGCCCTGGAGGCCAGACATCCCAAACTGAGGTCTCAGCAGGGCTGTGCTCCCTTAGAGGCTCTGGGAGGTGGCGGTGCTGGTGGGGGCACATCTTTCCTGCTGCTTCAGCTCCTGGTGGCTCCCATGTCCTTTGATTCGTGGCCACATCACCATGTTGATGCTGCATCAAACGTTCCTTTGTCTGTCTTACAAGGACACGTGTGATTAGATTTGGGGCTCTCAAATTAGATCCGGGATCAGGATCCAGGATCATCTCCCCAGCTCAAAATCTTTAATGACATCTGCAAAGATCCTTGTTCCGAATGAGATGCCATTCTCAGATTCCAGGGATTGTGTTGTTGTTGTTCAGTCGTGCCTGACTCTTTGTGACCTCATGGACTGCAGCACGCCAGGCTCCCCTGTCCTTCATTATCTCCTGGAGTTTGCTCAAATTCATGTCCATTGTGTCTGTGATACTATCTAACCATCTCATTCTCTGTTGGCCCCTTCTGCTCCTGCCCTCAGTCTTTTCCAGCACCAAGGTCTTTTTCAATGAACTGGCTCTTCATATCAGGTGGCCAAAGTACTGGAGCTTCAGCTTCAGCATCAGTCCTTCCAATGAACAGTCCTTCCAGGGATTAGGACCTGCTATCTTTGGGGCCACTATTCAGCCCACTCCAGTTAGTTTAAAAAATGGTTTTTCTAGCTCAACTGATCCTTCTGCGTTTATCAGGCTGTGAAATATGCATTTAATTGGTTTCCAATACAGTCACCCTGGGAAGACAGGGTAAATACTCAATTGTTTCCTTTGAACTACCAGTTAAAATAAAAAGACATTAGTTTAATAGATGTTAGTTTAATAAATGCTTTAAATGGTAACAGACTGGTTTGTTCCGGACCTCTCTTTTTGAGCAGTCATCAAGGACTCATGGATTTTCATGGATATGATATATTTATCTGCTACAATTCTTATTCTTTATCATGATGAAACCAATGCAACTTTGGTCAGGGGTAGTTCTGCATGCTAAGTAACTTCTGGTCCTGTGGACACAACTCCATTAGTCCTTGAAAATTTTAGTACACTTTCCTCCATGTTTTTATAATTTATTTTGGTGTAAATTTAAATTTGCAAAAACACTGCAAGAATAGTGAAAGGAACTCCTGTGTACTCCTTACCCAAGATAAGCAATTACTGACACCTTGCTCTATTTGTTTTAGAGATAAAAAAAGAGAGAGAATAGTATGTATATAAATGTACATACACATGTGTGAATATATGTATACAGTTTATTTTTTTCAGAACCATTTGAATGTAAGATATGCCTAAGTATTTCAGTGTATTCTGTAAAAGCAAGGACATTCTCTTACATAACCACAGTATAAAGATCATATTCAGGAAATTTCACCTGGATATAACTTGATATGATTCCCCCAATCCACACTCCTCATGTAAATTTCATCAATTTTTCCCCTTTTAGCTAATATTAACAATGTCTGTGTGTGTTAGTTGTTCAGTCGTGTCTGACTCTTTGTGATCCCATGAACTGTGGCCTGCCAGGCTTTTCTGACCATGGAATTCTCCAGGCAAGAATACTGGAGTGGATAGCTATTCCCTTCTCCAGGGGAATCTTCCTGACCCAGGGATCGAACGCAGGTCTCCCACATTGTAGGCAGATTCTTTACCATCTGAGATACTGAGCATTTATTCATGAGTTTATTGGATATTTACATATTGTTCTTTGTTAAATGTTTGTTCAATATTTTCCCAGTTTTTGAAATTGGCTTGTCTCATTTTTTTTTTATTTTTAAAAGTTCTTATCTCTTTGGATTTAACCCTCCATCAGACATGTTTTCTTTCAGTCTGTGGCTTCTTTGTTTTCCTGACCATCCTTGATGAGAAGAAGTTCAAAGTTCTGATGGATCTAATTTGGGCAGATGTATCCACAGAATTTGAGGCTCCTCCTTTCTGGCTTTTTCTGCTCCTGGAGTCTCTGCTCACCTTCCAGCAGTGTGGTGGCCCTGAATTTGGTCTTCTGGCTCTTCAGGTCAGAGGAGTGCTGTTTGGCATCCAGTCGCTCTGCGTGGCTACCACTGCCCTGGGCCAAAGTCATCATCTGCCACCAGAGATAGCATCCTATCCCACAGGGTAAGGACTCAGTCCCACAAGACTGCCCAGCCCTCCAGCAGATGCCGAAGGCCAGGAGTGGGTCCCCAGCTGACCCACAACTTCTGTCTGACATTGCTACAAATCAGAGGTGTCTATGACCCACCTCCCTTCTGGATGCAATAACTTTCAAGAACCGCTCACAGGACTCAGGGAAGCACATTTACCAATTTATTAAAGGATGAGATAAGAGAAGCAGATAAATACCCAGAGAAGTAGGTACAGAGGCTCCTGAGCACAGGAGCTTCTGAATCCATGGAATTGGGGTGTATCACACTCCAGAAGAACCAACTGGAAGAGCCTCAAACCTCATCCTGTTGGGATTTTTATGGAGGCTTCCTCACATAAGCACCATCAATCATTAACTCCATTTCCAGCCCCCATCCCATCTTTGAAGAACAGCGGGGAGCAGGGGCTGAAAACTCCAAGCTTCTCATCCTGGCTGGTCTTTCTGGTAAGATCAGCTCCCATTCAGGAGCCACCCAGAGTCATCTCATTGGAACAAAAGACCCTCTCATCACCCAGGAAATTCCAAGAGATTTAGGAGCTCTGTGTCAAGAACTGGGGTCAAGGAACAAACATTAGAACAGTGATGCTCCTAGTTGTTTTATCACCTAGAAAATGACTAGGGTTTCAGGAACCCTGTGCCTGGAACAGAGACCAATTTATGTATTTTCTACTATTTCTTCTTTACCTTCCACCTCTTCACAAAGGCCTCCTTTGACCTGCTTTCTTCTAGACCCCTCCTTAATGTCCTGTCTTTTAGCCCTCTTTTGTTTTTCTTTATGCCTTTCCCGTAATTTTCAATTCATTCATCCAGCAAGTATTTCCTGAAAGCCAGTTGCTTGCCAGGCAGTGTGCTGGAGGTGGGGCTTGGAGTGGGCGCTTGTTCCCAGGATCCCCTGTTACATAGTGAAGCAAGAGCAGTCTGGCTTCCTTGACCGTGTTAGCCAATGCACCGGCCACCGAGAGAAGGCTTCCTCACTCAACACCGAGCCCTGAGCAGTGCTGGCACCTTTCTGTCTTTGACCATCATGCCCACACTTCTGGCAGTCAGTTTTTCTGACTGTCAAATTTTCTGCAATACAATACTGCCAACAGATGCCAAAGTGAAAATTCCAGTCTTGCAAAAGACATAAGATTTCATGGAATTGATTAATGTCGGAGGAATGCTCAAATCACAAACAAAACTACTGGGAGAGGTGCTGGCAAAGTTAGACTGAATTACAATCGGGTATAAGACCGACTGGAAGAGGGCATGGCAACCCACTCCAGTATTCTTGCCTGGAGAAGTCCATGGACAGAGGAGCCTGGCAGACTACAGTCCATGGGGTTGCAAAGAGTCAGACATGACTGAAGTGACTTAGCATGCAAGGGAGACCATCAACAAAGGAGACATAACAAGGCCTTCAAAACACAGCAGCTTAATTCAAAGGAGAATGAAGAGCTCTTGGGAAAAATCACAGGCCAAATATTTCTGCTAAAAGGATCACGTTGGTGCACATACTCTGTTGGTCAGTCACAGGATCTATGATGATGTGATGCTCTCATAAAACTTTACCAGAACCATTATGAGTGCTCCACTGCCATCGCTCACTTTGGCTTATTCCTTATTCCAAGAATTTGAGCAGAAATGCAATTTTGCCTAATTTACCTTTAGGTAAAAACCAGATAAGACTAACCCATGTTCATAATTTTTAGTTTATCAAGCCAGAGTCTAAATCAATACCCATTTTTTTCACTCCTTACTTGAATTTTGGCTTCCGTTTCAGCTGGATTGTCTTTGTGGTCAGGAGAACTTCCTGATGAATTTTTAAGTAATTGCTTGTGGAATGACCATCAGCCCCACTGAGATGAAAGGCCATGAGCGCACAGCCCTCTGAGATCAGGCTCCCAGAAAGAAACAGATGGTTCTTTCAAAACAGGGTCATTGGAGGGCACACCCAACAAAGGACCATCCTGAGGGGTGCAGGGAACTGACTGAGGGCCAGGAACTGGGCTGCAGTCCTGGGATTTCCAAGCCTTCATCTGCTGAGCAGGACTTAGCAGGCAGGCATCTCTTTCCTGTCTAGGGACCCTGTGAGCAAGAAGCCAGCAACATAGTTGCCCTGCTGTCCCTGGGCCTCCTCCCTGGTGGTTGGGCACTGCCCTCTTCCTGGGGGCCCCATTATTCCCACCAAGATGGGGAATTCAGCCCCCAACTTCACTTCCAGCTTGGAGAGGACAGACCTCCAGAGCTCCTTAAGGATGCATTTTTTTTTTTTTTTTTTTTTTTTTTGCCATCTGGCCTCTGGGGAGAGGGCTGCAATTAGGGGCTGGCTGAGTCAGCTGCAGACAGCAGACCCATTTTCACAGTTCTATTTCCCTGAGCCTTTGGCCTCTGTTCTGCCCAGCAGGCCAGGGATTTCAAGGAGTTTTACCTCATTAATTCTAAACCACCCATGTTCAGGATTCAAAGAGTCAACCTGGTAGATTATTAAACACCTTCTCAGGGCTTGAGCCAAATGTAAACCTCAGATGAGAGAACCTGTGTCAAACATTCCAGCCAAATCTAGGTGTTTTTCCATCCATTGGGTCCGGTAGTCTGACTCCACGTCCACGTGGCCCCCGAGGCTCTGCTGGTGGCACCAGGTGGACCTGTAATCCTCTCCCTGGGGGTGCCATCTCCCGTCCCCGCTCCAGTGTGTATGTGGGGGTGTCCTGTGCTTCATCTCCTGGGCTCTGCTGGCCTCAGCTCTCTTCTAGGTCTGGGGGGCGTTAGAGGTGGTAGGTGGGTCCTGGGCAGAACAGGCATCAGATTGCAAAGGCACCTGCTCCCAGCAAGTGTTGAAAGGCTTTAATAACAGAGGTTGGCTTCCCTAAGGGAGGGACACAAAGGAGTGAAGGAGAAATGAGAGGAGGGGCGAGGCTGGCGGGGAGAAGCGGAGTGGACCTTCCAGAGGGGTCCACACAGGTCAGAAGACACCCAGCTCTGCACCTGCGAACCCAGCCCTCACCACAGACTCTGGCACCACGTGGACACGCAACAGTCAACCTTGAAGGTTTGGGCAAGAGTTGTTTTAGGAGCTCTACCGCGCAGGCGCCGCCCCACCCACCCAGGCCGGCCCGAAAGCGGCGTTGCACATGCGTTCTTCAGGCTCCTTGTTGCTGGTTGCGTTCCTTTTGGTCGTCTGTCCTTCTGTCTTCTTCCTCAGACATCTGGAGGAAGATAAGAAAATGAGCATTAGTTGAAATGTTGTCTATGTCTCTAGCTTCCCTAAATTCAGGGTCTTCTTTTTCTGAAACTTAAAGAAAAAATGGAATAAGTGGTTTGCTTACGACTCCACCCAAGCAGCCCCACTTTCCGTTGGGTCCCTGGGAGTCCCATCCGGGAGCAAAAATCTGTGCACCCTTCCCCTCCGCCTGGGGGCAGTCCCCAGGGGGCCTCTCGCCAAGACCAAGTGTTGATCCTGGTCCTGTGAAAACAAAGCTGGCCGCCTGCAGGCTCATCAAACACTGCTTTTACAATTCCAATATTGTAACTACCCGGATTACAATTATTGTAATCCGGGTAATTATGCAGTAATTTATTTTCCCACAACTGAAATTTGGCAGGAAGAACTTACTGGTCAGTTTTTACTGAGCTCTTGGGAGTATCCTCAAACACCCAGGAGCCCCCATGAAGGGTGGATGGGGTCCCAGGAGCTTCTCTGGGGAGAGGGTCATTGCAGTGCAGAGCCTCAGACTGCAAGGTGGTGTATGCATTTTTGAATTTCCGTGTAGTGAAGACCTTATTATTTCTTCATCAAAATTGTAAGAAGGAACAAATATGCACATATATAAATACATGATATACATGATGAATGCATATGTATATGTATGCATATATATGTCATGTCATGAGATCATTTTCTTGTCTTGCCTTTGAGCAAATCTGACCTGCTGGCCTCAGTTCTCTTCTAGGGCTGGGGGTGTGCGAGATGGTGGGTGGGTCCTGGGCAGAATGGGACATGAACACCTGATCACCAACCTCAAAGGGGCAGCCTTCCTAATGGACTTGCAGTGGGATTCTTTTACAAAGCTAAGTTGCCTCACTGCAGTGGTTCTCAAACTTAAGTGTGTACTGGAATCTCCTGGAGGGTTGTGAAAACAGATTACTCTTCTCCACCCCAGAGTTTCTGATTCACTGAGCCTGCGGTGGGCCCCAATGTGTTTGTCACAAGTTCTCAGGGGATGCAGGTGCTGTTGGTCCAGGTGTTGCAGGAAGGGGGACCCCTGCAGGGCCCGAAAGGGGGCTCTTGTCTAACATTCAGAAATCAATTGTCTGAAGAGACACATGTGCTGATGAAGCCAGAGGCTTTATTGGGAAGGGGCACCCAGGTGGAGAGCAGTAGGTTAAGGGAACCCAGGACTGCTCTGCCACGTGGCTCACAGTCTCTGTGTATTGCTGATCCTGTTCACAGTGCCGACTGTCTTGGGGTTCACACTGTTTGCTGAACCCAGGGTAGGCAAGGTGTGAGCTAAGAGGCTCCTGGAAGGAGACTCGAGGAGCCATAGGAATTGCAGACACATTTATTCTCTCCTGACTGACACAGCAGTCATAGCAGTAGACATGCTCTCTCCTCCGGTGGCTGACCCAACAGACACAGCTGTGACGCAGCAGCAATCACCCCTGCTTTCTAGGTAGAGCTCACACAGGCATACAGCACAAGGTGGCCTGTGACCAAGCGGGTACCTTGTGACACGCATTCCCAGTACTATAAGGGATCTCTGCTGTTACATAATCATTATTTACAAAACAGGGGCAAGAGCGAGAGGCCGTGGGACGAGAGAGCCTGACCATGCCATCTTGGCTCATTTGCTCTTTCCCTACGCTCGGGTTTTATGGTGATGGGATTAGTTTCCGGTTGTCTCTGGCCAATCACTCTGACCCAGGGTGCTTCCTGGTCGTGCATGCATTGCTCAGCCAAGACGGAGGCCAGCGAGGAGGATTCTGGGAGGTGGTGGGACATGAGGTGTCTCCTTTTGACCTTTCCCCAATGCTTCCGGTTGGTGGTGGCTTATTAATTCCACGTTCCTTACCAGTACTGCCTGTCATAAACTAACTCATGCAAATGGTTACTGTGATGCCTGGGCAGGGTGGGCAGCTTCTGTCAGTGTACTTCTACTAACACAGGGACCACACTTTGAGAACCACTGTCTTAGGGCACTTATGACATGGCTCAGAGTCACAGTGGTCAGGACAAAGGCAGATGCGTCCCAAGCACCAGAATTCAGACACCAGCCTTACAGCCAGCTGGCATCATGATCGCTGCATGTTACTTATTTTTTTTTTTCCACTGTATATCTCAAAGAGTTGCCTTGAGGATTGAATGAGAAAATGTAGGTAATATGGTTATGTACCATGATGAACAGTGATTACTGCAGCTGCGTGATTAAGTCCATTCGCATTCCTTTTATATACCAGCGATCCAGAATACAATAAATTTATTTGAAAACAATATTGTAGAATTTAGATTATTTAAAGTATGTGAAACAACTTACACTAAATGACTGGATTGTATTGCCTTTGGCAAGTTTAATATAAATATATTTTTCATAAGTGTCACAAAATTATGAAGTCACAAGCTATATTAAAATCATAAAATGCATTGTAAGTGGGCTATTTTAGGTTTATCACCACAATAAAATCAACTACTGAAATAAAATTATAAGCCATTTTACTCCAGGGATTCTTCTATTTGCTTTTTCCATGACCACAATTTGCAGAACAGGGACTGTGATCAAAATATTGCTTGGAGTGCGCACAGGATGGGTAGCTCGTGTCCCATCCATATCCCATCACAGCGAGGAGTACACGCGTCTGGATAACTCTAAAGTGCAGACTGTAGGGAGGTGTGTGCAAGTGGGGCTGGGGAGTAAGGGGTGGGTCGTGGCCAAGGGGTTGTTGCTCTTGTTATTTCATCACTAAGTTATATCCGACTCTTTGTGATCCCAGGGACTGTAGCCCGCCAGGCTCCTGTGTCCATGGGATTTCCCACCCAAGAATACAGGAGTGGGTTGCCATTTCCTTCTCCAGGGGATCTTCCCAATCCAGGGATTGAACCCTAGGGTTCTGCTAATAATTCCACTGTTCTGAAATGTTTAATATTAAAATAGTCATTCCAGCTTTATTCTGAATAGGGCAAGCATGGTATTTCTTTCTCTATTCTACTTGCTGCTGCTAAGTCGCCTTAGTCGTGTCCCACTCTGTGCGACCCCATAGACAGCAGCCCACGAGGCTCCCCCGTCCCTGGGATTCTCCAGGCAAGAACACTGGAGCGGGTTGCCATTTCCTTCTCCAATGCATGAAAGTGAAAAGTGAAAGTGAAAAGTGAAAGTGAAGATGCTCAGTCGTATCTGACTCTTTGCAACCCCATGGACTGCAGCCTACCAGGCTCCTCTGTCCATGGGATTTTCCAGGCAAGAGTACTGGAGTGGCTTGCCATTGCCTTCTACTTAGAATAAGTTAAAAAATACATACAAAAGATATTTCATATGTGTAGCATATAGTTCAGTTCAGTTCAGTTCAGTCACTCAGTCGTGTCCAACTCTTTGTGACCCCATGAATCGCAGCACGCCAGGCCTCCCTGCCCATCACCAACTCCTGGAGTTCACTCAGACTCACGTCCATCGAGTCTTTTCCAAGGAGTCAACTCTTCACATGAGGTGGCCAAAGTACTGGAGTTTCAGCTTTAGTATCATTCCTTCCAAAGAAATCCCAGGGCTGATCTAGGTCTTGATTATTTATCTTATTTGTTTATCTATGCTTTTTAATTGGCGTGTGCAAGCATGCTAAGTCATTTCAATCGTGTCCAACTCATTGCAATCCCATGGACTGTAGCCCTTGAGGCTCCTCTCTTCATGGAATTCTCCAGGCAAGAATACTGGAGAGGGTTGTCATGCCCTCCTCCAGGGGATCTTCCTGGATCCCAGGAGGACTGAACTCGGCTCTCCTGCATTGCAGCGAGATTCTTTACCATCTGAGCCACCAGGGAAGCCCCTTTAATTGGTATGTCTTTTTTTTTTTTGATAATTTTATTTATGACTGTTCTGGTCTTCACTGCTTGTGGGCCTTCTCTAGTTGCAGAGAATGGGGCCTACTCTTTAGTTGCAGCTCAAGGGCTTCTCACTGTGGTAGCTTCTCTTGTTGCAGAAATGGGCTCTAGGGCATGAGGGTTTCAGCAGTTGCAGTTCTCAAGCTCTAGAGCACCAAGTTGTGGTGAAAGGACTTAGTTGCTCTGCAGCCTGGGATCTTCCCAGACCAGGGATTGAACCTGTGTCTCCTGTATTGTCAGGCAGATTATTTACCACTGAGTCACTGAGGAAGCCCTGGTATGTTTATTTTTTATTTTATTTATTTCTTTTGACCATGACTTGGGACTCGGGGGACTCTTAGTTCCCCAACCAGAGAATGGACCCAGACAACTTCAGTGAAAGTGCCCAGTCCTAACCACTGGACCATCAGGGAACTACATTAATTGGTATGTTTAGACTACTGATATTTATTGGTATTATTTATTGATATTTATTGGTATTATTGATATGGTTAGGTTTAAAGCCAACTGTTATTGCCTTTTCCCTTCTTTTTTGTCTTCTTTTGGATTATTTTTATGGTTCCTTTATCACTTAGATATTAGATATGAATTTTTCTCTTGTTTTTTAGCAATTGTTTTAGGGTCTATAGTACACATATTTAAATACTAACAGTCTGCCTTCAAGTGATAGTATACTAGTTCCTATGTTGTATAAGAATCCTACAATATAATCTTTCTATTCGTGTTTCCAGTCTATTGTTGCCCTGTATTTTAATTCATCAGATATTACAAACCTTATCCTACATTGTTATTATTTTTGTCTCTCTATCCCATGGTCTCAAAAATAACAATAAGAATAAATGTTATGTACTTATCCATCCAATTACCATGGTAGATGTTCTTTATTTTTTGGGTATACCTTCAGATTTCCATCTGGCATCATTTCCTTCTGATAAAGAATTTTCTTTATATTTTTTATTATGTGGCTTTGCTGGTGATAAATTTCTTTAGCTTTTTATATTTGAAAAAGCTTTTATTTCACTTTTTTTTGATGCATGTTTTCACTTGGTATAGAACTTTATGTTGACAGGTTTTCCTTCAATACTTATAGATGCTTGTCCACATTCATCTTACTTGTATTATTTCAGACACAAAGTCTGCAGTCATTCTTAAATTTGTACCTCTGTATGTTTTGTATAATTTTACTCTTTCTGCTTTTAAGATTTCTATTTATTCCTGGTTCTGAACAATTTGATTATATTTTTTCTCATGTAATTTTCATTATATTTCTTGTGCTTGGAGTTTGTTGAAATTCTTGGCTGTGGGTTTGTACTTTTCATCAGACTTAGAAACGTTTCAGCCATGGCTTTTCAAAAATATTTTTTCCCTTTCAAGGACTCCAGTCCTTCATGCACTAGCCCGCTCAAGATTTTCTTACAATTCACCAATGTCCTATTTTGTTGTCAATCATTTTTCTCTGTTTTTATTTGGTTGGTTTTTATTGTTACGTGGTCATATTCACCAGTCTTTTCTTCTGCAATGTCCAATTGACCATAAATTCTATCCAGTGTGTTTTTAAGCCTCAGTTTTAAAATTGTAGTTTTCATCTCAAGAAACTTGATTTAAGTAAGTGTGCTGGGGACTTCCCTGGTAGTCCAGTGGTTAAGAATCCACCTTCTAGTGCAGTGGACATGGATTCCATCCTTGGTCAGAGTACTGGGATCCCACATGCCACAGAGGAACTAAGCCTGTGTGCCACAACTCCTGAGATCGTGTGCCACAATGAAGTTTGGAATACCAATGCAATAATGAGCCCATGTGCCGCAACTAAGACTTGAAACAGCCAAAGAAGTAAATAAGTGTGCCGCTGAACAATTGAAGTTTACCATCCACATATCCCTGGAGTTCTCTCTGTGCAGCTTTCTTGTCTGGTACTGGTGAATTCCTGCTGCTTTGTCACAACAAACTCTCACCCCATCTCATCTACTCAGGCAGCCTGCTGGGCCTACCTAGGCTCGCCCTCTCTGTACTGTTATCTGACCCTCTCTCCCCAGGCAGTAAAACAGGCAATTGTACAGCCTACCTTGTTTGTTTCTCTCTCCCAGAGTTCATTGTCCTCTGTTGCCTGGTGTAAAAGATCTCAGTAACCATTATGTTATATATATATATTTCCATTTCTAGCAGGAAAGAAAGCCAATCCCTCTAATTCCATCTTGACCAAAGGCTGAATTCCTATCTAGTAATTTTCAATTATATGTCTGACATTGTCAGTTTGATACTGAGCTCTGGGCTTTATTGTACTTCATTGAAGACTGTTGAAGCTTTTTTCTGTCTCACAGTTAAGATATTTGAAGACTGGCTTGATGCTTTTGTTTTATATTTGTTTGGAGCAGCTCTAAAGTATCCTTTTACTCTGCATTTGTCCCACTGCTAAGGTGTGCCTCATGCCATTTATCAGTTGTTTGCCTCTCAGCTCCTGCTCCACCCGTGGTTCTCCTGTGCTGCAGTAATGAAGCTTTAAGTCTGTCTCCTCTTCAGTGGGACTTCCCAGGTGACTCAGATGGTAAAGAATCCACCTGCAATGCAAGAGAGTTGAGTTTGATTGCTGCGTTGGCAAGATCCCCTGGAGAAGGGATTGGCTACCCATCCCAGTAGTCTTGCCTGGAAAACTACATGGACAGAGGAGCCTGGGAGTCTTCAGTTCATGGGGTTGGAAAGAGCAGGACATGACTGAGTGACTAACACTTTTCTTCCTCCTCTTCAAAAAGCACAATATTAAGTTTTGTCAGCAGAGGGTGCTGGAGGGAAATTTCAGGAGGAAAGAGCTTCTATTTCTGGTTCTGGCATGTTGTCTTATTTATATATATATTTTTTATGCTGAACACAGTCTGGTCACCACCTGGATATGGCCCTCCAGACATGGACACCAGGCTTCATGCCACTCTGTTGGCAAGTGGACTTCCAGTGTCCCATCCCTCTCTGCACACTGGCTCACCAGCTTTGGTCCATCTGCACCTGCAGGGTGTTTCCTGTTTCCATGGTTGCTGTGAACCAACTCTGGATTGCACAATCTAGCAAAGTTCTTTGCACCCATTGACTTGCAAATACTGTCTCCAATGAGGTCTGAACCCCAGCCACAGGGAGGAAGCCCTCCTCCCACAGTTGTCCGTTCTTGGATACTGTCCCTTAGCTTTAAGTTGTTTTTTAGTATTCTCTTTCAATTTTTATACTTACTCCCCTGTTACAGTTCATAATTCTTTACGTTAAATGTTCCTGTTCAAATTATTGGGTGGTATCCTGATTTGTTGTTGTTGTTGCTCATTTGGTAAGTTGTATCGGCTCTGTGCGACCCCATGGACCACAGCATACCAGGCTCCCCTGTCCTTCACTGTCTCCCAGAGTTGGCTCAAACTCATGTCCATTGAGTCAGTAATGCTATTCAACCATCTCATCCTCTGTCACCCTCTTCTTCTCTTGCCCTCAGTCTTTCCCAGCATCAGGGTCTTTTCCAATGTGTCAGCTGCTCACACCAGGTGGCCAAAGTATTGGAGCTTCAGCTTTAGCATCAGTCTTTCCGATAAATATTCAGGTTGATTTCCTTTAGGATTGATTGGTTTGGTTTCCCTGCAGTCCGAGGGACCCTCAAGAGTATTCTCCAGCACCACAATTCAAAAGCATCAATTCTTCAGCGTTCAGCCTTCTTTATGGTCCAACTGTCACATCCACATATGACGACTGGAAAAACCATAGCTTTGACTAAATGGACTTTGCTGGCAAAGTGATGTCTCTGCTTTTTAATACACGATCTAGGTTTGTCACTAACATGTAAGTTTTTTTGGCCCCTACTGAATGCCTTACATATTCAATGAGCAGCTCTGTATGCTGACGGGTGGAACTTAAGTGTTTCATACACATGTAAAGCTCTGAGAAGTCTTTTGCTTATGGTTCAGTGGTCATTCATTGCCTGACTTGGTGGAATTTCTCTCTCCTCTTGCTCAGATGGGAATTCAGCCAGAGACTCAAGGGAACCTCCTTGTAGATTCTAGACCTCTTTCTCTGTGTCTCCCTCCTTTTGTGTTCCTTGTCCTACCATTTCTATCTGCTTCATCCATCACTCAACTCTGGAAGATCTCTAGATTCTGTTTATATTTCCCTCCCTGAATTCTGGTTTAGAAATTACTTCTAGGTAGAAAGCTGAAATTATATTAGGGTTCATTTCATTTTTTTTGTTGTTTGTTTGTTTTCCTTTTCAGTCATCACAGTCTCACACTGCCTCTTGTCCAACATTTGAAAAAATTCTATTTCATGTATTTTTGAGACCAGATTTTGAGTTATTCATGGTGAGAAAGCAAGTCCCATAACAAGTTACCTTTAGGACTCACTCACTTTTGATGCAGACTCTGCATTTCCATCAAGCTCCCAGGTGACGTCCATCCTTATACAATTTTGAGAAGCAAGATGTTAGATGGCTTATTCAGAGTTTCTTGCTTTTCCTCAAAGACTGGTTGTGTTTCCCCAGATTATAAGCTCTGAGATCCCCGCTTTTTAATAATGATGATGTGAGCCAGGGTACAGTGTCTGCCCTTCTGTTAGCACCCAGACCAAGGAGAGCAAAATTTGTTCAAGGACCACTGAAGGCAGTAAAACATGTTTTCCAAAATCAGCTGCTAAAATAAGCTGGGTTCTCTTTCCAGGAAGTGTTCTAGGGGAGAGCTTACCTATGGCTCATTCAGAGCACCTCTCTTTGGGGTTTTTTCACTTTTGCGCTACAGTTTCTTTGGAAATTACAGTATTTGGCCTATTGCCAATAAGATCCTCATCTTATTGTGAATGGAACAGCATGAAAGATAATGAGTTATGAGTTGAAAGAGACATTTTTGGAGGGAGAAGGAGAAATCTGAAATTTCCAGATCTTTCATTTGGGGAATGACTTCTTCCAGGACATCTTTACTTCACTGAGAAGATTGTGTGTGTGAGTGTGTGTGTGTGTGTGTGTGTGTGTTTGGTTTCTAGCTTTTTGGGAGGCTGAAGTCTTAGAATAAAATGGTACCCAACAGCTGGAAATGGCATTTCCTTGGAACCAGACAGGAATGAGAAGCTAAGGATTCTGGGAATTTTCTGCAGACTCTTGCAAAGACCTTTAGACACAGCTGGCTTCTTATTACCCTTTGTGATGGGGCAGCCTTGTAAAACCTACAAACTCTCTAAATGTCAAATTCAGTTGGTAGTTTGCCGCCTCCACCTCCCAGCGTTCACTCGGCGTGTGGAGTATTTGGCTTTGTCTTGCCTCGGAGGAAGTGTGTCCGTTTCCTGTGTGGGGGAGGCAGCAAGTCAGGGCGGGTGGAAGCAGGCGGCATCCAGTTGAACGGGGTGGCTGGGTACCGGCAAGGAGAGCGGCTCCCTCCAGGCAGGGTGCAGGCGCCAGAGTCGCCAACTGGACTGGGAACCCAAAAGAGAGAACCCTGGAGAGATCTTAGGAGCCAAACGTCTGTCCGGAGGCTAGCATTTCACTCTGAACTCCGGCCCCAGCTCTTCTGAGTCTTTCCTCCCAGCCCAGGGCCACGGTCTCTTCTGATCTGGCCCCTTCCTCCTGCCCCTCTCCGCTTTGTGAAAGAGACTGGTTTTCCTCTGCAGGAAGTGGGCACCGGCCTGATGCACTTGCTGCGATAGTGCCCACAGGCCGGCCGAAGCCCCTCCCACTAAGCCAACGGAGCATTGGTGGGCTCAGCCGGTTCACACCAGATCAGGAGAGGGGGTTTTGAAATTCTCAGACAATTTGTAAATCAACTGTTACAACGCTGGTGGTGCCTCAGAATCCCCAAGGTGAGAGGAGTGTTTCCCCCGCGGAAATGAACGAACATCAGAGACACTCCAGATCAGTCCCCTCCCCCACCAGCCACCGGAAAGAGAATGAGGCTTCCTCCAGAACAGAGTGCGGGACGTTGCCCCGTGTCACAAAGGTGAGCCCAGGACACACGGAGATTGTGTCTTCAATCTCATGAGTAAAGACAGAATTGGAGCTCACACCTAGGTCCGTTGAACCCCATTCATTTCCCCTGCTGGAGGAAATGTTTATACACAAAGCTGGAGGTGATGTTTATACACGTTGAGTAATTAACGTCGCCATCATTATGGAACCTATTTCAAGCAATTCTGTTCATCTTTGTGCATCCGCACTCTTTGCTGGCCCTTGGGGCCTGGGGAGAGGGGAGTGTAGGGAGGGATTGAGGAGAAGATTACTCTGATTTAGGATCATACCCTGGTTCCAAGGACTCTACAGCCTTTGGGTGTTTGTGGCAGACTTTCATATGGTATTGCTTTTATGTGGAATCTAAAAATGCGAGCAAATGAACTTACTTACAAAACAGAAACAGACTCAGGAAACAAGCTTATGTTTATTAGAGGGGAAAGATGGTGGAGAGGGATAAATCATGAGGTTGGGATTAACATACACATACTACTATATTTAAGATAGGTAATCAACAAGGACACGTTGTATAGCACAGGGAACTCAATACTCTGGTAACCCATGTGGGAAAAGAATCTGAAAAAGAATGGAGATATATATAATTGAATCACATTGCTGTACACCTGCTGTACACCTGAGACTACCACAACATTGTAAATCAACCATACTCCAATACAAAGTTAAAAATTAAAAAACAAACAAACAGACTTTAAAGATCTAGAATTTGGTTGGAAGACTCAGTCAAACACACTAAAAGACTAGAAGCAAGGCTGGGCTGTCACCAGGACTGGCCACCAGGACAGAAAGCTCTGGCCGCTGGACAGAGCTTATCCATGCTGTTCTCGGGCCCCTGTCAGAGCAGCATATCCCTGCCACTCACACATCTGTTCATGGGCACCTCTAGGCCTCCTCTGTCCACTAATTCACAGAGCCTTGTGCTTCAGATCATAACAAGCTGCTCTGGTCAAGAAGGGTCCTATCATTCTGACATCTGTCTTCACAGTACCATGTGTACCCAGCAGGGGCTCTGCTGCCGTACCTGAGTGGGGCCTGGGGAGCCTGAGTGCCTTGATATGCCATCACCCAGGACCAGGGTATTTGGCATCTCTGCCAAAGGAATGCATCATTGGTTCTCAACCAGGGCTCTTTTGCTCCCAGGTACGTTTGGCAAGGTCCAGAAACATTTGGGGGGCTTCCCTGGTAGCTCAGATGGTAAAAAGAATCTGCTTGCAATGCAGGAGGCCTGGGTTCAGTCCCTGGGTCGGGAAGGTCCCCAGGAGAAGAGAATGGCCACCCACTCCAGTATTCTTGCCTGGAGAATCCCATGGACAGAGGAGCCTGGCGGGCTACAGTCCTTGAAGTTGCAAAAGAGTCAGACATGACTGAGCAACTAAGCACACACAGACACACACACACACACACACACATTTTTTGGTTATCGTGATAGGGAGGAGGGGTGCTTACTGGGTCTAGACCGTGGATGCTGTTGAATGTCCCTCAATGTGCAGGGCACCCCCCACAGCAAACCATGGACCCTCCCCAGTGTAAATAGAGCTGAGACTGGGAAACCCTGGACCATGTGAATGGAGCAGGTTGGCAGGTGCATCACTGTCTCAGAGGTGGCTGGGTCCGCTCTGTGCCCAGGTCCTTGGCTTACAATGAACTTGGCACCCAGTCACCACTGCACTCCCTGAAACAAGTGATGCCCACACAAACAAGTGGCAGCAAACAGCAGAGCAGGGCAGAACATGGCTCAGGGCATGGGGGTCCCTGGGGTACAGAAGGCAGAGGCTGGGAGGGTTGGACAGCAGGAGAGCTCCCGGGAGGAGGGGGCTGCAGGTAGGGAGGAGCGGTTGGCTTTTCCAGCTTGTACTTTTAAGCTTTGTTTAAGGTGCCTTTCAAAGCAGATTTGAAAAATGTTTTAGTTGAATTTATCTCTTTTTCCTTGTACAGTTCCAGATTTCTGTGTCATGGTTTTACAAAGGCTTTCCTCGTACTCTGAAATACTTAAAAAAAAAAAAAAATTCTCACATGGTGTCTTCTAGTACTTCTACAATTTCACTTTTTACATTTAAATCTTTGATTTTTTTTTTTTTTTTGCAATGAGTGAAAAAATTTCCTTTCCTTTCCCCAGATGGTGACCGCATTGTCTCAACATCGCTGACTTAACCATCCAATTACCCCCAGTCATCCCATCACCCAGTTTAACGAACATAAACCCCTGTGTTCTATTTATACCTCTGCTCTCTCTGCCTGAAATCCAGCGTGTCTACCACACTGTTCTAACTACAGTAGCTCTGTAGCGTGTTTACTGTCTCTTGGGGTTACTTCCCTTCCTTCCCCCATCGCTCTCTTTGGGATTTGTTCATTGTTCCTGGGATGTTTGTTTTTCCACATGAACTTTCAAATCCACTTATCTCCCTCAAAAGTCATTTTCACAATTTTCATTTGACTGTGATCCCTCTGTGGGTTCATTTAGGAGACAGCTTCTTTGTGGATGTTGAATCTTCCTTTCTGTGTGGGAACCGTCCCAGCCTTCGCTGCGTCCCTCGGGTAAGCTGTGTTCGCCAGTCCTGTGAGTGTATTCCTAAGGTGTTTATGTTGTGCTGTCATGGTCGTGCAAATAGGACATTTCCTGCATTATAGTGCCTAAGGATGTGGCCATAAAGAAAAGCTATTGCCATCTGAATTTACCCCCTTGAACTCAGCCACATTGCTGAATTCTCTTCTTGGGGTATGAGGATTTCAGTCTATTTCATGGGGTTCCAGGCTTGTGGTCCAGGAGTCTGCAAATACTGACAATTGGCTTTCCATGTGACAGTTGTCTGGAAGGAGCAGGGGCTCTGCACGTGCATGGGTGGGAAGGATGGTTCTGTTCCCACTTCATCTTCCATGGCTCCTTGCACTGGTATGGATGGAGTGGGAGGAGCAGTTAGAGCTGTTTGTAGACCTTTGTGAGCCCCTGAGACCAAGCAGTAAAGGGCCTGGGAGAAGGTGAGAACCCCAACTTGTCTCTGTGCAAAGAGGTTCTGGGAGCCCTGGCTGTGACCTAGGTGGGTGCCTGGCCCTCCTCCAGGTGGCAGGTTGGCAAAGACACCAGAGGCTCATGAACTTGGGGGCTGAGAATGGCAGTGTCCCACAGACCCCTCCTCAAGCACCCGTGCTCCCTTGGGGACTCTGGGAAATACATCAGGGTGTCGGCACAGTGTCCCCAGACCTCATTCTTCCCCAGGGCCAGGGCAGGAGGACCTTTGTGTGGCCTGGGTTCTTGCCTTTATTCTTTGCAAGAGCTGCCCACAGGGAGTCAGATCTTTGTGTTTCCTATTTGAAAATAGGTACAGAAAGAGTCAGGAGAGGTCATGCATGAATCTGGATGCATTAAGTGGGTTCGGTTGGTGTGACATGTATTATCTTCCTTGTGCAGAGCTGCACGCCTCTGGCTGGTCCAGCCCTTCACAAACAACTGTTTTTGGCATTTGTATCAGTGTTTTTCACGCTCTGTATTAGTGTCCTGGGGCTGCCTTGACAAAGTGCCATAGGCTGGGCAGCTCAAAAAATAGTTGCTAATTATAGTTTTACGCTCTGGAGGCTGGGCATCCAAGGCTGAGGTGTGGGCGGGGCTGGTTCTCCTGAGGCCTTTCTCTGGGCATATGGATGGCCGTCTGCTCCGTGTCCTCACGTGGTCATCCTGTGTGTGTCAGGGTCCTCATCTCCTCTTCTTATAAGGACACTGGTCATCTTGGGTTAGGGCCACCCCAGTGAGTGCCTTTCACTTTTATTACCTCTTTAAAGGCCTGTCCAAAAAAAAAAAAAAAAAGTCCCATTCTGAAGTGCTGGGGTTAGGACTTCATCTGAACGAATTTTGGGAAGGGAAGACAGGATTCAGCAACACGACTCGTAGCTGAAGCATCTCAAATTTGGCTCTAAAATAAGACCGGGTTCAGTGGAACGTGACGGGTCTTCCTTCTCAGAGAAACTCAGCAGAGTGTTTGCAGGGACTGGTGGCCCCAGAACCTGCGGCTCAGTGCTTCTCCATCACAGTTGCAAGTTCAGGATCCCCGGCTCCTCGGCAACCCAGCCCTAGGCCAGCTCCTCCTCCGGTTTCAGCCTCCTCCCTTCTTCTGAGAAAGCTCTGCTGGGAAGAATCCCAGTCATTGTGCCCCCAGGTTCATAGACAGCGTTTGCTGGGTCGGGGATGCAAGTAAACCACGCTGGGGGTTTCCTTTCCAGTTTTGTTCCTGTCCATAGGTAAGGACATCAAAGAGATGATGTGGGGCCGGGGTTGGAGGTGGGAGCTTGTGGGAACAGGATGTCTGTTTCCAGATGATATCAGCAGGGGGTCAGATGAGGCTTGTGAACCCCGAGGACCAGCAGGGCCAAAGAAAAGAAGAAAGTGCTCAGAAATTTTTTCTTTTTTTTTGGTTTCTTATTAGTTCACCAAAAACTTATGCCAAATAATGAAACACTTCCAAAGGCACCTCGCTGTGCGCCCCTCCCCAGCATAGTTCTGTGCTCCAGCCGCCTCCCACCCACTCCCCCCACCTCCCACTTGAGGGTCATTCTAGAAGTCAAGAATGACAGAAGAGGGCTTTTCTACCTTTGTTGCAGAAGGAGGTCTTGTCAACCAGCATTACAGGATGTAAAGAGAACTGTGTTCCTTGCATACTTGACCTCAAGCTCTGAGGTTCAGACCCATCTTGTTGTCTGGTGTAGACCCCCACAGGTAGTTCAGCGAGGAGGAGGTGGTGGTTTGCCTCCTTCATCACTCAGGCCATGAGACCCAGAAGCCTCACCCCACAGAGGGTGAACCCAGATGTCTTGGGGACCATCCCAAAGAAGTGGTGACTGTGTAAATCCCACAAGCTTGACTTGTGACGTTTATATTCACCATCATGATTAGGAATATCAGTGTGGCACTGGTGTATCCAGAAAAGAACAGAGGTGTTGGAGTCGGGCAGCATGTCTCAGCATGACTGCGCCCTCCCTCTGAGCACTCTGAGGGCTATTTCTTCTTCTTGGGCAAGGATGGGGTGAGAGGACGGAGCTGGGTGCTCCCTCCATTGACTGCCTGGACCAGCTTGTTCAAAGTCAGAGCACCCTTGGATGCACCATCCCTGGAGGCTTCACTGTGCCCACGTGGGGGTCCTCTCTGGTTTCTCTCTCCTGACAGGGTGGGCCCCCCCCCTCCATTTTTCAAAGCCCTCCTCCCAGCTCCACTGGATCAAAATGGAGAAAAAGAGAAACTGAGTAAGCCCTGCACCAAGGGGATGTCACAACCCTTCCACCCTGGCCTCTGTATAAATAGCCCAATGTGCTTGGGAGGACTGGGGGTGATGGACTGAAAGGTGGCCCCTGAGAGGACTGGGGGGTGATGGGCTGAAGGGTGGCCCCTGAGAGGTGCACGCCCTGATCCCTGGGCCTGTGACTGTGTCACACGGTATGGCGAAGGGGACTTCGCAGGTAGAATTAAGTTAAGGGTCTTGAGATGGGGAGATATTCCGGATTGTTGGGTGGGTTCAGTGTAATCTGAGGGAATTCACAAAAGGGAGATGGGAGAGTCAGCAGCAGAAGGCGATGTGACCGTGTAAGTAGAGGAGCAGGGGGATCTGAAGGGGCACCAGTGCTGCCTTTGAGGACAGAGGAAGGTGCCAGGGGCCAGGAGTGCGGGCACCTCTGAAAGCCAGAGAAACAGAATCAGACTCTCCCTGAGGGCTGTGGAAGAGGAGTACTCCTCTGGCCCATTTCAGAACTGCTGGCCTGCAGGGCTGCAACAGAGTAAACGCGCGTGTGTTTAAAACTTGTGTCTCTAACCACCAGCGTGGGCTTACTCGTTATAGCAGCAGCAGGTCACGATACCTGGTCTGTGGACACAAGCTCAGTTCCTGGTTTTTATCTGGTAGGTGGTTTCCTTGCACCATTTTATTCAATATTTTACCTCCTTCAGCCTGTGTGGAAACAGCCCAAGAGTGATTGAAACAGAAAAAGGAAAACTAGCTGGGAACTTGACAAAAACATATAAAGTGGAATTTTTCCTGGGGTAGGCTTGGGGTGGGTCTGGAACCAGAGTCACGGGTCCTCATCCCCCGCCAAGTGTCACGGCCAATGCACAGGGTACAAGATGGTGTCCCCACAGCCTAGCTCGCAGGGTGGCGGTTGGCAGATGACCAACACTCCGGTGTCTGAAAGTGCGTTTTGTGCTTCTGTGAATCACCTTGGGGAGACCAGCGTCCCTTCAAGATAGCAGTACCTCACGGCCTCTGCGGAGTCCCTTCTCTCCAATGTGAGTCATGCAAACAGAGGTGGCATCAGTTGCCCTGGATCCAGTTCCTCCAGTTAAATGCAGAGTTGGAGCCGTGAGTCAGCGTCTTCACGGGTGGGTTCACCAACTCCCATTTTCCTTCCTCTTTGTTTTCTTCGCAGAAGCACATACCCAGAGACGGGACCTGGAGCAGAGGTAAATCAGTTATTAAAATTCCATACCAGGTTGATCGATTTTAGACTTGTTCTCAAGCCAGCAGCCTTGAAGCCTGGCATGATACATCCATGCTGGCACTGTGACCTTGAACTTGGCACCAACATCCAACACAGTGGCCCCCATGGGGACTCCCCACCTCTCCCACAGCAGTGGAAAGTGTCTGCAGACCTCATTGTCTGTCACAACTGGGGGTGCCATGGCATCTCAGGGTGACGGAGGACTGTATTTTTTCCTGGCAGCACAGGGAGGGGCTCAGAGACCCAAGGGCTTTGCACAGCAAGGAGAGGCGCTGGCTGGGCCAGGCCGGGCCAGGGGTCGGCTCTTCTGCAGCCCCCAGGCCACTCTGGGGCTCAGAGACACCTTGCTGCTCACACCTGCAGCAAACAAGCTGTGGCCGGCAATGGTGCTGTGACCCGGTCAGAGACTATAGCTCGTCACAGGCGTTGTCTGCACTGCTTCACTCCCAGCCTCAAGGCCGGTCAATCAACTGAATAACTTGATGAAAAGGACAAGGGCAGAGGGCAAGTCTGTCCCTGAGTAGGTCTCTGGGGCAGGGAATGGGGAGGGCTGAGTCCTGAGTTTGCCCGCCTCCTTCATCTCGCCAATGGGAGGAAAGCCATCTCTGCTTTGCTGGGTGATGCTCTAGAGGTTGGTCCACCTGTTATTCTTCTCTACACATCCATCACCCACTTGATTTTTCAGTATGTGTTGAGGGCAGGAGGGGAAGGGGTTGACAGTGGATGAGATGGTTGGATGGCATCACCGACTCAATGGACAAGAATCTGAGCAAACTCCCATAGATAGTGAAGGGCAGGGAAGCCTGATGTGCTGCAGTCCATGGAGTCCAGAGAGTTCATGACTGAACAACAACAGATGACCCCGGCCCAGCACTGGGCACTCTGACAGCTTCAACAAGCTCCTATGTTCCATGGCTTGATGACTCCAAAGGCTAGAGGGAGGGGCTGCTTTCTGTCTGTCTGCAGTCTCCCCCCTCACCCACCCCCAACCCCAGAGCAAGCCAGCCCAATAACTGGTCTTTCTCTTCTTTCTTAATTTGCTCAACCCCTGCACCTACCCTTGCCAAATGGACCATGTGCTCGACTACTAGAGTGGTAAGGGCTTATCATATGACCTGATTATAAAAGTCCCCTGTCTTGTTTTTTATATTGACAGCAAATGGCCAAAGCTGCCATGATGATAAAGATGACAAACGTCCTCTGACAGACCCCTGCCTGAGGCCACCCTCTGCACAAGAGCCAGCGGACACCTTCTCAGGGGAGGAGGGGGTGTCCCTGCTGCCCTGGGTTGTTCAGGACATTTGTCTCTGTTCTGAGAAGGGGGTGTGGGGACCCACATCCTCAGGCTGCCTGCTTCCGTGGCCCCAAGAGAAAAGAGGGGGCGCGTACCTTTCTCACGAGCTGGGCGAAGTCCGCGCAGTCCCGGGGCAGCAGCCCGAGCAGTGGGCGAGTGCAGGTGTCCAGCGCCGAGCTGTGGCCCACAACCAGGATGACGCCTGCCATTGAAGGAAAGCACGAGTCGGGGCAGGCACAGAGGATGCCCCTTATCAGACGGGGGCCCCAAAGTGGTCAGGTGGAATAAACTTGTGGTGCCCCGAGGCCTTGTCAACCCCTCGTGGAGGCAGGCGTGGTTGGTAACAGGTTAATAACACTGGCAACTGGCCTCTGATTTGTGTGTAAGGTCTTCTGAGCCTGTCACATCCTCACACAGGGTCAGTGCAGACATACCCGCCCTCGAGCTTCAGGGATGGGACAGTGCCATGCTCTGAGCTGTGTCGACAAGGCCTGTGAACTTGAGCTTGATCAGCTGGTCATCACAATGGACCACAGAGGACTCTCACTTTATGGAAGGACCTTCAGAGTCCAGGGCAACATGGATGGGCAGCCAAGGCTGGGATGAAGCCAGGCTGGGGAGTTAGACCTGCTGCTGAGTCAGGGAGACCCTGGGGCTGTACCCACTGAACCACCTGAGGAGGAAACTGGAACCCAAGCTTCCTTGGAAAGTCCTGGGCCACAGAGTGATCCATTCGAGTTGCCCTAACGTGACTGTAAGGACTTCCCAGGTGGCATAGTGGTAAAGAACCCACCTGCAATGCAGGAGACGCTAGAGACGAAGGTTTAATCCCTGGGTCGGGAAGATCCCCTGGAGGAAGGCATGGTAGCCCACTCCAGTATTCTTGCCTGGAGAATCCCATGGACAGAGGAGCCTGGCAGGCTACAGTCCATGGGGTTGCAATGGCACCATTACTTTGGAGGCCACATTTCGTGCATCTCCTGCACTGCAGGCAGGCTCTTTACCACTGAGTCACAGGTGAAGCCCATAACATTCTTGCTATTCCAGACGTGTCCGCCCCTTTCCTCTAATAACATTCAAATCCCTTGAGGGTAGATTATGCATCTTCTTCACTGAGATTTTTCCCATGATGTTCTATTTGATGCCTGACATATGGCTGATGCTCACACTTGCTAACTTAAATCTTATAGAATTGGCTTTTCATGTTTCACCATGGACATTTTCATATATACCCCAAAGGCAGGTCTGATGAATCCCTGTGTCCTCATTAGGGAGTTCCAACATTTGTTGACATTCTGCCCATCTGATATCATCTGTCTGTTACCTGACATCCTTCCCCGTGAGGTTTTTTTATTTTTACTGAAGTATAGTTGATGTACAATATTATATAAGGCATACAATATAGTGATTTGCAATGTTAACAGTTATACTCCATTCATAGTTACTGTAAAATATTGGCTATTTTCCCCGTGTTGCACAATAGATCCTTGCAGCTTATTTTTATCTCCTGCTCCCCTCTTCCATCTTGCCCCTCCCTACTTCCCTCTCCCCACTGGTCCATTCTCCCACCACTCATTCATTCTCTATATCTGTGCGTCTGCTTCTTTTTGTGTTATATTCACTAGTTTGTTGTATTTTTAGATTCCACATACAAGTGCCATGTTTGTCTTTCTCTGTCTGACTTATTTCACTTAGCATAATGCCCTCAAAAGTCCATGCATGTTGTTACAAATGTCAAAATTTCATACTTTTTATGGCCGAGTGGAATTCCACTGTACATATGTACCACATCTTAATTTCTTGGTTGGATGATGGACACTTAATGCAGTTTTTTAGAGCATAGCCCAAACATCACACTACTTCTCAGGATGTACCACGGTTTGCATCTCCAAATGAGGACTTCTCATTTTTACACAACTGCCATACCATTACCCCACTAACAAAATTAAGTGTTTTGTGTTTTTTAAATATTTCCATATTCACCTTCCATATTTAAATTTCTCTAGTGGTCTGAGCCATCAACTTAAACAGATGTTTTGTTTGAATTGTCATTTAGACATGACCCAACATTTGGTAGTTTGGTCCTTAGCTTCTACTTTTGTTTCCTGGGAAGTGGGCACCGGTGGTCTGTGTTGACCCTGTGATCCTGGGTCCCATCGGTTCTGGAATTGGGGGTCCCAGGGTTTTGGGGGCATGTGTCTCTACAGAGGCAGTGTGCAGCACTCTGGAGGTGGGGAAACTGGATGGGGAGGTCAGGGCATTCCTAGGTTCAAAATCAGCCATTTCCAACTCAGAGGTAGGGGACCCCGGCCCCTGGGGCTGCTGGCACCAAGGTCGCTGGGGCACTTACCATCCTGTGGGCAGGTGCTGACGATCTGCTCCATGCTCACTGCACACCTGTGCACATAATCATCATAGCTCTCGGCTGGCAGGAGAGAGGCGAGGGGGAAGGCGGGCCTAGAGGAGGAGAGGGGAGCTGCCATTCTGGCCCATGCTTCAATAGAAGGAGCGAGATGGCTCTGCCTCTAGCTAGGGCTCACGGTCAGCAGTGAGCCTCCAGTTTTGTGCCCCAAACCAGCAAAGGGCTGGTGTTGGGGGCTGCAGCCTGCATTGTCACTGAGCAGCAGGCACACAGGCTTGTGATGGCAGAGCCAGCTACGGGCAGTTCTCTGGCTGACACATGCTAGCCGGGCTCCCTGACCCTCTTCTCAGTGGGCTGGACCTATAGGCTTCACGTCCAACCTTGTGGACTGAGTTCAGTCAGAACCCCTCACCCCCTGTATCTGACCACCCTGGATACCTGAGCAAACTCGGCTCCCCCTCCACCTCCAGATGTGACTGTCCCCCTACCTGTCTGCAGTAAGGATTGTTTAAGGTCTGCAAGAATTGCCCTATTCTTATATGAACTTCCCACCCCACCCCTCTCCTGGTTGAAAAATCCCCACTGGGCCTTGTATTTGGAGAGGAGTCCCATCTCTCTTCTTCTGCCACGCCCCACTGCAGTGGTCCCTCATGAATAACACCTTCATCATCATCTTTAAACAAGAAGCAGGAAGCCTAGTTGTAGACATCATGAGGCGGCTCACCTGTAATCCAGGCTGACGTTGAAATCCGCCTCCTTCATCTCTTCCAGGGTCATGAGGGTGGGGGTTGTTTTGCCGGCCTCCCATTTGGTCCATTCGAAGATGCCAGGTTCCACTCTTATCTTAACTTTTTTCTCCAGTTTGAACTCTGAATTCAACAGAACACAAGTGTTTATCATCTTTAGGGTTTATTTTGGCTTTCTGTAAATAAGTCTCTTCCTAGGTCTAAATCAACCCTTTGGGGGGAAAAAACATGATTTTATTTCACGCACAGTCATGCTAGTTCTCAGACAAGAGCCACTGGGCAGTTGGAGGCTATCAGGATGACCCTCTGTCCATCAGGAAGGACCGGAGTCTCCTGGGATCTGGGAGACACCTGAAGCCCCCTGGTGCTCACCCTATCCTTGCATGGGTCCCACTGCACACGGCACTTGGGCTCATCCTCAGGTTAAGAAGGAGCGTACCCATGAGGACTTGGCCAGTCCACTGATCCTCGGAAAAGACGAACAATCGTGGAGACTGTTAGTCACACAGAAGCGCCATCCTGGTAAACACTTAGCCCAGACCGAGCCAAAGCAGAGGGTAGATGGGAGTCATCTTCTAGAACATTCTAACTCTCCCAACTCACCCTACCCTAGGATTTTTTTTTTTAATAAGAAAAAAAAAGCTCCACTTTCTATTGTAAATTAGAAAACTGGAAATGGAAGTCATGATCTGTTTTGCCAAAAATAGCACATATTTTTGCTATAGAAAAACACATTCCATAACTGATTTTTTTTTTTCTCACACCTTCGGTAACTCCTCCTCCAATGACATCCTTTCCACTGCTCTTCTAAGCTCAGCACCAACCTCTCTTAAAAAACCCATGCATAAGCTGGTCCAAGGCAAATTAAAATCTTGACCTTCCAGAAATGCTCACAGGCTCAGTGCCTCCTCACAGTTCTCAGGGGCTGGTTCGCAACTGTCTTGTAGATTTAGACTGTCATTCACAGCCATCCACTCTCTTTGCACCTCTGCTCACTGCCCTCTCCCCCCAGAGAAGAACCATGAGGTCACGGCCATGCGAGAAGGTCGCTGCAGTTCTCACTGACCTCTCAGTATATGTTTGGCCGTCTGCAAACAGCGGAGGGCGGGGGAGCTGAAGACTGAGGCGATCCTGATGCCGCTGTCTAGCAGAGCTTCCCCTGGAAAACAGCAGTGGGAGATGTGCCCTCTTCATCAGTGTAGCCGCCCAAGGGGGCAACTTCGGAGGGCAGCTTACTACCTGTGGCAGGAAAGCTTTTATGTAGCTCCATGATTCCCACCCCCAGTGTATGCACCTCCTACGATTGTGCCTGACGTGTGGATGGAAACTGTGATTAAGATCAGCTGGCATGGCCCCCAGGGAGAAGCTGGTTTTAGTATGTTCCTCCAGCTAACCACTGTGTGACTTGGGAAGCCCATGAAGCCTCCTGATTCTAGATTTGAGTTTCTTAATTCATAGAATGCAGACCAGATGAGCTCAATGGCCTCTTCTCTTCCACAAGGTCAATCATGTGGAACCAGAACCTCAGACAAAACAAACAAAGGGACAGATTTTGAAATAAAATCAAAGACAGGATGTATCTTTCAATTTTTAAAATGACATCCTTAGTGTACACAGTGATCACTGATTTTTTTTTTTTTTTCCTTTTCTCTCTTGTTCTTTTCATCCCTTTCATTCCTCCTGACTTCCCCACCAACCCATTCCTGGGTCAAGTCTCTGAACTTCCTACTTGCTGTGTGATCTTGGGTTACTGTGTGATCTTGGGCGACATACTTAACCTCTCTGGGCCTCAGTTTCTTCATCAGCAGAGTGAGGATAATGCTACTACTGCCTTCAAAGCGTGTGGCAAGGGCTCAGTACAAGTGAGTGATCATCACTGCTGCAATCAATGTTACTATTCTCTTGGTTGTTGCTGTTTAATCGCTAAGTTGCGTCTGACTCTTGCAACCCCATGGACTGTTACCGGCCAGGTTCCTCTGTCCATGGGATTCTCCCGGCAACAATGCTGGAGTGGGTTACCATTTCCTTTTCTAAGGCATCTTCCCAATCCAGGGGTTGAACCCTTCATTTCCTGCCTTGGCAGGTAGATTCTTTACCACCCAGCCACCTGGGAAGCCCCATTCCTCCTAGGTTGAGCCTCAAACATACCTGCCATCCTGGACTGGAAAATTCCACAAGACGATAATGGTGGATCGTTTTCAAAGTCTTTGATGCCGCGGCTCCGTTTGGGCAGGCTGCGAGGGAAGTTCAGGTCTGGCCGGTAATATCTTCCTACAGCATAAATAAGCACCAGTTGTTCAATTCCATCAAGTTAGGTCATACCTGTCCCACTCAATGCTTAAGATCAAGACCCACATTGGAAGCACAGTAATTAAACTGTTGTCAATGGTGTTTTTTTCTTGAATGCACCCTGAAATGTAGATTAAATTTCAGGAGGAAATTCTACTCTACTCAGCGCACATTTCCTCAAACTCAGAAAACCTGTGTTTCATCTGCAGGCACCACCAGACCTTCTTCATTCTCTCAAAACCCCTCCCAAAGATACACTCGTGCAACTGCCCTGATTAAGAACAAGCATCTCCATGACTGACTTAGCTTAACTCAATACGAATCTCAAATTGGCATTAATTAATTAGATGCAATTCAACCCATCTCCATGGCTTTAAGGTGTCACATTGCCTGTGGGCCGGAATACAGATGGCAGGAGTGGGTCCTGCATTGAGTGGTGTTAGTCAATTGCTTCAGGCTGGAGAATTCCATGGACAGAGGAGCCTGGTGGGCCACAGTCCACGGGGTCGCAAAGAGTCCGACATGATTGAGCGACTTCATGTTCACTTTCACTTTTCACGGGGGAGTGGACGTCAGGGGGATTCACTGGGACTGCCCTGCCCCCACCCCAATCCATTCAGAGGCTCAGAGCACTTTGGTTCGCCTTGAGTTTGACCTTGAACTCTGCTTGGATGGTCTGGTGCACATCCTGGCACCACCAGTGACTAGTTGTGTATTAGAGGCAGCTGACTCACTCCCCTTATCTGTAAAACGTGGGTGATGATATGGTTGTTTGAATGAGTCAGTAAGGAGATGCCTGGAGCCCACAGCCTGGCTCAGAGTAAACAGTCAGTAGGGTTAGGTCTGATCTCATCCTCAGATTATCTGTGATCCCCACAGAGGACTCCGTAACACACCAAGCCCTCACATGCTCTCACATGTCTCCCAGACGTCCTGGCCACAACAGATTCTAGCAGCCAAATTCCTCTCCCGAGGCTGCTCTGTGTATGTCATGTGGCCGGTCAACACTTGTGCCTGAACACACCAGCCCAGCCTTCCAACAGTTCACCAATCAGAGAGAGGTAGCGGCTGTTTTCCATGTCTTGTCTTTTTAGGTTCCATGCAAGATTTTTCTAGAAGCCACCTCCCCAGAATTTCCATTGACAGAGACTTTGCTGGAACTGGAAGCTTTAAAGGCTTTTATTAAATGCCAAAGTGTTAACTGCATCTGCATGGAAGGTGGTATTTGTTTTCCATTCAAAGAGAAGGTCCATCACTTTTATCATATTCTCAAGAGCATCTATGACTCCCCACATGTGAACCTACTCTATTGAGGTCTTCTGCCCTCAGTGATGCTTCATCTGTGGTCACTTTGTGAAGCAGAGGGCAGAGCTCCAAAGAAGCCGAGAATCTGGGAGGAGGTTAGGTTCTGATGGGAGTTCAGTCTGAGTAAAGAATGGTGCCCCAGGGCTCTGACTAAGCATATTGAGACGTGATCTGTGTTAGCTCTAATTCCTCTGTTTGGATCCTGCCAGGACTGTACTTACCATCGGGTGTTGTACATTGCTGCAGCCAGGACTTCCCGAAGATCTGGTCCACCCTCTCCCCATGGCGTACCACCAGGACGCTTCTCCTCACTATCGTGGCCTGGGATGGGGGGAGGAGAGGCGCCTGAGGTTTAACACTGCGTTCTGAGACTTGTCCCCGGCCCCCACTCCAAGGCATCCTTCCCATCCTTGTTCAATAACTATGTTGTGCTGTACTCAGTCACTTCAGTCGTGTCTGACTCTTTGCAACCCTGTGGACTGCAGCCTGCCAGGCTCCTCTGTCCATGGGATTCTCCAGGCAAGAATGCTGGAGTCGATTGCCATGCCCTCCTCCAGGGGATCTTCCCCACCCAGGGATTGAACCCACGTCTCTTATATCTCCTGCATCGACAGGTGGGTTCTTGATCACTAGTGCCACCTGGGAAGCCTGTTGAGCAGCTGCAGCCTGTCTTACCGGGGCCTTTACAATGAGATGGGAGTAGAATCATCTGTTATTTCTTGCAGCCTTTACTGTTCTAGGCACTAGAGTGCACACAGGAAATAGAGAGAAAGTGGAATGAATGGTCCACCCCTCAGCACATCAGTTTTCCACCTTCCCTCTTCTTCCAAGTGCCTACCCTGGTCTTGTCCCTTCAGGCTGCTGGAATGAAACACTTTCTGACCCAGGGATTGAACTTGGGTCTCCCACGTTGCAGGCAGATTCTTTACCTTCTGAGCCACCAGGGAAATCCATAATCTATAGTATTAACATAATAGTATAAAATATATATTACATGGTATAATAGATGTATATATATGATACGTAGATAAGTACAGATCTTTTCTTAACTTGTGATGGGTTACATTTCAATAAAACCATCATAAGTTGAAAATGTCTTAAGTCAGAAATGCATTTAATGCATCGAAACTACTGACCATCTAGCTCAGCCCAGTCTGCCTTAACCATGTTCAGACACCTACATTAGCTGACTGAGGGGCAAACTCATCTATCACAAAGCGTATTTTATAATTGTGTTGAACATCTCCTGTGACTTGCTGGATACGGTACTGAAAGTGAAAAGCGGAACGGCTGTCTAGGTGCAGCATGGTTATCAGTGTATCAGTATTTCACCCTCGTGATCAAGGGCTAATGGGGCTGTGCTGCAACTGCCAAGCATCAGAGAGAGGACTGGACTGCACATCACTAGTCTTGGAAAAGAGCAGAATTCAAGTATTTAAAATTCTACTGAACGATTTGCTTTTACATCATCGTAAAGTCAAAAGATTGTAAGTTGAACCTTATAAGTTGGGGACCATCTGTATCTAATGTATCTATCTATGTATCTTCTATGTATCTATTATCTGTCTATCTGTCTGTCTATCATTTATCCATCCATCCATCCTAGTCTCCTCTGTTGCTGGCACTTGTCCTCTTCTGAGGGGCCCTCCAGGACCACCCACGTGTTGGCATGTTAAAGATGGTTCTCTGCTTGGTGTCAGGGTATATGTTTAGCTCTGAGTAACCAGGGAAGAGGGGCTTCCCAGGTGGCACTAGTGGTAAAGAACCCACTTGCCAATGCAAGAGATATAGAGAGACACAAGTTTGATCCCTGGGTTGGGAGGATCCCCTGGAGGAGGGCATGGCAACCCACTTGGAGAATCCCAAGGACAGAGGAAGCTGGTGGGCTACAGTCCATGGGGTCGCAAAGAGTCGAACATGACTGAGCTACTGAATAGCAGTTCTGGAGCAGAATGGGAAATTCCACATCAGCACAGGCCCGTGGTCTCCTGTGACTTGTGCCGTCAGCATCTGGAGCACCTGTGCCTGATTCTGGGACACAAGGTGTCGTCCACAGGTGCCCCACTTAGGGGGTCTCACTGGGGCTGAGGACAAGCGTGGAAAGATGAGTCACAGATGGTAGAGGATGGAGGGGGAGCAGAGCTGATGGTGCTGCCACAGGAGGTGGGCTGGGGGGACTCCACGGAGGACGCAGGACTTGGTCATGCCTGGGGTCAAGGTCACCAGGGATGTTTGGGCTGAGATCACCAGGAATGTTATAGCACCCACTTCAGGGGCTGAAAACAAAAGTAGCTTGTTCCCTTCTGGTTCTGAAGGCTATCACAGGGCCAGTTCCCCTCAGAAGCTCTAGGAGAGGGTCCTTCCTGCCTCTTTGAGCTCCCGGCAGCCCCAGCATCCTTGGCATGTGGCTGCCTTGGTGTGTGGCTCCAGGTTCTGCCTCCTGGGCACATGGCTTCTCCCTGAGTGCTGTGTCTCTTCTACGCGCATCACACCCCTGCTTTCGGTGATTCGGTTTAGAATTACGGGATAATCCAGAACAACCTCTCCACTGAGATCCTCATCTCAGTCCCACAGGCAGACACACGTTTCCTTGTAACTTTCACAGGCGGCAGGAATTGAGACCTCACTTCTTTGGGGCCATTATTCAGTCCACTACATGATTGTTTTGGCACACCTGTAGCCAGTTTCCCTTTCTCACAACGTGGATGAAGTGGTCTCAGACCAGAGGAGGGTTCCATTCACAAGGACTGGTGTCAGGGTCTCACCACTAAACACCAGCATGTTCACACAGAGGCTGAGCCTGAGGCTGAGCTTTTCCACCTAATTCCTCTCCTTGTTCAATCTGAAAAGAGGGGGCTCAGTCTCAGGGGGCCCCCAGCCCTACTCTAGGCCAGTTCTCCCCCCTCCCCAGTAAGACTGAGGCAGGCAGCGGGTGGTGCCCATCTGTGTCTGCCTGGGGCCGGCAGGCCTCTGGCCCCCAGTCAGTGGCTCCTCTTCCCGGGCCGTTGTCCCCCTGAGGACCCAGCTAGAGGTCACCGTGATGCCCTCACGCTGTTCTGGTTCCCACGCCCTGTGTGCAGCTCTTGTCTGACCTAGAGGCAGCCTCTGGGGTCTGATGGGTTCTTGGGGCAGAAGTCAGCTGGCTGATGGCAGAGTTAGGGAGAGAGCATGGCAAATTTGGAGGGCTGGGTCTCTACCCCTTCCCAAGCATGTGTCCTGGCCCCGTGAGTGACTGACCTTTGGTCACGAGTACTGAGTTTTGGACAAGAGCTGTATGTGGACACTGTGGACACTGTCCTGCGGACACTGGACAGGTTCACAGCCGTGTGTGTGTGTGTGTATGTGTATGTGTAGTATGTGTGTATGTGTATATATGAGTGTGTGTATGTGTATATGTGAGTGTGGATATGTGTGTGTATGTGTATATGTGTGTATGTTATATTTGTGTAGTGTGTGTGTATGTGTGTATATGTGTGTGTATATATATGTGTGCATGTGTATATGTGAATGTGTATATGTGTGTGTATGTGTATATGTGTATGTATAGTGTGTGTATGTGTGTATATGTGAGTGTGTGTATGTGTATATGTGTATGTGTAGTGTGTGTATGTGTGTGTATGTGTATATGTGAGTGTGTGTATGTGTATATGTGTGTAGTGTGTGTGTATGTGTATATGTGTATATGTGTGTGGTATGTGTATGTGTGTGTATATGTACATGTAGTGTGTGTGTATGTATGTGTGTGTGTAGTGTGTGTGTATGTGTAGTGTGTGGTGTGTGTGTATGTGTAGTGTGTGTGTATGTGAGTGTGTGTGTGTATGTGATGTGTATGTAAGTATGTGTATGTGTATATGTGTGTGTAGTATGTGTGTATGTGTATATGTGTGTGTATGAGTGTATGTATGTGTATATGTGTGTGTGTATGTGTGTAGTGTGTGAGTTTGTGTATGTGTATATGTGTGTATGTGTATATGTGAGTGTGTGTATGTGTATATGTGTGTATGTATGTGTGTGTATGTATATGGAGTGTGTGTAGTACGTGTGTATGCGTATATGTGTATGAGTGTATGTATGTGTATATGTGTGTGTGTAGTGTGTGAGTGTATGTGTGTGTGTGTAGCGTGTGAGTGTATGTGTGTATGTGTATATGAGTGTATAGTGTAATGTATGTGTATATGTGAGTGTGTGTATATGTGTGTGTGTAGTGTGTATATATATGTATATGTGAGTGTGTGTATGTGTATATGTGTGTATGTATGTGTGTGTATGTGTATATGTGAGTGTGTGTATGTGTATATGTATATGTGTGCGTGGGTCACCCTCTTCCCCGGATGGACGGAGCAGAGGGATGTGGTAGCAGAAGGATGGGCCCTTTGCTGGCCCACCCAGGCCTGAGCTCCAGGAAGCAGTGTCTGAATGAAAGCTGCTCCTGGGGGGCCGAGTCTCCCCGGAGCTGACCCAGGGCACGGTTGCATGGTTTGTTTGGTATCAAGGGCCCCGTCACCTGTAGGGACTGCAGGCTGCTGAGGCTCCTGGACGAGGATGGTGGGTTGGGCTCCCCGTTCCGTCTGCTGCTGGCCTCGCCGTCCTTTCTGGAGCTCAGGTCAGGGGCTACACTGAAGGTGTATGTCCTGTGGGAGAGGAGAGGGATGTCATGTCATGTGGACACTGGGAGGCACTCAGTCATCACGTGATTGAGAACACAGGAGACCAGATGGGTGGGTGGGGTCATTTTGAGGGTGAAACAAAACAATGGTTCAAAACAGCTCTGTGCCCAAAAGCATGGCATCTCCAGAGGAATGGTGGTGGTTTGTCTTCTCCATCACCACCTGTTATGGACTGAACTGTGTGTCCCCAGATGTCTAGTCGTGAGGCTCAGGACCTCCAAATGGGACTCTATGTGGAGGTAGGGCCTTTAAAGAGCAGATGAAGTTAACATGAGGTCACCAGGGTGGGTGTTCATTCAACCTGCCCAGGTCCTCCTGAGAAGAGATCAGGACTAGAGGGAGGACCCTGTGGGGACACAGAGAGGAGACGACCATCTATACACCCAGGAGAGAGGCCTCGGGAGCTTGAGCTTGGCCTTACAGCCTCCAGGACTGTGAGAGAAGGGACACCTGTTTAAGCTGCCCCATCTGTGCTGCCTTGTCACTGGGCAGCCAGGGCATCATCCTCTTAGATTCACCTTCCAAAGGCATGAAGATGCTTGTGGTGGGGATGCAGGGCTAAGGGAGCAGAACAGACACATCAGTGCCATAGAAACACACAGAAAAGGCACCCATGCACGAGTGGGCAGGTGGGCAAACTCAGTACCCAAGCAGTTGTAGACAGAGTGGAGGCTGCTGCTGGTCCAGGGGATCAAGAAAGCTGCCCTAGGTGGGCAGTTGCTTGGAAGCTCTGAGGACCACCAAGCGCACACAAGAGCTGTGAGAACCCCAGAAGGCCAGCGGGTGGTGATGCCGAGGTAGAGGACAGGGTAGGGGCCAGAGGAGGAGCATGAAAGAGGAACTAAGAGCCAATGGTCATGGAAATCCTCCAACAAGAAATTGCCAGGTTCCCCCAGGGGAAACTCAGTTTACAAAGGGAAAGGTCATCTTTTTAAACTGTATGTAAGAATCATCTGGGCTTGCCAGGTGGCGCTAGTGGTAAAGAACCTGCCTGCTAAAGTAGAAGATGCAAGAGACATGGGTTTGGTCCCTGGGTCAGGAAGATCCCCTGGAGGAGGGCAGGGCAATCCACTCCAGTATTCTTGCCTTGGAAATCCCATGGACAGAGGAGCCTGGTGGGATACAGCCCATGGGGTCACACAGAGTTGGATAAGACTGAAGCGACTTAGCGTGCACACACACAAAAATGATCCACAGTCATCTCTTGGTTCCCTTTCTTACTGGACCTGAACCTGGGTCCTGGTGATTTTGAGGGGAGGACTAGTTATACTGGAGTATAACTATATAACTAGTTATACTAGCTACACTCATGGGGCCTGTAGACTGCTTTATAGCACGTGGGCAAGTTTCAAACAGGGTCAAGCAAAAGACATAGCCATTCAGAGCAAAGACATGAACCGTAGCTGGACAGGGAAACAGGATAAAGAGAACTTGTGCTTGATTTTGTTTTTAAGATGACAGCATCTTTGTCTGCTGAGGGGAGCCATTGGGGAGGGTCTCATGGGGACAAGTGATGCTGGTACAATGCCCTTGGAGGATGCAGGATGCCCAGGAGGTGTGGAATAAAACACACTACGAACAGGCACCCTCAGCTAGGGGTTGGGACCAAGCACCACAGTGTGACGAGGGGAGAAGGGTAAGTGGCCCAGAGGCTGCAGGTGACTGGAGTGGGGGATATTCTCCCAACATTCACCTCTCATAGCAGATAGGAGTGAAGAATGCAGTAGGTGGCCTTTTTCATCTTTTCCACTAGATGAAAAAGTCAGACGCCAAGCAGCTGGTGAGCAGAGTGTCTGGGATTTATGGTGGGCGAGAAGGAGGCAGACAGTCCTCTCACGTGAGTGACTGGTAAGGGAGCATCGTCTTTATTACTATTTACTTTCTGAAAAGCATTATCACCTTGCTCTTTAACTTGTAGTTTTGTCTGTGATTTTAACATAGAGAAGGCTTACAATTTAAGCATTTAATAATCATTATTAAAGATGATCTGATTAAAGATGAAGTCTGAAGCCCAGGAGACAGCACCTCAGATAGCTCTGAAAAAGCAAGAGAGTTCCAAAAAAACATCTATTTCTGCTTTATTGACTATACCAAAGCCTTTGACTGTGTGGATCACAATAAACTGTGGAAAATTCTGAAAAAGATGGGAATACCAGACCACTTGACCTGCCTCTTGAGAAACCTATATGCAGGTCAGGAAGCAACAGTTAGAACTGGACATGGAACAACAGACTGGTTCCAAATAGGAAAAGGAGTACGTCAAGGTTGTATATTGTCACCCTGTTTATTTAACTTCTATGCAGAGTACATCATGAGAAATGCTGGACTGGAAGAAGCACAAGCTGAAATCAAGATTGCTGGGAGAAATATCAATAACCTCAAATATGCAGATGACACCACCCTTATGGCAGAAAGTGAAGAGGAACTAAAAAGCCTCTTGATGAAAGTGAAAGTGGAGAGTGAAAAAGTTGCCTTAAAGCTCAACATTCAGAAAACGAAGGTCATGGCATCCGGTCCCACCACTTCATGGGAAATAGATGGGGAAACAGTGGAAACAGTGTTAGACTTTATTTTTCTGGGCTCCAAAATCACTGCAGATGGTGACTGCAGCCATGAAATTAAAAGACCCTTACTCCTTGGAAGGAAAGTTATGACCAACCTAGATCGCATATTGAAAAGGAGAGACATTACTTTGCCAACAAAGGTCCATCTAGTCAAGGCTATGATTTTTCCTGTGGTCATGTATGGATGTGAGAGTTGGACTGTGAAGAAGGCTGAGCGCCGGAGAATTGATGCTTTTGAACTGTGATGTTGGAGAAGACTCTTGAGAGTCCCTTGGACTGCAAGGAGATGCAACCAGTCCATTCTGAAGGAGATCAGCCCTGGGATTTCTTTGGAAGGACTGATGCTAAAGCTGAAACTCCAGTACTTTGGCCACCTCATGCGAAGAGTTGACTCATTGGAAAAGACTCTGATGCTGGGAGGGATTGGGGGCAGGAGGAGAAGGGGACGACAGGATGAGATGGCTGGATGGCATCACTGACTCGATGGACGTGAGTCTGAGTGAACTCCGGGAGTTGGTGATGGGCAGGGAGACCTGGCGTGCTGCAATTCATGGGGTCGCAAAGAGTTGGACTCGACTGAGCGACTGATCTGATCTGATCTGATTAAAGATGAAGTCTGCAGCCCAGGAGACAGCACCTCAGGTAGCTCTGAGAGACTGCCCCAAAGAGGCCGTGCTGTACCTAGTCATTCAGTGGTGCTGACTCTTAGTGACCCCATGGACTGCAGCACGCCAGGCTCCTCTGTCCATGGGATTCTTCAGGGAAGAATACTGGAGTGGGTTGCCATTTCCTCCTCCAGGGAATCTTACTGACTCAGAGATCGAACTTTTGCATCACAGGTCACTTCTTCACCATCTGAGCCACCAGGGGAGCCCAAAAGATGGCTCTGTTACATCTCACTTAAGATATGTTCCATTGTTTCTCTGTTTTCAAACTCTACCCAGTCCAGAAATCAGAAGTACCGTCATTTAAACGTCCTTCTATTTAAAAATAATTTTCATTTTCTGTTTAACTCGACTCAGTGTGTGCTATAGGATCATACAGAATACCACCTGTTTTATACCCATGTATTCTCCTATTTCTGATGCACCCATCAGATAGGAGCCCCTAATATACCAGGTCTCCTGCTCTGCCGTCTATTCTCTTTCCCTCATCAGTACCATATCATAGCTCTATAACATGCTTTTAATATCTGGTAAGGTAGATGTCTCTTCCCATCATTTTTGTTTCCCAAAGTGTTCTCAGCTCTTCTCTCCTGTTTTTTCTCCCAGATAAAGTTTTCAAACATTCAGTGAAGTTCCAACAAATGACCCCATTGGGATTGCCCTAGAAGGTACTTCACTAAGCCTGGAAATGACTCTGACAGGATTCGTCCTGCTCCATTGTGAACCTGGTGTGTTCCTACTTATTCAGCCCCTTGGTAAATGTTTTCTTTTCTCTCTCAGAGAGGCCCCAAGTCCTCCAGTGCTTGTAAGGCTGATGGCTCCCAGGCCTGCATCCCGAGACCCTCACCGGGTCCTGAGCTGGGAGTGGAGCCATTTCTTCTGCATCTCAGGGGCCCACGGGCTCGGTCACCTGCCTTTCTTCCTCACCACCATACACTCAGTGCCCACGTGGGGTTTCAGTGTAGTGAAAGCATTTCTGAAATCGTCTGCGAGTTGTACCTTCTCTTTCCATGTTCTCTCCTGTCTCAAGTGGTAAATCCTACCAGAGGGGTTTAGGTTAAACAGATTTACTTGGCTCATATTCTTACAGCATTTAGGGCTTTAGCTGGTGGTAAGCAGATGAGAACACGATCCCTGTACTCAGACCATTGACGTTTCCCCCTTCAAGCGAACACGCTCTCAGTATTTGAAGAGCCTCACACTGATACAGGAAACGCTGATTGGTTTCCCCTTCCTGAGGGCGAGGTGGGGCCCCCCACACACACCCTGCTTGTGGCCCACAGGGCAGGTAGTGAAGCCATGTTATCTATAAATAACATCTGTGAAGTTTACAGAGAGAAAAACTGAATTTTTTTTGCTAGTCTATCAAATGAAATACAGCCTAGATTATGATGGGGATGTTGGCAATGAGAGGAAAAAGGAAAGAAGGTAGCATTTCGATATTTCTGTTTTTCTCTTAAACCTCAGAAAACTACTTAATGCTTAACTTACACCATAGAGATAGATGCGTTTAAATTCCCCCTGACTTTTACCAGGGGCACAGCTGCCATTTGCGGGTTGTGTGGACTGTGTCCCAGCGTGTCTTCCAGAAATGCCAGAGTGAGGAACCACAGACGAGGTGGCTTACGGGACAGATACTTATTCTCACACAGTCCGGAGTTTGAGAGCCCAAGGCCGAGGTGTGGTCAAGGCTGGTTCCCCCCGAGGCCTGTCTCCTGGGCGTGTGGATGGCCATCTCCTCCCTGTGAACAAGTGTGATCATCCTTCTCTGTGCGTGTTTGTGTCCTCATCTCTTACTCTTCATATGAGGACACCAGTAGCTGGATCAGGGCTCATCCTTGAGATCTCCTTTTACCTCAATCACCTCTTTAAAGAATTTCCCTGGTGGCCCAGACGGAAAAGCATCTGCCTACAATGTGGGAGACCCAGGTTCAATTTCTGGGTCGGGAAGATCCCCTGGAGAAGGCAATGGCAACCCATTCCAGTAGTCTTGCCTGGAAAATCCCATGGACGGAGGAGCTTGGTAGCCTACAGTCCACGGGGTCACAAAGAGTTGGACACGACTGAGCGACTTCACTTTTTCACCACTTTAAAGACTCATCTCCAAATATAGTCACATTGTGAGGTGCTGGGATTAGGCTGTCAACATATGAATTTTGGGGACCCAGTGCAGCCCATGACATCACCTTTATAACTTCTGAGCTACTTGCCACCAACTTGCTCTGTGGTTTTGGAAACTCATGGGCGTGTATTGCTTCCAGGTTGGGACTCTTATCCTGGCTCAGAGAGGATGTGTTCTCTGAGCTCTAATATTCCCAGTTCCTTGTTGGACAGTTATACTACATCCTTCTTCTCCGTGGAGGGTTGAAAACTGCTGTGATTAATGTATGAACTCCATCGTCATCACGCTGGTGGCCTCTGATCTTTTTCTTCAAAATAATGGGTGAAGTAATGGTCATTTTGTTGCCAAGTGAATCTTGGGTCTCTGGAGTGAATCGGGGTCTCTGGAGACCCCGAACTGTTGGCACAAAGACTGAATTGTCATATTGGAGATGGGTCACTGGTGCAGGAAAACTTTTCCTGCTTGGATTGCATGTGCCAAGTGTGAATTCTGAACTGACACTTTCCAAGATATTTATCCACTATCTGAATAATAGTATGTCTGCCCATAGCCAAGGTAGCCGTGGGACAATGTCACTGAACTGCAATTTCTTAATTTCTGCTTAAGCAGTTAGCGATGTGTCCTGACATTCTGGGGCCGGTTTCTGATTAAAAAGCTCTGAATGGTTAATAAAGTACACTTGTGGCCGTTTTAAAAGACACAGCCAGGACAGCCGAGTCTGACAGCAGAGCTGGGTCTCTGCCTTTCTGAGTCATAATCACAGGCCACTGTTTGCCATGCGTCTTCCCCAGCATGAATGCGGCGCTTCCAAAACACGGTCATCAGACACCCACGGCCCAGCTCAACACTCAGTTTTCTCTTCTTTTGCTGTGATTCTTGTTAATACTTATTCATTTCTGCAGGAAACTTGCTTCTAGAAGGAATAGTCCCAGAAATGTCCAGCCTAAAACCTGGAATGGTTATTTTGGTGGCAGGTTACTGACAGATAAACTGTAAGATGAAAAATGTAACAAACATAAACTCATTTTCTAGAGAGTCTTTGCAGCATAGTTGTACCAACATCCAGCTTGCCAGTTGCCTGGTGCCCGTGAAGCTCTTTTGTCCTGAGCAAGGACTGGAGGACTCACTAAAGGACATGAGCCAGACGGAAGCCCATGCCTCCTGGACCTCAGATGGTCAGTTAGGGTGGAAGCAGCATCTTCCGCCTGTTACTCCTTAAATGGACTGACTGAACTGGTTCTACAAGGAACCAAGTGCTTCTTTAATTGCATGATGAATTGGCCCCTCCAGTTCCCTGGGCCCAAGTATTCTCAAGTCTCAGAGAGGATGATGTAGCCAATTATCTCTGCAGTACCACGTGGTACCAACGTGCTGTGATTTTGTCCTGGCTACTGGACCCATGGCCATAGCCACATCCAAAAAACTGTGCTTCTCTGGAATGACTGGTGTCCTTGCCCCCGGGATGACTGTGATGGTTTTGTGGAAATTGTGTCCCGTTCCACGTTGGGTGTGGGAGGGCTTGGAGCCTGAGTCCCACAGCTTGCACGGTGGGTACAAAGCTTGGCCCCAGGCTTGTCTGACTTCTCTCCCTTTGACCCAATTTCCTTATATTTTTTTCTTTAAAGTTAAAATTGATTATCTTACATTTTGAAGAAGCAATGCATTTCTAAGTTTCAAAAATTTTAAAAATTATGCAGTTGTAGAGACCTAAAAGACCATTCTCCCAACTCCACCTTCAACCCTGAAGTGTAGCTCTGTTGGAAGTTTCTAGAGGTTTTTCCCTTCCAGGGAACTTTTAGGCATCAGTTCACTTCAGTTCAGTTCAGCTGCATATTGAGTGCAGCACTTTCACAGCATCATCTTTCAGGATTTGAAATAGCTCAACTGGAATTCCATCACCTCCACTAGCTTTGTTCGTAGTGATGCTTTCTAAGGCCCACTTGACTTCACATTCCAGGATGTCTGGCTCTAGGTGAGTGAACACACCATCATGATTATCTTGGTTGTGAAGCTCTTTTTTGTACAGTTCTTCTGGGTATTCTTGCCACCTCTTCTTAATATCTTCTGCTTCTGTTAGGTCCATACCATTTCTGTCCTTTATTGAGCCCATCTTTGCATGAAATGTTCCCTTGGTATCTCTAATTGTCTCAAAGAGATCTCTAGTCTTTCCCATTCTGTTGTTTGCCTCTATTTTTTTGCATTGATCGCTGAGGAAGGCTTTCTTATCTCTCCTTGCTATTCTTTGGAACTCTGCATTCAGATGCTTATATCTTTCCTTTTCTCCTTTGCTCTTTGCTTCTCTTCTTTTCACAGCTATTTGTAAGGCCTCCCCAGACAGCCATTTTGCTTTTTTGCATTTCTTTTCCATGGGGATGGTCTTGATCCCTGTCTCCTGTACAATGTCATGAACCTCTGCCCATAGTTCATCAGGCACTCTATTTATCAGATCTAGTCCCTTAAATCTATTTCTCACTTCCACTGTATACTCATAAGGGATTTGATTTAGGTCATACCTGAATGGTCTAGTGGTTTTCCCTACTTTCTTCAATTTAAGTCTGAATTTGGCAATAAGGAGTTCATGGTCTGAGCCACAGTCAGCCCCTGGTCTTGTTTCTGCTGACTATATAGAGCTTCTCCATTTTTGGCTGCAAAGAATAATCTGATTTTGGTGTTGACCATCTGGTAATGTCCATGTGTAGAGTCTTCTCTTGTGTTGTTGGAAGAGGGTGTTTGCTATGACCTGTGCATTCTCTTGGCAAAACTCTATTAGTCTTTGCCCTGCTTCATTCCGTATTCCAAGGCCAAATTTGCCTGTTACCCCAGGTGTTTCTGGACTTCCTATTTTTGCATTCCAGTCCCCTATAATGAAAAGGGCATCTTTTTTTGGGTGTTAGTTCTAAAAGGTCTTGTAGGTCTTCATAGAACCATTCAACTTCAGCTTCTTCAGCATTACTGGTGAGGCATAGACTTGGATTACTGTGATATTAAATGGTTTGCCTTGGAAACGAACAGAGATCATTCTGTCGTTTTTGAGATTGCATCCAAGTATTGCATTCTGGACTGTTTTGTTGACCATGATGGCTACTCCATTTCTTCTAAGGGATTCCTGCCCACAGTAGTAGAGATAATGGTCATCTGAGTTAAATTCACCCATTCTAGTCCATTCTAGTTCACTGATTCCTAGAATGTCAACATTCACTCTTGCCATCTCTTGTTTGACCACTTCCAATTTGCCTTGATTCATGGACCTGACATTCCAGGTTCCTATGCAATATTGCTCTTTACAGCATCAGACTTAGCTTCTATCACCAGTCACGTTCACAACCGGGTATTGTTTTTGCTTTGGCTCCATCCCTTCATTCTTTCTGGAGTTATTCTCCACTGATCTCTAGTAGCATATTGGGCACCTACTGACCTGGGGGGTTCCTCTTTCAGTATCCTATCATTTTGCCTTTGCATAAAGATGCATATAAATATATGTGAGTACAGATGATCATGTTTTAATTCATCTGTTCCCCACAGTTAGTACTATCCTGTACACATTGTTCTGCAATTTACCTTGTATTTTTTTATATCAGTGGATAAATACCTCCTCGTGATCATTTTTAAAAACTTCAAGTATTCTATTGTATGGGTGTATCGTAATTGATTTCAGGTGCTTATTTTCAATTTAATTATCTCTTCCTTTCAGGTTCAGAATAAGGACGTGTATTTTGTAGTCCTTTGGGGATTATGGTCTCAGAAAAGTTTTATAGAGTAATTGATGTCTTCTGAATGTTTTCAGTGGAAAGCCATGAATCAGTCAAGACATTTACCAGATACCTACAGGGATAATGCTGCCAGCACGGAGCAGGCCATTTTCACCAATGGTAGGAATGATCTAGAAGCATACAAGTACTGTGAACACTCTTTCCAGAAGACACTCTCTGTGACTCCAGGAGAGATGTGTGGGCTGCAGGGCGGGGGTGGCACTCACCTGTGTCTCACCCAGGTGTCACACTCGCTGGCTCGCTCTGTGTAGTTCTCTGGCAGGAAGCCCCGGCAGCCCGTCCGCTGCGAGATCCCAATCACCCAGCCCTCGCTGGCTTCCTCCTGCTGTGTGGGGTCCACAAAGATGTAGTCCCCAGGGCTGAGCGTCAATTCATCCACATTCTGGGGTTTGTACTGGAACAGGACCCGCAGGGTCTGGAAAGGAGGCGGGAGTCTTCAGGTCTCAAGTAAGGGCGGGTTCTGTGTCTCCAGGACACACCCAAGCCTTTGGCTGATGACAGTGGAATGTGACCAAAGGATGCACAGACTTCTTTGGAGAGATTTAGAAATGGGTATTGGTAACTACCTGTCATGTCTCTGTCTCTCTCATCTATCTACCAAAGTATCTGTATTTGTGCTCACTCAGTCATGTCCCACTCTCTGTGACCTTATGGATGGTAGCTTGCCAGGCTCCTCTTTTCATGGGATTCTCCAGGCAAGAATACTAAAGTGGGTAGCCATTTCCTTCTCCGGGGGAATCTTCCTGACCCAGGGAGCAAACCTGAATCTCCTGTATTGGCAGGCAATTCTTTACCATTAGTGCCACCCATCTATCATCTATTTAATATCTATCAATCATCCATCATCTATATTTCTGTATCTCTTATCTATCTATCCATCATCTACTAAACATCTACTTACCTGTCTATCCTCTATCAATTATCAATCTATACCTATCTATTTATCTGTCTACCTACTTACCTATCTATCTCTGTTTACTTATTTCTTATATGAAAAATCTCAAAGCATAACCAGAGGTCACATCCGCCCCCATTGGAGTGAGGTTATTTACAGCTTCTCCCATGTGAAGGAACACAGTGGATTCATACTTGTTCCATGGGTCTGAAAAGGAGTATAACAAAACCTTCTAAACCAATCAATCCCACAGGGAGGAAGTCCTGGACTGAAGTGTCACTAAATCACTATTTAAACAAATTAATAAGCAACATAATGCATTCATAAATCTTTGCAACAGTCCATTTTTAATACCACTCCCGCAGGGAGGGAGTCCTGGACTGAGGCTTCACTCAAGTCACTATTTAAGCAAATTAATAGCCAACATAATGTATTCATAAATCTTTGCAATAGTCCATTTTTAATACCACTCCCGCAGGGAGGGAGTCCTGGACTGAGGCTTCACTCAAGTCACTATTTAAGCAAATTAATAGCCAACATACTGTATTCATAAATCTTTGCAACAGTCCACTTTTAATACCAGAAATGTTCCTTTTTTCCCCTCCAAATTTCTGGATGTCTGCAACTTATAAATAAAAGAATGTTAATTCCAAAATGCAGGCAACAAAATGATTTTCAAGAAGGGATTCAAATTCTTCCCTCTACTGAGATAGGTCCAGCCAAGGGCTCTTGGGGTCAGGGCTGTGTCAGGCAGGCAGCAGCTCACCAGATCCCAGGGTGGGGGGCCCAGTCCAGCCACCCACCTGGGCTTACCCACCTGGGCTTACCCACCTGGTAGTGTACGAAGCGCATGTCCCGGGAGTAGAGCGCGGCTGTCCACTGGCAGCTGTGGCTGGGGTTGATGGCTCTGGCCAGCTGCTCCAGCGTCCTCTGGTGGTGAGGGTAGAACTTGTGGGCCAGGGTGAGATGCAGCTGCTTGGTGCAAGGCTTCACCGTGCAGTCTGTGAAAGGAGGCACACGGGCACCTTGACCCAGATGGCTGTACTGCACGCCCAGGGCTCCCCGTCCAGAGCGGTTACGCGACCAGGGTGGCGATGCAAATGCCTTTACACAGGGTCCTATCTCTGCCCATTCCCACCCCCGCCCCCTGCACCAGCGCTTTCCCGACGAGGCGAGGACTTGGCCCAGATGGGCTGCTGCATGGAGGTCAGTTTGTGACGGAGACGGCTGGGAGTGTGCACATCTGACCAGGAAGCAGGTGAGCAGAGAGAGTAGAGATACAGGTTTAGGGGTACATGCTTGGAGGGGGGGGGGGTCTGTCAATTTGCAAGCTAGTTGCTCCAACAATTGATTCAAATCTCCCTCGTCCCCTGGGATGCACATGTTTCTTGGTGGCCTGGATGGGTGGGATCCCAGCCAGGTCATGGTTTTTTGTTCAGTTGCCAAGACTCTGGAAGAAAACACCCCAGCAGCTCTAATATCCGGCTGTCTTTGTGAAGCAGGAAGACTTTGGAGTGGCCAGGCCCTGGCCTTTTTGAGTGACCTCTGTCCCCTGGGCCCCAGTTCTCCTGGTCCTCATTCCAGGGCCCTCAGGTCAGTGGGCGGTGGTGTCCCCGAAGCAGCCAGGATCTGATTTCAGCCAGGCCACAAAGCGGCTCTGTTCTGGGGAGGCAGTGATCAGTGGAACCGCACAGACTCGGGAAGCAGATAGACCTGACTTTAGACCCACCTGCCCGTTTGGCAGGTGACCTTGGGGAGCGTCTTGGTCTGACTCAGCTTCAGTTTCAACAGCAACAACCTGAGGGTGAGGATTGCTGGGGTGGCCTGGGAAACCAGCCTCTTAACTGTAAGGTCCCCCAGAGACTTCCAGTAGATAATAGTTGCTTGCATGTTCAGTTGCTTCAGTCGTGTCTGACTGTGTGCGACCCTATGGACTGTAGCCCGCGAGGCTCCTCTGTCCATGGGATTCTCCAGGCAAGAATACTGGAGTGGGTTGCCATGCCCTCCTCCAGGGGATCTTCTCAACCCAGAGATAGAACCTGCGTCTCTTATGACTCCTGCATTGGCAGGCGGGTTCTTAACCACTAGTGCCACCTGGGAAGCCCAGATATTAGTTACCCACGGGCAACACTGAGAGGCACACAAGGACGTGTCCTCAACCGAGCAATGTCAGTGACGCACTTCCTGGAGCCCAGATTTGGCGGCCCCACCAACGTCTTTATCCTCTGTCTGAGCCTTTGGTAGTAAAAGAGAAACCGCTGAGGTCTCCATGCCCCAAGTTGCGGGGATTGAGGTGCCTAAATAAGAGAGTGTGTGGGCGGCAGGGAAATTCCTTTTCTCAGATGTTCCAGCTGTGGCGGGGAGGGCTGTCTTGCCGGGGGTGAGTCAGCACGGCCTGGGAAGGGCCCGCCATGGTAGTCATCCGAGAGATCACTGAGTCACTGGCCTTCTGAATGGGCACTTGTGTATCTTCTCTCCATGGCCCATGCCCCTGAGGACTGTGCCCTGGGCAGGGACACACATGCCAGCAAGGCCCCCTGGAGCTGTGACTGACCCCTCCCGACCCAACAGGGTCAGGCCCGGGGCAGCAGCCATGGAGGGCAGGGCAGAACCAGCTCAGGGTTGGGTGATGGACAGGGGGTCAAAACCAGCTCTCGCAGGACAGGGGCCGGTCAGCAGGAGACCCAGGTGGAGCAGGAGAGGGCTGGACTCCAGGGCCAGCTTTAACACTCACTGGCTCGGGGACTTTGTCAGTTTCCTGCGCTGATGTCACAAATGACCACACACTGGGTGGCTTAAAACAGTGGAGATTTGTTCTCATGGTTCTGGAGCTGGAAATCCAAAACCAAGGTGTCGAGGGCCACCCCCTCTGAAGGCTCTCGGGAGGGTCCCTCCTTGTTTCCTCCAGCTCCTTGGCTCGTTGCTGTGTCACTTCAATGCCTGGCCTCTCCTCTGTGTCCCTGTGTTTTCTCGTCTCACAAGGACACTGGTCACTGGACTTAGGGCCTGTCCTACACTAGTGTGACCTCAACTACTTACATCTACAAAGACCTTATTTCCAAAGAAAGTCCTTTTCAGAGGTTTTGGGAAATGTGAATTCTAGGGGACACTTTTCAACTCACGATAGTGACCTCAGGCGGGTCACAGCCCTTCACGGCCCTTGGTCACTCCACTTTTAAAATGAGTGGCCAATGAGAGTCCCTTTTGGTCGGGAGCAGAGGGTTATGAAAGTAAGTGAGGCACTGGTTCTGTGTGAAGGGTAGCAGCTGACACATTGCATCCTGACAAGAGCCACGTCATCCTTTTAGAGACAAGGGGACTCCAGAGTCATCATCTGAACTCAGGTTTACATAAAGGAGATCATTCCTCACAAATGACAACTCGCTCCAGTATTCTTGTCTAGAAAATCCCATGGACAGCGAAGCTGGGAGGGCTACAGTCCATGGGGTTGCAAAGAGTCAGACATGACTGAGCAACTGAGCACTCCTCAAAGACACGGCTAAGTTTATAGCTATCTAGAACATATGACCCCGGACTCGTCAAGCCAGCTTCCAGGTGGAAATCTGGGATTGATGAAACTAGTCATGTGGCCAGGATCGAAGTTCATACCCGTCTTGGGGGCAGAGGGGGGTCCTCCCGTCAGGGCGCCATGGTCTCTCTGAGTCTCAGACACAGAAAACATAGCAGTGCTGAGCACCTCTGTGTCCTAGGACCACTAGGATGTTCCCAGGAAGGTTGCACTGTTTGAAGGGTGGGCCCAGTCATTCGAAAAGAAAGATGACTCAAGGGTCAGAAGACACGATTCAGGGTCACATCACCAACCAGGAATGAGGGAAAATTCACACCTGAGGTCAAGTCCAGAACGCTTTCCACTAAACCCCAGCTGGAGCCCCAGTCCCCAGACCAGGGCTGATGGTTGAGAAAAGGGAATTTGGCTGATTCTCAAAGTGAGTCTAGGTAATGCACCTCCCCCTCCATCTCCCTACCAAGAGGCCAAGGAGACTAGACTATGCTCATACCTAAAAAATTTAAAGAAATCAACTAGGACTTGTGTTTTACACACAGCACTGGCCCCTTGAGGACAGGTGTCCCAGGTGGGATGTGGGGCTGGGGGAGGCACCCCAGCCTACAATCCTCATCGTCATGTGGCCGCACAATGACCCCCCTGGGGCCGTTTCCCAGCAGCTGAGTGTTTTGAAAAACCACATCAATGCAACAAGGCTATTCTCACTTAGAGAAGAGCCCTCTGCTTGCTCGGAGTCTATTTGCTCACTTTTCTTAAAAATTAAATAGTTTTGGCATATCAGTTCAGTTCAGTCGCTCCATCGTGTCTGACTCTTTGCGACTCCAAGGACTGCAGCATGCCAGGCTTCCCTGTCTTTCACCATCTCCCGAAGTTTGCTCAAACGCATGTCCATTGAGTCGGTGATGCCATCCAACCATCTCATCCTCTGTCATCCCCTTCTCCTCCTGCCTTCAATCTTTCCCAGCATCAGGGTCTTTTCCAACGAGTCAGTTCTTCATATCAGGTGGCCAAAGTTATTGGAGTTTCAGCATCAGTCCTTCCAATGAATACTCAGGACTGATTTCCTTCAGGATGGACTGGTTGGAAAGTCCAAAGTCAGTCAGTTATGCATATACATGTATCCATTCTTTTCAGATCCTTTTCCCATATAGGTCACTACAGAGTAGTGAGTAGAGTTCCCTGTGCTACACTTGTTTAGCCGCTCAGTCACGTGCAATTCTTATAGTGACTCCATGGACTTGAGCACACCAGGCCCATGGGATTTCCTGGGCAAGAATACTGGAGTGGGCTGCCATTTCTACTTCCAGGGAATCTTCCCAACCTTGGGATTGAGCCTGCATCTCTTGCACTGGCAGATGGATTCTTAACCACTGAGTCACAAGGGAAGTCCCATACTATACAGCAGGTTCCTACTAGTTATCTATTTTATATGGAGTAGTGTATATATGTCAATCCCCATTACCCAGTTCATCCCTTCCCCCTTCTTGGTAACCATAAGTTTGTTTTCTACATCTGTGACTCTATTTCTGCTTTGTAAATATGGTCATTTGTGCCTTTTTTTTTTTTTTTTTTAGATTCCACAGATCAGCGATATCAAATGGTGTTTGTCTCTGTCTAACTTACTTTACTCAGGTTTCTGAAGGACATTCTGGCATTTTAGGGAGATTCTAGGTAATTGTTAAGCCACAGGCTAAGGCTAAGTCATAGCTGTTGGCCGTAAAGGGCCAGGTGAGGGCTGAAGTGGCCTGGTGATGGTGCAGGCACCCCCGTGTCCCGCCACCAGACTAGCCCGCAGGCTGACCATCACTGCACTGGAGAACAGCCTCACTCCTGCTGCCCTGGGCTCCACTCCTAGCATCCGAGTGTGGTGAACCCAGCCCCAGGCACAAAGGGACTCCCTTCTGTAAACTGGGGCTCTGTGTGCACCACTGCCCAGGGCTACCTACCTGCCAAGACGGAGGCTTCTGTGGCGAACATCACAGCAAATTCCCGGATGATGTCTGCGGGGCTGTCGTCCACAAAGAAGCCCAGGTAGCTAATGGAAGAATGGAGAACCAGAGGCACAGCCGAGGGAAATGCGCACAGGGTCCTGTCCCCAGCTCTCTTCAGTGCCTCGTATAGATACTCCACCTTCTGGTCCTCGCACTGAGGGACAGAGACAGGTCGGTCACCTGTTACCTTAACTGATGAGAACCAGGCAGCCATGGGAGCCTCCTTTTTGCTCCCGACACTGTAACATAATTTACCTGGTCCCGGTGTTTGGGATGATGGGTCTGTTCTATAGCTGGTCCCCAGTTCCTTAGGCAATTCAGGTCAAGCTCTTATTGGAATAGAATAGCCTCTAAGTGCCCAGGCAGGAAACCCCGGGTCCCTTGAACTTCGTCCTTCACTCCATCTTGAGTTGACCCAATCCTCCCATATTGCATCCTGAGCCCCTCTCCCACTTCTATGGAGCACAGCTATGCTCAGAACTGCATTATTGGCTTCTGGGGGTTCCTGTAGGCTCCACTGAGGCAGTCCTGGGGTGCGCTGCTCAGAACGTAACCTACTGAGGAGGATTGTAGCCTAGTCCTTGGCTGCTGGTCTTCAGACTGGGCAGCAGGCCTCACACTTGGCCAGTGATCAAACCATCCTTGTCTACAAGGGTCTCCTCTGATGTGGTCTTGGCTTATAAGCTCCCTGTCAATCCCCACTGTCACCCACACACCCACTCTCTGGCCACACAGCTCCTGGCTCAGTGAGGAAGACTCCATGAGGCCATGGGGGACCCCAGTGAACCCCAACACAGTGACCCCCATGGGGAGCTGGCTGATCCCTCCTCTCCCCAGCAGCAGGCTCCCCCTGGGTTTCCCATAGCCCCCTTTGCTCTCTGAGCTGTGAACCTTATCATTGTTGTTAACACACACCCACAGCTCCCCACTCACCAGGAGCTCACTAAATTCACCCCTGCCATATCTTTGCAGCCCTCACAGGCCTGGAAGGCATGGGATATACCCACAGGGCACTCAACTCATAACTGCCATGTAGATGAACATCTCTGCACACGTATTTCTTGGCCTCAGGCATGTAACCTTGGAGCATGGAGCCACGTTATACATAGAGCTGTAGTTGACGCCACCATTTGGTGGCTGTATGTTCTTAGAATCAGACAAAGAGTGAATTCCTGTTACACTCTTCTGCCGGAAAAAGACCCTCAGCCTCTAGGGCAGGGTGAGGGAAAGCGGGGCAGCTCCCTTGGGAGAAGGGAACTGTGTGTGTGATGTGTGTGTGTGATGTGTGTGTGTGTACACTTGCGCCCATGCCTCAGTGAGCTGTGAGGAAGAGCTGGAGCCCCAGGTCAGCTTCCCGGTGGTCATGACCAGGCACATCCATTTCTAAGATCATGTTCAGAGCTGGCTTGGCTGCCACTCCTTTCCCTGATGAGCTCCCAGGACAAGCCATAAAGGAACCCAGTCGCTGGCCAAGCAGGGTGACCAACTCACCCAGCTTACCTGGACTCTTCTGGATTCAACACCTGGGAATCCCTCCCCACCTCATGGCAAATGAGGGTGTTTATCAGGGGCTCTGGGAGGCACTGCTTCTCCTGGGCATCTTCTGGAAACCATCCTGCACAGGTTTGCAGCCCCCTTTCTGTGCAATGCAGAGGAGCCTGGAACAAAGGATTCCTTGGGCCCCATTGGGATGCTGAGAGTTTGCTGACAGCAGAGCCAGGATGGTGCGGTGTGTGCCCTCTCTACATTTTTCTGGTCAGGAGCCCCAGTGTTGTCTTTCCCTCCTCTCATTCTCATGCCTCTCTCTTGTCTTTGAGCAGTCCAGGTCCTTTCCAGGACGCCTGCAGAACTGCCTCCTGACCTCTTCTGGGTCAGAGAGCTGGTCCCCAAGGCAGGAAGAAATCCTGCATCTGCGGCTGGCCAATCTGTTCATTAATTGATCCATCACAGGTTTGTGAAGCTCCCACTCAGGCTGAGGCACTTGCTAGTGTCTGCAGGTACAATAGTGAGCGAAGCCTCCTCCCTGCCTTGAGGGTTTCAGTCCAGTGAGGGATGCCAAGTTGCATCAGACACACTGCCGTGCAACAGGGAAAGAGCCACTAGATAGAGAACAAAGGGATGGTGGGAGCACAGAGCACACAATGCCTCTAGCTGGGGAGATGTTGCTGTTTAGTCATTGACTCTTTTACAGCCCCATGGACAGTAGCCCATCAGGCTCCTCTTTCCATGGGATTTTCTAGGCAAGAATACTGGAATGGGTTTCTATTTCCTTCTTCAGGGGATCTTCCGGACCCAAGGATCAAACCTGCATCTCCTACATTGCAGGTGGATTCTTTACCACTGAACCATCAGGGAAGCCTGCCTGGGGAGGGGGTGTAAGACTCAAAAAGGGAGAGGATAAATGATTTGGGTTCTGAAGGATGAATAGGAGTTGAACAGATGAAGACGAGGAAGAAAGTAAAGGCTATCTCATGCAAACATCACTGTTGTGGACCACTCTATGAAAATAAACCCCTTAGTTTTGCCCCTTCACCACCAAGTTATTGCAGGAAATGACTCAGCTGCTATGTTAATGAGAATTAAATGTGCCTTGGGCCAACTCACCGTGAAGAAGTCACAGAGCGTTATATGAGGGAAGACCTCGTGGGCTCTGTTCTTGGCACACTGCCGCCTGCTTTCTCTCCAGAAGTCTTGAAGCTTGTCCAGCAGGGGACCGGTGGGGCAGAGGAACAGGGCGTACTCCTGGGGGATGGGGTCGTCCAGAGAAGGGTCATTGCAATGGCAGTGTAGCCTGCAAGAGAGGAAGGGACACTCATCTGGCCCTGTGGCCAAACGAGTCTTTCCCCAGGAAGGCAGAGGGCAGTGCTGATGGGGACTCAGAACAGCCGGCCATGTGTGGAGCACCAGGGTGCCTGCACCCAGGCAGAACTTACCGAGGACAGGGCTGAGTGTGATCGCAGAGGAGCTGGGCATCCACCCAGGTCCCTGTGCTGTGCTAAGTCACTTCAGTCGTGTCTGACTTTGCAACCTCAAGGACTGTAGCCCGCCAAGTTCCTCTGTCCATGGGATTCTCCAGGCAAGAGTACTGGAGTGGGTTGCCCTTTCCTTCTCCAGTGGGTCCTCCCAACCCAGGGATAGAACCTGTGTCTCTTATGTCTCCTGCGTTGGCAGGCAGTTTCTTTACCACTAGCGCCACCTGGGAAACCAGGTTTCAGACCCTGGCTAGTCTGAGTCCCAGGCTAACAACCAAGACAAGGTGAGAAGGTGACCAACATACTCAAAACCTGGTTTTCTAATGGTCCTTCCGGGTCAGGTATCTCCTTAGGGTTGAAGTTTTCTGGGAAAAACCTGCATTTTAATTTTATCTCAATCTTCAAATTAAGGATAAACATCAAAGCCCCAAAGACCTAGACAGAACTTAGGCAGCTACTCTATTTTTTTTCAGTTCAGAAAGTTATCTATGTTGACTTGGCTGCCGCAAGCTTTGGTTACGGCACGTGGGGTCTTTCGATCCGGCGTGTAGGCGTCAGTATTTGTGGCGTGTGGGCTTTGTTCCTTCTAGGCATGTGTGATCTTAGTGCATCCACGCCGTTGCAAGGTGGGTTCTTAACCACTGGACCACCAGGGAAGTCCCAGAAAATTATTTAAAATACTATGAAAGATGACATACAGCCCCCGAGTCAGGTTCCTTCTCACCAATAATAAAAAATTAATAAAATTGAGGCAACCATGAGATACCACTTTTCCCACTTGTAAAATTACCAGAATGCCTTCAGAGGATAAAAGCTAAGCTTCATTTTGTCAAAGGTGCCCAGAGACTGAAGGATGAATTTTTACAACCTTTACATAAAGCAATTTGTCAAGATGTATCAAAAGCGTTAAAATACCCCTTCCATTTGAACTAATAAATCCTTTCCAGAAATTTATTCAAGGCAAAAAGTGTAGATAACACTGCATGTATAAAATGTTTATTATACCATTATTTATAACACAAAAGAAGGAAAAAACTAGAAAAGTGATAATAACTTTATCATGTAGTCACTGGAAATTACAGATTCAAATAATTTTTGATGGCTCAGAGAAGTGTTTGTGATATAAAATTAAATTTAGAAATCAGGGTACAACCACTGGAGAAGACATGAGATACACACAAATACCTTCTTCTTAACAATAAAAAAACACCAAGGAGGAGGCTTTGCTCCCTTTATCACAGCTCACTTACCAGCTCTAGGAGAGGAAATCTCAACTCTTAATCTGCTTTGTCTTCTCATAGACATTTAGGTAACAGGTGCATAGATAGCATTTGTGTGTATTATTTAAATCAAAAGCTATTGTTAAAATTATACTACAACTCGCATTTTTTACTCAGCAATATGTTTTTGTAATCTCTCCCTGTTGATACACATACATCTGGTTAAGTGTGTCAGAGCGAACCTTCTAAGGGCTATAAAACAGTCCATACTTCATCCATCCATGCCACTGATGGACATTTAAATTGTTTTCTTCTTTTAAAACTTCATAGCACTGTGATTAAGATCTTTTCACATTCTTTATTTTATTTTATTTTAGTTTTGGCTGCTCTCCGGGGCATGTGGGATCCTAGTTCCCTGACTAGGGATGGAACATGCAGCCACTGCATTGGAAGCAGAATCTTAACCACTGGACCAGCCACCAGGGAAGTCCCCTGCACACTCTTTTTAGGCTCTTTGTGTTTCTCCAAGGAATGTACTAAGACATGAACTGCCAGGCAGCATCTACTAACATTTTCAGTGTTGATATTTACCCCAAGTTGCAACCAGGAAAGTGAGAGAGAGACCACCTTCCCCTCATCCTCACCACCGCTTGAAGCTGCCTTTTGTTCTTAACGGCATCCTAATTTGCAACTCCCTGATTGCCAGTGAGGTTGGGCCACTCTCGCAGAGTCCAGGGACCCACGGTCTCCCTGATCCTTGGCAGGTCTGCTGATGTGTCTGGCTGAGTCACCATCAGCAGGGACCAACCACGACTCTCACAGCAGTACGTTTATTTTTTACTTCCAATTTGGCCACTGACTTTAAAATAAATTCAAAATGGATTAAAGATCTAAATGTAAGACCAGAAACTATAAAACTCCTAGAGGAAAACATAGGTAAAACACTCTCGGACATAAATCATAACAGGATCTTCTATGACCCACCTCCCAGAGTAATGGAAGTAAAAGCAAAAATAAACAAATGGGACCTAATTAAACTTAAAAGCTTTTGTACAATGAAGGAAACTATAAGCAAGGTGAAAAGAAAGCCTTCAGAATGGGAGAAAATAATAGCAAATGAAGCAACTGACAAAGAATTAATCTCAAAAATATACAAGCAACTCCTGCAGCTCAATTCCAGAAAAATAAATGACCCAGTCAAAAAATGAGCCAAAGAACTAAACAGACAGTTCTCCAAAGAAGGCATACAGATGGCTAACAAACACATGAAAAGATGCTCAACATCACTCATTATCAGAGAAATGCAAATCAAAACCACAATGAGGTACCATCTCACGCTGGTCAGAATGGCTGCTATCCAAAAGTCTACAAACAATAAATGCTGGAGAGGGTGCAAAGAAAAAGGAACCCTCTTACACCGTTGGTGGGAATGCAAACTCGTACAGCCACTATGGAGAACAGTGTGGAGATTCCTTAAAAAACTGGAAATAGAACTGCCATAAAACCCAGCAATCCCACTGCTGGGCATACACACTGAGGAAACCAGAGTTGAAAGAGACATGTGTACCCCAGTGCTCATCACAGCACTGTTTATAATAGCCAGGACATGGAAGCAAACTAGATGTCCATCAGCAGATGAGTGGATAAGAAAGCTGTGGTACATATACCCAATGGAATATTACTCAGCTATTAAAAAGAATGCATTTGAATCAGTTCTAATGAGGTGGATGAAACTGGAGCCTATTATACAGATTGAAGTTAGTCAGAGAGAAAAACACCAATATGGTATATTAACACACATAAGGGATTTAGAAAGATGGTAACAATGACCCTATATGTGAGACAGCAAAAGAGACACAGATGTAAAGAACAGACTTTTGGACTCTGCGGGAGAAGGCAAGGGTGGGATGATCTGAGAGAATAGCACTGAAACACGTATATTATCATATGTGAAACAGATCGCCAGTCCAGGTTCAATGTATGAGACAGGGTGCTCAGGGCTGGTGCACCGGGATGACCCAGAGGGATGGGATGGGGAGGGAGGTGGGAGGAAGGGTCAGGATGGGAAACACATGTACACCCATGGCTGATTCATATCAATGTATGGCAAAAACCACTACAATATTGTAAAGTAATTAGCCTCCAATTAAAATAAATTTAAAAAAAAGAAAAGAAATAGGCAATTCAAATAAAATAAAATAAAGTCAACCTAGTCCAGAGGGTCCTGGGTGTTTCCTTTTTTCCTCTACATGGGTTGCATTTTTACCCTTGAGTTTTGGAGGCCTATAGTTTTTGGAGGAGGAGGGGTTTCCCGCTGAGGACACGCTGAGCCCCCAGTGCTCGCCATCCTGCTCTGGGAATGGCCCCCCAGCCAGTGGGACCTGGGGTTTCTGTTTGATTTTCTGCAGCTATTCCAGGGTGGAGCACAAGGGGACTTCCCACCGTGGGACAGAATGATGGCATCACGGCACATGCGGGCGGGCCTGAGTTTTAGAGAACAGGGCATCCTCTTTGATTCCTGGGGCAGGACAGCAAGGCTCATAGCAGTGGGCGGCTGGCAAAGCCATAGAGCTGGAGGCTGGCAGGGCCGCCTGGAACCCAGAGCTCCCCTGCACCCAGCACCCTTAAGGTGCAACGTGCCATGGCCTGGGGGCTCTCACCACCACCTGCCAGTTCTCACTCCATCAGAAGTGGAGAGAGTGGCGACCTCGATTTCACATCAGCAAAAATGTCTCTTTCTTGTTTATTCAACAACAAACCACATGAATGTTTCTGTTCATTGATAGTCACATTGGGATCATATCAGAATTTTAAGAAATCTTAAGAAAGCATTGTTCAGAGTTTTCTCTCTTTTGTTTTCCGTTTTAGCTGGGGGCTTTTTACTGCTTTCCCTGGGCACCGTGGGCTGCGTGGAGGTGCCCGCCCACCCAGGGGATCCTGGGGACCTCCCAGCTCCCCTGCAGAGACCCTACAACCTGCAGGCCCCCCACTCACCAGTTTGACGCCTCCTCTGCCGTCTTCCTTCCAGTGGCTGCCAATGCCTTGAGCCTGTGGGAGGCAGAGTGTAAGGAGCTCTCAGAATGCTAACTTTCATTCTTTGGAAAAGGTTGGGGTTGGGGGGTGTCTCCACAATACACCGGACCTTCAGGAGGGACCCCAGAGGGCTAGATGGTGAGACCTCAGAGCGTGATGCAGTGCCCAGACCTCCACCCTCTGCACAGCATCACTGTGGTTTGGGAAACAGACTGCTTGCATCTCTCCACTCCCACCCATGATTTCCCTTCCCTGACCCCACCCCCAGTCCCTGGCATGGAGACCAAGGGTTCATGTCCTGAGGGTCACCCATGCCTGAATCCCACCTCCCTGACCCTCCCCCATGCACTCTCAGATCTTCAAGGCAGCCGTGCAGGGCCACGTTCCTGGCTTGTACCTGTGCCTCCCTGACCACATGCCCTAGGGGAAACGGCACAGGGTCTTCCAGGCTTGGCTCAGGTGTTCTTCCTCCAGGAAGCCCTCCCTAAAGTGCTCAAGGAGGGTGCACGTGCAGCTCTCCTGTGCTTCCCCACCACACACATGGTCACCTTGCCCCTCATCTCAATGGACTAATGTTCGCCTGCCCGTCCAACCATCTGTGAGCTCCCTGGGCTTAACTGTGTCTTACTCATTCTTGATGTATGTACAGTGAATCGAATTCAACCGAAGGCCCCAAACTAGACAGAATGGAGTTTGATGAAGGCAATTCATCCTCAAATTTAGCCTAGATATCGCCAGGAACCCGAGATGGCCATTGCCCAGTAGGGCTATTTCAGAGGATGCTGATGGGGCTGAGGCCACCTGGACAGGTTAGCAGGAGACTTACCGGGGTGCTCCCACCCCAGGGAGACACTTAAAACATGTTTAAACTGGAAGGAATTGGGTTTATTTTGGTCACGCCTTGTGGCATATGAGATCTTAGCTCCCCAACCAGGAATTGAACCCACATCCCTTGCATTGAAAGTATGGCGCTTTAACCACTGGACCATCAGGAAAGTCCTTAAATTGGAAGGAATTTTAAGTATGTGTCTAACGGCAACTTCAGTCACATAATAAAGAGTGAATTTTACAGGCACCAGGACTGGGGTTCCAGCCCTGCCCCTCCACTACCATCCCTTTCTTGCCTCTATGTCCTCGTCTGCACCCGATGGATGGTGTCCAGCCTACGGCAGGCACCCGCGCATGCCTGATCCTGTTCCTGTCGCACAGACTCCCGGTTTACTACGAACTCGACGTGACAACAAAGTCCTGATTTGGTTTGGGGAGAAAAGAGGTCTAGCCTCAGTCATTCCATCCAGTTGGGCAGGGGTTTGTTATCTGTTTAAAGCGAGACCGCCCCCTCCCACATCCACAGTCACCTAAGGGGACTTCTGATGTGTTTCCCATGTGAATACGGGCACGAAAAGGACCAGATCTAAGAACAACGTGGAAGCTGCCACCGCTGTCAGGCTCAAAGCTCATCATTCTGGGAGGATCCTTCCCTGGAGGAGGGCATGGCAACCCACTCCAGTATTCTTACCTGGAGAATTCCATGGACAGAGGAGCCTGGCAGGCTATAGTCCATGGTGTTGCAAAAGAGTTCACATGACTCACACCTTCACCTTCCTTCTCTGGTGGGGATACTCAGGGTGGAGTCATCTCTGTGTGGCCCTTCTCCTAAGATCACATCCTCCCTGCTTGGGGGCTTCCTTAACCATTTCAGTTCATTATCACACAGTCAAGAACCCTTACCCACAAGGGGTTTCTCTGCGCATTTAGAAGTAACATTCCTGTGTATTTCAACAGGTCCCAGCAACAGAGACCACCCCTGACTGACTTAGGGGCTTTCACAACGAGTCTCAAAAGCCATCTGTGATTATCCAAACTGCTCACAGAGAGGGTACAGCCAGGCGTCTCCAAACCCTGGTTCCAATTTCACAAACCTCAGGATCCCACCATCACCAGACAGCAAAGTTTGTCTTTAAAAGGCAAAGCGCGTGTCGTTTATAAAAGCAGAAAAGGCCTCATTTTGAGATGAATCCCGGGCCCACAGGGTGCACCCCTTGACAGGAAGTCAGGGTTCTGAGCCGCCCACAGTTCTGTGGCCACAGGAGGGTCAGCTCAGGGTCCGGGGAGCCGGGCCAGGCCGGGCGGTACTCACGCGGTGTGCGCTGGGAAGCCCATGCTCAGGAGGGGGTCCAGGAGGGAAGGGGTGCTGCGGCCCTTGAGTTTATTGAAGACTTTGGCATAGAGCTGGGTCTCGCCTGCTGCCATCGCTTCCTGCTGCAGACTGAGGCGAGCAGATAAAGCTGAGAGGCTGAGGCTGAGAAGAAAACCTCAAGCCCTTTCTGATCTTTCTGACAAAGCTAATATCCTGTTTGCATGAGATACTGCTTTTCAGAGTTCTCTTTGCAGAGTGTGGGTGCAGGGTCCACCAAGCCTCTTCCACAGTGGGGTTTGGGGTCAGGAGGTCATGGGATCGGCCTTGGTTCTGACTTGGGCTGCACTTGGGAGGAGTCTGCCTGGCATGGGTGGGAAGGGAGGCTGGGGGAGGGGAATCCGGGGTGGGGTTCTTTACTGGGTCCCACTGGCGGCAGAACCCTGAACCACCTGGATCTTAGTTTCCCTATCTGTAGAAGACATTAAACTACATTGTATCTGCTGTCCCTCATAGTTTTAAAATTTTGGCTGTTTTAGTTGTTCATTGATTTCTTTTCTTTAAAAACGTTATAAAGTTTAACACGCATGCAGAAAAGCTGATGAATCCTACGTGTAGAGCTTCTTACGTTTTCATAGTGAACTGACACCCCCTAATCCTCCAGGACCAGCAGTAAAACAGAGGTCCTCGACCTGGGAATTTTGGCCCCCATTCCCAGGGACCACTGGCATTGATGGAAGACATTCTGATTGTCACAACGAGAGGAGGGGGTGTATGCTAACTGTGCCTAGTCTGGGGAGGCCAGGAAAGCTGCAGCACACACGACAGCAAAGAAGGGGCCAGCTCAAGACGATAACAGTGCCAGAGTTGAGAGCCTCTGTTCTAAACATCATCAGAACCTTGGAAGCCCCCGGGCCCCAATGCCCCACCTCCAGCCTCCTAGTTTTCTCTTCCCTTTCCCGTAGCTGTTGCTTTCACTTGTATATTAATTTTGCTCATCTTTGAACCTGACATAAACAGAACCGTATAGTATGTTCTCTTCCGTGTCTGTTCCTTTTGCCCAAAATCACGAGCATGAAATTTATCCTTGTTGAGAGTCACCATTTTTCACTATACTCCTGTATAGTGTTCCATCAGATAAATGCACCATGCTTTATTTCTCTAGTTGTCAGTTGATGTACATTTGGGTGCCTTTCAGACATTCTTGGTATATTTCTTTGAGTACCCGACGCATACATTTCTGTTAGGCACCTGTCTCAGGGTGGGATTGCGCGATCACAGAACGTGTTCGTCCTTCATCAGACACCGCCAAGCAATTTCACTCAGCAGTCATACCAGCTCGCCCCCTCAGCAGCAGAGGATTGAAGTTCCTGCCCACACTTGATGTTATCATTCTTGCAGCCAATCTGGGGGTGTGTCGTGGTATCTCACTGTGGTTCTAAATTTGCATTTCCCCAAAGGGCGATGACATTGAGCACCTTGAGATGGGTTATTGGGCATTTGGATTTCCTCTTAGGTGAAGGGCCTCTTCTAGCGGTCCGCCATTTTTAAACTGGGTTGTTTGGGCTTTCTTATCCATTTGTGGAAACTCTGGAGACGAATCTTTTGTTGGATGACTTTATTTATTATTTTATTTTTAATTAATTAATTTTTAGTGTTTTATCATTTTCAAAAGATTTTTTATTGGAGTATAATTGTTTATAATGCTGTGTTTCTGTGGTACAGAAAAGTGAATCATCTATACGTATACATATATCCCCTCTTTTTTGGATTTCCTTCCCATTTAGGTCAACACAGAGCACTGAGTAGAGTTCCCTGTGCTCTACAATAGTTTCTCATTAGTTATCTATTTTATACATAGCAGTGTATATATGTATAAAGCATCTACTTCTGCTTCATTGACTATGCTAAAGTCTTTGACTCTGTGGATCACAGCAAACTGTGGAAAACTCTTAGAGAGATGGCAATACCAGACCACCTTACCTGCCTTCCAAGAAACCTGTATGCAAGTCAAGAAGCAACAGTTAGAACTGGACACGGAACAACAGACTGGCTCCAAATTGGGAAAGGAGTACATCAAGGCTGTATATTATCACCCTGCTTATTTAACTTGTATGCAGAGTACATCATGTGAAATGCTGGGCTGGATGAAGCACAAACTGGAATCAAGATTGCCGGGAGAAATATCAATAACCTCAGATACGCAGATGACACCACCCTTATGGCAGAAAGTGAAAAGGAACTAAAAAGCCTCTTGATGAAGGCAAAAGAGGAGAGTGAAAACGCTGGCTTAAAACTCAACATTCAAAAACGAAGATCATGATGTCTGGTCCCATCACTTCATGGCAAATAGATGGGGAAACAGTGGAAGGTGACAGACTTTATTTTCTTGGGCTCCAAATTCACTGCAGATGGTGACTGCAGCCAAGAAATTAAAAGATGCTTGCTCCTTGGAAGAAAAGCTATGACCAACCTAGACAGCATATTAAAAAGCAGAAATATTACTTTGCCGACAAAGGGGTGTCTAGTCAAAGCTATGGTTTTTCCAGTAGTCATGTTTGGATGTGAGAGTTGGACCATAAAGAAGGCTGAGTGCTAAAGAATTGATGCTTTTCAACTGTGGTTTTACAGAAGTCTCTTAGGAGTCCCTTGGACTACAAGGAGATCAAACCAGTCAATCCTAAAGGAAATCAGTCCTAAATATTCATTGGAAGGACTGATGCTGAAGCTGAAGCTCCAATACTTTGGCCACCTGATGTGAAGAACCAACTCATTAGAAAAGACCCTGATGCTGGGAAAGATTGAAGGCAGGAGGAGAAGGGGATGACAGAGGATGAGATGGTTGGATGGTATCACTGACTCAGTGGACATGAGTTTGAGCAAACTTCAGGAGATGGTGAAGGACAGGGAAGCCTGCCATGCTGCAGTCCATGGGGTCACAAAGAGTCAGACACGACTGAGCAACTGAACTGAACTGAATAAATTTTTCTGGGCTTCCAGCTCAGTGGGTAAAGACTCCTCCTGCAATGAGGGAGATGCAGAAGACTTATGTTCGGTCTCTGGGTCAGTAAGATCCCTTGGTTGAGGGCATGGCAACTCACTCTAGTATTCTTGCCTGGAGAATCCCCATGGACAGAGATGTCTCAAAGAGTTGGACACGACTGAAGCAACTGAGCACATGCAATAACTTCTTCCAAGCTGTGGTCTGCTTTTAAAAAATCTCTTAGTAATGTCTTTGGGTGGAACAACATGTAATTAATTTAGCAATCTTTTCTCTGATTGTTAGGATTTTCTATATCCTGTTGAAGAAATCACTGTTAATACAATATGGATGTAAGTAGATTCATGGGGTCGCAAAAAGTCGGACATGACTGAGCAACTGATCTGATCTGATCTGATGTTTTCTTCTTGGCACTTCACCAAGTTTACAATTCATATTAAGCTCTACTAGCCATTTGAATTAATTTTATATATGGTGGGAGGTAGAGGTGAAAGTTCATTTATTCCCCACATTTTTATTCATTGAAAGGACTATCCTTTGCCCAGTGAATTGAATGTTTACTATAAGTCAGTTGATTGAATATGTATCAGCCTGTTTCTGACTCTATTATGCTTTATTATTTGATTGTTCAATTTTGTGTCCACATTACACTATTTTAATTACTGTGGTACTGAGCCCTCTGATTTTGTCTCCTCCTTCAAGGTTGTCTTGCTCCTCTACACCCTTTGACCTTTTCATATAAATTTAAAAGTCAAGTTGCTGTAGTGGGCCATTGGAAGGTGCAGAAAGACTCTCATATGTTGCCAAACCGGTTCTCAACAAAGGGGCCAATGTAATTTATAAAGTGTTAGTCACTGAGTCATGTCCAATGCTTTGTGACCCCATGGACTATAGCCTGCCAGGCTCCTCTGTCCATGGGAGTCTCCAGGCAAGAATACTGGAGTGGGTTGCCATTCGCTTCTCCAGGGGATCATCCTGACCCAAAGATCGAACCTGGATCTCTCCCATTGGCAGGCCAATTTTTTACAGTCTAAGCCTCCAGGGAAGTCAATGTAATTCACAGAGGAAAGGATAATGCTTTCAACAAATAGTGCTGCTAACTGCGTATCAGTATGGAGAAAGTATGAATCTCAACACTTTCTTCACATCGTGTCCCCAAATTAACTCAAAATGTATGATGGACCTAAATGTAAAAGCTAAAACTGTGGAACTTCTAAAAGAAAAAAGAAATCTTTCCTATGTTGGAGATTGCCAAGTTTTCTTAGTACATAAAAAGCATGAATCATACAAGCAGAAAATTGATAAATTTGGCTTCAAAATGGAAAACATTTACTCTTTAAAAGACATCATAAGGAAAATAAAAAGGCCATGCACAGACAGGAATAGGATATCATCATATACACACCTGACAAAGGACTTAGATCCAGAATATAATATAATATAATTGCATATGTATCCACTGTGGGTATAGTAGTGTTAGTCATTCAGTCGTGTCCCACTCTTTGTATATATATATAAGTTTCTTAATAATAAGAAAACAAACAATCCAGCTTAAAAATAGGCAAAAGATCTAAATGAACACTTAACAAAAGAAGATACAGAAATGGCTATTGAGGACGTGAAAGCTATTCAATATCATTAGTCATCAGGGAAATGTAAATTAAACCACAACGTGATGCCGAATACACTTACTGTGTTGTGCTTAGTCGCTCAGTCGTGTCTGACTCTTTGCATCCCTATAGACTGTAGTCTGCCAGGCTCCTCTGTCCATGGTGATTTTCCAGGCAAGAATACTGGAGTGGGTTGCCACACCCTCCTCCAACGGATCTTCCCAACACAGGGACTGAACCCAGGTCTCCCACATTGCAGGCAGATTCTTTACAGTCTGAGCCACCAGGGAAGCCCAAATACACCTACTAGAAGAGCTAAATTTGAAAAGACAGACAGTACCAAGTATTGGCAAGGCTGTGGAATAATTGGAACTCTCGGAAGGCTGTGGAATAATTGGAACTCTCGTATGGTGTTGGTAGGAATGCAAAATTGTCCAACATTTTGACATTTGAGTTTCTTATAGTTAAACATACATTTGCTATATGACCAAGTCATTCCTAGCAATCTTCCAGGGAGAAATAAAAATGTATGTCCATACTAAAACTTTACATGAACCTCCCTGATGGCTTTATTCACAGGAGACCCAAACTGGAAAAAATTCAAATGTCCACTAGCTGGTGAATGGATACACAAATTATGGTATATTCAATCAATGGGATAATATTTATCTATAATAAGGAACACACTGTAGATTCATACAGTATCATAGGTGAATTTAAAAGAACGTTATATTGGCTAAAAAAAGCCAGAGACAAAATCATGCTATACGATTTTATTTAAATGAAATTCTAAAAATGATAAAACTCATCTATAGAAACAGAAAGCAGATTAAGTGGTTGACCAAAACTAGTGTATCCAGTGTTCTTGCCTGGAGAATCCCAGGGACGGGGGAACCTGGGGGGCTGCCGTCTGTGGGGTCGCACAGAGTCGGACACGACTGAAGCGGCTTAGCAGCAGCAGCAGCAACAGTGTATCCAGGGGCTTTGCGGGTAATGGAAATGTTCTAGTCCCTGATTTGGTGGTAAGTATATAGGCACATAGATCTGAACTAAGCATGTAGAATGACCGAACTAACACTTAGGATGAATGCATTTTATAGTGTGTAAACTAAACTTCAATAAAATTGATTTTAAAAAAGGAAAGAAAAGGAATCCAAAGGACAATAAAAAGCAGTATGCCAATTTCCACCAAAAAAACAAAAAACAGATCCTGCTGGGATTTTGATTGAGATTTTCCTGACTCTGTAGATCACTTTCAACAATACTGAGCCTTTCATTCCATAAATATGGTGTGTCTCTCTATTTAATTTCTCTTAATAAGGCTTTGTCATTTTCTGGGCTTTGTACTTCTGTCGTTAAGTTTATTCCTCCATGTTGTTTGTTTTTGGTACTATTGTTTAAAAATAATTTCTACTTACATTTGTTTGTTGCCTGTGTATAAAAACACGATTGATTTTTATGTACTGACATCACATCCAGTAATCTGACAGAGGTCACTTATTAATTCTAACATTTTGTAGATTCTCTTGAATTTTCCATGTACACTATTATGTAATCCTCAAATAAGGACAGTTTCCCCCTCACTTTTTAATATTTATAAACTTCATTTATTTAATATTTATGAACTTTATTTCCTCTTCTTGTCATATTGTCGAGCAAAGACCTCCATAAAAGTGGCTTTTTGGTAGGCAATCATTATCAAATAAAAGAAATTCCTTTTCACTCCTGGTTTACTGAAGTGTGTTAAAATGTCATTAATAGATATTAAATTTTATCTTATGTTTTTTCTGCATCTATTGAGGTGATCATATTGTTTTCCTTCTTTATTCGATAATTATACCAATTGACTTTTTAAAAAACTGACAAATTAAAATAATTTTATTAATCCACTTTAAAATAGCAATAATAAGCCGTTATATATTAATGTAAATATCATATTTTGGTAACAGTAAACTATATTTTACAAAACAAAAAAAATTACTGATAAGATTGGCATTTTTTATATTTTTGCAAATCTCTTTAATACCCAACTTAACATTAGAAGACACCTGAATTCTCACTTCTACATTCAAATCAGCATCAATATTTGTTGTTTTGGTTGAAGTATATGAAGAAAATCTGGCCTCAGAGAGTTTGATACCAATGGACTCTTGAATGTTAAATTGATCTTATTTTAAAAAATAAAATAAAAAAAGATAAAACCTCCTTAGCCATGGTATGTTACCCTTTGTGTATATTGGTGTGTGCACGCTCAGTTGTGTCCGACTCTTTGCGGTTCCATGGACTAGCCCACCAGGCTCCTCTTTCCATGAGATTCTTCCAGCAAGAATCCTGGAGTGGCTTGCCATTTCCTCCTCCAGGGAATCTTCCTGACCCAGGGATCAAACCTGTTTCTCTTATGTCTCCTATATCGCACGCGGGTTCTCTAACACTAGCACCACCTGGATTGCTAGAATCAATTTGTTAATGCTTTGCTTAAAATTTTTGCATCAGTAATTATAAATTAGCTTGGCCAGTTGTTTTCTTGTAATTTTCTTGTCAGGTTTTGTCAGTAGAGTGATCAACTCATTCTGCTTGACCTGTGAATTTCTTGGTCTTAGCATGGAAAATTCCCATCCTTGGAAACCCCCTTGGTCCCGGGAAGATGAGGACTCAGTTGGTCAGCCTAAGTGTCAGCGTTATTCTGCTCTCATAAATGAGCTGGTAGGTGCTATCTCTTTCCAAGTTCTTGAGTTTTTGTAAGGTTGATATAGTTTCTTTCTTAAATTGAAAAAATTTATCAGCGAAATCATCAGAGCCTAGAATTTTTTTTGGGTGAAGTGGCTCAAATGGTAAAGTATCTGCCTGCAATGCAGGAGACCTGAGTTTGATCCCTGGGTGGGGAAGATCCCCTGGAGAGGGGCATGGTAACCTACTCCAGTATTCTTGCCTGGAGAATCCCCATGGACAGAGGAGCTTGGCGGGCTGCAGTCCATGGGGTTGCAAAGAGTCGAACACGACTGAGTGACTAACGCTTTCTCTTTAAACTGTAGATTTAATTTAATTTATTTAAGTGGTATAGGACTAGTCTTCTTCTGTTTTCTCATATTGTTTTTCAAGGAATTTGACCATCTTATGTGAGCTGCCCAAGTTCCAGGCACTTCCAATTGTTACATAATTTCCGTGTCCGGATTGTTGATCTTAAAAAAATACAAGTCAGTTATTTTACCAGCAAAAATGGGTTCATTTGAGAATAACAAAGAATTGCAATTTGGGACAAGCAAATCAAAGTAAAAATCATGGACGAGTCTTGTAAATAAAGGAGAGGAACATTACTTCATAGCTAAAAAAGAGGAAGTTGGGAGGGCTTATTTTGAACTAAGTCCATTGGAGAAAAGAGAGCGTGCACGGTGATGATGGTTTCTCATTGGCTGAGTTACCGAGTTGGTCAATTCCTTGAAGAAGATGCACTGTGCCTCTTTTCTCAGTAATGGGCCTCATTACTGGTAATTCCTTCCTCTTGATGATTCTTCAGTTGGGGTCTGTTATTGACAATTTGTCCTGTAACTGGCATTTCTAATTGTATGTCTGCGAGAGCGCCCCCTTCTGGCCTCCCAATTCTATTTTAGTGGGGTTTCCCTCTTATTAATTTTCACATTTTGCAATATTGATTCTACTATTCTTAGATATTTGATTATTATTGATGCACTGTAAATTATATCTTTTTGAAATTTCACGTTCTGATTCTGTTGCTCAGAGATCAAAATACTACTGGTTTCACATTATTTTATATTTAAATTATATTCACCAGTCTTGCTTGACTAACTTGTTAATTCTAATAGTTTATCTTCAGAATTTTAAAGATATTCTATGTGCAAAATAATTTTTCTATCAATCAATAATAGCTTTATTTCTTTTTATTAACCAGTACATATTTTCTTTTAAAAATTCTCCATCCCCCGCTTACTTCTTTCCTTCCCTCTTTCCTTCCTTCCATTGTTCCTTTCTTTTTTCTTCTCTTCTTTCATCTTTTTTCTTTTTTCCTTATTCTGTATTCCTCCCCTTTCCCTCTCCCTCCTCCTCCTCCTTCTGGTTTTATTGCCCTGGCTCGGATATCAAATATTGAATACATATGATATATATCTATGTAGTGAATTTCCTTATATTGTTCTCCACCTCAGGGGAAAAGGCTTTTCATATTTCACCTTTAAGTGTGAAATGTAAGAATTATATTTTAAAGTATTATCTTCTTCCCTTGAGGACATCAAAAGATGAAATCATTTCAAAATCAAATGAATTGCAAATCTTATATTTGAACATCTGAAAAGAGACAAAGCTTGCTACCCAAAGGGAAAAAGGCAGCTTTGGACTCTGAAATACAGCTTCTACTCAAACATATTTTTCTCTTCTAAGGGTGAACCACTTTTAGAGCAATGATGATTATAACACTAAAATATATATTTATCTTTTTTATTTTTTTAAAAAACTTACTTCCGTATACCAGGAAATGCCTTATCGAGGTTAACTCACTTTTCTTAGAATGAAAAGCTATCTTCAAAGGCCAAAAGTGAGAAGACTGACGCTTCCTGCCAGACGGTCTCTACTGTGACTGACCCCTCCCTTCGCTCACCAAAGTAATCAAGGTGAAAACAGGCCACACCTGTAACTCCAGCTGTCTGCAGGTGGTCCCCACAGCTTCACAGAGCCTAGGGGGTGCCCTCAGGGGAGGATGGCCCTTCTCACGCCTCCAAACCAAGACCTCTGAAGATAGCGGCTTGGGGAATACCAGATGCCAGCCCTAGGCATGCTGATTTCTATTTTCTTAACATTTATCTTGAGCTTGATGGAATTGAATTGTAAGTTACGTTTCTGAAACGCTACTTCGTGGTGGTAGAAGTTCAGCTACCTCCATGGGCTCTTTTCCTAATACTCCCTTGGTGAATTGTCTCAATCTTTGACCTCATCTGACACACGTGCCAACATGTGAACACATGTTACTATGACCTTGTGATTGCTTTTGCTTCCTGCATGTCTATTCAGTATTGTTCATCCATCTTAGTTTATAATCAGCTCGTATACATGGAGACCCATCATACACTCATCATTGTGCTAAACACCCAAAAGTACATTCTGGACTCTGTCCTCCAAGGATTGAACTGCACTTGGGAGCAGTGCCCATGACATCTGGGTAAAAGCAAAGAAAGGATTAAGTTCTAAATTTCCTGTCATTGTCTTTAGGAGCAAATATTCCTTCAAGGAGGCTTCCCTGGTGGCTCAGATGGTGAAGAATCTGCCTGCAATTCAGGAGACCCGGGTTTGGTCCCAGGGTTGGGAAGATCCCCTGGTGAAGGGAATGCAACCCACTCCAGTATTCTTGCCTGGAGAATCCCATGGACAGAGGAGCCTGGTGGGCTACAGCCCATGGGGTTGCACAGAGTCTGACACGACTGACTAACACTTTCACTTTTCATTTCATTCCTTCAGGGACTGGAGACGATAGTTAAGAAAGAATGAAAGTGAGCCACATCTATGAGCCTGTGCTTTAAAGCCTGAGAACGGCAACTTTTGAGCCCACGTGCCACAACTACTGAAGCCCAAGCCACCGCAACAAGAACCCCACACACCGCAATGAAGAATAACCTCCGCTCGCCACAGACCTGCGCGCAACGAAGACCCAGTACAGCCACAAATAAATGCATAAATAAAAATGATATTAAAAAGATCACCCCCAAATCCAGCCCTGGTCTCCACCTGCACCACCAGCGCCTGGTCATGGCTGCAGGGCCCAGGTTTTCAGTGGCCTCCTCCTGCCTCTCCACACCCACCCCTGACCCTACACACATGGGTAGATCCCCACCTGACCCTGCTCAGCTCCTCCAGCCTGTCCCTCACACAGATGCCAGACCAGAGTCCTTCCAGGGGCCCAGGCCCTTACCTGCCTATTCCCCTTTCCAGGCACAGAGGCTTCCCTGAGCTTCTCCGGCACCACTAGCTCACTCCCTCCACTGGGCCTTTGGCATTGATGTTCCTGTGCTTGGAGCCACCTCCCCTCTTTGCTGGGATCTGAGACCGTTATTGCAGTGCTTGCTCCTGGACAAACATCTCCTCAAGCAACAAAATACAAAGAAAGTATAAGGGACTAAAAACAACTGCAGGCATGCAGAAAGGTGACAAATTCTGGACAAGATACAAAAAATACAAGACCTAAACAAAACCACCCAACTGCCACTTCTGAAGAGCTGGGGGCAAAAGCAGTGTACTGCCCGTGCCCCCTGCCTTCAACATGACCCAAGGGGTGGGCAAACCACCTAAGCCACCCCTCTGGCCCGACCACTGGACCCACTCCCACCTTCAACCTGTATAAGGAACCAGGTCAAGCCTCCTCGAGGAGCAATCAAGGGAAACTCGTGTTTTTGCTCCTTCCTGGGGCCGCAGGAGCCCCGATAAAGCCTTGCCTGAATTTCTCATCTGGCCTCTTATCTGTTTCTGTTTATTAAGGAGGTCAAGAATCCTGCTCGGTATCAAGCTCCTAAGACCCACTTCATCACGTCATCAAGGGCTCTGCTAAGACGTCACTTCTTCCTGGAGGCCTTCCTCCACCACCCTGTCCCACGATTCTCTAAGCCTCTCCCAGCCTCATCTCTTCCCAGTATTTTCTTCACCTGAAACCACAGGTGAGTCCTTTGACCCCTTCGCCATCTGCTCTGCATCTAGATGGCTGGCCCATGGCAGATGGCCTGTGAATGTCTGCTAAATCAATGAATGCCTGATTTCCATCTAGCTCACATTCTCCCCAGCCTTCCAAAGGGGCTCCTAGTCCCCGGCCCACAGCAGCAGGGCTCTGTGGTTACACAGAGTTGAGCTGTATTGTGTGCGGGAGCCTCTTGGGAGGCAGAGGCCCCTGCAGAACGGAGCCAGAAAGTGTCTGCACTGTGCTGACCACGGGTCCCTTGTTTTTTGTCTGCAGAGCGGCTGCAAGTCTAAACCTAGGCTCAGGCATGCAGGGGGCTAGAAGCACCCACCAAAGCGTCTCCCTGCCCCCTGGGTGAGCTTGCTCAGCATCGGGCAGGACCTCTCAGTTCTTTTAAATAAAAGGGGTGCCTATGACCCAAAGCCTCTCGGATGAAAAGCGTCTGAAAAGGTTGCTCGCTTACTAATTAAAGGCGAGCCACACTTTCCCCTCCTGGTCTCTGCAGTCAACCCCCAGTGGCTACCTGATAGTCACCGCCAGGTAGGGTTACACAGAGGCCCGCGATCTTGCCATTTGCTGCGATGATTGAGTCGACAAGGCTGAGTGACTCCGTGGAAATATTTCCCGGTTGGACTAAGCTGTTGGCGGCCTGCTTACCATCACGCTTGCATTTATAATGAAAAAGGAATCTATTTCTGCTTTGAAGGATGGCGGCTCCAGAAATGGTGAGTGAAGTGGGTGGGTGGAGAGAAGATGATTCTAAAAGTTGACTTCTCAACATTTCTCAGTGGAAACCTCCCAACCATGGCCCTTTGGGAAGGGACTCCCTTACCTAGGTTCCCGGTTTCAGAAAGCATTTTGCTGTTGATTCTTATGCTTGTTCTAAAGTTGGGCTGTGGAATTTGCCATAAGCTGATGGCAAGCAGCATGTTTCAGCAAGCATCAAAGTAAAAAATGTTGAGTGTGAATTGATTAGTTTCCTAAGATACAGTTTGAAGCTACTCTTGCAATGGAAATGAAATAAACGTTTTTAACGTGTAACTCTTGCTTATATTTCCTCATAACTTCGAGAAATGCCATGAAGACAGTTTAAGTGGCTTGATAGTTCCCTTTTGAATTTCAAATGTTACAAGTAAACAGAAAGTAACAATGGGTGATCTACATATTTATGTTTATATGACTGTTGGAATGGTCTAGGTTTTAGCTCTTTGCAGAAGCAGCTTCCTGGGGAACTCCTGCCTGAGTCCTGGGAGGGTAAGCTGGAATTTCGTTGGGAACATTAGGCCCCTTCCTTGCCCCCTCCATCCTTCTTTGAGTTACTGGAAATGACTTCCAAAGGTTTCTCACCTGTCCAGCATCATGACAAGTGGAATTCTTTTGGTGGGAACAGAGCCCCAGTGTAGCTTTGGTGCAAGCCCATGGTCAGTGCCCAGCCTCTCCTCCCTTTGCGAGGGAAGGGGGGGCCTGAGCACCCAGAGGCCAAGGATACTCCCATCCTTAATTAGGTCAAGCCTGTGCGAGCCAGGAAAGGGTTGTGTTTATGGGAAGCTCCAAATACTGGGGATGACCGTCCCTTCCCTGGTGCTGTCTGCATTTTAGGGACACGAACATAACGTAAGTATCAAAACTTAGGATTACGGTATGTGTTATCACCTGTGCAGGCAAAAGGTCAAGTTTATGGGGGATGAAAGACAGGAGGAAAGTGTTTGAAAGTAATTTATTTTCTGAAAAATAATGGCACGCTGACTTCTAAATGATAAACTGGCATATCTCTAACGACGTGCTATTCAATTGAGCTGAAAATTGGTTGAGCAAACTGGGAAAATCATCTTTGGAAGTATTACGTTCATAGTTTTTCATTCTCTCTCGAGATTTCTCTGTTATCTGCTGGGGCTCAGGAAAAAAAAAAAAAAGATGCATTCTCCCCGGACAAATAGTTTTGATTTATCAGGACCAAGTGCGTTTTATGTGGATTGTCAGATTTCAAAGATTTCTCTCAACAAAGATTCTTTTGATGCGAATACTCTAAATAGAGAAGCAAACACTCTCTGCTCTTTCCTGAGAAGGAGGTGGAGGTGGAGGTGGAGCCCGGCCTCCGAGGTCCTGAAATAGTTACGATGGGGGAGAACGACCCGCCTGCTGCTGAAGCCCCCTTCTCCTTCAGATCACTTTTCGGCCTTGACGATTTGAAAATAAGTCCTGCTGTACCAGGTAAGCGGGACCAGGTGTGATGTCTGCCCCCACCTCACCCCCCAGATATAGATGATCCATGTGTATCTCCCCAGGAGTCCTCACATCCACAGTCCACTTCCTCAGGTTTGCAGAATCCCAGAGGGAAGGGGCATTAAAAAGGCCATCACTTTGTTCAGGCCTCTTTGAACAACTCCCTGGAGACAATTGGTTTTTTTCTGGATGGAAGTTTTCAGAAATTGAGGCTCCAGTTTCTCCTGGGGAGTTAGGGGTCAGATCCTGGCCAGGAAATCTCTGAGATCTTCAGGAAGTCCTGACAATCAGTGGTCACCGGCCCCTCCAGAAAACTTAAAATAAGCTGGGTCCCCTGAAGGTGTCGGATGCCTAGATTAAAATTCAACAGCAAGTGACGGAGTTGCTTCTAGCAACTAAAGGAAGGGAAGTGGGTTTTGTAAATGGGTCATAAGTGCTTGGACAAACGGTGGGCTCCTTAATACTTGGTTAGGATCCTTTTGGCAAGAACCTATCAGAACTTGTCACAGGAAGCTGAGGCTCCTGGTCCCGGATGTGGTCAGGAAGACTGAACTGGGGGCTAAGCAGAGGGACATGTGGGGGCTCTGCTGAGGTTTCAGAAAGCATGGTGTAGGGGGCTGTCATATGATTCCTTTTAAACCACTTGGACAATTGATGTAAATGAATGCGAGGTGGGAGAAGAGGTGTGAAGTAAGGGAAAAGATACACAATTTACAAACACTTTTCAAAAATTAGCATTGGTGCAAATTAAAGAAAAAAGTGCCCTGCAATCACCTGACCACCAACATTTAGCTTGGTTTTATATCTTCTTTATTTTCTCTGTGTCCTTGTCTATAAGTACATGCTCATCTACAGTGCAGAGAGAGACATGTATTGTTCCATGTATTTTCTTGGTTTTATAAACATGCTGCCCCCTTTTTTAAAATAGGATTACAACTTTGCATCAAGTAGATGTATAATCTACATGGCCATTTGGCATCATTTGACATACAATTGTTGCTAATGCTTTATAATATATATCATATGAATACCAATAGCAGTATACATATTCTTTTCTGCTAATTTTTGAAAATTTCTCCATGATTAATTCCTAGTTTCAGGAAAGAGTAAAAACTTTTAAAACTTTTCTTTTTAAATAAGTCAATGCATTGTTCATGATAGAAATTTAGAAAATATAGTTAATCAAAAAGATTTTTTGAAATGACTCACAATTTTATACTCGTACTCAGAGATAATGCTATAGCATTTTATAGGTTTTATTGCCTTTTTCCTATCCTATCAACATATCTGTATTTCCCTTTGAAAGTGACATATAAAGGGAGAACCCAGATTCATTTTGGGTTTGGTTCCAGACCACTTAATTCACCAATTAAGCGAATACTGTAATTGAGTCATATTCACTTTTTAATTTCCCCATACATGTAAAAGTCAAACTTATTCTCTACTGTAGTCTATTCAGTGTGCAACAGCATTAGGTATAAAAACAATGTACATAATACCTAGTTAAAACTTGAGTTTTAGCTTAATTAAACAGTTAACTTATTTCTAAATAATATTAGCCATTAGCTGACTACACAGTGTTGCTACAAACCTTCAATTTATGAAAACTGCAATATTGGCTGGCTAAGAGTGATAAAATGAGGCCTGCCATGCTATTTGTACAATTTTGAAGCTTTTTTGAAACTTAAAAATATCATGTTCATCTTTCCATGGCATTAAGTAATTAATAGCCTTTTAGGGTTGTCCAACAATGGCTTCTGGGCCAAATCTGGCCCATCATCTGTTTTCATAAATTAAGGTTTATTGGAGCACAGACATCCATTTATTCACATTTTGTCTGGCTTCTGTCAAGTATAGCTACAGAGTTGAGTAATGGTGAGAGGGACTGATATGGCCCATAAAGTTGAAAACATTTATATTGGGTCCTTCACAAAAAAGTTTGCTGAGTCCTCTTCTTTATCATTTTAAGCATTTCTATACCACTTGCTATTTCACCAGCTCCTTTTTTGGGGGTACTTAGGCTATTTTTCCTGGTGGTTCAGATGGTAAAGCATCTGCCTGCAATGCGAGAGACCCAGGTTCGATCCCTGGGTTGGGAAGATCCCCTGGAGAAGGAAATGGCAACCCACTCCAGTATTCTTGCTTGGAAAATCCCATGGATGGAGCCTAGTAGGCTACAGTCCATGGGGTTGCATAGAGTCTGACACGACTGAGCCACTTCACTAGGCTATTTTCATGTGTCCATGTATCAATATTATCAAGGTCATTCCTTTAAGTGTACTTGTTTGTAGAGATTTGTGTACATCTCTGATGACTTTTTAGAATAAATTCCTAGAAGTGAAATTAATAGGTCAAATATCCTATCCATTTTAAAGCTTTTTAATGTGAACCAAAAGTCACTTAGTCGTGTCTGACTCTTTGTGACCCCATGAACTATACAGTTATGGAATTCTCCAGGCCAGAATACTGGAATGGGTAGCCTTTCCCTTCTCCAGGGATCTTCCCAATCGAGGGATCGAACCCAGGCTGGCTGCATTGCAGGTGGATTCTTTACCAGCTGAGCCACAAGGGAAGCCCAAGAATACTGGAGTGGGTAGCCTATTCCTTCTCCAGTGGGGTCTCGTGCATTGCAGTCGGATTCTTTACCAATACATATTTCCAGTTTGACTTTCAAAAAGTTTACACAAATTATACTCCTGTTGACTGTTAAGTGGAGACCTATTTCTTTTCACTTGGACTTCAGCAGGAATAATACTAATAATAATACACTGCAAAATTGATACACAATTATGTCTAATATGCTTTTTTTTCCTTTCTATTTCTGAAGAGATTGAAGGGCCTTTTGTGCTTGTTTGTCATTTGCATTCCTTCTTTGAAGAGATACTATGCTTTTGCTTTTTATTCCAAGCTTGCCCTCAAAGACAGCAAGGAAGAAGGGGGGCCAGGACGGGGCCACAGGGCATGCGGCTGAGGAGCTGTAAAGGGGCAAATGTGAGCTGATACAAAGGTTCTAACTGAAGAAGAATCTTTGGATTTACAGGGCCTTCCCTGATAGCTCAGTTGGCAAAAAATCCGCCTGCAATGCAGGAGACCCCGGTTTGATTCCTGGGTTGGGAAGATCTGCTGGAGAAAGGAAAAAGCTACCCACTCCAGTAATCTGGCCTCAAGAACTAGTCTATGGGATCACAAAGAGGCGGACAGGACTGAGCAACTTTCACTTTCTTTGGGGCTTCCCTGATAGCTTAGTTGGTAAAGAAGCCACCTGCAATGCAGGAGAGCCTGGTTTGATTCCTGGGTTGGGAAGATCCCCTGGGGAAGGGATAGGCTACCCACTCCAGTATTCTTGGGCTTCCCTTGTGGCTCAGCTGGTAAAGAATCCACCTGCAATGTGGCCAACCTGGGTTCGATCCCTGGGTTGGGAAGATCCCTGGAGAAGGGAAAGGCTACCCACTCCAGTATTCTGGCCTGGAGAATTCCATGGGGTTGCAAAGAGTCGGACACGACTGAACGACTTGCACTTGAATCTGCAGTTAGGCCTTACTTCCTAAATCTCCCTCTTAGCTACAGAACAGTTAGAAGGATGAGTGCCCATTCAGGGCTCCCGCTGAGTTGTAAGTGAGACTGGAGAGTGGGCATCTCAGTGGGGAGACTGACTGGTTTGGGGCAGGCCTCCTGGGGCAGAGAAGGTAGAAGGGAGGAGTCTGCTTTGCTGACAGTGAATTGGTCATCCTGAAAAGAACTGGTCTCTGACCCTGAGATAAAACCACCTTCATTATCCTGAAACAATCCATCCGTCCATCCATGTGCCCATCCCTCCCTTCTTCCCTCCCTCCCTTCAATCTACTAACATTTATTGAGGACTGCAGAGTGGCCACTGCTGTTCTGGGTGCTGAGAGTACAGCTTAGAACAAGCCACTTGCTCCTCCATCCAAGGCTAAATGAGGGCCGTGCCAATGGTCCCTCCACCCCACTCTGCACCCTTGGCACTAAGCCTAGTGTGCTTCTCTTGTCCCCTCATTCTTCTCTCCCCCCACCCGCCCCGTGCCCTTTTCTTCTTTACACTTTTCTCCTTTTCTATTATTTCTTCACCCCTTCTCATTTTTGTTTCCCAATTCTCTTCTGTTTTGGACAACTTGGAATGCTACTGATCATTTTACAACCACAGTCTTTATTGCCAGAGGGGGCTTCCCAGGTGGCTCAGATGGTAAAGAATATTCAATGCAGGAGATGTGAGTTTGATCCCTGGGTTGGGAAGATCCCTTGGAGAAGGGAATGGTTACCCACTCCAGTATTCTTGCCTGGAGAATCCCATGGACAGAGGAGCCTGGTGGGCTACAGTCCACGAGGTCACAGACAGTTGGACAGGACTGAGCAACACTTTCACTTTCTTCACTTCAAGTTGTGAGTTTCCAAGCACAGGCAGGGGGACTCTCCAAGAGATGGTCTGGAATGAAGGCCATCAGTGTCTGCACCCATGACTGGTGGAGAATGACCTGCATGCCATCTGGTGACCCTCTCAAAAGTCCCAGCTCTTCCTCTCCTGAGAGCACCCTGTTTGGATTTTACATGTTTCTCTCTTCTGTAGGAGAAGTGGGGTCCTACCTCCCCTCTGTATTTGTTTCCTAGGGCGACCAACACCACAGACTCCATGGCTTAAAACAGCAGAAATCTATCACCTCCTCATCTGGAGGTTAGAAGTCTGAAACCAAGGTGATGACAGGGCATTACTCCCTCCAACACCTGCAGGGAAATCCTTCCTTGCCTCCTAGATTATGGGGGTTGTTGATAATCATGCCTTCCTTGGCTTATAAGGCTTATAGATGAGTCACCCCAGTCTCTGCTTTTGTCTTCACCTGGCGTTCTGCCTGTGTCTTTTCACATCATCTTCCCTTTTCGTGTATTGGTCTGTGTCTGAATTTCCCCTGTTTATAAGGATGCCAATCATTTTCGATTAAAGCCCATATTGATGACCTTGTTTTAATTTGATCATCTCTGTAAAGACTCTATGTCCAAATAAGATGATATTCTGAGGTATGAGGGGTGAACATAAACATGTCAACATGTCAGGGGGACACAGTTAAACCCATCAGATCATCCCCAAGTGGAGAATGAATAGAACTGGGTTGGAGTCAGGGAGCGTAGGGCTCAAATTTTAGAGAATGTGCCCGTGGTAGGCGGTCACTCCCCTAAGTCAGCTTTCTTTGGCTGGAACATTCTCTGCATTGAGGACAGGCGGAGGACTAGTTAAATTTTGTTTTCTTTCATTCAAATTTGTAGTGCCATGGCCTTTTGCTCTTCCCTCCCCACTTTTTGGTTTCTAGATGCCGATGCGGTGGCTGCCCAGATCCTGTCTCTGCTGCCATTGAAGTTCTTTCCCATCATCGTCATTGGGATAATTGCGTTGATATTAGCGCTGGCCATCGGTTTGGGCAGTGAGTACCATCCATTATTTAGTAGCTTCTCAAATACTTGTTAAGCATTTAGACTCTCACAAGGTCCCCTTTCCTCCCAGGGCCACCGCACAGCCTGAGGCAAACACTCTCTGGGTTTGCTGATTTGAGCTTTTTTGCCTGCAGGACTCTGGAGGGCCCCAGTCAGAGCCTTTGGCCATGCTGGAGGCTTTGTCACGAAGGAGCCTGCCTTGTTAGATGTGTCCAAAGGCAGCTGATGAAACTGAACCCACAGGCAGGAGGGGGTGGGAGCCGGTGGAGGAGACAAGGAGGCCATTCATGCTGGGCCAAGCCAGGTTTCAAATAAGGTGCAAGCAGCTTTTGAGAAAGTGAATCATTTGAATGGTCTCTGATAGGGAACAACTTCTCATTTACTCCTCAAATAAGGAGCTCTCAGATCAGTTTAACTCTCCACGTGCTCGCCATTGGGGTCCACAGTTCCCTCATTTCTCACCCAGGGTCAGAGATGACAGGAGGTAGACTGGAGGCCAGGGTCCACCCTCAGGGCTTCTTGCTTAACTGGCTCAGCCAGTCAGCCACAGCCATGCACTTTCTCTGTTGACCTTGAATCTCCAGAGTCTAAATTCATCTTGAGTTGTGGCTTGAGGCCACTTAGGGAGACACAGCCAGGTGCAGCTGCCCCACCCTCTGGAATCCAGAAGAGAAACTGGGCTGAGGGGAACAGGTTGCTGGCAGGGCTGCCATTTCAGTGCAGCTTTTATGACTCTGGAGCAAGTTCAAGGCTGAGTGGCAGGTGCATGGTTGTCTGTGGGGCACACTGAAGCAGCCCTTCCTTGACACCCCCTCTCCTTTCCTCAGTCCACTTTGACTGCTCCGGGAAGTACAAGTGCCGGTCGTCTTTTAAGTGTATTGAGCTGACAGCTCGATGCGACGGGGTGTCAGACTGCAGAGACGGGGAGGATGAGTACCGATGTGGTAAAGTCATGACTTTTCACTGCAGAAGCAGGAGGACTTCAGTAAAATTCGGCCTTGACCTTCCTCATCTGTGAAATGGGTCCAAGGCAATGCCATTCTCAAGACCTGGGACCCAACTGGCACTCACCCCAGGAGACTCTGGGCTGGGTGTTAAGGGAGGGCCTTATATGGACCTTAAATTAAGTTGGGGGGACTCCATAAGCAATTGGAAGAGACTCAGGTCCAGATGAGAAGAACTGTGGCTGCCCTGTGGGGGTGGGATGCTGGTCAGGGGAAGGTCAGACTCAGGACAGGAGGGTCTGGGCTGGCTTCAGAGAAACTCTGCCGGGTCTCAGGGCCCTTCGGGGCACTAATGACCTGTCTTCCTGTGTGCCGGCCAGTCCGTGTGAGTGGCCAGAACGCCGTGCTCCAGGTGTTCATGGCTGCCACCTGGAGGACCGTGTGCGCCGAGGACTGGAAGAGTCACCATGCGACTGTCGCCTGTGCCCAGCTGGGGTTTCCAAGGTAATTCAGGGCATCCAGTGGTAGGCAGGACACAAGCAGTGGTCACGAGGTGGGCAGACAGCTGCCGTTTATCTGGACACCCACAGGGCACCTCAATATCCTCATGGCAACCTCACGATGTCTGACGTCACCGGTGCGTGCGCAAACCGAGGTCCCGACACACTAAGGGGCATGGCGTGTTTGGGGGCATCTCAGGCCAGGACCCTAGGTGCAAGCATTCAGTAAAGAGCTTCAGAGCTGAAGACCGAACCCCCGGTCCCTCTGACCACAGTTGCAGGGAAGCTTCCAGCCACCACCCTGCTTGGTCCCACTTCCCAAGGAACACCAGAGAGTCAAGTTTGAGAAGTCAGTAATTTAATGGAAGTCTAATCATTTAAAACAGTTGTTTAGCACTAAATAGGAAAAAGAACTCTTGCAGTAGAATCGCTGCATTTCAGCTCTCTGTGTTGCCCATGTGACTTTTCGCACTGGGGTGATATATTTTGGCCCTGATGCAGCCCCTCTCCTCTCCTGTCTTCTTCCTTTAGACTCCCAAGCAGCTGCCCAGGACATCTCTCTTGCTCCCCTTTGCTCTGGATTTTCAGGATTAAAAGCATGCAGGCTCTGAGTGCTCATACTACCCACAGAACGTGAACATCCCTGTTTATACCCAAGGAAATGGGCATCAAAACCTCAGTGCTCCGAATCCAGGGACCCTGGACTTGCAAAATGTGAAGTATCGTATTCTTAGGTCCTTCCTCCCAAACCGGTGAAACCTGCCCTCCAGCCTGTGTCCCTGAGACCCGCCTCCTCTTCTCCAGCAATAACCTGAATTGAGGAATCAGCTGCACTTCTAGGCCCATGACGATAGCAAATCATTCCCACAATTGCCCTCAGAAATGACGTAGGCTCGACTCCTCATAGACTTGGAGGAAGCTTGCATGCCACACACACACATACATACATACACACTACAAACACACCATGCAATTCTTACTCACACACTACACACACCACACACACACACTGCAAACACACCATACTCACAGACTACACACCATACATATACCACATCACGCAACACCGTATCTCTCCCTCACACACACACACACACACACACTCACACCAATTACCCAGATATACACACAAGCCGCACCACCATGGCTCACAGCTGAAAGCTTCCCTTGGACATTTCTGCTCCTGGGTAGGTGGTTTCTTGGCCTCACTAGGGGGTGTCCCTTCCTCTTCCCTTCTGCCTCCCCTGCCTCTCCCTCTTGGAATACTTCCCCTTCTGGAATCCTTGACCTCCTCTCCATCAAGCACAAGGGCCCAGTGACCCCCCTCCCTGGCTCCAACACTTCCTGGCCCCCTCATTCCTTTGCTCACGCCTCCCCATCTGCTGGGATGGTCATTCCCTGATCCGTCTCAGGGTAAGTCCAGTGGATGCAAGATTCTGGGCTGTCACCTCAGCAGTGTCCATTTTTCTTCCCTCTAAACTTGCTCTTTGCTTCCCTATCTCTTGCTCCAGTTTTAAGATTTATTCTGTATCCATTCTTGTTTATTCTACTTCTCTATTGAAAGCCCTCCTTTGATCCCTGTGCACTATAGCATCCCATGTCAGAGGTCTGTGGTAAAAAGAAAAGATGGACTGACAACTCAGATTGCTGCTGCTGCTGCTAAGTCGCTTCAGTCGTGTCCAACTCTGTGCAACCCCATAGACAGCAGCCCACCAGGCTCCGCCATCCCTGGGATTCTCCAGGCAAGAACACTGGAGCGGGTTGCCATTTCCTTCTCCAGACAACTCAGATTGCCTGGGTCCAAATCCCAGTGCACTTGCAGCCCTGTCATGTGACTGGGCCTCAAAATTAAGGCTAATAATAGTACCCACTTTAGAGGGTCACTGTGAGGTTCAAGTATCTGAGTGCTTCAGAGCCAGCCTGGACCACAGGGACACCCTGTAAGACGTGGTCATGGCTATTGTTACCACTGAGACTTTGACAATTTGTGGGATTCCAGTAGCAGCCTTTGGGATCCCTTTGCATCATCCCTACTGCCCCGCCTGTAGCCCAGTCCACCTGCACTGGGACCTCCATCTCGGTGACAACTGGCTCTTTCACCTGGCACCTGCTGTATCAGCGGGTTGAGCAATACCTGGGGAGGCTGGGAGGGTCAGTGCCACGGCCTTGATTACATTTTCCTCCAAACCAAACCTGGCTGGACTTTGTATCCCGTGCCTGCCGCCTGCCCCACCCCTCTGCATTTAGAGTGACCTGATGAAGTCCTGTGTGATAAGTTGGTGAGTTCAAGAGTGAAGCAAGTCAGCGACTTTGTCTTTTGCTTGTTCCACGTCCTGCTATGTCATAACTCTTCCAACACTTGATCTGAAAAAAATTATGTCCTCTTCATCATTCTCCATTGGCCCTTCAAACATTGACTTGCCCTGGAGCCCCACAAAGCGCTCTGTCTACTGCTCATCTCTCTGTAACAGGAGCCCCACCAGCTCTGGGCAGCCTGGGAAAATCTTCCATTCCTACCTGGGTTTCTCAGCAACCCCATTTTGGTGCACACCTGAAAACACCCCAATGAGTTCCATGTTCTGTCCCTTCTGGGACTTGCTTTAGGTAGCATCAAGGTGTAGCGGGGTCCACCTAGCTACATCAGGAAGTAGTCCTCTCTCCCATGTGCCTGGAGCCAGGGGTGGGTGAATGGGCTTCAGGGAGGGGGCTGTCCCAGACTCTTCCAGGTCTGAAATGCCTTGCTAGGTTGGCAGAAGGAAGCCACTGATGGTTTGGGAGCACACCAGGACCTTCCCTCCCCCCCACACAGTGTGATACCTCTGACCCTATGACTTGAGCCCAGGTTGATTTGGGGCACAGAGTGAATTTCTCAGGTCCGGTCTGCATTTCCAATGTGCTTGCAGCTACGTGAGTTCAGACACCCTCAGAGTGGATTCGCTCGAAGAGCAGTTTCGAGAGGACTTCGTGTCCATCAATCACCTCTTGCCAGATGACCAAGTGACTGATTTGCACCACTCGGTGTACGTGAGGTTAGTGCCAGGTGGTGCTGGGTCCACTCTGTCTAGTCACGCACTGAGTTTGAGCATGGGGTTGTGTTCTCCAAGTGCAAGTTGAGGGCTTGGCCAGTTTGGTTAGATAGGGTGGACACACCAGGCTGGAGTACAGGAACTTAACCCCAAACCAGGCAGATACAGCCCAGCAGAGAAACGGAGGAAGGGTGATGAAGTGGTCACCTGATGCAGATAAGTGCGGTACTGCCTGGGCACATAGTGGGCACTGCAGATGTGTTTAGGAAAAGAAGGGAGGGAAGGAAGGAGGGGAAAATATTAGAAAGAAAGGAATTAAGAAAGAAACTTACTTTATTTACAAAGTACTTTAATGTTCACCATTTGTATTAAATGTTTCTCCAAATAACTTGTAAGTCAGTCAATCAGTCAGTCGCTCAGTCGTGTCTGACTCCTTGCGACCGCATGGACTGCAGACTGCCAGGTTCCTCTGTCCATGGGATTTCCCAGGCTAGAATACTGGGGAGGGTAGCCATTTCTTTCTCCAGGAGATCTTCTAAGGAAGGTGAAATGAGGTACCCGTAAATGACAGGTGCCTGAAGCTTAGAGGGGTCACCTGCCTGATGCAAGGAGGTACACAGGCTTTCTGAACCCACATTCCATACTCTTCCTGACTTCTTGGACCAAACCCCAAGAGGAGTATACCCTCTGCTCCAGTAAACAATAGTCTTCAGCCTGCCGTCATGGAGTTGACAATCGCCCCCCTGGACCCACATGCAGTTTTCAGGGACAGTTCATCTCTTGGGTCCTAAAACCCTGGGCTGGTGACATCAGCTTTTTCTTGCATGATTGAATGACAGGCCTGGGCTCTAGAGGCAGGAATTTACAGAGGGTTCGCAGAGTGCGTTTTCCTGTCTGACGTGTGTGTGTCCTGGGCTGCAAGGATTTGGTGCCAGAGGAGCTTGTCACGCTATCCGATGGACATTCTGTGTCCCGCAGGGGCCAGTGAAGTACATCGGGGTAAAATGGACAAGCAAACGATACCAGTATATGTTTATCTAATATAGCTCTTTATATGTTTCTTATCGTTAGCTATATAAAGCCTAGAAATACTCAATAGTGGTCACACACACACCATACTTCACTGGGGTCACTGGTTGTTAATGACTTGGTTGTTTTTTAATAGACTAAAAATTGAAATCTGTATTCAAGTGTGGGGGAATAGAGTTTATGTATTTATTTATTTTAGCCCAAGATTTAAGTTTAAAAAAAAAGTGTTTGGTTCCCAGGCCTCGGGTGTGTGAGTGCTAAGACTCTTCAGTGGTACCTGACTCTCTGAGGCCTGGGGTGTTTCATTAAACACGCTCTTTTTCCATTTTAGGGAGGGATGTACCTCAGGCCACGTGGTTACCTTGAAATGCTCAGGTGAGAGTTGCAGGACTGCAGAGAGGAGCAGATGGAAGCCCTGGCTCACGGGCTCCTGTCCCCTCTGCTTGGACCATCTGCCATCGGGCCCTTCCTCCTGGGTGCCAGGTGGGAGCTCTGTGACCCCACTTGCCAGGTCAGGGGAGGCAGCCTCAGCAGCAGACAGGACCACAGTGCACAGAGTTCTGTCGCTCCATGGTAGCTGCAACAGCCTGACTCACGTTTCCCCTCCCCCCACCAGAAAGTGGGCACAGCCTGCTCTGTCCAACCCCTCAGCCCTAGCCTGGGCAGGAGCCCCTTGTCACTGGCAGGGGGCTCTTGTTGCAGGGCTGGAGCTGAAGAAGTCAGCCCCTGCATTCATGAGGCTCCCCGGCTCCTGGGGCGCTGTCACCATGCTGGGGACATGAGTGTCATGGGGAGGTGGATGCCAGCTCCCAGCTCTTTGCTCTAATGGGCTGTGCCCACTGCACCCCACAGCACCCTGCCCATCCCCTGTCTCAGGTGACCTGCCCCCTCCCCTCCCCTGAGGCTCCCGCCCCGCCGCTCCCTCTCCCTCTGCAGCCTGCGGTCTGAGGACGGGCTCCAGCCCCCGCATCGTGGGTGGAAACACATCCTCGCTGGCTCAGTGGCCCTGGCAGGCCAGCCTGCAGTTCCAGGGCTACCACTTGTGCGGAGGGTCGGTCATCACCCCGCTGTGGATTGTCACAGCTGCCCACTGTGTTTATGAGTGAGTTCTCCTGACCTCCTGGCGGGGGGCATTCTCATCTCCCACAGAGCCCCGTCCAGTACAGGCCACATGGGGACAAGGCTGATTTGGGTGGTCAGCAGCAAGGCAGGTCAAGAAAGCATGAAAACAGACCATATCGTCACAAGGTAGTGTCCACAGACCCTCCTCACTGTGGATCCAGCTCCATCAGCTGGGTGGGATTGGTGACTCCAGGATCATTTTAAGGACCTTCAGCTCTTACAGAAAAGATAGAAAGAGGGGAAGGAAACTCTCATGTATAGGAAACCCAGCAATGCAAATCCCCTAGACCTCCTTGTAGCTCATTCCCATGGACCATGTTGTGACTGAGAGAGAGAGGGGTGCGGGGTGGGCGGGGTCTCCCCAGAGCAATCTCTGTTAGGGGGTTTGGCGTGGAAGAAAACCACAGAAAATACTTCCAAACACAGTAGCAAGTGTCCGTGTTATTTCCACCTGCCTCTATTTCGATTTCTGATGGAGAATGGGCCATTATGGAAAGGTGAGCTCATTTCTCAAATGCCCAGAGGTGCAGAGATCAAGGCCTGTCTAGGGGACGCATGGGTGGATCTGCGCTTCTGCAGGGCTTGTGGGGGCATCTCCTGCCATCTCCTTAGCGCTGGCTCTCGGGAGACTTGTGATCTGTGGGTGAACGTGCTTGGGGCTGTCTCATTTCAGTCTCTACCTCCCCAAGTCCTGGACCATCCAGGTGGGCCTTGTTTCCCTGCTAGACAGTCCAGCCCCCTCCCATCTGGTGGAAAAAATCATCTACCACAGCAAGTACAAGCCGAAGAGATTGGGCAATGACATCGCCCTCATGAAGCTGGCCGGGCCTGTCACTTTCAATGGTACGTCCGGGGATCTGTCTTTTTCCTGCTATCATTGTTTCAGGAGAATCTGAATTGCTTGTTGAAGCATGTTGATGAAGGCTGCCTTACAATTTCCACTAGGTAATTCCAATGTCTAGTCCTATGTCCAGATTCATTTCCGTGTTGATTGTTCTCAGCTGACTGTCTCTTTGCATTAAAGTTGTGATTTTCCTGGTTCTTGGTATGAGGAGAAATTTTCAATCACATCCTGGGCATTTGGGCCAGCGTGTTAGGAGACAGACATCTTCACTTTTAACAGACGGTCACCCTGTTCAAGTTTACTGTGAGGTCTTGGTCTACTTTTGTGGGTTGTGGTTCTGATGACTATTTGACTTCAGAGGCTCTGTGGCTCTAGTTTAGCCAACTTGGTTTGCCTGGGGCCACTGAGGTCTCACCTGAGCTACTTGCTTTCAGTTAGTGCCTCTTGGAGATTAAAGGGGTTTCCCCAGACCAGGCCACCTGGTACCTGTGGGTGGTACAAGGGGGTCTTAGGTCCCTGGGGACAAAGAGCTTTTCCTTGTTTGGTGCTTATTCTGGTGAGGTGCTCTGCCACTGCCACCCACATGCTGGGTATCTTGACCTTGGCTGAGGAAGAGAAGGCCTCCCAGGCTGGCCGGCTGGCTGGGGTGGGATCTTCTCTGTGATCCTTTCTTTATAAGCTGGAAGGTACTGGGCATCTCCAACTCCTGGAAATACTCAGAAATATTCTCTCACAACCAGCTTCTGAGTCCAGCAGCTCTGTTTACCCATGGAAATGTCAAGTCCTAATGATTGGAAGTTTCAAAAACTCCAGAAAAGTCACACAGGACAGAATTCTCCAGTTGCTTGCCATTATGAGCCTCTGCCTAAATCAGGAAAAGCCCCCTTCTTCTTCCCAAGGACTAGAGCAGCTTGGAGATCAGGTAGAGTATAACAAACACAGCCCTTGCTGGAGCAGAAACCTGGCTCAGGACCAACAGCTTGTAGAGTCATCAACGCATTTATCACACAGCACACAGAATTCTCTATGCGTCACACTCTGAGACAAATATTTCTAGAAAAACAAAGAGAAGTTGTAATGGTGGTGTTCCTTTGCTAATTATGATTAATGATCCTTGGTTATAAAAAAATGAGGCGCCAACACTTGCACTTTGATAAAACTGAAAATGAGTGCCCTTGTCCTTTCTCCGCCTTTCCATTTTTGTCCTACCTGGAAAGCTTAGTGCGTATCTCAGAATGTGGTCATGTGAAGGGCCCGTGACAGCTTCTGGTGGAGGGCTTGTGTGATACAGCCCCCATGGACAGGCAGGCTCATTGCCTCCAGATGTGTCAGGAGGGATGGGAAGATTCACAGAGCGGTGTTCCATAAAGCAGTGTGCCCGCAGTCTAGACCGGGAGTGGGCAGACTAGGGCCCATGGGTTGAATTGGACCTTCTGCCTCCTTTTAAATAAAGTTTTATTGACACACAGCCCACTCTGTTCACCATTGACTGTGGCTGCTTTAACGCTACAGTGGCAGAGGTAAGGGTTGAAATGGAGACCTCATGGCTTACAGAGCCTAAAATGTATTCTATTTTCCTCTTTACAGAAAATATGTTGACCTCTGGTCTAGACTCACTCACGTTGCCATGGTCTATGGTCGACCTGTGCTCTAAACTCACCCATGTTGCCTTGGTCTTGGGTTGAGTTGACCTCTGGTTTAGACTTACTCTCATGTTGCCATGGTCTACGGTCAACCTGTGGTCTAAACTCACCCATGTTGCCATGGTCTAGGGTTGTTTTAGGGCTCTGGTGAGGGAGAGGTCCCCAATCTGAGCACATGACCAGGGACCTGGTCTTTCTCTGGGAGACACCCCCACCACCAGCCCCGAGAGGCAGACACCAAGTGGCGGCTTTCTCAGACGGCAGCTTCCATGGCCTAAGCTCTCTTGTTTCCTCTCCAAACAGAGATGACCCAACCAGTCTGTTTGCCCAACTCCGAAGAGAACTTTCCTGATGGAAAATTGTGCTGGACATCAGGCTGGGGGGCCACAGAGGATGGAGGTCAGTGGTCTGAGATCAAGATTCTGTGTCCAGTGTGCCCAGAACCAAGAAGCCCGGGTGCCTGCTCCCCACTGGTGTCCCAGTGTAACGTCCCGCTGACGTGTCATGGTCAGGGGGAGCACAAACCCTCAGCCAGATGCTGAGACCTGAGAGGAGGGAGAGGCGGGGTGTGCCCTGCGGTGAGCCCATAAGATGTTAAAGTCACAGTCTACAAACACGTGGAGTTAGAGGGGGTCCATCCCTCTGGGTGAGGGGGATGAGGCTGAACCACCGCAGATATTACTTTCTGGTCGCTGCTGCAACACATGACCCCAAGCTTAGAGGCTTAAAGCAACACTCATGGACCACCTCACAGTTATGGCCGTCGGAAGTTGTAAATCAATATGTCTGGGTGGGGGCTGCCATCCTCCCCGAGGCTCTGGGGGAAGATCTGTGCCCCTCTTTCTAGCCTCTGGGGCCCCCACATCTCTTGCTCTTTCTCCTCCTCCTCCTTTGCAGCCAGCAGCACAGTGTCCCCCAGTCTCTCTCTCCTCTCCGACCTCTGCTTCTTCCATCATCACATCTCCTTCTCTAGCCCTTTGAAGGACCCTCGGGATTACATTTAAGGTCCACCCACCCAGGTGTCCCCATCTCAAGGTCTTATCACATCCTCATAGGCCCTTCTGCCATGGAAGGTGGCAGGGCCCCAGGTTGGAGGGTTGGGGCCTGGAGGACACGTTTCTGCTGACCACCCCCAGGCTCTACCCCAAGGCTGTGTGTGGGACCTCACAAGCCTCAGTTTCCTTCTGTTACCTGGGTTCAGGGAACTAAATGGGCTGGTGTAGGTCGAGTGCTTGGTCTAGGATGGGCCCTGGGGGAGGGATGCCTGCTGGCTGTGGTTGCCCCATCTTCCCACACTGGCGACCTTAGGGAAATGAGTGGCCGTGGGATAAAGCAGGGTCTCCCCCAGCCCACTCACTAGGGGACAGAGCTCTAAGGCTGTCTACCTTCAGGCTGCCCCACCCCCAGGCAGTCATCTGAGCTCCTGGTGGGGCCCCCTCACCACACAGAACCCCCATACCCTTGCTCTGACCCAGGTGATGCCTCCCCGGTCCTCAACCATGCGGCCGTGCCTCTCATCTCCAACAAGGTCTGCAACCACAGGGATGTGTACGGTGGCATCATCTCCCCGTCCATGCTCTGCGCTGGCTACCTGAAAGGCGGTGTGGACAGCTGCCAGGTAGGGGCACCCAGTGACGTCCAGGGGCCACGCCATGGGCAAGGTGACCCAGCCCTCAGGACAGACTACCGTCAGCATGTCCCTATGACCAACTGAAAAGCAAATTTACAGGGTGTGGGACGAAGTTTGCTCAAGATATCGCTTCTTTTCCTGTCTGGCCAGGCCCGTGTTTACTCAACGCTCCCCTCTGCCTGGGTGCTGGGTGGCGAGGAGGGTCTCAGAGTTTCCAGGGGGTCCAAAAGGGCAGAGGGCAGGGGAAACCTGTGAATCTAGCCTGCACAGCCACAGTGGACGAGACTCCAACACTGCCTGGTTCAGCTGAAGCCCCTGGCCAGGCAGATCCTCCCTCTGAAAGCACCCCTCTGCTCCCCGTGCTGCCTTGACTTTGTGGTTCAGGACTCTGAGCCCTGGCAGGGAGACAGCTGTCGGGGGACCATCCCCGAATGACGAGGACCCCACCCTCAGGAGGGCAAATCAGTTCCAGAAGGGCAGTGGGGGAGGTGGTGGATGCAGCACCATCCACGTGCTGTATTTTGTGATACAGTGAAGCAGGGTCCTGTCACCAGGACAGGGGACACATGTGGCAATGTCTGTTCCGTGCCCTTGCCCTTTGCTCTTTCCTTGCCATCCAGGGAGACAGCGGGGGTCCCCTGGTATGTCAGGAGCGGAGGGTGTGGAAGCTGGTGGGAGCCACCAGCTTTGGCATCGGCTGTGCCGAGGTGAACAAGCCCGGAGTCTACACACGCATCACTTCCTTCCTGGACTGGATTCACGAGCAGATGGAGGTGGGTGCAGCCCCCACGCCCCCTGCAGCTCATGTCCGTGCCTATCGTTCTAGCTCTAGCATCCTTTCTGTGGGCCCCCAGTCCTGCTATCTGGAGCCAGGAAGTGACTAATTAGTTATTAATTTATCAAGCAGTGACTTTGTGCTCCTGGGTGTGAACTAGGCATGGCTAACCCCACGAGCAAGGCCCTGGCAGGGTGAGCCTGGTGGGCTGGACACACACAGGGCAAGTATGGCTGGGACATGGAGGATCATGTACGGCTGCCAACTGGGGAAACAGGAGGGGCGACTGAGGACCAGCCCTGGGGGTGAAGACCAGTCAGGTGGGCACGTGCCGGCATGGGGACAGGTGGGAGTGGTCTGGACTGGAAGCCCTCAGTGCCCACTGGGGAGTTTGACTTTGGGGGAACCAGGATAGGATGGAGCATCTGGAATCAGGAGGAGTCTGGGTGGCTCTGTGCCTTGGGGGCCTCACTACAGTGGGGGTGGGAGGAGGGAGACGGGTCAGTGAGGTTGGCTTAGCAGGACCAGGGTGGGCAGGAAGAGCCCTGGAGATGGAGGGAGGAAGAACAGAGCATCCAGGGACAGAAAATGCCCAGCTGACTCCAGGTCCTACCGCGATGGCTTAGCAAACATGGGGTGACACCCTCCCTAGGAGCAGAAACCTCAGCCTGGCCTTCCACCCTATGGGCGTTCAGCCAATTTTTACCTACTCGATCGCCAGGCTGAGCCCCATGTCAGGCCTTGGACCGCTTTTAAAGAACTTTGGTTTTTTGGTTTTGCTGGGGGTTTTTTGTCGTTGATGATTGAGGCAAAATATACGCAATGTGAAGCTGGCCATCCTAAAGTGCAAATCTGGCAGCATTCAGCCCATTCAGGATGTTATATTGCTGCTGCCTGACCTGTACCCAGGACATTTTCATTTCCTGGAAATGAGACTCCATGAAGCAGTCACTCCGTGTTGCCAGGATCTCGTCCTCTGGCAGCCAGTAATCTACTTTCTGTCCTGGGGGATCAAGACCTTTTAAAATGTTCCCTGATAGCTCAGTTGGTAAAGAATCCACCTGCAATGCAGGAGACCCTGGTTCAATTCCTGGATCAGGAAGATCCCCTGGAGAAGGGAAAGGCTACCCACTCCAGTATTCTAACCTGGAGAATTCCATGGACTGTATAGTCCATGGGGTCTCAAACAGTCAGACATGACTGAGTGACCTTCACTTTCTTTTCATTTAAAGCAGCTGGCTAAGACGGGCACCAAACTGCTCAAGTGCCTTGATGTCAATTTCCACTCCTTCTTCCTTGAATATCTGCCTTAAATCAGGAGGGCAGGGCTGGGGCCCTGGGCCTGGGCCTGGTTATGATTCCAGCACTGCTGCTGTGTAGCTGTGCGCTATCAGCCCACTGCAGGGCAAGGCCGCAGACAGGCTGCGGAGGAGCCTGCTAGGGTGCTTTGGCTGTTAGCTGGCTGCCTGGCCCAGCGCTGAGGGCCGTGTGGTACTCTTCAGCACAAAATTCAGCCCAAACCCATCACTCCCTCAGAAAACAGACATTTGAAAGCACAGCCTCCTCACTGCAGTGGCTGCAGACAGCCTGTGAACAGGACTAAAGGGGTTGAGAGCCACGTGGGGGATGGGGGAGGAGGAACCTGTGGGTGGGGAGTGGGAGGGTCACATGGGCTGAGAGCCAAGTGCACAAGGGTGGGGCGAAGGACTCTTCCCATTCACCCAGGGAGCCTCAGAGGTGCACCCCCATGAGGGTGCTCGCAGGGTCAGAGGGTCTGTGTGACAAGGCTTGTCACAGCGGCAGGTTGAAGAAGCCTGGCTCAGTCCTGAGCTGGGTGGAGTGCAGGTCAGGCACAGGGCTCCAAAATCACTGTGGGAGCTTCTGAAGGGAGGTGTCCTAATATCTCAGCCCATTTCCCTCAGCACTGCCCTGGCTGTTGGCCCCTGGGACCATCTCCATATTATAGGTGATGGATCCTCATAAGCCCCAACCCAGGCTAATGAGGGGCAGAGCCTGAGTCTGACCAGCTCTGAGAGCCCATCCCCACACTCGCCGCAGAGCACAGTGACGAGTTCCAACCTGGAGTACAGAGCGCCTCCCTCAGCTGCTTGCTAGCACTGAGGGTCCCAGCACCCGTTCCAGAGGTTCTCATCAGGCGTCTGGTGGTTCAGATGCAGGAGGCTCCAGGGCGTGCTGGGGGAAGTGGGATGGTCAGAAAGGGCTCCCCTTCCTCCCAGAACTGGAGGAGCAGGCTCTTCTGGGCAGGTGGATGGCTCCCATGAGGCCTGGGGAGCATATCAACCAGGGCTGCCCCGGGCCCTGAAGACCTCCGTGAGTCACGTCCCCTCAAATGTCTTAGGGGACAACCCAGAAGATGCTTCCCTCCACGAGAGCTTTCCAGCAGGCCTGCCGTTTTAGTTGTTTCTTCTGAACATCAATGGGAGGGCCTTTCAGTAGCTCACACACCTCGAGGGGAATCAGCCCATCTTTTTTCTCTGATGCTAAAGGTTACTGCACCATTTTTCATCCACTAGTTTTCTCTCCCTACTGGGAGCTTGAATCATTGTTACAACTCAGAGCAGGACACAGGAACACTGATGCTAAGAGCTGGGAACTGTGGAAAAGTCTCAGGTTGGAGATGGAGAAGGTGGGGCGTGGCTGGTTGGAGGTGCACAGGGCAGAGAAACTATTTCACACTTACCTGGGGTCCACATGGAGCAGAGACCAATTTTATCCCCATTAATTGTGAACTTCTGATGCCCTCCTCAGGGCAAAATGCTGGTACTCACTTGATCTTGGGCTTCCCCAGTGGCTCAAGCAATAAAGAATCCTCTGCAATGCAGGAGACACAAGGAGATGTGTGTTCAACCTGTGGGTGGGGAAGATCCCCGGAGGAGGAAATGGCAACCCACTGTGGTATTTTTGCCTGAGAAATCCCATGGACCCTGGCAGGCCACAGTTCATGGGGTCAAAAAGAGTCAGACACGACTGGGCAAGCATTCACTCACGCTTTATCTAAATATTGGAGAGATGACTTGACATGATGAAAAAGGTAATACGTACGTTTTCATTTCTAGAGGGACCTGAAAACTTGACAAGTTAGAGGCAAGTTACCACCATGAGTTCCTGCCAAGATGGAGACATTCCCATCCTTCCATGGATTGTAACAGCAGAGCTGAATGAAGGAGCATCTTTTCATTCCTCCACATCTAGAACAATTTTCTTCTATCATCTCTGACAAGCCAGAGGGGCATCAGAATAAAACGATCCTGAACCTCCTTTCTGATCTTCCCAAGAACAGAAGCAGGAATACCTCCTAAGTGCTACCTTTTCCCACTTTTCCATCTGGTTTCCTCCCTTGCAGAGCCCCTCAGCAAAGATATGCAGCCAGGACCTACAGGAGTGCTGTCAACGTAGACACAGCTGTCCACACCTTTCATCCAGGTACCAGAACCAAACCGATTTTTTGTACCAGGATCTCCTTTGACACGTGGGAACTTATAGGTGATTATAGTTTTGTAGTCTTTGGTCCTCGATGTATCATTGTCTCTTGCTTCCGAAGGGCATAGACTTTCATAGCAAGTTCATCACTCGGAATTTATTGAATGAATCTTGATTGTTCATGTAAGCTTGATTCAAGAGGCTCAATTCCTTTGATCTGTTGGAACGGATTTATTGGGAAATCAGAATCATCCCCTATTACATCAAAGTAGTCAGAGGCAGAGTAAGAAAAAAAAGGAATACGTCAGGACCACCTAACTCCCACACAATGTTACCGAAGGCCAACTAGACAGTTTCATGTCATTAAGACACTAGGGCTTCTCTACCTCTCCCTATGGGCCTGTTAAATCTCCTGCACAGCTGCAGGTTAGAGGCCCCTCCTGGTACCCACCCATCCTCTGAAGTCCCCATAAAACATGCATAACAGAGGAAGATTCCTTGGTAAGTAATCATTGTCCAGGGGTGCTTTATCACAAGTGACTTTGTTAGAGTATGAATCTGTTGCTTTGCCCTCAGGCAACAGTGGGAAAGATGGGTGAGTTCCAAGGAGATCAGAGATAGGTCCAGGTGCCTGGGGAAGGGCCAGCTCCAGGGAGCCTCCTGGGCCATGTGTTAGAGCAGGATGGAGGAAGATATGGAGGGTGAGCTCAGGCAAACTGCTAGGACGCACTTCACTGCATCAGAGTTCCTGCACAGATCTCTCTGCATGTCAGAAAGCGAAAAGACCGTTTTTATTTTGAGTGCTTCTGCCCAGCTCTCTTTGAAAGCAATGGTAGCTCACAAAAGCATCTTGAGAAAGAGCAACAAAGCTGGAGGTATCACTCTCTTGATGTCAAATACAAAGTTTCAGTCCTCAAAACAGTATGGTACTGGCATGAAAACGTATACATCAATGGAACAGAATGAAGTAAACCTGCGTTTATATGGGCAATTAATCTACAAAAAAGAGGCAAGAATATACAGTGGGGGAATGGACAATCTCTTTAGCTAATGCAAAAGAATGAAAGTGGCCTACTTTCACACCATACACAAAAACAAGCTCAGCAGGGCTTAAAGACATGAATGTTGCCTGAAAGTGCAAACTGTGCAGAAGAAAATATGGGCAGTAGGTTCTTTGAAATTAGTATTAATATTGTTTTTTAACCTGTCTCCTCAGAAAAGCAAAAATAAATCTTACTAAAAAGCATTTTGCACAGCTAAGAAAAGCATCAGTAAAATGAAAAGGCTGCCTACTGAATGGGAGAAGGTATTTGCAAATGATATAACCAATAGAAGTTTAATATCCAAAGTATACAAAGAACTCCTACAACTCAATAGCAAAAAAATGCAAACAATCCAATTTAAAAAATGGGCAGAGGATCTGAATAGACATTTTTTTTCAAAGAAGACATACCAATGGTTGGCAAACACATGAAAAGATGTTCAGCATCAATAATCACCAGGAAAATGCAAATCAAAACCACTCTTGTCAGAAGGGCTATTATCAAAAAGAACACAAATAACAAATGTCAGTGAGAATATGGAACCCTTGTGCACCATTGGTAGGAATGCAAGCTGGTGCAGCCACTATGAAAAACAGTCTGGAGATTCCTCAATAAACTAAAAATAGAGTGACTATTTGATCTAGCAATTCCACTTCTGGATATATGTCTGAAAAAAAAAAACACTACTCAGAAAAGATACATGCACCCCAGTGTTCATAGCAGCCTTGTTTATAGTAGCCAAGATATGGAAGTGTCCATCAGCAGATGAATGGATAAAGAAGATGGGGCATACCTATACAATGGAACATTGTGCTGCTGCTGCTGCTGCTAAATCGCTTCAGTCGTGTCCGACTCTGTGCAACCCCATAGATGGTAGCCCGCCAGGCTCCTCCGTCCATTGGATTTGCCAGGCAAGAGTACTGGAGTGGGTTGCCATTTCCTTCTCCAATGCATGAAAGTGAAAAGTGAAAGTGAAGTCGCTCAGTCATGTCAACTCCTGGCGACCCTATAGACTGCAGCCTACCAGGCTCCTCCGTCCATTGGATTTGCCAGGCAAGAGTACTGGAGTGGGTTGCCATTGCCTTCTCCAACAATGGAACATTATTTAGCCATAAAAAAAACCCCAGAATCTTGCCATTGGTGACAAGGTAGATGGATCTTGAGAAGATCATGCTACATGAAATAAATTAGACAAAGACTAATACAAAAAAAATAAAGGAAATATTTCACTTACATGTGAAATCTAAAAAGCAAAGCAAATGAACAAGGAGGAAAAGACTATCACATACAGAGAACACCTGGGTGGTCGATGGAGGGGAAGGGGTTGAGGGTTGGGTGAAATGGGTGAAGGAGATTAAGGGGGACAAACTTCAGTTATAAAATAAATAAGCCACAGGGATGTAATACACAGCACATATATATAGTCAAAAATACAGTAACAGGTTGATATGGGGACAAATGGTAGCTAGACCTACCGCAGTGATTGTTTAGTAACTTAATAATGTATTTAAATGCTGAATCACTATGTTGTATACCTGAAACTAACATAATATTGTACATCCACTCTACTTCAATAAAAAACAATGTTCTGTAGGAAAAAGGAAAGAGAAATCGTCAAGTTCTTCATATTTCAATCTATAATGGCATCATGGCACTTGATCATTTCTTGGTCTAAACCCATGCATCTCCATTAAAATTTGTTGCTGTTGTTCAGTCGCTAAGCGATACCCAGCTCTTGGTGACCCCAAAGACTGCAGCATGCCAGGCTTCCCTGTCCTTCACTGTCTCCTGGAGTTTGGTCAGGTTCCTGCCCATTGAGCTGGTGATATTATCCAACTCTCTCATCCTCTGCCACCTGGGAAGCTCAGTGTCATTAAAATCACCCTGTTAGAAATTAAGTAGTACTCCAATAAAAAATATAAATAAAAGAGAGCAGTGGTAACTCAAGTATTGAAGATCCAAGTTGTGAAAAGATGAAAGATTTCATATGTGATCATCTCGATTGTGAAAACCTGACTTTGAGGTCACCAGAAATGTACTTCAAGCCTATTGTGGTTTCTTTCTGCTATTTTGTTGGGAAATATTTGCTGGCTTGCATCTTTCGAAAGGTCTTAGGTAACACTACGGGCAGGAAGTTCCTTGGCATGTCCTGGGTCCTGGCCCCATTCTAAGCCTGTTTCGTGTGCTGACTTATTTCATGGTTACACCAACCCTATGACACAGGGGTACTCACAGTCCCATTCTGCAGGTGAGGAAACCAAGCCGTGAAACAGACAATATTTTCCCAGGACCACACATGGGGCCAGTGGCACACATTATACTACCAGGAAGTAAAGCATGCTTTGGCATCTGAGTCCAAAGGGACTTTGCACCACCAGCTTGAACCCATTTGAGACGTAGTTCAGTTCAGTTCAATTCAGTCGCTCAGTCATGTCCAACTCTTCGCAACCCCATGGACTACAGCACGCCAGGCTTCCCTGTCCATCACCAGCTCCTGGAGCTTGCCCAAACTCATGTCCGTCGAGTTGGTAATACCATCCAACCAACTCATTCTCTGTCGTCCCCTTCTCTTCCTGCCTTCGATCTTTCCCAGCATCAGGGTTTTCCCAATTAGTCAGTTCTTCATATCAGGTAGCCAAAGTATTGGGGTTTCAGCTTCAGTTGAGATGTGATAGTGATTCAAAATCATAACCAACTTCTCTGTTACCTGGAAATGTTTAGTCCCAATGGAGATATTTGCTGTCTTGAGGTTTATGGGTGGAGCTGTTTGCCATCTTCTTCTTTTTTCCCCCTGGAAAGAGCTTAGCACTCACCTCATGCCTGACAGCCAGCCAGAGCAGGAGCCAGGAGAGAGGGCTGGGCTCTCCTAACCTGCAGCCCGACCACAGCCAGAGGAACACTTCATAGATGGGTGGGCTGTCTTCCCTGGTGACTCAGGTCTGAAGAAGCAGCTGTGGGACATTAAGGTCCTGAGTGGATGAGGGAGCCACCTGACCTCAAATGTGCAGGACAGTACCCCAGAAATGGCTCCTCTCTCTGTCTCTCTTTCTCCCTCTCTTTCATTGCCTTAGTATTTAATATGGCTATGTCGGCCCTAGTGGTAAAGAATCCACCTGCCAATGCAGGTGATGCAAGAGACACAGGCTCCATCCCGGGGTCGGGAAGATCCCCTAGAGGAGGAAATGACAACCCACTCCAGTATTCTTCCCTGGAGAATCCCATGGACAGAGGAGCCTGGCGGGCTACAATCCATGGGGTTGCAAAGAGTCGGACACAACTGAGTGACTTGAGGGCACACTTGAGAATTGCAGAAAACCTAGTGATACTATACAAAGCTTGCAAACAGTATTACAAAAGTGGTCAACAGCGTGAATACTGTAGTTGGCCACAGAAACTGTCCATTGCCTCCCTCTCCTAAATAGGAGGGCTTCTGCCAGGAGCCGAGGAAACTGCTGGAGCTGATTTCCTCCTCTCCTCTCCTGGAGAGGCCACCTGGATTGTGCAGGAAGCTTCCAGGAAGGTCTAGCTGTGCTTTCCCCACCCTGCCACCCTGGCCCACAGCCCGGCCCAGGAGCCACCGCTGGTGGAGGAAGCTCAAGGTGTAGGTGCAGCTGTGCTGGTCTCGGCGTCCAAAGGCTCCTCGGCAAGAGTGTCTCCAAAGCGCGACAGTGGGACTGGGGCACGTGTGTAGCAGCCAAGCTCTGGCTTAGTGGCAGATGCATTTTCGAAGGGCCCAGCCTCCAGCAAACAGATGTGCCGGTGATGACCAAGAAGGATCAAGTTTCTGCTGTGAAATCTTAAACAACATTGGCTTCCCATCAATTAATTAATACAAATTTAATCATCTGGCCATGTTTCCCCCTCATTGCGGGAAAGAAAGCCTGGCTGGCCTGCTGCGTCTCGGTGAGGTGGGACACAAGGTCCTCTGTGCCTGGCCCAGCCCCGCACCGAGAACCGTGGGGCTGTCTGTCTGTCTGCCTGGGAGCAGCTTCTGGAGACTCGCTGCCTTCTGCTTCATGTGCCTCTTCTGGGTTCCTAAATGGTCTGAATTTTCCCCAAAGCTCATGGACCTGTAGAGAGAGGTCATTCTTCTGGGGACCTGTAGCACTCTGTGTGTGTATGTGTGTGTGTGTGCGTGTGCACACATGGAGATGGAAGCATATTTATATAGCAAACTCATTTGTTTCTGAGCCTGCCTTTCATCTCGGCTGAAGCTCCTGAGTTCAGGCTATGTTTTCTTCACCTGCATGTCTCAGCATCCAGCCCAGGACCCAGAAGCTGCTCAAGGACGCCAGTGGAGGACTGAGTGATGACCATGAAATAAACGCACCACCTCTACGGACTCTGCCTGAATGCCACTGTGTGATAAACCAGGACATATATGTACGGAAGTCGGTGAAAATCAACCTAATAATTACACTCATAATTGAAAATTATGACTCTTTAGAAAACCATCCATATCTCTCCCCTTAAAGGTACACAGTAACCACCCGTTGTGTGAAGACTGAGTCCTGATAGATGGCTTCACTGTATCCTGGAGTGCCGTAGGATGATCATAATTCTGTAAAAAAATTACGACTCGAAGTCTAGTTCACAGAAAAACTATCAAGCATCGAGAAATGGCAAAATAGAGGATTTACTCTAAGAATGAAAAGAAACGATAGTAATGCTCTTTAAAATCCATCCACTAAGCGCTGATGTCATGTTTTCAGAGTTGGAGAAATGGACTTGAGATTTTGTTTTTCTATCAGGATCTTTTTACCGTTTTTCCTCTTTCTTTTTTCATCTTAGGTGCAAACTAGAAGTGCCCACTGGCCCTCCCTTCCTTGCTGGGGTCAGAGCAGCGGGGGAGGACGGCAGGAAGAGCTGGGGTCTGCTGTGTCCCCACCGCCATGTGCCTTGCCCTCTGCTGACCCCCCACCTCTGGAGTTGCTGCAGACCCACCTCTGCACGATTCCCCCTGCTCTCTCCTCAGGCCTGGGGGGTGGCCCAGGTGGGAGGCCCCAGGTTGGCACACTATATATAATGAGTAGCATCACTGGTTCCCAGCGCAGTATCTGAAGTTAGTGTTCATTTCCCACAGCCCCAGAGGACAAGGCCAGGAAAGGGGAGGGACAGAGCATGGCGCTGTCCTGGGGTCCAGACCCTGCTGGTTTATCACACCCGCCCTCGGAGCCTCCTGGAAAGGAAACCTGGGCGCTTCCCGGGCCTGGCCGCCAGGTGGGGCTCTGGGGAGTGCGGCCACTCTCTTCCACTCCTGATCACTGGGAAATTCCAGACTCTCTCCCAGACCCCCAAGAGGAGCCTGCTGGGCCTGTGACCATGGAGCCACATCTCACCTTCCTCCTGGCTTGTGAGAGGGTGGCCAGGCCAGAGCTGCTTCCCGCCCCCACCCCTGGGGTGCCCCTTGTCAGTCAGAGCCAGCCAGGAGGGATGCTGGAAGATGGCAGGGCCCAGGGGGGACTCCTGGGTCTGCACCCACTTCAACCAGGGCTTCAGGCAGGTCTTCGGCCATGAAACTGTGAGGACACCCCCACAGCCCCCAGCTTCCTTGAGGCTGAGGGAAGAGTTCCCCGTGGGCCTTTGTGGGGGTGCTGGGGGGCCTTATCTACCGGTGCAGTCAGGTGCATGGGGCTGGGTGGAGCGCTGGTGTTTCCGTTTACTTCCCCATGGCCAACCACACAGAGGGTTACTGACAAAAATAACTGTGACAATGATTTTTTAGTTATGTTTGGTTTAATGAAGCCGCAGAACCATGATTTCTGAAACATTCTTTTTAAAGGGTTTTTTAAATGTGGTGAAAGTCACTCAGTCATTTCCGACTCTTTGTGACCGCATGGACTATACAGTCCATAAAATTCTCCAGGCCAGAATACTGGAGTGGGTAGCCTTTTCCTTCTCCAGGGGATCTTCCCAACCCAGGGATCAAACCCAGGTCTCCCACAGTGCAGGCAGATTCTTTACCAGCTGAGCCACCAGGGAAGCCCTTTTTTAAAATATGAACCATTTTAAGTCTTGATTGAATTTGTTGCAATGTTGCTTCTGTTTTGGGTTTTGATTTTTTGGCCAAGAGGCATGTGGGAGCTTAGCTCTCCAACCAGGGATGGAACCAGCACGCCCTGCATTGGAAAGCAGAATCTTAATCACTGGACCTCCAGGGAAGTCCCTCCCAGAACTATTCTTATCAGGCTAATATTTTCTAACTGGAATCTTTATTGAGATTGTTGCAGCATCACGTGCAGGCATGAGGAGTAAGGCAGGGAGGGGTCTCTTGTGAATGTGGTCCCATTTCCCCTCATGATGACATTTTACAAACCTACAGGGCCCTGTCTCAGGCAGGATGTGGCCAGTGACAAAGTGTGCTGACCATATTTGGATGTGTCCAGTCTCACTTATACTCCTGTGCGTGTGTTTGTATGTGGTATGTGTTTGGTGTGTCTCTGTATATGCGGTATGTATAATATGGAATCCTATCCCAACGCCACAGAGATGACCAAGGTCATCTCTGGAACTGACTGTGCCCCATTGTAACCACTGCCTACATACACCCCCTGATCCTTAACAACCAGCTTCCTGACCTCAAATTAGGCAAAACTGTCCACCTGGTAATCACCCTGTAACTCCCTAACTGATCACCTGATGCCACCCTTCTAGCAGGAATTTTCTTTGTCTTGAGGCTGTAAAAATTGGCTACTAATCCACAAAAGGGGTCGGCTCTGCCTGGTCTAGCAGGCAGTCCACCTGCTGTGCTGGCAGCATGCTCGTTATCGCTGCTCTTTGTTCTTAATAAACTCACTCCCTCTGTGTCTAGAAGTTCTCTTCCAACCCATGCTTGAATTGCCACAACATGTGTGTGTGCGCACGTGGTGTGTCTGCTTATGTGTGTGTGTACTTGTGGTTTGTGTATGTGTGTGTGGTGTGTCTATGTGTATATGTATGTGTGTGTGTTTGTGGTTTGTATGTGTGATATGTCTGTTTATGTGTTTTTCTGTGCATGTATGTGTGTGTGGAGTGCGTATGTGTGTTTGGTGGCGTGTGTATGCAGACTGTGTCTGTGTGTGTGTGGTGTGTGTCTGTGTGCCTGTGTGTGCTGTGTGTACTCAGCTCTGTTCACCTTGTAGAACCTGTGTAGGTCTGTGTACCCAACACCACGGTGCAGACACTGAACAGTTTCAAGGCTGCGAGGATCCCCCCTCTGCCCTTTTAAAAACCCCACCTATTAATAATTCCCTCACGAATCTACCACCCTCACCCCCGACCCCAGACCTATTCTCTAATCTCTGGCAACCACTAATCTGTTCTTCGTTTCTAAAATACAGTCATTTCCAAATGTCCCATAAAGGAAGCAGACAGTTTCCATTTCTCTCAGATAGATGCCCAGAGGTGCACTTGCTGGGGGAATCCCCCAGTCACATAACTAGATTTTTAGAAAACTGCTGCCCTTTTTCTCAGAGCGACTCCAGCACTTGACAAGCCCAGAAGTGCACGAGAGTTCTGGTTTTCTGAATCCTTGACAGCATCTGCTATTGTGCCTGTGTTTTATTGGAGCTGTTCTGATAGGTGTGTGGCAGTATTTCATTGTGAAGTTAACTTGCGTCTCCCAGAGGGCTGATGTTCAACACCTTTTCAGGTGATCATTCGCCATCTGTGCATCCTCTTGGTGGAATGTCTGTTCCCGTTTTGCCTGTTTTCTAATTGGATTGTTTCCCCACTGCTGAGTCTTGAGAGTTCTTTTATACCTTCTAGATACAAGTCCTTTGTTTGGTGTGTAGCTTGCAAATATTTCCCCTTGGTCTGTAGCTTGTCTTTTCATTCTCCTCTCACAAACATCCAGAGAGCAAAAGTTTTAAATTTGTGGAATGGGTTACACAGTCCATTTATCACAATTTTTATGTGTCTTGTTCATGGTACGAAGTTAAACAGCTTCTTGCCTAGTTCTTGGTCCCAAAGGTTTTCACTTATTTTCTTCCAAAAGATTTATAGGTTTATGTTTTACTTTTGATTCTATGCTGTATTTTGAGTAAATTTTTTGTATAACACGTGGATTTAAGTCATAGTTCACTTTCCCCCTGTGGATGTCCATTTGCTCAGCACCATTTGTTGACAAGGTTGTCTTTCCTTCACTGAATTGCTTTTACTCCCTTGTCACAAATCATTAGGGCATATTTGTGTGGGTTTATTTCTGGGTCCCCTGTCCTGTTCTATTCATCTATCCCTCTGTTTTGATTACAGCCACTAGATAGAAAGTCATATTATCAGATAGAATGATGCATCTCACTGTGTTCTTTTTCAAGATTGTTTTAGCTGTTCAAGGGCTTGCGCCTTTCCATATAAATTTCAAAGTAACTTTCTCTATGTCTATAATGCCTTACTGGGATTTTGATAGGAATTGCATAACTCTAGGGCTTCCCTGGTGACTCAGAGGGTAAAGCATCTGCCTGCAATGCAGGAGATCTGGGTTTGATCCCTGGAGAAGGAAATGACAACCCACTCCGATACTCTTGCCTGGAAAATCCCATGGACAGAGAAGCCTGGTAGACTACAGTCCATAGGATCGAAAAGAGTCGGACACAACTGAGTGACTTCACTTCACATAGATTAATTTGGAGAGAATTGATTAATTTGGAGAGAATTGACATCTTGACTATGGTGAGTCTTCCAACACATCTATTAGATTTTCTTTGATTTCTTTCATCAGAATGTTTTCATTTTAGCATTCAGTTCTTCAATGTGTTTTGTTAAACGTATACCTAAGTGTTCCTTTTTTGAAGTGGTTATAATAGTATCACATTAATTTTAGTTTGTGCATGTTAACTGAGAGTTAGACCACAAAGAAGGCTAAGAGCTGAAGAATTGATGCTTTCTAATAGTGGTTCTGGAGAAGACTCTTGAGAGTATCTTGGACTGCAAGGAGATCAAACCAATCAATCCTAAAGGAAATCAGCCCTTAATATTCATTGGAAGGGCTGATGCTGAAGCTCCAATACTTTGGCCACCTGATGCAAAAAGCCAACTCATTGGAAAAGACTTTGAAGGCAGGGAAGATTGAGGGCAGGAGGAGAAGGGGATGACAGAGGATGAGATGGTTGGATGTCATCACTGGCTCGATGGACATGAGTTTGAGCAAGCTCCAGGAGGTGGTGAAGGACAGGGAAACCTGACATGCTGCCGTCCATGGGGTTTGCAAAGAGCTGGACACTGTTTGGTGATTGAACAACTGAGAGGTGTAGAAATACCTTTGATCTTTGCATACTGATCCTGAATCCTATGACTTCATTGAACTTTCTTATTACTTCTAAGAGTTTGTTTTTAGTTCCCTTGGGCTTTTATACGTATAATCATGCCATCTACAAATGATTTTATTTCTTCCCTTCTCATCTGTGTTCGTTTTATATCTTTTTCTTCCCTTATTTCAGTGGCTAGAAGATCTAGGACGTATTAAATAGTAGTGATGAGAGTAGATAGCTTTGCTTTGCTACCAGTCTTAGGGGGAAAGCATCAGTCTTTTTCAAGTTGGACCTCATCTCTAGGTGTAGATTCCATTTTCCAAGCTGAGGTAATACCGCACTATTTTGAACTTGCTGAGAGGTTTTGTTATGAATGACTGTCAGACTTTGTCAATTTGTTTTCCATGTTAGTTGATATGATTACATGGGTTTTCTTCTTTACCTTGACATTGATTATTTCCTGATGTTGAAGCAGCCCTGCATACCTGGAATAAACCCTCTTTGGCCACAGTATATAATTCTCTTTTCTGTATTGTTGAATTAAGTTTGCTAATATTTTGTGAGGGAATTTCGCATCTAAACTCAAAGGAGACGTTGGTTCCTAGTTTCCTTTCGTGTGTGTGTTGTCATTGTCTGGTTTTGGTATCAGGGTGATACTGGCCTCGTAAAATGAGCTGGGAAATGTTTATCCTTTTCCTATTTTCTGGAAGAGATTATGTAAGATTGTTGTTAATTATTCTTTTAAAACTAGATGGAAACTTTTTTTTTTCAGAGATTTTACATTATAAGTTACAATTCTTTGATGTTTATAAGGATGATCAGATTTTTTAGTGGCTTCCCAGGTGGCTCAGACAGTAAAGCGTCTGCCCACAATGAGGGAGACCTGGGTTCGATCCCTGGGTCAGGAAGATCCCCTGGAGAAGGAAATGGCAACCCTCTCCAGTATTCTTGCCTGGAAAATTCCATGGACAGAGGAGCCTGGTAGGCTACAGTCCATTGGGTCACAAAGAGTTGGACATGACTGAGCAACTTCACTTTCTTTCTATCTTTCTTTACAGATTTCCTAGTCCATCTTCACTGTGACTTTTGGTTGTTCATAGTTTTTGAGGAATTAATCCATTTCTTCCATGTTATCAAAGCATAAAATTCTTCACAGAATTCCCTTATTATCCTTTAGATGCCTGCAGAGTCTGTAGGGATATCCCTTATTTCATTTCTGATGTTACTTGTGGCTTCCTGATTTTAATTTTTGTCAGTTTTGTTATAGGTTTGTTGATTTTACTTATTTTCCTGAAGAACTAGCTTCTGATCTCATTTTTTTTTTCTATTGTTTTCCTATTTTTCAATTTCTTTGATTTCTGCTCTTGTCTTTCTTGTTTTCTTCCTTCTCATTGCTTTGGATTTATGTGCCTCTCATTTTTTTCTAATTTTTTGAGATATAAACTTAATTTTTTGGAAACTCCCTGGCAGGCCAGTGGTTAGGACTCTGCACAACATTGCAGGGGGCATGGGATGCATAGCTGGTTGGGGAACTAAGATCCTACAAGCTGCATGGTCAAAAAAATTTTTTAAATATGTTAAGAAAAGAAACTTAATTTTTTGATTTAAAAACTTTTCTCATTTCTAGTGTATTAATAAGTCTATGCAATGAATTTCCCTCTCGGCACTGCTTTAGCAGGTGGTACTAGTGGTAAAGAACCTGCCTGCCAACGCAGGGGACACAAGAGACACGGGTTCAAACCCTGGATCAGGAAGATCTCCTGGAGAAGAAAATGACAATCTACTCCAGTATTCTTGCCTGGGAAATTCCATGAAAACAGGAGTCTGGTGGGCTACAGTCCACAGGGTCACAAAGAGTTGGACACAACTGAGCGACTGAACACACACATGTAAATTTTGATATATTGTGTTCACTTTCACTCAGCTCTATGTACTTTTAAATTTCTTTTGAAACTTATTTTTTAACCTGTGAATTATTTAGACGTGTTCTCCCACGCGTGTTATCACCTGGTTGTGTCTTACTCTCTGTGAACTCATGGACTGTAGCCCACCAGGCTCCTCTGTCCATGGGATTTCTCAGGCAAGAATACTGGAGTGGGTTGCCACTTCCTCCTCCAGGAGAATCTTCCCAATCCAGGGATCGAACCTGCGCCTCTTATGTATCCTGCATTGACAGGCGGGTTCTTTACCACCTGAGCCACTTTAGAGATGATCGAATCTAGAACCTTGGTCTAGTAAATGAATCTCTCCCCACTGGTCAATCGTGACTGATCTCTAAACCACAGGATAATCTTGGGCTTGTGAAATATTGTCACAGAAGCAGCTTCAGGGGCAGTAACTGCCCTCCTTGGGCAGCTCTACTTAAGAGTAATTTACATGTAGTTCTTCTTGTCCTTTTCTTCACTGTTGTTGTTCAGTCGCTAAGTCATGTCTGATTCTTTGCAACTCCATGGACAGCAGCACATCAGGCTTCCCTGTCCTTCACCGTCTCCCGGAGTGTGCTCAAACTCATCTTCATTGAGTCAGTGATACCATCCAACCATCTATCCTGTGTCATTCCCTTCTCCTCCTGCCTTCAATCTGTCCCAGCATCAGGGTCTTTTCCAATCAGTTGGCTCTTCACATCAGGTGGCCAAAGTGTTGGTGCTTCAGCTTCGGCATCAGTCCTTTCAAAGAATATTCAGAGTTGATTTCCTTTAGGATTGACTGGTTTGATCTCCTTGCAGTCCAAGGGCTCTCAAGAGTCTTCTCCAGCACCACAGTTCAAAGGTATCAATTCTTCGGCACTCAGTCTTTTATATTGTCCAGCTCTCATATCCATACATGACTACTGGAAAAACCATAGCTTTGACTATATGGACCTTTTTTTTGGCAAAGGTAACGTCTCTACTTTTTAATATGCTGCTAGGTTTGCTGAAGTGAAGACAGTTCTTCACCAGTTCCAGCCAGATGGCAAGTCCTCGTGCCTGGAACAGCAACCACACACCTTTGTCTGGGGTATACAGGGATTGAAATCAACCAAAGGATCATATCAAAGGGCTCCATCTGGGAGTCTGGGGGATGGGATGCAGGAGGGAATAAGGTGGACCACAGGAGCGGGAGTCATTGGGCTGAACCAGTCAGCGCTCTTGGTCAGGAGAGGAGAAAAACCGAGGCCCAAGGAGGCGAGACTCCAGCCAGGGCCTGCTGGCAGGCAAAAGAAACAGAATCAGCATCACTCGGAGGGGCTGGCCCAGTGCTCACTGTGGGGACTAAGGTGCAGATCAGGGGGTGTATGTACTGTGCCGGCACTCACCCTAGGCTCCCTGGAACCAAGCTGAGGAAGCGGCAGATGAATCCAGATGCACTCGCTGGGAGGCACAGACCTGGCTGGTGCCGAGATGAGTGTGGAAGGTTTAACTGCTGCTTGGCAGAGTCAGGGAAGGGTGGCTTGGTAGTGAGGAATTAGGTACTGGGCTCCCTGACTTAGAGGCTATGGTTAGAACGTTGTTGGTTTTTGGAGCCTTGGTCATTGAAAGAGATTGCTGTGTCTTGGGACCACCTCCCTGAACAGGAAGGGTGGTGAGTGCTACTGCTGGGCTCAGAGGCTGTAGGGGGGAAAGCCAGGGGGCGAGGGGGCAGGGAAGGGAGGTGAATTGTGTAGAGGCCTCTGGGTCTTGCCGTGTGGGTCTAGGACTCCGGCGGCAGGCATGGGCAGCTTTGCACAGCGGGATTGCTGAAATCTAAGAGATTATGGGCAGCTCACACCAACCCCAGAGTTGTGTTTAACTCTAGGGAAGGTGGGGGCCAACAGGTCAGTGGGGCATGGACTATGGGTAGTGCCTCCAACGTCAAATACCGGCTCTTAGACTCACTGACTCACTGATGAGTCGGGGAGGCTTGGAAACTCCCCTTTCTCTCTTTTTGGGGAGGGCAAAATCATTACATTTTAAATATAGTATTTTTCAATCATAAAAGTTAATAATACTCATTGCAGAAACAGTTCAATGACCAGGAAGGCAGAATCCAAGGAGAGCAATGGAAGTCATCCTTTCACAGGGATGCCTACTGGCACAGCTTCTTTTTTCTCTTTTTTTCTACTGAGCTGTTGTAAAGCTTTGTGATCTCATTCTTTCTGATTTAACACTGCAAGATGAAAATTCTGTATATGATTACAAATTCCATGATTACTAATTTCCAAATTCAGGAAATCAACCCTGAATATTCATTAGAAGGACTGATGCTGAAGATGAGGCTCCGATACTTTGGCCACCTGATGTGAACAGCTGACTCATCAGAAAAGACCCTGCTGCTAGGAAAGATTGAGGACAAAAAGGAGAAGGGGGTGACAGAGGATGAGATGGTTGGATAGCATCATTGACTCAAAGGATGTGAATTTAAGCAAACGCCAGGAGATAGTAGAGGAAACAGGAGCCTGGCCTGCTGCCGTCCATGGGATCACAAAGGGTCGGACATGACTGAGCACACCCCATAGTGACGTTTGCATGATATTTTACCATGCAGCTGTAACCAACACATGTTAGTGATTTCTCTATTGCTGGAAATTTGGGTTGTTTATAATTTTTAATTATTAGTAAGCTTTCCTTTGATGAACATCTTCATGCAAAATGATTTTTCTTGGGGGAAAAAAATTGATTTTTCTATGCTTAGAAATCTTTCTTCAGGGCATCCCCAGAGTAGATTTATTGAGTCAGAGAGTATGTGCTTTTTCAGAATCTCAATACAAAGCACCATGTTGATTTCCACAGAGGTGATGCTGTATTTCCACTTATGGATATAAGTATTCATTCCACCTGAACGTCATTCACCAGCATTGAATTTTCTGATTAAAAAAACCCAAATCTTACCATTTGATTGGTTTGAATATTATTGTTGCTTCAAATTATTTCTGTGTTTGTTAATAACTTTTCTTACTTTTCCTGTAATTTTGGGCATTTGCATTATCGTCTTCTAAGAATTTTGCGTTAATATTCTTTGCTTCTTTAACTGTGGGAGGATTCCAGGGTTTAAACATCATTTTGTGTAAGAGTGTTAAGTCTCATAAGTTTCTAAACCTTTGTCTATCATATATACTACAAACATTTTACATTTAAAAATCTTTTATACTCAAAGTTCGAGACATTTTACATAGTCAAATTTGCTCTCTACCTACATTTTTATATACATTTAGATCATTTCTCTTATTGTTATATGGCTCAGAAACCCCTAAACTTTCTAGAAATGTGCTGAGTATTTACTATCATCTTCTGTCATTTTCATTAAACATAGCTGCTACAGTACCTGCTTTGGTTGCTGGTCAAGAAGTCAAAGTGGGTTGTCTTAACTTCCTTCCCATTTCATGTCCTGTTTTCACCTGCTGTCACTCCAGCTGGATGTGGTTATTTCCCTGGTGTGTGCGTGTGTGCTCAGTCACTTCTATTGTGTCTGCCTCTTTGTCACCCCCATGGACTGTAGCCCGCCAGGCCTCTGTACATGGGATTCTCCAGGCAAGAATATTGGAGTGGGTTGTGATGCTCTTCTCCAGGGGAATCTTCCCGATGCAGGGACTGAACCCAAGTCTCCTGTGTCTCCTGCTTTGCAGGTGGATTCTTTACCACTGAGCCACCAGGGAAGCCCATTTCTCTTAGTAGGACTTCCCAAAGGTGTTATATAATATCTGTGCCTGCCATGAATATTTCACAAGCCATTGAAACTTCTGGGCCCAGTGGCAAGGCATCTTGAATTACAGCTTGGACCAACTGCTGCAGAACTCTCTATGACTCTGAACTCCACTGAGAACTGAAAAATTATTGGTGACCTGGAAAATAAGCTAGAACAATATGTCCAATGTCATGTATATTACCTCAAAACCCCATGAGTATTTTGAGGGAGTGAGTGGTACAAAGTGCAGAAATTTATCTTTTTCTTTTAAGAGAATTGCCCCAGACCTCCTAAACACCTCACTCACAGTCCCTGAACCTTCCCAGTTCCTATCTCTGCTGCAAGTGTGTTTTAACAAGGCCTCTAACTTCCCATTTTCCAAATCCAATCAACATAGCTTCATGTCATCAATGTAATCTTCAATGTAATGGGCCAGCAGGATGTTTAGTGTAATGTTCAAGTTCCCTCTGAATGTGTTAGTTATATCAGAGAGTAGGGGACTCGGCATAACCCAAGCTCACACAGCAGAAGTATATTGCTGCTCCCACCATGCAAAGGCAATGTACTTCTGATTATCTTTTCTGAAGAAATGGGGGAAAATCAAACATTTTCTTGGTCAGTAGCTGCATGTCAAATACCAGGGCATTTGCTTCAGGAACAATATCATGTCCAGAATCTCAACAGCAAATTGCCACAGTTACATTTATGATACTCTATACAAAGGGCACTTGATAAATGTCACTCTGTGGGCCAAGCTCTGCCTGTGGCCTGTTTTTATACAACTTGCAAACTGAGAGTGGTTTCTACATGTTTTAAGGGTAACTGAAAATAAAACAAAGAACATATGAGCAACTATACACCAATAAAAATTAATTTTAAAAAAAAACATGTGACAGAGACCAAATGTGGCCCACTAAGCCTCAAATAGAGCTTCCCTTGTGGCTCAGCTGGTAAAGAATCCGCCTACAATGCAAGAGACCTGGGTTTGATCCCTGGGTTGGGAAGATCCCCTGGAGAAGGAAAAGGCCACCCACTCCAGTATTCTAGCCTGGAGAATTCCATGGACTGTGTAGTCCATGGGGTCGCTAAAAGTTGGACACGACTGAGCAACTTTCACTTTCAAGCCTCAAATATTCACTGCCTGGCCCTTTATAAAGAGTGTGTGCTCGGTAGCTATTCTCCATAACTCACCTGGCTTGAGCACTGGCCAAACACATGAGCTCAAAGGGCATGTGCAGTGACAACTCCTGAATTTTTCAGTTCCCTGATAATGGCATTGATTTCTATAATTCTTTCCTGGACTGTAATACTGGTTTTGACTCCCTGTCTTGGTGAGAGAGACTTCTGCTACAATACCCCTCTCCGAAAATCAGAGAAGCAAGGTACCTACTAAATGTATCAATCCTGGGCCTGAGGAGATCCCCAAGGGTGCCTGTGTCACCTTGCTGGACCCACAGTGAGACAGACTCAGGCCAAGACCTCAACCTGCACCTGAAATCCACTGGCTCCATCTTTGGTGAACCACGTGATGTTTGGGCTCTGAGGATTGGTGTGAGTTCAGACCTAATATTTCATGACCTTCAGAAAGTCTTAATTTCCCTTCTCCAGTACACAGTCACCCTGGTTGTATTAGTTGCTGAGACTGCCGTAATAAAGTACCACAAACTGAATTTAAGGCAGAAGCTTATTGTCTCTCAGTTCTAGAGGCTAGAAGTCTGAGATGAAGGTGTCACTGGGGTTGGCTCCTTTTCTGAGGGTGACTGCTGTTCCTGGTTCTCCCTCTTCTGTCAAACTCAGGTGTTTCCTTGGCCACAAATGGTATTAACTGTCTATGTCTTTACATCACCTTCCCTCTGCGTATATCTGTGTCTGAATGTTCTCTTTTTATAAGAACACAGTCATAATGGATTATGTTGTTGTTCAGTCACTCAGTCATGTCCGACTCCTTGCAACCCCATGGACTGCAGCATGTCAGGCTTCCTTGTCCTTCACTATCTCCCCGAGTTTTCTCAAACTCATGTCCACTGAGTCAGTGATGCCATCCAACCATCTCATCCTCTGTCGTCCACTTCTCTTTCTGCCCTCAATCTTTCACAGTATTAGGGTCTTTTCGAATGAGTTGGCTCTTCCCATCAGATGGCCAAAGTACTAGAGCTTCAGCTTCAGTATCAGTCCTTCCAATGAGTAATCAGGGTTAATTTCCTTTAGGACTGACTCATTTTATTTCCTTGATGTTCAAGGAATTCTCAAGAGTCTTCTGCAGTACCATAGTTCAAAAGCGTCAGTTCTTCTCACTTGGCCTTTTTTTATGGTCCAAATCTCATATCTGTACTTGACTACTGGAAAAACCATAGCTCTGACTATACAGATCTATGTTGGCAAACTGATGCCTCTGCTTTTTAATACTCTGTCTAATGAATTCATCCCCAACTTGATTATCTGCAAATCAATTCCAAATACTGTTACATTTATGGGTATTAGGGGTTAGGACTGCAGCATCCTTTGAGGGGGCATAATTTATCTCTAGCAATTGAGCCCTTGTGGATGGCTCAGATCACTCTGGGGAAGGCTCAGCACTTGCATCTTTGGCCTTACTGTGAGGCTCTTCCTCAAGGGGACCTGGCCTTTATTCTTGTTGAGAGACTCTGGATCCCACATCAACTCTGGACTACAAAGGCTCGAAGAGCCATGGGTCTTGTGAAGGATGCTACTGTCCCCTCAGGGAAATTATGAACACCTGAGTGACAGGTGTACCCAAAAGATTGCAGTACTGCATCAGCAGGAGCCTGGGGAGGACGGTTGAGGATTGAGTTGAGGGATGCTGGACCCCAGGGTGGTTGAGAAGGGTTCACACCATAGTTCCATCCAATAGTGAAACCTCCCTGAGCCTGGGACCCCTGCACCTGCTGCATCACTGACCTTCCCACAGTTAACGTGCCTGTGTAGTGACTGGAACTTTCTAGAATGCAGATTTGACCTCATGAAGCCCGGGGGGCAAAGCACGTCTGCTGAGATCCCAGGGTGGGATTCTGCTAACCCAGGACCACTTTGAGTAGTGAGGTTGCCATGTTTGGGGTGGAGGGTGGTGGAGGGTGGGACACCAGTATTTCTGCTGCACATATTCTTGGCCACTTTCAACCCAGGGCTTGGTTACCTGCTAGCAGGATGGTCACAGATTGGCTCCAAATTGGGAAAGAAGTATGTCAATGCTGTATATTGTCACCCTTTTTATTTCACTTATATGCAGAGTAAATCATGATAAATGCTGGGCTGGATAAAGCACAAGCTGGAATCAAGATTGCTGGGAGAAATATCAATAACCTCAGATATGCAGATAACACCACCCTTATGGCAGAAAGCGAAGAACTAAAGAGCTTCTTGATGAAAGTGAAAAAGTTGGCTTAAAACTCAACATTCAAAACATGAAGGTCATGGAATCTAGTCCCATCACTTCATGGCAAATAGATGGGGAAACAATGGAAACAGTGATAGACTATTTTTGGGGGGGCTCCAAAATCACTGCAGATGGTGACTTCAGCCATGAAATTAAAAGACGCTTGCTCCCTGGAAGAAAAGCTATGACCAACCTAGACAGCATATTAAAAAGCAGAGACATTACTTTGCCAACAAAGGTCTGTCTAGTGAAAGCTATGGGTTTTCCAGTAGTCATGTATGGATGTGAGAGTTGGATTATAAAGAAAGCTGAGCACTGAAGAATTGATGCTTTCCAATTGTGGTGCTGGAAAAGACTTTTGAGAGTTCCTTGGACTGCAGGAAGTTCCAACCAGTCAATTCTAAATCAAATCAGTACTGAATATTCATTGGAAGGGCTGATGTTGAAGCTGAAACTCCAATACTTTGGCCGCCTGATGTGAAGAACTGACTCATTGGAAAAGACCCTGATGCTGGGAAAGATTGAAGGCAGGAGGAGAAGGGGATGACAGAGGATGAGATGGTTGGATGACATCACCAACTCTATGGACATGAGTTTGAGTGAACTCCAGGAGCTGGTGATAGACAGGGAAGCCTGGCTTGCTACAGTCCATGGGATTGCAGAGTTGGACACGACCGAGTGACTGAACTGAACTGAGGATGGTCACAGCCTGTCGTGTGCTTGGTCAGCACATCTCTTCCAGATCTAGGGAGTGTTATGATGCCAGTCCTCTGAGCATGGCACCTCATCCTCTGTGGTTCAACACCCCACATGCTGTCCTTACAGAGTCCTGCTGATGCCACTCTGCAACTCTCCTGGACACAGGCTGTGCCTCTGTCTGGGCTATGAGGCATCACAACCTCATGCACCTGAAAGTGATGTAGAGATGATCTCATTTTGTGGCTGCATCCCGTGGGAGCTGGGGCAGGGCGGGGAGGGGAGCAATGGTCAGTGGAAGTGTTTACGGAGAGGAAAGATGCTCGGTCTCAGATGGGTGTAGAGGGAGCACCTCTGCTGGGGGAAAGGGTCAGGGCTTTTGCTAAGGATCCCAAATTGTCATTCTCATCTTTCTGCCCAAGCATCCCAATCTAATGTTTAGAGTTTAACTCTTTGCTCTCCAATGTCAAGGCTTTGGTGTAAGGAAGCAGGAAATGATGGACATCTAATTGGTGCTGTAAACCCAGTATCTGGGCTGGACCTGAGCCCCACCCTAACTGCCCTGCCACTCTGGGGGCTTAGCCAGGAAAGGCTTTCCACTGTCCCATTCCCAGGAGGACACTCTCAGCCCTCCATTTCTTCTTTCCTTCTTGAATGTTGTATGCCTCTTGGAAGAAGCCAACTGACCCCCATCTTTATCACTTTACCAGGGAAATGAGATGCCCCCCTGCTCACGCCCCCTGCCTTACCTTCACTCCACACCACCTTTGATGGGTTTGTGACCTGTGCCCGGAGACCTGCCCGGGGAGCCAAACTTGGGTCTCATTTTCAGGATCTGTTAAGAAAGAGGGTCACTGTTGGTAGCAATTTCTGTATCAATCAGCCAGCCTGTCACTCCCAATCCAGGAAATTAAAGGAAAATTAGATGCACAGTGCTGACCTCCCTTTAGGGCTTGTGAACCCCTCTGCCAGAGGAGTGAGGAGAGGGATCAGTTTTGGGAGGCTGGAGAAGACCACTGTGTGGAGAGCACTGCCCATTGGGGCTGGAGGTGGACCTGGGATCATGGCTCATCCAGGGTGACTCTGCTGACTTCCTCCCAAGGACCCGTGTCCTGCTGGCTCCACCACAGTGGCCAGAAGCCAGAGGGCAAGAGGGCAGGATACAGCCAATGCCGCGCCACCCCCCAGGGGCTCAGAGAGCTGATGGGATGGGCAGACAGAGGACACCCAGCTCTCCCAACTCAGACACTGACCCTTTAGCAGAACCAGTGTGGCTCTGGGATAGGGGAGACGGGGTGAGGGGATGGGACAAGTCAGGCCAAGTCACAACACGGGAAGTGGGGGTGGGGGAGGGGGCCCAGAGATAGAGAACTTTATCCCCAAAGCAGGAAGTTCTGCTAGGCATGCAAAACCAGGGGCATCCTTCACCCCAGAACCCTAGCACAAGAGGATGGCAGGTTAGATCAGGCTCCAGCTCCCTCAGGGTCCATCCACTTTATTTTCCAGTAAGAAAAGTGAAACCCAGGGGACTTAAACTATTTATACAAGATGACACGACCCCTTAGCAGACCAACACTCAATTCAGTGCATTGTCTTCTTCAACAAGTAGTCATTAAAAAAAAAAATAGAACCATAAATCATCCTATGATTCTGCGATCTTATTTAGCCTTGTCTTCTAGGAGTCTTGGAGTCATGGCTGCAAGTCTGAGAGGGCCCGAGAGTGACATGGGCTCTGCCAGCCATACCACCTACACGGGAGGTCAAAGTCGTACATGCACAAGGAGTGATTAACAAACAGCCATGTATCCTGCACATTGCGCCTCTCCTGGAGACCCTGTCTTGGGATTGGCAGCGGGAGCCAGGTGGGTGGGCTGGGGGTGAGCCTTACTCAGAACATGGCTGCCCCGGTTCTGACTCCACTCCCCTCCCAGAGGGACCACCAGGGCAAGCTTACCAGGTCACCCAAGAAAAATCAGTCTCACTCCAAGGCTTGATTGTTTCCCCAGAGCCTAATCTTTCAATGAAGAGAAAACATTTCTCCGATATTCATTCATTCATTCTTCAACAGACATTTATTGAATAAGGCACCCCAGGTGCTTGTCCACCTGAGCACACCAAGTAGGTGAAGCCCTGTGTGTCACGGCCCTTCTGCTCTGCTGGAGGGCTGGGAGAGGATCGGTAAATAACAAGCCCAGGGTGCAAGCAAATCCCTGTGTCCCTTAGAAGGTAGTGAGAGCTTTAGGGCAGGAAAGGTCAGAGCATGGGAGGGACCTGGGACACGGGGGCTAGAGGAGACCCTTTGGGTGCAGAGTTGAGGAGGCCGCACCTGGAGGACCCGAGCAAGGGAGCCCCTCCCAGATGCAGTCTCCTGCTTAAAGGAGAGCCCGATACGTCATCAGCGTCACGTCAGCTCTTATACACACAACCTCGCTGTGAAAAGGACTCCGTTGTAAAGGAAAGAATAAAGCAAAAAATGTATTAATTAGTTTTTAAGATTTGTTGCTGCTTAGTCTCTAAGTCGTGTCCAACTTTTGCAACCCCATGGACTGTAGCCTGCCAGGCTCCTCTGTCCATGGGATTTCCCAGGCAAGAATACTGGAGTGGGTTACCATTTCTTACTCCAGGGGATCTTCCCAACCCAGGGAGGGATTGAACTTGCATCTCCTGCATTGGCAGGCATACTTTTTACCGCTGAGCCACCAGAGAAGCCCAATTTTTAAGATAAATCATCTTAAATAATTGTGAAGAAAAATAAGGTAATTTATTCTTAATTAATTAAGATAAATAAGTAAAAATGCTCCTACAATGCCACAGTGTAAGTAGGAGGTTGAACATATGTGAGTTTTCAATGTGGATGCCAGCAGGAAAGGGGCCCCTCAGGACAAGGCCAGGTCAAAGAGCCTATGGGTGCTTTGCGCATGCACCAGTTTCCCAGGGGAAAGTCTGACAAGACAAACGAATGGGGAAAAGAAGTTTGAAGTCCAGCTCCTAGTATTTTCTGCTCTTCTTGTCCGGGCACAGCTGTTCCATGAGACATGAATCCTGAAAATCATCGGAAACAGCTTCACGCCCACTTGAAAAGGACCACATCAGTCCGGGGGAGCCTCACCTGTCCCCTGTCCTTCCCTGAACCACTGTGGGGGAAGCCGATGGCCACTGCTGACCCTGTGTCTGGCATGGCGTGGGCGTCTCTCCCTATGAATCACCCTCAAGTAAGTGTGCTGTTGACTTCGTAGGACCACTGCAGGGGAAGCGCATGGCCTCTGCTGACCCTGTGCCCAGCATGGTGTGGGCGTCTCTCTCTGAATCACCCTCCCATGAGTATGCTGTTTGCTTAGCAGGAGGGTCTCTGAATAGTTCAGGCACTGGATGAGGTCATAACCAGGGAGACTCCCACAGGATAAGAGAGGAACTTTCTGAATCTCCAACCATGATGACTGCACGATAATGCATTATTCTCTATCAGCAAACCTGCCAGTTTGGCTTGGCCGCGTTTGGGAAACACCTTTTAATCAACGGAGATTACTTGGAATGAAAGGTTTCGGGGCCCTCCTTAGGCAAACGTAATCTGGCCCTCTGTAGAAAGCAAACAGAGCCTGGGATATAAGATCGAGGGCCAGGATCCACTCTCATCCTGGATCGCGGGCCCCTCTGGACAGAGCAGGAAGGTCACGGCCGCTATGGAGCCCAAGGTGATCTGCGTGGTGGTGCTGGCCTTATCGCTGGCTCTCAGCAGCCTGGCGCAGGACGAGACCGGTAAGACAGCCCCTTCCTGCTCTGCAGTGGGCACGCTGGGCAGAGGCCCACCTCTGGGGGCAGTCAGGGCTTCATAATGTACTTTTGAGCCAAGTGCTGTTTTGTGCCAGGAGCTGTTCTAGGCCCTGGAGAGATTTTGGATGGCAGAGTACATAGAGGACAGGGGGAGGGTAGAGGGGTCGGTGGAAGCGTTGGGAACTGGGGTAAGACAGCAGTGGTGGCTGTCTTCAGTCGTTCAGTCGCTAAGTCACGTCCCGCTCCTTGCGACCCCATGGACGGCAACACGCCAGGCTCCTCTGTCCTCCACTAGCTCCTGTAGAGGTAGTGTTAGCCACTCAGCCGTGTCCGACTCGGCGATACCACGGACTGTAGTCTGCCAGGCTCCTCTGCCAGTGCGATTCTCCAGGCAGGAACACTGGAGTGGATTGCCATTCCCTTCTCCAGAGGATCTTCCCAACCCAGGGATCGACCCCGGGTCTCCTGCATTGAAGGCAGATTCTTGACCGTTTGAGCTACAGGGACGACCTCCTGAGGTTTGCTCAAATGCATGTCCGTTGAGTTGGTGACATTCTTTAACCATTGAACTGGCATCGCCTGCATTGGTAGGCGAATTCTTTACCACAGAGCCACCAGGAAAGCCCTGTCTTCAGAACCGCTGCTAGAACATACTACTGCTTTTTAAGTAACGCATTTCAAAGAGCTGTCTTTAATGTCGGGAATAAGAATAGCTCTTCCAAATGTCCGAGCCAAACTCTGCCCCCTGGGGCTGGACCCACTCAAGGTCCACACAAACGTCCAAGAGCCTATTCCGAGGGTCGCCGTCCCTGGGGACCCCTCCAACAGATTCCGTGGGCTCTTGGGCCCCCTGCTCTGTGGAACCCACCGGTGTATGTGTCCTGTCTGGCTAGTCCATGGGCATCACTAAGTGAGGGACTTAAGGTGGGAGGTCCCACTGCCTCCCCTGAATGTGTCTGTCTCAAATCCTTTATCTGCACAAAGGGGTCAGTCTTCAGCTTTAGAGGGTTGTCACAAAATTAAGTGGTATTCGGGAAAAGCTACAAAGTGCCATATAAACATTATTTATTACTGGTAGATATATTTTTAAATGCAGGGGGCAGGAGAAGAATTTTCCAAAGTTTTTGGAATGAGGATTCCCATAGAGGTTTGAAGGGAGGTAAAGAACAGTTCCCATGTGTCTCTGGGCTCTTTCCAAGGATCTCACGACTCAGGAACAGAGGATCAGGCATGGGGGTTCAGGGGAGGGGGCCCCACAGTCTAAGGCAAGGAGGAGGGAGTGGGCTGGACCTGAAAGGAGGTATGACCTGCTGTGGGGATGGAGGAGGTGGTCTGTGCCTGGCCACCCATACCCACTGGCCTGTCTGCATCTTCCCTGCCAGCCTAGTGCCTAGCTCTGCCCACTGCACAGCCTGGCTCCAGGAGGCTGTGCAACCCAGCCCTGTTCCCCACCATCCAGGCTGCTGCTGGCTGCCCACTGGCCCTGCCCTAGGGCCCAAGGCTCAGCCTTTCTGTATGGATCTCACAGGTCAGCCATCCTGTGACAACGGAAAACTCCATCCAATTGTAGTGAAGCTAATGCTGCTGCTGCTGCTAAGTCACTTCAGTCGTGTCCAACTCTGTGCGACCCCCAGAGACAGCAGCCCACCAGGCTCCCCTGTCCCTGGGATTCTCCAGGCAAGAACACTGGAGTGGGTTGCCATTTCCTTCTCCAATGCATGGAAGCGAAAAGTGAAAGTGAAGTGGCTTAGTTATGTGTGACTCCTAGCGACCCCAGGGACTGTAGCCCGCCAGGCTCGTCCATCCATGGGATTCTCCAGGCAAGAGTCCTGGAGTGGGGTGCCAGTGTAAGCGTGCCTTGGATGGAAGTCATTTCCGTCTAGTCCTGTTATGCAACAGAAAATGGTGGGCAAGGTAGACTCCTGTGGACAGAACCCTTGGACACCTTCAGTTCCTATTTAGGATAGCAGCTGGTACAGCGGGGGCGGTGGCGGGGATTAGGTTACCCAGCAAAGTAGCCCCCTCCCCCTCCTCTAGGGAGAGAAAGGACATGAGAACTGTGGTCCCAGCTCTGCACACACAGCCTGTTTTAACCTTTCCCATCATCCTGCCCAGTGGAGTGGGTGATAACCACCTTTGCTCTATGTCAAGACAGAAGCCCTAAAAAGCCTAGGTTGTGTGATGTGCTCTGACTTAGGACACTCAGCTGGACTCCGTGGGGGACAAATGTGGCCTCCTGCCCCTCAGTCTAGGAGAGGCCCTGCGTCTACCTGTCTTTGACTGGATTGTCTTTTAGAATGAGCGCGATGCCCTAAGTCAAGGAGAGCCCGTGACAACATCTGCTCTGGATCTCGGTCCTGCCCTCCTCTCTGACTCTCTTCCCTCTTCTGTTAGGGCTCCTTCCCTCCCCGTCTCTTTATCACTCACACTCCTAACGCCTCGTTGCACGTCCCTCTAGCCCCAGGGACACTCTTGTCTGGGAGTGAATGGAGCACCTGCACAGCCAGGCCTCCCTCTGGAATCCGGATGATGGCCTTCATCCATGGGCACCCCGAGACCAGGTGTGGAGAAGAGCCCCCCATTCTCCATTCCCACCCCCAAGAGAGAGAAGGGGCTTCATACTCTTCTGCCCCTGCCTCAATCTGTCCACTACCAGATCTGAGTGGCACTCTTTCTCAGAGTCCCAAGTCCAGACCCCACATGTCTGGCTGCCCATCTCCCCTGCATGTCCTGTGCCTTGGGTCAATGGCCTCGCGGACCTGGCCAGAGCATCTGAGTGGCTCCTTTTGCTCTAGAGCTGCAATCGTCCGCTCCCAGCCCTCAGCCTGCCTTCCCCACATCGCCCCATCCGCGCCTCCCCCTCTCACCTGGAACACACCTTGCTCTCTCTCCTCTCCCCCTTTGAACACTCTGTTCTCTCTCTCCTTGGAATACATATTGCCTCGTTCTTACCTGGCCAACCTCCTCCAACAGGAAGCCCTCTTCACTTTGTTCAGTCTGTAGTCAATCACCCCTGCTGGGCTTGCCCTGTGGCTGACTGTACTATGCTATTTTGTATGTTTATTTGGCTTCCTTCTCCATCAGACTGTTAGCTTCTCAACAACAGCTTCTCTATTTTCAATTTCCGGCTCCCTGTTACCCAGCACGGGGCCTGGCGTGAACTTGATCTTTGAGGGGATAAAAAGATTCCTGTCTGTGTCCCGTGCTAGCTCCAGTGTCTAGCACCCACAAACGTGCTCAACAGATATTTACTCATCTAGTGACTAAAGTTTAATAATTGTTCATTGACATTAATGAGCAAATGGGTAAATTGCCTGTGTAGGTGCAAAGTCGATGAATCTCAGACACTGCATTGTTCCTGAGTTTCAGTGTTTCCGCGCCAGTAAGTGAGCTCTGGGTCTCCATGGGCTGCTCGTCTGATGGATGATTTAACTGGGGAAGGAAGCAAAGTGGAGGGTGGGTCATAACAGGGAAGGAGTCAGCCCATGACTTGCTTTCACCTCGTGGCCCATATCCTTTCAGAGACGTGTCAGGTGGAACCCCACCAAAGACAGAATTGCGGTCACCCCGGCATCACGGCTAAGGAGTGCAAAGATAAACGCTGTTGCTTTGACAGCACAGTCCGTGGAGTCCCGTGGTGCTTCCATGCGCGCATGGAGGGGGAAGGTAGGGCCTTGTCGACACCACAGAGTCTGAATATGCGGGACCATGGGACCCTAATTCAAGTTGCCAGCTGTGTTTTTACCCTGAGTAATGCCTCGGAGTGACTAGGAAGATGTAGTTTTGCCTAAATCGGTGTGAATCCAGGGCTGGGGGATGGAAAGACCTGAAAGACCTGTTTGGTGGGACACCCTACTTTTCCTGACTTTTCTTCACATGTTTAACCATGAATCTGTGAAGAGCTGTCCTTGGTAATGCTTCATGGCTCACTTGGGGTTGGGGGCTTGGAAAGAGTGACAATTACGATGCAAAGACCACCCTTGTTTTCTAAAGAATTTTCCCAGTGATGTTTTTAAGTAAATTCTCTGTGATTATTTAAAAGTGAAAGAAAATACTTATTCTCACTAATCTCTTCTCTTGGACACTTCACCCTTGCAGAGTGCGAGTTTTAGATACTTTTCCAGTGGAAGTGGCATTGGAGTGAGAAGGACGTCTGCCTGGTGCCAGGGGCTCAGCTCCATCGCTGGCTGGATATCTTGGGGTCCTATGAACCTGAACTCCCTGCCTGGATTGACTGCTCAGATTCTTTGTATTCCAAATTAGCCTAAAAATTAAAAGAGATGAATGTTCCTCTCTGCTTGAACTTCTTATAAAAACATAAACAGTTTTCCCTTCTTTGAAAGAGAAATGAGATACTTGTGCCTCTGGGTTCTCGCTGTGGATTACACATTAACTCAGGCTATCTTGGGTCAGACGAGACCGTGGCTTGTAACATTGTTAGGTGGTCTCGGTGGACGTCAGTCATCGGGGTCGGTGGACCAGGCCATCAGGTTAAAAAGCCTCAGAGAATCAACGTGAGCCCACGCCCTTGTCAAATCATAAAAACAGGCTCTAATTCTATCACATTCTTTGCATATTCATTGTGGTAACAAAAATTGCCTTGCAATTTCTTCACGTCCCTCACACAGAAACTGGCTTAGGAGATAAAACCCACAGCCAAGTGCCTGAACGTCCTCATAATAAAAACAATTGAGGAGGACGGCATGAGTTGACCCCTTGAGGAAACTCCCCCACCCACCTGGCTCCCCAAACTTGAGCTCCGAGTTGGAAAATAGGACAAAAGGGAAGGGTCAAGAGTCCCCAGTGACCCCTCATCACCGACACAAGAAAGACAGAAGGGAGCCAATCGGACCTGCCTGGACCTGAGCAGACGCGCCCACCCAGGTGGGCAGTGCTGCCTGAGCAGCCTCTGGTGCCCCCAGCCCCACTTGCTCAGTGGGAAAAAGAAAAACACCCCCCACCTCCCATCCACCCTGGGCAGTCAGCACTGCTCCAGGGAGCTCAGCCCAGCCAGTCCTGCTCCTGGACACCTCCCCTCCCAGGCGCTTGATCCTGGGGTCCCTGGAGCCCTGGGAGCACTCTGGCCCTCCACAGCCAGCTGGTTCCCGGGAAGTAGGGGCAGTGCTCTTGGCGTGACCAGTTGTTTCCAAATTTACCAGAAGAGCTGTTACCCACCCTCAGCCCTGGCCACCAGGGCAAGCAAGCACAGATGTCCTGGGGCCAGGAGATACACTGCACTCGTGAAACAGTCAAGGTGGGGCCCCCAGCACACGCACCCAGCAGCAGGCATGCGCCTGTGTGCCATGAGGATCACTGTAGCCTTCCTTCACTGGAGAATGTGCAGAAACATGTTGGCTGTTTTTCCTTTTAATCTGTAGCATCTCTGATCTTTTTCAACATCTTTGCCTGCTGCTGCTGGGGCTGCTAAGTCGTTTCTTTGCCTGCTAGCGAGAGGTAAAAACCAACTATTCAGTTGGCCCCTTTGGAAATGCGGTGTGTGATTGTAAATTATGCAGCTTCTGTAGGTAATACGGTGGTCCCTGGGGGTAAGTAGCCAGTCTCCTCCTCCTCTCCCTCCCCCACTTTCCTGCCCCTCTTTAGAATTGGATGGATGATGGGGAGTGGACCAAGCACCCACAGCTGTGGAGTGAGGGAGTCTTTTGGGTTTCCACTGGCCTATCTGGGACCTCGTCAGACCCTTCTTGAGGCCGGGCTGGTCCGCCCCAGCTCCTTGTTCTCCCTACATCCCCCAGCCCCTGAGAGAAGGGCTTTCTCCCAGGACACAGCAGGCCCATTTCCCCGTGACTACGATCCATTATTTCCCTCTTTCTTCCCTGACCCCACCCTATAAAGAACGATAGAAAGACTCACTTTCCCGAGCTTTCTTTCAGTTAAAAGCAGGGCTCCTTTCTGGCCCAAGAGGAAAAGGGGGCATCTACCTAAAGGCTCTGGGGAAAGGCTTTACCCCTTGGTGAGAGGAGAGCTCCCTCTAGCTGTCCTGGACGGCCTCTGCAGCCTGTCTTTGGATGCTGTGTGATATGAGGGTGTGAAACAATGCTTCAGGCAGCCATTCTGTGATAATGAGGAAAAGTCACAGCACTGGAAACTTGTTATCCCTGAAATGCTGACTTGGCCCCAGCATCACCCATCCACAGACTTCATGTTAAGTAAATCTGAATATTCTTATGGATTAAACCAATGCTGGTTGAGTATTCTATTCCTTGTCAGTGCTTTACCAAGACCTGTGTATTCCCTGTACCTAACAGCAATGAGGCTTCATCCTAGATACCATGGATAGAGGCAAATTCTCACCAAAGGTAAATGTCCTCATCCAGTCCTTCGGCCTGGGCTCTTCTTCTATTAAAGGAACGTGGGCAATCTGCTCTCTCCAGCACATCTAGTGTTTCATTAACTTTTCATTGAACCATCTGCCTGTCTCAGGCTCTCATGAGGAACCTTAGGCTCAGAATCAGGAGTGATCAGGAGCAAAGGGAGAGGCGTGTGAGGAGAAATTAAAGGCATTTCTTTAGTTTTCAAAGCAAACCCCACTACAAATGTTATCTCACTCTGATCTTCATCCCCGTTTTGGAAGCTGAGAAACATTTAATAACTCGCCCAAGTGAGCAGACACACAGATCAGACTGGCACATCAGATTCTTGTGAAACAGAGAGCCTCCTGAATTCAAGTTTACTAATTTCAAAGATGCAGTCAAGAGAGAGCCAAGAATGGGGCCTGGGACATGACCTGGGCACACTCCTTTCCCCAGGCACAGCACCGTGTGGGTTGCACCACTTTCCAGGGGGCCGTGATGCACAGATTGGGGGTCCTTGACCCTAAGTGCTCCTGCAGTCAGGGTTTCTGGCAGGAAAGTGCCTTCCTTCTGGCATATATGCCAGACTGTGGAGCAGAGGCCAGGTGACAGGAGGCAAGCTGGGTCTCCTGCCCGCTGAGGAAGTGAATAATGGAGGGCCAGTGCCTTCAACCACCACCCCCGTCCACTCCCACCATGTTACACAGAAAAAACCTGAGGTCTGTGAGCCACGATGGCTGGACCCCTCCTCTGGTGTCTGCTTGCATGGATGTGTGATTTCGAGGCCCTATCATCTGGACACCAAGCCTCTCTGGCTCACCAGTGTGAGGAAGACAAAGCGGGGGACTCCTACAGAGACACTCCCACAGGGCCCAGCCCCATGCAAGGGCAGGAAAGAGGATTCCACTTGGCTCCTGTCACACTGTCCTCCCCAAGAATCACAAAATCCACAAGAATTCTGACAGTGGAGGCAGCTGAGAGCAGGCACCCAGACAGCACATCGGGAGGACCTGTCAGAATAGACGCAGGATGCTCTGGGAAACCAGGTGTCCTTAGAAGGTGATCAAGCCCGTGCCCGCCTGCACTGTCCAGCCTCTGCTGTCCAGGAGGTCCCAGTGTGTCCTGTGCTCAGTGAGGCTGTGCAGGGAGGGAGACAGGAGCTGAGGTATCATGTGTTTCCTATGTTCACAGCCAAGATGGGGGAGATGAGGGAGGAGATGGGGAGGCAGAACAGGGTGAGGTCCCATGAGAGTGAAATATCTTCTCACCACTGCAAAGGATTGTAAAGAAGTGACCACAACCCACAGGGATCGGCCTGCCCCTGTGACCCCTGCCATCATGGTCCCCCGTCATCTGCCTCCCCCATCATGCACCCACCTGCACCCTCTGCCCCATGAAGGTGATTGCTTGGTCCCAGGGAGGGAAGTCTGGGTTTCCCGGGAGCCTGGGCCACTGCCCCGCCCCACACCTTGCTGCAGCCAGGAGTCCACGGCCAGGGAAGCAGAGCTGACGGCAGGTCTTAGGAGCAATGGCTGCCTTCTCACAGCCAATGTGGAGGCCTTGAAGCATCCGGCGGTGGTGGGAAAAGTGCAGGCTGCTTGATAAAGTGCCTGAATGAAAACAGCCCTGCTGATAAGGCACGAGGAGCCTTTAACAGTTTGGGGACCTTCTCACATGCATGCACACACGCGTGTGTGCACACACACAGACACAGAAACACACAGCTCTAAAAGGGTCTGTGCGCCTCCCACCCCCAACCTTGGACACTGGTTGGGGACAAGCTCTCTGCGCCTCAAACCCACTGGATTTCTGCCAGAGGAGGGAAGGCCACCTTACTATTTTCTACATCTGAACACGTCACTTGTTAGTGGGAAGTTTTATGTTTTCTCTTTGTTTTTCAAGATAGGCCTTCAACTTGAGAACAGTACAACAGAATGATGTGTCTGTGTAGTTTCTTGGCTTTTGCACTTGTGAAACTATGAGGCTAACTGGCCGATCAGCACAGCTGAGTGACATCCTACATGCTGCCCTTTCCCTCCATCCTGGAAGCCGCCAACTCGGGGAACTTTCTAGAACTTTCCATGTCCTTGAAGAGCTTCGGATGAAAGTTTAGGAAGTCTTTCATGGGAGAGATTCGTGTTTGGTGGGGGGAAGTTGGGGGTCTTCTGGTGGACAACTGGGGTGGGCAAGGGTCATCTCTGTCAGTGGAATGGGTAACAATGTATAACCCAGGAGCCCATGAGAGCACAGCTCTCCACACAGCCTGAGGGGCCGGGCAGGGAAGGCAAGGATGCAAGTCCTCACTCCCGGGACTGGATGTGCCCCCAGCCTGGGGTTCCAGTAACACCTGAAGCCATGTGATACCCCCTCCCCATTCCTCATCAGCTCGCATTGGTGTCCTCGTTGGCTGCCAAGCAAAATACCACAGATGGGGCGGCGTAAACAGCAGACATTATTCTCAAAGTTCTAGAGACTGGAGGTGCAAGGTCAAGGTGTGGGCAGCGTTTATTTCTCCCGAGGGCTTCCTCCTTGTCATGTAGACGGCCGTCTTCACTCTTCGTCGCCTGTGTGAGTCTGTGTCCCAATCTCCTCCTCTTTCTAGAAGGACACCAGTCCTCTTGGACCAAGGTCCACCCCACTGGCTTCATTTTAACTTAGTTACTGTTCAGAGACTCCATCTCCAAATAAGATCACATTATGAGCTCCTGGCGTAACCCCAGAACCTAATAGACTTCCACGTGTGACTTTAGGGGAGATAATTCAACCCAGAACAGTTGGTGTCTCTTGCAACCAAGGAACCCCAGTCAATGCAAATTACCAAAGGGCAGGGGTCATGACTGTTTGCTCTTGGGACTAGCCGGTTCTGTCCAGGTGGTAAGAAATCAAAAGGGCTACATGAGCCTGAGAACATGTCGAGTACAGACAGTGAGCAAACCCAGAGACAGTGAGCCATGGGTGACACTCATACGGTGTGGTGGTGGTGTTGTTGTTCGGTCATTAAGTTGTGTCCAACTCTGTGCGACCCTGTGGACTGTAGCCTGCCAGGCTCCTCTGTCCATGTGATTTCCTGGCAAGAATACCGGAGCGGGTTGCTATTTCCTTCTCCAGGGGAACTTCCCCACTCAGGGATCGAACCTGCCTCTCCTGCAGGCAGATTCTTTACCACTGAGCCACCAGGGTGACCACAAAGGACAAAGGACATACAGTGTGTTAAGAACAATGAGGGAGTGGGTCACACATGGGATGTGTTACTTGACAAAGAGGACGCAACGGGAAGAATGTCATCACAGGTGGGACTGGACCCAGCCTATCAGAAGCCGACCACTCACCTCCAGGCTGACTGCTCCATCATCCCTGATCAAGTTCCCATTGATGACCCTTGTGCTGGTCCAATTCAAGGCCCCGTGTGTCACCCCAGAAACACAGACTAACATCACGGCGGCTCTGTGGGTCACTGGGGGTGCAGCTGGGCCAGCACTGCTTGCCCAGAGTCTCCTCACTAGAGCCTGAGTGTGGTGGCCCTGCCCATGTCCTGGCCCCTTGCTCAGAGCCCAGTTCTGGTCCTTGTCACCACGTACTGATGGGAAGTCCAAGAGAGGAACAGGACATCTCAGGACTTGGGATCCAGTCTTTCCACCCACTTGCACCCCATGCAAAGTGCAAACCTGCCTCCTCTGCCCCTCATTTTTCGCCATGTGCTGGAGACTGATTTACTAAAATGCATGGCTCAAACACCATAACTGGGTCTGTGAGCCTCCCACCCTGCGGCTGGCTATGTGCATGGAGGTTATCGCTGCTGCCAGATGATTGCCCTCGCAAAAACAGGCTTCCGTTCAGAATATGTTGAACTAAGGATCAGACCAGGAACCAACTGCTGAGGCCAAGTTGTGGCTTTAGATTCTATTTGTAGGGTCACTGGGAAGGGTCCTGTTAGCTTAAGGAAACTCCCTCACCTTTCTTTGTGCATGTGGGCAGGGACAGTTTGTGGAAATATTCAGAGCTTGTGAACCTGATAGGGATAATCACCCAAGAAGAGACACGTCCCAGGCCAGTCCCAGCACAGGGACTTAATGGAAGGTATCAAACAGTCACTGGTTTAAAGGTTTGAGCGGGCACATCATAGATATACATAGAAAAAATTAATAGAATAATTTTAAAGATATTTCTTAATTGTTCTCAGCTCTTAATATTGCCCCGAGCTGGACATTTTGGGGTTAGCAAACCAATTAAATTAGGAAAAACCAGACATACTCACATATATATATGTAGCATATATATGTGGTACAGTGAGGTTTGAAAGTGTTATTCACTCGGTCATGTCCAACTCTTTGCAGTACCATGGACTGTAGCCTGCCAGGCTCTTCGGTCTACGGGAATTCTCCAGGCAAGAATATTAGAGTGGGTTGCCATTCCTTTCTCCAGGGAATCTTCCCAACCCTGGGATCAAGCCTGGGTCTCCTGCATTGTAGGCAGATTCTTTACCATCCGAGCTACCAGGGAAGCTTAGTAAACCTATAAGTAGGGAACCTCTATGCTGAAGGCAAATATTGGTGGGACTTTCTACATTTAATCTGATCTAGTACATCAGTGGAGAAGGAAATGGCAACCCACTCTAGTATTCTTGACTGGAGAATCCCAGGGACGGAGGAGGTTGGTAGGCTGCCATCTATGGGGTCGCACAGAGTCGGACACGACTGAAGTGACTTAGCAGCAGCAGCAGCACATCAGTGTGGCAAACTCAGAAGGGCTGAGGGTTCACCTTATTTGCAGGTTAATGGCTTCATGGGTGCTGGCAGAGGACAGGAGACTCTTGGGAGAGATAAACCCCTCACTACACTGCATAGCCAGCAATGTAAGCAGCAGCACGTTTGGTTCCCTTGTCCCCATGTCCTCCAGGGATGATACAGATGAGCTCAGATGGACGTCAGCACACACGGAGTCGCATCGCAGGGGAGGAAGCCTGACCTCTCCTGGAGCTCAAATGGCACCAGTGGTAAAGAACCTGCCTGCTAATGCAGGAGACACAGAGATACAGGTTCTATCCCTGGATCAAAAAGATCCCCTGGAGAAGGAAATGGCAACCCACTCCAGTATTCTTGCCTGGAAAATTCCATGGGCAGAGGGGCCGGGTGGGCTTACATTCTATGGGGCTGCAGAGTTGGACATGACTAAGTGAGTAAGCACACATGTACGCAAGCTTGCCTGCCCACTGCTCCTGACGGAGATACCTTATAAATGTTCCAAGGTTGTTGCCACACCAACATCCTTGCAAAGGCAGCCTGGAAGAAAGGAGAGTTTGGATCACCTCCTATTCATCTCACTGGGGCGGGGGAATTTCCACCCAAGGCTACAAGGATGGTGAGACCCATGACACCTGACCCTGGGAAGATGGGACGATAGCAGTTTACCAGTCACATATTGCTCACCCCAGGAGGGGAGGCCATCCCGCCATGCAGGGCCATGGGGGTGTTGCATAAGAAACAGGATGAACAGCAGGGGCTGCAGGAGGAGCCGTGTGGTATCAGGAGGGTGGGGTGCCCACCCATTCTTGCAGGAGGATGTGATTGGCTTGTTTGAGTAAGTCTGCAGCCTGGCAGGGAAGTGAAATCCGCTACTTGGGAATAAGCAGGAACTGTGCCCAGCCCCTTGATAAGAAGGTTGTTTGGCTAAGGGGCCCTATCTGTGGGAGCCAAGTAGGGCAGAGAACTCGTGGTTAGGCCACTCGAGGCCTCTCAATTTCGCCAGATGTCAGGGCAGCACTTAACATTCAATTATAATTTTAGGTCCTAAACCATTGGGACAGATAGTGCCTCATTCACAACATGTGGAAACACGAGGGTCTCACAGGGAATTGTCTCCCGGCAACCAGAATACTGAATATACCATTTTCCCAATGGAAGGGGGAAAAAAACACTAAGGCACATTTCTGTCGCATTTCATTTATAAAATAAAACACGATTATTTCTCTCCCCTTTTTAAAATTTATCTTTAGAGTTGTAATAAAGTGCAGGAATAAACTTTTTTTTTCCTTAGAAGACCAGAGAGTAAATATTTTAGGTTCCTGGGCCATACGGTCTCTGCCACAGGTAATCAACTCTGCAATTATAGCTTGAAAGTGGCCACAGACGATGTGTGAATGACTGGGTATGACTGTGTTTTAATAGAGTTTTATTTAAACACAGGCAATGAGCTCATGGGTCATCATTTGCCAACTCCTGCTATATTTTTTTCCCCTTGATATGTGGTATCCTAAATTATTTAAGTATTTTTAAGTTTTAATACTACCCAGCTCCCACTCAGATACAAAAGGGATTCAAAAAAGACATTTTGAAGGAATGTAAATCTTGGCTAAAGTCCTTCAAAGTAGTACAAGGAGGAATTCCTTTGCACAATATATTGAAAAATGCTAAGGTTTATGTCTATCCAATTATACCCCCAAATATAATTCATCAAAGTCTCTAATTTCACTCCCTCCCAAACTCAGTACCATATTCTCAATAGTTGGTTTATCTATTTCTTTCTCCTCCCAACTTTGGCCACTTTATTTTAAGTAAATAAATTAAGTCTTGGGCTTTGGAAGTGTCTGTGACTTACCCACTCTATTGATCAGCACTGCCAAACTCCAGAAAATTGGAATGGTGGGGAGAGAAATTGTATTAGAAACACTGAACATGCAAATGTTGGTAATAAAATTTTTCTTTTTCCCCCAATGACAGTGTAAAAGTGAGATGTTATCCTAGTCAGCAACATCGTGAGGGTTTAACCAGGCATATGAGACACTGGAGATCATTTAATAAACCCTCATTTCAGCTCTTGTTTCACAGATGAGAAAACTAGTCCAGAGAGGAGAAGAGGCTTGCCTTACTCATTTGCCCCTACCCAGGTCTAAGTATTATTTTGAGAATTTCAGGAGGAAGTTTGGGTGATCCATGATGTTAGGTGGTAGATTCCTGCTCCCCATCTCCCGGGTGCCAGGTACCCTCACCAAGCAGGTCTAGTCTGTGCAGATTCTGGGTTAGGTTCTAGGGTTTCCAAATGAAAGAGGCGTAGGTCCCATTCTGTATATAACCCTACACTTTCTGTGTGTTTGGGAAAACTAATTTTCCATATAGACTATAAAATGGGGCTGATCTTTTTAACTCTTCCTTTGGATTGTGGTAAGAATTAAATGAGATGTAGCATGTGAAATCATCAGAATATCAGCTGGCGCAAAATTAACCTGCAGGGTTAGCTGTTACCTTCAGTACAATGAATAAAGGAGCCAGAAAAGTAAAACTCCACTTAAAATGAAGATGTGACTGTGCGGTGAATCTAGTGAGCTTGGGGGAAGGGTGAAGGGCACTTGTCTTTTCTCAGGGAAGGAGGCCTTCCTGGATGGAGTGGCTCCTGAGTCAAGAGCTGAAGGATGGACAGGAGTTAGGAAAGCAAAGAGTAGAGGAAGAGTTTTGCAGAGAGACAATGGCATTCAGGCAAAGGGTCAGAGGTCAGGCTGTGTCAAGAGGGCTAGATGCTTACATTAGGAAGGAGACCTGACAACAGAGAGGGTGGGGGCTAAGAGCAATCCAGCTCATAAAGGGTCTTGCTTTCCGTGCTCAGGAAACTCACGCTTGGGCTTTACCCTTCAGGTGGGGAGGCATGAGGGGGTGGCAGAGGAGTGGCATATACTGACTGTCACTTTATAAAGGTAATCAAGGCAGCAGACTTACATCTGGATGGGGACAAAGCTCTGGCTGATCGATTAGTTAATAGACAGTTGTACAAACCAGGGGAGATATCACGAGACTAGACTGGGCTGCAAACACAAATGCCGACAGAGACCAACAGCTGCCATAGCTGAATAAATCCAGCCAGGTGGGCAGTGGCTGCAGCAGACAGGAGAACTCATGCCCTGCATCGAGAGACCTCCACAGCTTCAGCCGCTTTTGGATTCCTTGGAGGATAGGTTGGCAAGTTACAGCTGCCTACAGCTTTTGTCTAAAAAATTAAAAAAAAAATTTATATTAGGTATGTTTTCTTCAATTAGGCTGTGAATCTAGAGCCACTCTAAATATATATATATATATATATACATTTTTGAAAAGTATTTTGCCTTTATTTTTAAAGGGGTTTTCCATGAGTATAGAATTCTGACTTGACAAGGTTTTCTCTTTTAGCACTTAAATATCATTTTAGCACTTAAATATCATCTTAGCACTTAAATTTCATTTTGTTGCCCTCCATATTGCATTGTTTCAGATGAGAGATCACTTGTAATTCTTAACACACTCCCCTGATTGCGGTGTGTCTTCGGTTGCTGTAAAACTTTCTCTTTTTCTTCTTGTTTGTTTGACTTAGTTGCACAATGCGGGATCTTTTTTAAGATGCATCTTCAAGGAGCCTAGGTGACACTGTGGCTCAAGGTCGGTGTCCAGCCCCCAGCCTGAGCTCATGTGATGGGAGTCACCCAACTCCCATCAGAGTCACCCAACACAGCTTAGAGGCTATTCTGTGGGCACAGGTCCACACTCAGGGGGGTGCCGCTCACACTGTAGACATTGCATCTTCCATAATGACTTCCCCACAGGTGGAAGTAGCTTGTCTTGAAGAAAATGTGCCCTTTTCTAAAAGCAAAAAGTGCCATGTGGACGGATGGTGCCCTGGTGGGAGCCCAAGGAGCTCCACCTCCAATGGAGGCAGAAGGAGCTCCCCAAGGAGGATGCAGGCCAGAGAACAAGGGGCTGATGAGCCGTCTCTTTGGCATGGATCAGCTGGTTTCAGCAGGAATCCTGAAAAGGCCTAGATGGGACAGCGGGAAGTTGGGCCAAGAGGGAAGAGGCAGAGAGGAAAGTGGGGCTGAGAGCCTGGAAGAGAAGACTCAGGGTCTTGTGTCCTGGTGGTGATGAAGGGTGACAGAGACACAGGTGGGGAAAGGTGACTTTTTCACAGTTTGATAAGACAGAGCACCAGGGCTGCTCGGCAGGGCTCTAGGCAGGGGTCCAATCTGTAGGCGCTGGAACTGGAGCTGGCAGAAGCCCCGAGCATGCAGGTCTGCTCTCCAGACTTGAAGACCCAGAGTTCCAGACTCCATACATTTTTGGGTTCCTGGCTGCTCAAGCCGTGCTTGACAGATTGGTGGTTCCCAGAAGTGCCCCAGTGTTGGGGCATTCATGAACGTCCTTGACCTCACCCCATCTCTCCTCTATTCCCATGGGGTGCATTCTCCCCATTTCTCTTTTGTCTCTTTGGGTCCCATTTTCAGACCCCTTCCCCTGGAGCATCTTATGTTGAGCACAGGCTGGTTCACAGGTGCCATCTTTTAGAAAACAGACAATTATCATGGAAGAAAAGAAGTGGTGGCAACAGTGGAAAGGAACCTGCCTGCCAAAGCTGGAGACTTAAGAGACAGGTTTGCTCCCTGGGTTGGGGAGATGCCCTGGAGGAAGGCATGGCAACCCACTCCAGTATTCTTGCCTGGAGAATCCCATGGATAGAGGAGCCTGGTGAGCTACAGTCTGTAAGGTTGCAGAGTCAGACATGAATGAAGTGACTTAGCATGCATGCAGGCTTGGCTGACATGAACTTGTCACTTTTACACTCATCTGAGGCTGTTCATTTTACCCTGTCAGCCTCATCTCCATGGTGATCCATCCCTTCCCCAAGATAGAGACAAGGAGATACAGACCAGGGACCAGGAGCCCTGGAGGAGGGTCTCCTGCCATTCTCCTGTTCCTGCGGAAGGGGTCTGCTCTGACTGCAGTTGGCTCATTTTCCCTGGTAGCCTTGGGCCCAGGACTTGAAAATTGCTGTGGTGTTAGCCACGTGCTTTATCAGGAGAAATCCCTAACTTCTCCCTTCCTGGGTGGGACCTGCGAGCGCCCGGCACCACATGTGCTGTCTTCCACGTCGGCATCCTGGCATGACCCGGCTCCCTGCCTGGGGCAGGGGGGTGGCCTGGCTGTGCTTGCAGAAAGCCCAGTGCTCTGCTCTGTCACCCCTACCCCCCACTACCTGCTGGCCAAGCTATCGCAACTCGTTTTCCTAACAAAGGCCTCAAATCGTTGGTGCCACAGGCAGAGACGAGTTTATCTTGCTTGCTGAGCAAACAGAGAGAAGCTTATAAAACACCCCTGGCAGCGGGGAGTGTGCACTCTTCTGGTGGCCCTGGGGTGCAGATGAACGTGGACATGGGACCCCGAGGCACTTGGCTCCTGGCTGCGCTTCTGCTGGGTCTGTGCGCCCTGGCGGGGGCCCAGAAACCAGGTAAGTGGAGATTCAGGTCCCTGAGGGGACGTGGAGCATCCGAGCCAGCGAGCCTGGGAGCCTTCTAGAACCCAGAGGGTGGGGGTGGTGGGATGTGAGGTCCTTGCCTCCTGCCCCCTGGGGGTCTCTGTTTGTATTAGTTTCCCTGGAAGAGAAAATGTGGATGGTGGGGAAGCAGGTGGGAAGGTGTCCTAGGACTGGGGATGCTGGCCATGCAGCTGGCTCCTACATGCGTCCACCCGCTTCCCACCATTCATGGAGGACAGTGGGGGAGAGGGGTGAGACATCCCAGGAGGACCCCCTTCGGGATCGGTCAGGGTGGCCTTGGGTGTGGGTGGGCCAGCTCGAGGAGGAGCTGGGTAGGAGGCCCATCAAGGTCTCCCAGAGGGTCCGACTTGCTCACTTTCATCCTGACCTTGGCCTGAGTCCATCTGTCCACCCTCTTGCCAGAAGGTTTTATTTTTAAACTAATAAAACACTTTCAGCCAAGCCTTGTCAATTCCTCTGAAGGACGCTGCGTGGTTCAAACACGAGCGAGATAAGACGGCCTTTACAAGGCCAGAGCGGAGCTGATGGAGCATCCTGGACGCGCTGGCGGGCGGGGGCACATGTAGGGGGCTGGCTGACCTGGGCTTCTTTGCAGACGCCTGCCAGTGCTCGCGCCTGAACCCGCACAACAGGGTGAACTGCGGCTTCCCGGGCATCAGCAGTGACGAATGCTTCTCCAGAGGATGCTGCTTCGACTCCAGCGTCGTCGGGGTCCCTTGGTGTTTCAATCCCCTCCCGAAGCAAGGTAACGGGCAAGGTCCCCTCCTGAGCCCCGGCCAGCAGCCCAGGACCCAGCTTCCCCAGGCTCTCTAACCACCCAGGCCAGCCCAAGGGAAGAGAAAACGCCCTCTGCCTCCTGTGTCCACATTAGATCCCGAGGGTGAGATGTTTGTCCTTTTAGGGAGACTTCAGGGGATCCGACTGCTTGACTGTATTTGAAGGAAGAGCGAGTCTCAGGACCCTCTTGGCTATGGCTCCTGAATCAGCTCCTAAGGGACATAAAGGCATTAAAATCAGAATGTTATTAACATAACTGCAAACAGACCCCAAATGTTAAGAAATTAAGTTAAGGCTTCTAGAGTCATCTTTTGAGAGTCAGTTTTGTATCTGTGCATATTATCAACTTAAAAAGTCACCTGTTTCAAGGCAGGCACACAGAGTTCTGTCTGCAAAGCAGATCCATTTGTGTGGAACTCAGCGCCTTGGGTCCCGTCCACACCCCTCACGGGTGGTGGTCGGAGGCTCCCGGGCTGTGGGGAAAACGGAACTGACTGCAGGTGGTCGGTTTGTCTATCGCCAAGGTTCATCCAGTAGTGGAAGGATCCTTGGGAGTCAGTTCTTTGTATTAGTATTAGTCAGTATTAGTCACTCAGTCATGTCTGACTCTGCAACCCCATGGGCTGTAGCCCACCAGGCTCCTCTGTCCATGAGATCCTTCAGGCAAGAATATTGGAGTGGGTTGCCATTCCCTTCTCCAGGGGATCTTCCCAACCCAGGGATCGAACCCAGGTCTCCTGGATTGCAGGCAGATTCTTTACCACTTAGCTACCAGGGTAGCCACTCAATTCTTGGTCAAATGCTTTATAACTTTAAAGGATCCTCCCAAGAGGTAGTGTGGGCAACTCCATTTTATAGAGCCATGTCAAGTCCAGGGAGATGAAGCAACTTTCCCTCTGACTTTGGGTATCCGGAAGAAGGGGTGGCCACCCGCTGGTGCCCACCTTTAGTCTAGGGGTGACAGTCCCAGGATCCCCTGTTGCTACCCTGAACCTGTGAGCCCAAGATGCTCCCCTAGCAGGATGGGATGGATGTGTCTGGCTAATGAAATAGCCTAACTGCATCCCCTTGTTGTCCCCAAACCCGGTGGTGCCTTGCAGAGTCGGAGGAATGTGTCATGGAGGTCTCGGCCCGCAAGGACTGTGGCTACCCCGGCATCAGTCCTGAGGAGTGTGAGTCCCGGAAGTGCTGCTTCTCTGACACCATCCCCCAAGTGCCCTGGTGCTTCTTCCCCATCTCCGTGAAAGGTAACGTCGGAGAACACAGGCAATTGCCCAGACACAGGCAATTCTCAGGGGCAGTGGGAGCCAGGGTGGGGGAGGTCCTCAGCTCGCCAGGATGCCCAATGCCAGGCCCCCAGACCCCGGGGGTGGCCAGTTCAGGAAAAACCGTGCTCATGTGGGAGCTCACCGTTACTGTGAACCGTCTCAGAAGTCAATTCGAGAATGTTCTCAACAAGGACAGCTTTTTTTTAAAAAAAAAAAAAATAAACTAAGCCCTCGGGTCTTCCCACTGTGTCTTTTCTGATGGTTGTATAAAGCACCTGACCCTCAGCCGCGGCCCCAGGTCCCAGCACAGTTGGCTGGTGTCACTATTTTGGGTGCTTCCGAATGCCTTGCCCTGCGCTGGGCACCATGGGTAGGATCCAGAGCAAAGCAGATGTGGTCTCTTCTCTTGCGGACCCTGATGCTCTCTCCCGTGACCATGGGTGACTGGTCCTGCCCCAGTGCCAGTCCCGGGGGGCCATCTCCTTCCTGCCACCCCCTTCCTGTCCCTGACCCTGAATTCGACAAGGAAAGACCACATGTTTCCAAAAGATGGGAAGAATGCATCAGTCCTTTAAGGAAATCAGGATGTTCCAAAGAGCACGCTTTTTCTTTCAGAAGTTTCCAAGTGATTTTTTGAGTGCCCTAAGGGTCTACTTGGAAAACTATCGATTATTTGAGGAGAATGGACCCCCAGAGGGCATCTGGCTGTGTCCCTGCAGGCAACTTCTTCTCCAGCAGGGATGGCTGGACAGAGATCTGTAGTCCCCAAAACCCATGGAGCCTCTTAGCCTGGATTCCAGGCTTCCTGGCACTCTTACCAACCATCTTGTTTTTAAATTTCTAGACTGTCATTACTAAGAGGCAGTGGCTTCAGAGAACCCTCCAGGCTCCTTGGATGTGCCGAAACAGAAGAAGAAACTCACCATCTTACAGTTTCGGATTTCATGTTTCCCCAACTCCTGGGTTTTCGTCATCTGCTTTTTATCCCTTTCAATGGCTTCACATATGATTTCTTCAAATAAAGAAAGCCCTTAAAATCTGCTAAGTTCCATGTTGGCTTCATTGACACAGAGGTGGCCAAAGCTTGTGAGCGTGTGTGTTTGAGAGAGAAAGTTATTGAGAGTACATATACGTGTTGTGTGTAACTTTAATATTCTTTTATCTGCTTTAAGAGCAAGAATTCATCTAATAGGTTCAGGCTACTCTGACAGTGAAAATGTATTGTATGTAAGGAACTTTGGAATCCATGATCCCTTTAAAACTCTCATACTCAATCACTGTATAAAAATTCAAAGACTTTACCTGTAAAAAATTGGCTTCTCTGGTGGCTCAGTGGTAAAGAATCCACCTGCAATGCAGGAGACACAGGTTCGATCCCTGAGTCAGAAAGATCCCCTGGAGAAGGAAATGGCAACCACTCCAGTGTTCTTGCCTGGAGAATTCCATGGACAGAGGAGCCTGGCGGGCCACAGTCCATGGGGTTGTAAGAGTCGAACACGACTTAGCAACTAAACCACCATCACCAAATCCCTAAAAGCATATTAGAAATTACAGGCTACTCTTGGAGTAACAAATAATTTCAGATTGCAATTACAAAACTGCTTTTACAAATGCATCACTGAGTGCTTGCTTTTGAAAATCATGCAAGTTACCCTAATACCGCTTCCAAAAGTGAGTGGAGGACTTGGGCTTCTGTGCATCCTCCCCTCAGCCTGGGAGCGAGCGGCCGCAGCACTGTGCTGTAATTGGAAAGCTGTTCTGAAGAGGAAGTCTGAAACTTTCATCAAGGCTTCTATGCGGCCTATGGGAAGGTCGTGGCGTGAATGATATTTCGGGCACCATGGTGAAGGGGTCCTGACATTCTGCCGCGCAGCGGTGGGGGTGCAACATGGGTGATCCAAGGCCGGACTCTCTGTGGCCTACCCCTCTCCGCTTCCTCCTCCCCCAGCCTGGGCCCACAGTCACCCCAGAAACCCAGGGCCTCTCCTGTGTGACAGTGGCTTTGCACTGCAAGGCGGGAATTCTACAGTGCTTTTTCCAGGTAGAGACTTGGCTCCACATCCGCTCTCAGGACACCGATTTTGAGAAAAGGGCCCCGCTCTGCCTTAGGTCAGTGTTGCATCTTTATCTTGCTAAGACACACACATAAATCCCATAAAACAATGGCTCTGGCTGGAACACGGGGTCTGAAACACTCAAGACAAGTGGCTCAGTGGTTGTGAATTGATTAGTCAGCAGGTGCCTTGTCTTCTCAACTTGTCCTCACGTGCAGTTTATGAGTCCCTGAGTCAGCCTCCCCACCCATCGCACAGCCAAGTCAAACCCCACCATTGACGTATTGGGGAAAAGGTTTGACACATGAATTATTCGTACCTGCACTCCCGGACCCGGAATTGGGTGCTCCTGTTCCTGGCGCCAGGCCGTCTGGGTTTTAGGATCTGGTGGAGCCTCTGGTCTCAGGCTCCTGTTCCGGGGTTGCACGTGTTAGTCCCTCCGCTGTGTCTGCCTCTTTTCCACCCATGGACTGTAGCCCACCAGGCTCCTCTGTCCATGGGATTTCCCAGGCAAGAATACTGGAGTGGGTTCTCCTCCAGGGGATCTTCCCGATCCAGGGATTGAACATGGATGTCCAGCATTATAGGCAGATTCTTTACTGTCTGAGCCACCAGGGTAGCAGGTAGAGGCGCCCTGATTCTTTTGCAGGAATCCTCTTCTCACGCCCCATCCGCAATCCCACCTCCTCTCACAGATTCTCTCTGATGTACACCCCCCTCATTTCCCAGATGACTCCTTATGGCCCTTCTGATAGCTGAGTGCAGATTTTTAAGCAATTTCAGTGGCATTCTCTGGGCTTGGGGGTTCTTAGGCTGTTTTAATCTGTGTGACGTATATCTCTAACTCCTCTTGCTCCAACACCATTGACTACAGAGAACTGCCTGGTATCTCAGTGTGGTTCGGAGCGGCCCCCGATCTCCTTCTGTAAGTGGCCCATGGGCCCGGGGGACGGGGGTACCCTTGTTGTCCCTGGAGCAGCAGCTGGAGACATTCAAGCCTCCCTCAAGCTTCCCCCCACCATTAGACAATCAACCTTTCGTTCTCCTCTGTTATGCCTTCTTCCCTGCCTCTCCCCCTCTGCTCCCTCCAGAGGTGCTCACTGCCCCGCTGGGCTCAACTGGGAGGTTGCTGATGGTGCAGAAGGGCGGGCTGGGTGCAGAGGGTCTGGTGGGGGATGGGACTCACTCCCACTGTCCTGGTCTCTGGGCCCCGGGGTTCATCCAGGTCTTTGGCCGGCTGGCTCAGGTGATGAAGTTGCTTTGAGAGGCAGTCACAGGGGACCAGGGGAGAGGGGGCCAGGCAGGTCCTGGGAGAGGGACAAGAGGAGACGTCACAGTGCTTGTCACAGTGACCTTGGGGAGGCTGTCTTATCACTGAGGCTTTCAAGTGTCCTGTTTGTCGTTCGTGGGTGATGATTGTGTCCCCAGCAAGGTCGTGGTGGGAAATAACGTGTGTGAGCTGCCTGGCGCACTGCCGCTCCCAGTAAACGCATCTCCTCCCAGGACCGTCTGCTCCTCCTGTCCTGACACCTAGCGGGCCACTCAGCGGCCTCGGGTCTAAGAGTCCTTCCCCCTGCGCTGCAGTGCAGCACAACTGAGTCCAGAGCGGGCGTGGGTCCTCAGAACGTGCGTTTATGTGTTATGTTCATTACATGCTCACTGTATGTTGAGTGTACATACAGTGGATTCCATTATTCAGGGCAGTTCTCTTCTATGAAATCACTGACCCCAAATGAGCAAATCATGAACAATCAGGATTGGGGAAAATGCAGAGCTGGGTGCCTTAGGGCCTCTTGGCCAATTTCATCAACTGACCAGCACGTGACCTTGCTTGGTGTGTGTTTCTGCGTGAAGACCCCTTAGTAGTAAAAGTATGGCACCCACGAGGAAGCCAGGAGACAGTGGGAACCCTGGGTTGAGTGGGCTAAGGTGGATCCTGGCTCCCACGTCACGGAAGGCCGTGCGGGTGTCTGGAGCTGATGTGGCGAGAGGGGATGAACACAGACTGGCTGCTGCAGGAGGGTGGAAATGAGGAGACTGGCGATCGAGGATTTGGGGTCACATACCAGCTGGTATCAAAAATCTGCCCTCTGATGATTTCCCGGAACCACTGTGTTTTGAAGCAGAATGCTGAGGGCCGATAAGCAATTATGGACAAGATTCTGGAGGGAAGGCTGTGATGGACACTACAAAATGAGCATTCTCAGGGACCCTGTCATTTTCACTTGTATTTGCCTCTCTCTCCTTTTCTCTTTTTTTTCACACAATGGTGAGAGATATTTGTCAGTTTTCACAATCAATAGCCAGACAAAAAATAAAAGATAATTACAGTTGCGAAAGGAAGATAAAATAAAGACAACTGATTTAATATATGTTGTTGTTTCACTAACGCTGAGCTCACCCCAGAGCCCCGTAACTCACACCTCCAGGAGGCTCCTCTGATGACCGTGCTTTCTCCGGAGGGCACAGCTCAGTCTCTTGCACTTGGGACATGAGACAGCACTCTCACTGTGCTCGGGTCATGGGAAAAGCAAAATCACCAGCTACAAGCACAAAAATATGAAAAACAAGGTTGTGAAAAGGCCCCGAAGGGCCCCTAGTTTATAGGGTGAGCTGAAACAAGAAGGCAGGGTCGCCCTGGGCCCTCAGTGGGGGATGCTCAGCGTCTCCCTGCCGTGCGTAGGCTTGCAGAGCTGATGGCCATAAAAGCCAGGCAGCACCGACTCTGGGGCTACATACAAGTTACAGTGAGCCGGCGAATCTGCAGACAGAAAACCTGCGAATCATGAGGATCAACTGTGTGTTCATAATAGTTGTTATATTCATTATACATATATTTTGGAGATGTGATTCACACTCATAAACACCTCAGATGTTGCTTTGGGGTTCAGGGGGCCAGCCCCTCTGCAGATAACCCCTTCTCCCCGCTTCTGCCTAAAGAAAAAGGAGGAGAGGCCACAGCCCAACCTGACCTCCACGGTGCCCACCATGGCGACCTCCTCAGTACCCCCCACAGGGCACCATGGAATTAGGGGGCTGCAGTAAGTTTACATACCAGATCTCCAATATACATATGTTGGCTCAGTGTAAAGAACCTGCCTGCCAATGTGAGAGATGTGGGTTAAATCCCTGGGTCAGGAAGATCCCCTGAAGAAGGAAATGGCAACTCACTCCAGTATTCTTGCCTGGAGAATCCCATGGACAGAGGAGCCTGGTGGGCTACAGTCCATGGGGTTGCAAAAGAGTCGGACATGACTTAGCAACTAAACAACAATATATATTAATATATATGCATTGCACTTATCTTCTGTAACAGTTTCTGTATCAAGGCTGCTTCCTAGCCGGGTGACCTTGGGCAAGTGACTTAGGTGGTTGGTATCTAGTTTTACTCATGTGCAATGTGGGAGGTATTAATAGCACCTTTTTCTGTAGGCTTGTTGTGAGGATTCTATGAGTTAAACCCTGAGATGTGGTTGGACCAGTGCGGGGCACGTGGTGAGTGCTTCATGAAAGTGACTAGTTACTGTTGGATTCACATGTACCGACCCCAACAGTCCAGGCCCCATTACCTGGGGGTACAGAAGGGATCTCCCTTGTCTCAGTGCCAGGTCATCAGCCCCTCCAAGGTCCCCCTTGCTGATACAGGAAGGCTAATCCCTGCCAGGTCCCCTCCTTGGGGAGCCTTCTGTGGCCCTGGCTAAAGTGGTGGTCCAGGGGGGCAGCTGTCCCCACCACAGGCTGCATCCCAACTGCTGGACCCCTGGGAACACCCTGAGGGTCTGCCTGCTGGCAGCATTCCTGTGGAATGAGTTCAACTCAGTTCAGTTGCTTAGTCATACCCAACCCTTTGCGACCTCATGAACCACAGCACACCAGGCCTCCCTGTCCATCACCAACGCCCAGAGTTTACCCAGACTCATGTCCATTGAGTTGGTGACACCATCCAACCATCTCATCCTCTGTCTTGAAATGAGAGGAGACTTCATTTTCCCTCTTGCTATACTTGGTGGGGATCCTGGCAAGGGTGCTGAGCCTCGGGGCCCCACAGCCTTGAGAAAGCAGCCTTGTCTTCCGTGCTGACGCATGGTGTCCTCTGCAAATCACGAAGCTACTGCTTCAGGGCCACACACACAGAGTGGAGGGTGCTTCTGGGGTCTGTGCCCCTCAGCACCACCTGGGCGGTGAGCAGCGCCCCTCCCCCTGGCTGGTGGCTTGTCCGTCCAGCCACAGCGAGGTGACCCCATGCCTCCCAGCCAGCTCATCCAGGCAGACTCAGGGCTGTGCCCTCACAGATCACTACTCTCCCCAGCCTGGTTCCCAAGGCCCGTTCCCACTGGTCAAGCCCCTCCCCTTCAGCCCTGAGCCCTTCTGTTTACAAAGCTCCAAGGCTTGTCCCTGTCCCAAGGCCTGTCTGCGTCTGTGTGAAGAGCTGTAAGGTGTTCCAGGACACTGCTGGCAGCTTCCTGGACACCCAGATCGATGGCAACCCAAGGAGTCATTTCAATCCACGGTCCCAGGGCTGGATCCCTGCTCCAAACCAGCCAGGCCTCCCTGGCAGCTCAGACGCACACCCAGGAGTCAGTTGCCTGGGCTAATACTGCTCTGGTGCTGGGGGACTGGATTTCTAGAAGGTCCCATGGCTGGCAACTTCTATATTTCCTGGGGTCCAAAGAGAGCTCAGCAAGGAGATTAAACCAGTCAGTCCTAAAGGAAACCAACTCTGAATATTCACTGGATGAACTGACGCTGAAGTTGAAGTTCCAATACTTTGGCCACCTGATGCGAAGATCTGACTCATTGGAAAAGACTCTAATGCTGGGAAAGATTTGAGGGCAGGAGGAGAAGGGGACAACAGAGGATGATGATTGGATGGCATCACCGACTCAATGGACATAAGTTTGAGCGAGTTCTGGGAGATGGTGCAAGCTCTGGGAGATTGAGCAAGCTCTGGGAGCCTGGCGTGCTGTGGAGTCGCAAAGAGTCGGACATGAATTAGCAATTGAACAACAAAAGAGAGCTCAGCACTTAAGGCTCAACCTTAATTTAGCACAGTCAGAAATGAGGCTTCAAGGAAGGAAGGATTGTCCTGTTTGCCTCACTTATGACACAAGGTGAATGAGAAGGAGTTTACCTATGAAGAACCTTCCAGGGCCAGGATGCTAACAGGGCTGCCTGTCCTCCAGTGCCCTCTGCTGGCAACCCTGGGAACAGACGTTCCTACCTTCAAGGGGCAGAGATTTGGCATCTGACAGTACTCAGCTTCCTGATGGAGGATCTGCAGGTGGCGCACTGGTAAAGAATCCACCTGCCAATGCAGAAGAGGCAGGAGACAAGGGTTTGATCCTTGGATTGGGAAAATCCCCCGGAGGAGAAAATGGCAACTCACTCCAGGATTCTTGCCTGGGAAATCCCATGGACAGAGTCCCTGGTGGGCTCTGATGTCCAGAGATTGTAAGTTAATAACTTAATAACTTTAATAACTATTAGTAACCTTAATAACTATTGTAAGTTGCTAAACTTGTAAAGTCAAATCAGGCTGAATTGATTGACGTGTGTGTGTTAGCGGCTCAGTCGTGTTCAACTCTTTGTGACCCCATGGACTATATAGCCTGCCAGGCTCCTCTGTCCATGGAATTCTCCAAACAAGAATACTGAAATGGGTTCTTCCTGACCCAGGGATTGAACCCTGGCCTCCCGCACGGCAGGCAGATTCTTTACCATCTGAGCCACAGGGAAGCCCCAGATTTGTTGACATGGGTTCAGAAAGCAGAGATGCCACATTCAGTGCTGCAGTCTAGGAAGTTAGGGACTCATGCTGCTTTGAAGATGGTCACCTCCTGGCTGTGCCTTTATATGGCCTTTCCTAGGTGTGTATACATGCAGAGAGAGTGAGAAAGAGAATTATAAGGCCTACTCCTGTCAGGTAAGGCTCACTTAAAGGCTCCACAAAGGCTCCAGCTCTGAACACAGTCACCTTAAGGGTTCAATATGGGAATTTGGGGACAGACTTCAGTTCACTGTTTTCACATCAGTAATATTGCTAATGGTTATATCTTGAGGTTGTTGTTGTTTTTTAAATTAGTCTCTGTTGTTGTTGCTGCTGTTCAGCCATTGTGTCTGACTTTTTTGTGACCCCATAGACTGTAGCCTGCCAGGCTCCTCTGTCCATGGGATTCTCCAGGCAAGAATACTGAAGTGGGTTGCCATTCCCTTCTCCAGGGGATCTTCCCAAGCCAGGGATCGAACCCAAGTCTCTTGCCTTAGCAGGTAGATCCTTTACTATGGAGCCACCAGGGAAGCCCACAATTCAATACAATAAAATTAGTCTCTTTTAAGTGAATCCATTCAGTGAGTTTTGAAAAATGATCCAGTTATATAAACAATACCATGATGAAGATACACAACATCTTCACCCTTCGCCTCAATCCACTCATGCCCTTTTGTAGTCAACGCATCGCTCCCACATCCAGCCCGAAGTAACCAGTGATCTGCTTCCCTTCACTACAGTTTTGCCTCTTCGAGAGTTTCCTGTAAGTTTAGACACGTCTTGCACGGTCATTTGCGTCTGTCTCTCTATTTGAAGCACATCAGGGTTGTCCACACCTGTTCCCTGCTGAATAGGGTTCTGTGGGGGCTGGGTGGGGGCCACTTCACTGTTTGTGTGCCATCCCCCGATCATAGGCTTTCGGGGGTTTTTCCAGGGTAGTTTCGCTGTTTTAGGAACAAAGCTGCTGGGGACAAGTGTGTGCACATCTGGAGCTGGCTATAAATAAAGGGTTAAATACCTTTTCTCATGGTAAATACCCGCTAAGCAGGCTGGCTGAGTCCTACAGCAACTGTTCTGCTCCACTTGATAAGAATCTGACCAATTGTGGATGTTTCCCACGGCCTCTCCAGCAGGACATTTCAGCCTTTACTTTCAGTCTGCTGCTGCATGCAGTGGGCATCTCGTTTCCACTTTCATTTATATTTCCCTGGTAACTAATGATGTCTTTCCAGAGGCTTGTCTTTTTCTTACTTTTTTCTCTGGTAAAGTGTTCACATCTTTTTTTAAATTAATTTTTATTGGAGAATAATTGATTTATAATGTTGTGTTAGTTTCAGGTGTACAGCAAAGTGAATTAGTTATACACATACACACATATCCATTCTTTTTCAGATTCTTTTCCCATATAGGTCATTACGGAGGATTGGCTAGAGCTCCTTGTGCTTTACAGTAGGTCCTTATCAGTCACCTATTTTATACATAGAGTCTGTATATGTCAGTCCCATAGTTTTCTTCAGGTGTTCTGTCCTCTATATGTTGAGTTGTAATAGCTCTTTATCTATTCTGCATACAGGACCTTTACCAAATTTATCTTGTACAGATATTTTCTTGCCATTTCATTTAAGTGTCCTTCAAAGAACAGACGTTTGTAATTTTGAAGATGCCCAGTGTTTTCAACCTTTTTTTTTTTTTTTAACAATTGACACTTTCCGTGTTCTAGCTAAAATAATCTTTGCCTAATCCAAGGCCACAAAGATTTTCTAGTATGTTTTCTTCTGGGAGTTTCATAGTCTTAGCTCCTATATTTTGGGTTTCTGACACATTTTGAGTTAATCTTTTCAGTGTGAATTTGGGCATTTTCCTTTTTTTTTAAATTCTCTGAAGCCATTTATGTTGCATTGAGAAGTATTTGGTACTTGCAACTCTATTAGACTTTCTCTGTGAGACCATCTGGGCATGGAGAGTTTTACAAACTTGTTCCTCGGTAGCGCTCTCTAAGTCCTCGTCGTTGTGTGCCTTGTTGCTCAGTCGTGTCCGACTCTTTGCCGCCCCGTGGACTGTAGCCCACCAGGCACCTCTGTCCACGGGGATTCTCCAGGCAGGAATACTGGAGAGGGTTGCCATGACCTCCTCCAGGGGATCGTCCCAACCCAGGGACTGAACCCAGGTCTCCTGCATTGCAGGCAGATCCTTTACCGTCTGAGCCACCAGGGAACCCCAAGAATACTGGAGCGGGTAGCCTATCCCTTCTCCAGAGGATTTTCCCAACCCAGGAATCGAATCTTCAGCATTGCAGGCAGATTCTTTACCAGCTGAGCTACCTCTTTGGTGGATTTGCGCTTAATGCCTCTACTGAAGCACTTTGGGTAAAGTGTGATTTTTCCAGGAACTTGTCTATTTCATCTAGATTTTTCCAAATTAGCTGCATAGAGTTATGTAGAGCAACCTCTTATAATTTTTTAAACCTTCTTGTATTTTAATAATGCTTCCCAAAGAATTCTTTTGTTGTTGTTGTTTATTTGAGGTTTTTTCCTCCTTTTTTGTTTTTCTATTTTGATTAGGTTAGCTAGTGGTTTGCATATTTTATTTTTTGAAAGAACCAGTATTTCAATGTATTACTTTATTCTTTTTCTCTTAGCTGCCTCATTAATTTCTTCACCTTTGTGCTATTTTACCTCATGCTCTTATTCTTTCCCTAGTTTTCTGAGTTGGAGACTTAATTCCCTTATTATTGATATGTGTTTAAACCTGTAAATTTTCCTTTGATTACTGTTTCAAATCTTCTTGATAGATTCAGAAATGTGATGTTTTTATTATTATGATTTTTTAAAGAAAGTCTATAATTTCAGTTTGTAGTTAATCTTTTAGCTACAAGTATTTAGTAGAGATGTTTAAATTTCCCTTTGCAAGAACTTCCAGAAGGGTTTTCATTATCTTGTGGCTTTTTCACATTTGATGGTAGAGTAATTGTGATGTTTCTACCATATGAAATGTAATGCTTTCTTTGTGATTAAATTCTGTGATTATTTCACATGCACTTAAGCCAGATCTGGATTCATATGGAATCAAGATTTGGCTGCTTGCTACTCATAAGCCAATAATTAGAGAGGCAAGTGTCGGTGGAAAGGAAAAGTGCTTTAATTAGGAAAGCCAGCAATCTGGGGAGAAGGTGACTGATGTCTGGAGACCAACTCTGAAGATTCTGCTCAGCCATGACAGTTTTTAAGGAAAAGGGGGAGGATGAGAATCTCAGTGAATCGTTGAGGCAGGAGGCTGGCTTCTGCACCCTTCTCCATGGTGTGCAAAATGGCTGACTCTCTCTTCACATATTATCTTGCCTTCATGATCTAAATCCAGGATTGCTAATGGGGGGCAGCTGTGGGTAGAGAGCTAGTCCTTCTTGAACTACTCAGTTCTTCATTCTTACTTCTCTTCTAGGAAAAGAATCCACAAGTTAGACAAGGCCTGGTGTGAATTCAGGAGAACATACATCAGGAGTTAGTTTCAATTGCTTAGGGATCTCATTCCTATAAGTAGGTTCTTTTAAAGTTTAGAGGAAAGAGAAATAGGGAACAGGAAAGGGTCGAAAAATCTGCTTTCAATTTCCCACTTGTCAGGACATCACTCCATCTCTACGGGATCGAGGTGAAGGTCCATCTTCTGTAAGTTCTTCATGCTGACATAGCATGCCATGTTCTTAAGAGTGGAAGATGTTGATGTGAGTCTATAGCATCTCTTTGCTGACAGTTTTAGTTGCCTGCTTACATATACGGGAAGAACAAACTGCAATTATTTTGGTGCCCACAAAGATGTGGATTACTATGAGCACTAGTGTTAGTCCCATTCTCTTGAGGCCAGTTCTTAGAACTGTGCTGACCATGGACTCAGTGCTGCTCAAGATGGAGCAGCCTATGTCATGGCTGCAGTCTGGGCATCATGCAGTTAGATTTTTCCCTCTGGTGGTAGTTTCAGTGTTTGTAAAATAACTCATTAATGTGCATCAAAAACAGTCTGTGGCTCTACCGTTCTCATTAACTTCTTGGTTTTGTACTCAGGAGTAGGGGAGGTAGGCAGTGCCCTGCAGGATTCTGCTCGGTTCCATCTGTATTATCAGGACTTAAAGTTTGACATACATGTGTCCCTAAACCAAGATCATGGCATCTGGTTCCATCACTTCATGGCAAATAAATGGAGAAAAAATGGAAAATAAAAAGTGGCAGATTTTGTTTTCTTGAACTCCAAGTTCACTGCTGATGGTGACTCAAGCCATGAAATTAACAGATGCTTGCTCCTTGGAAGAAAAGCTATGATAAACCCAGAGTGCGTATTAACAAGCACGGACATCATTTTGCCAACAAAAGTCTGTACAGTCAACCTGTGATTTTTCCAGTAGTCATGTATGGATGTGAGAGTTGGGCCATAAAGAAGGCTGAGCACCAAAGAATTGATGCTTTTGAATTACGGTGCTGGAGAAAACTTTTGAGAGCCTCTTGTACAGCAAGGATATCAAACCAGTCAATCCTAAAGGAAATTAACCCTAAATATTCATTGGAGGGACAGATGTTGAAGCTGAAGTTCCAATACTTTGACCACTTGATGTGAAGAGCTGACTCATCAGAAAAGACCCTGATGCTGGGTAAGACTGAGGACAGGATGAGAAAGGGGTGACAGAAAGAGGTGGTTGGATGACATCACTGACTCAATGGACATGAGTTTGAGCAAGCTCCAGGAAATAATGGTCAGGGAAGCTTGACATGCTGCAGTCCATGGGATTGAAAAGAATCAAGACATGACTTAGCAACCGAGTGAACAAAAGATTTACCTTATTGATTATATTGTCTCCATTTTCTTATTTTTTTGCTCACATAACTTACACGCAGAATGGGGTCCTCATCAACACCCCATGTGTTTCCAACTAAACATCAGCTGTGTTTTTCTCTCTTTCTGCAGCATCTTTATGTTATGTTTAGTAAAGTGTACCTCTGCCTAGCCCAGGTGGCACGAGTGGTAAAGAACCCACCTGCCAGTGCAGGAGACATAACTGATGCCAGTTAGATCCCTGGGTTGAGAAGATCCCCTGGAGGAGGGCATGGCACCCACTCCAGTATTCTTGCCTGGAGAATCCCATGGACAGAGGAGTGTGGCAGGCTACAGTCCATGGGGTCACAAAGAGTCGGACACGACTGAAGCGACTCAGCATGCAGCCCATTATTGGTACAAAGATATTTATAACTGTTACACCTTCATTGTGCATTGTGGCTTGTAAAGTGTCCCTCTCCATCAGGTGTAAGTGGTTTGTCCTGCATCTTGTTTTGTTTGATTTCAAGACACCTCCTTTGCTTAGTGTCCCATCAATTAAATCACTTTTGATCATTAGTGTTTTAAAGTTTATATTTTTAGCAATACATTGACTAATTTTTTTTCACAATGACTATTGGTTATAAGCTGAAAACAAAGGAATACTGATCAATAAATACAGAAAAGTAATGAGGATAACAATCATAAAAGTAATGATACTGAAAATTCATCTTCAGATTTTCAATGGAGAAGTTATTTGATGAATCAATTGAAAAATCTTATGCATGAGTGTATGCTGAGTTGCTTCAGTCATGTCCGACTCTTTCAACCCTATGGATTATAGCCCACCAGGCACCTCTCTCCATGGTATTTCCCAGGCAAGACTACTGGAGTGGGTTGAGATTTCCTTCTCCAGGGGATCTTTCCCACCCTGGGATCGAAACTGTGTCTCATATTTCCTGAATTGGTGGTTAGTTTCTTTACCACTAGCATCACCTGGGAAGCTCCTAAAAAATCTCCCGTTGAAATCACACAAAAAAAGTTGCAATAACTTTGTATGATGTAGGATAAACTGAATTGGTATAAAAATATTTTATTTCTGATGTTTCCTTAAAAATGCAATAATTTATATTATGATCCTATTTATTTCTATAAGATTTGTATAGAGAACATCAATGTTTTTCCAGAAAGTAAAAACAAGGTTAAGAAGAAATAAACAGGACCATAATATCAGTTCAGTCCAGTCACTCAGTTGTGTCTGGCCCTTTGCAATCCCATGGACTGCAGCACGCCAGGACTCCCTGTCCATCACCAACTCCCAAAGCTTACTCAAACTCATGTCCATTGAGTTGGTGATGCCATACAACCATCTCATCCTCTGTCGTCGCCTTATCCTCCCACCTGCAATCTTCCCCAGCATCAGGGTCTTTTCAAATGAGTCAGCTCTTTGCATTAGGTGGCCAAAGTATTGGAGTTTCAGCTTCAACATCAGTCCTTCCAAGGAATATTCAGGACTGATTTCCTTTAGGATGAACTGATTGGATCGCCTTGCAGTCCAAGGGACTCTCAAGAGTCTTCTCCAACACCACAGTTCAAAAGCATCAATTCTTTGGCACTCATATTTCTTCATGGTCCAACTCTTACATCCATACAGGACCACAGGAAAAACCATAGCCTTGACTAGATGGGCCTTTGTTGGCAAAGTAATGTCTCTGCTTTTTAATATGCTGTCTAGATTGGTCATAACTTTTCTTCCAAGGAACAAGCATATTTTAATTTCATGGCTGCAGTCACCATCGCAGTGATTTTGGAGCCCAAATATGCTATTGGAGATCAGTGGAGAAATAACTCCAGAAAGAATGAAGAGACAGAGCCAAAGCAAAAACAACACCCAGTTGTGGATGTGACTGGAGATGGAAGTAAAGTCCAATGCTGTATAGGAACCTGGAATGTTAGGTCCATGAATCAAGGCAAATGGGAAGTGGTCAAACAGGAAATGGCAAGAGTGAACATTGACATTTTAGGGATCAGCAAACTAAAATGGACTGGAATGGGTGAATTTAACTCAGATGACCATTATATCTACTACTGTGGGCAGGAATCCCTTAGAAGAAATGGAGTAGCCATCATAGTGAACAAAAGAGTCTGAAATGCAGTACTTGGATGCAATCTCAAAAACGACAGAATGATCTCTGTTCGTTTCCAAGGCAAACCATTCAATATCACACTAATCTAAGTCTATGCCCCAACCCGTAATGCTGAAGAAGCTGAAGTTGAATGGTTCTATGAAGACCTACAAGACCTTCTAGAACTAATACCCAAAAAAGATGTCTTTTTCATTATAGGGGACTGGAATGCAAAAGTAGGAAGTCAAGAAATACCTGGAGTAACAGGCAAATTTGGCCTTGGAGTACAGAATACAGCAGAGCAGAGGCTAATAGAGTTTTGCCAAGAGAATGTCTGGTCAGAGCAAACACCCTCTTTCAACACCAGAGAAGACTCTACACATGGACATCACCAGATGGTCAATACCGAAATCAGACTGATTATATTCTTTGCAGCCAAAGATGGAGAAGCTCTATATAGTCAGCAGAAACAAGACCGGGAGCTGACTGTGGTTCAGATCATGAACTCCTTATTGCCGAATTCAGACTTAAATTGAAGAAAGTAAGGAAAACCACTAGACCATTCAGGTATGACCTAAATCAAATCCCTTATGATTATACAGTGGAAGTGACAAATAGATTCAAGAGATTAGATCTGATAGACAGAGTGCCTGAAGAACTATGGATGAAGGTTCATGACATTATACAGGAGGCAGGGATCAAGACCATGCCCAAGAAAAAGAAATGCAAAAAGGCCAAATGGCTGTCTGAGGAGGCCTTATGAATAGCTGAGAAAAAAAGAGAAGTGAAAGGCAAGGGAGAAAAGGACCAAAATATAAATGATTGCATTTTAAAGGAAACATTGAAAAGAAAATATTTTTATATCAATTCACTTTATCTTGCATCATTCAAAGTTATTACAACTTTTAAAATTATTTTTGTAATTTCTAGAAAAAAAGTTTGGAGCTTTTTCCTTTTTGTAGTGGAAAGTTCAGAGTGAAAAGGGGTGGGAAGCCTGGCCCTGTGCCTGCTTCCATAGTCCTTATCACTCTGAACCTCAGCATCACCCCACCAGTTATGTATGGGCTCAAGAATCTCTGAGTTTTTCTGCTTTATGGCCACACTGTTCTGCAACATGTATCTGGGCACAATGAGCATATTGAATTAGGGTCCAAATGGTCTTCATTAAGGCAAACAAAACCAGCGCGGAGATCCTGCCTGTCTGCTTTGTTTGCTTTACTAGAGTCTATAAACATGGGATGATAACAAGGGCCCAGCTGATGGGTCTCCAATCTTTTAACAGACTTCGGGCGCTGGCTGGAGCCGTGCAGTCTGCTGGATGGCTGACTGCTGGCCTCCGAGTGCAGCCCTGGGTTACAGAGCTCCTCACCCATGAGCTCCAGGCAGGTCTCCTCCTTCCTTCTCCTCCCTTACCAGTCCCTCTTCCATGCTCTGTTACTGGGGGTACTTCCCTCACCTGCAGCTGGGGTGCCAGGGAACTGAGCAGACAGCAGCTTCCAGCTCAGGGTGAAGAGCTGGCAGGACAGGAGGTGCCAAGGACTGAGCAGCTGCTCTGGGCATGAAACCCAGAGTGAGACCCAGCCCAGGAGGCCAAGTCAAGCTGCAGTGAGTCATGACAGATGGATGGGGAGGTTTATAGAGTTCGCACCTCCAGGGCATCACAATGTAATAGGGCGGTCGCTGTGTACAGGTCACCTGTAATGATGTCAGCACCACCCTGCAGCCAGCGCGGGGATGGCACTTTACCTGTTGGGTGGCCCTGACATCACTGCTCCAGCCTCACACCCTCCTCGGGAGAGATCACAGTTGCCCATCAGGAAACCACGGCTCAGGAGTCTGAGGACACCCACTGAAGCTTCAGTCAAGTCTTCTGTCTTGAGACCCCACAGGACCATCCTCTCTCAGCCTTGCTGCTTGATAAACATGATATCATGGTGAGTCCAGGTCTCCATGCTGTGCTCTGCCCTTGAGCTGCTGCCACCTGGACCCAAGTTCTGGGATCTTTCTTCCCAGGGCTGTGCAGGGTCTCTCCCACCACAGATGCTCCAGTGTCAGGACTGTCTCATTCTGCCCTGATGCCCTGGAGAGAGGTGTGTTTTAGCTACATCTTCATCTTGCTCTTCCTCACATTTCGGACACCCCACTGCCTCCTGCCTGGCAGAGCTTGACTCAGGATCTCTTGTATCTTTCATATTTCCTCTATTCGGTTACATTCAGTCCGTCCGCCTCTTTGTGACCCCATGGAGTGTGGCACTCCAGGCCTCCCTGTCCTTCACCATCTCCTAGAGTTTGCTCAAACTCATGTCCATCGAGTCAGTGATGCCTTCCAATCATCTCATTCTCTATTGTCCCCTTCTCCTCCTGCCTTCAATTTTTCCCAGCATCAGAGTCTTTTCCAATGAGTCAGTTCCTCTGTTAGGAAGAGTGATGTGTGGACAATAGGGCCTCAACACCCATGCTTTCCCTCCCACACAGCTGCCTTTGTGTTTTGAACTTATTTAATTATGTATTTATTTATTTTTGGCTGCGCTGGGCCCCTGTTGCTGTGCATGGGCCTGCTCTCTGTGTGGTGCACGGGCTTCTCATTGCAGAGGCTTCTCCTGTTGAGGAGCACAGGCTCAAGGGCCCACAGGCTTCAGTCGTTGTGGCTCAGGGGTTCTGAAGCACAAGCTCAGTAGTTGTGGTGCTCAGGCTTCGTTGTTCAGCATCATGCAGGATCTTCCCAGACCAGGGATCGAACTCGAGTCCCCTATACTAGCAGGCTGATTCTTATTCCCTGGACCACCAGACAAGTCCTGAATTTATTTTTGAAATCAGCATATTCACCCACTCAATCCTTCCTAACATAAAGAATATGGAAAAGAATGCATATATATGTATAACCGAATCACTTTGCTGTACAGTAGAAATTAACACAACCTTGTTGATCAACTATATACTTCAATAAAATAATTAAAAAAAAATGAGTTTGGGGATAACAGCTTCCACACATGCAAATCATGTTGGATTAATTTAATTATTCACGAAAGTCTAGGTGTTATTCACCTTTATTCAGATGGAATTAAAAGGAATACATCTAATAGAAAACAAAGCACAAAGTTGGCTGCAGATCATCTTCGATTAATTTCAGGAGGAAAAAATTCTAGGGTGAAATTAAACCTCAAGACAATGTTACAGCGTTTCAACGCACATGACCACGTAAAGAAAGTGAAAGTGTGAGTCACTCAGTTGTGTCTGACTCTTTGCGACCCCATAGACTGTAGCTCCTCTGTCCATGGAATTCTCCAGGCAAGAATACTGGAGTGGGTAGCCATTCCCTTCTCCAGGAGGTCTTCCCTATCCAGGGATTGAACCCAGGTCTCCTGCATTGCAGGCACATTTTTTACCATCTGAGCCCTAAGTAAAAGTAAATAAATATGGGCTATGGTAAAAAAAATAAACTGTTAAATTGTGTGTACTTTTAAAGATATAAGCTACTTGGAGTTTCGTGGAGTTTTTCGTGTCCTGTTAACCATTTACTTAATAGCAGACCCCCACCCCAAATTCTAACGATAAAGTTCCTTCCTAACGCTTGGAGCCACTGCAGGGCAGCAGCTACGGCAGAAGGGACGCGGAGTGGCTTCCGTAGTGAGGTGTCTGAGGTCACGCTGCTCCCTTCATGACCACGGCTTCCTTATCAGCTGCGACCGGATCATTTTCCTCCTCTGGAACCTCCCACAATATATGGGATAAAGGCTGTGCACACAATGGATGTTTAGTAAATATTGACTGATTATTCTTTGTTCAATAAAGTATCAGTGTGTGGGAGTTGAACAAATATTAACATTTTAGTAAAACTCCTCAAGACAGGCAAACAAAAGCTATCATGTGAGTGCTATGGATTATGAGTCATCTATTAATGAACCTTGGTTTTAGCGTCTTTCCATTTAGTATGTGAAACAGGTCTATTTTGGGTCTTGAGAACTTGTGAGCTCCTTTATAACTGAGAGCTACATGTAAAGAGGCTTTGGCTGTTGAGGTCTGCTCTGACCTGTTGACATTGCCATTCTTGATGGCCTCACAGAGCTTTAAATTTCCTGGTGGACTGAATTCTTAATGAGGTGAATATATTAGAGCAGGGGAAAAGCAATTTTTGAAACTCTGGAATGATGGTGAGTATGGAAGATCAATCTGAGATAAGCTTGCTTCAAACCCAGCAAATGTCCAAATGGCACCTTAGCACAAACCAGTTAGAATCCCTGTGAGCAACAACCCTGGAGAGGTACCAACTGTGAGGACTTCTCCCCACAGAGAAATCTCCTTTCTCCTGTGTAGACAGCTTGAAGAGATCCTTGGGAGTTCCAGTCCGGGTAATTGATATGTTCTCTTTGAAGTTTTGATGGTCCGCTATGGTCTTGCTTTTGGCAACAGGTATCTTACGGGATGGATTTGCTTTCAATGCTTTCTGAATTTCCTAAAAACTATTCTCTACATAGTTGAGCTAACAGTTGTTGGGGATGTGGTGGAAAGAACCAGGAGTGAGATGTAGCTGCATTTTTATGAGATGTAAGGTACCTTGGGGTGTCCCTGATAGCTCAGTTGGTAAAGAACCCACCTCTGATGCAGGAGACACCAGTTTGATTCCTGGTCAGGAAGATCCCCTGCAGAAGGGATAAGCTACGTACTCCAATAGTCTTGGGCTTCCTTTGTGGCTCAGCTCGTAAGGAATCCCCCTTCAAAGCGGGAGACCTGGGTTTGATCCCTGGGTTGGGAAGATTCACTTGGAGAAGGGAAAGACTACCCACTCCAATATTCTGGCCTAGAGAATTCCATGGACTGTATAGTCCATTGGATCACAAAGAGTCGGACATGACTGAGCGACTTTCACTTTCACAAGGTACCTTCAATTGGGAGCATTTTTATCCTGCATTGTAGTGAAAAATCTAATCAGACGTTTGTTCACCTCTGCTGGAACCACACGCTGTTTGCACAAATTAGTGGGTCATTGCTATGAAATAGGAAACGTTACCTTTAGCTTATTTTCACTGAAGTACTTTGAGGCGAAGGATGAGACAGTACATGATGGTGGTGGTGGTGGTGTGTCACACTGAGAGCACTTTTGATCCAAGGAGTCATCATACAAAACATGGTCACTTACTAGTCGCTTCCGCACGGGGATGCCAAGTCACATTCATTCCCACCCAGCGACACAGCCAGGTCTTCCTACTTAGTGATTTTGTCAAATCACTAAGAGAAAGTTGGGATTCCACTGCAGAAGCCCAAGGACCTAGGAATTCAAGTAAGTGAACTCAAAGTGACTTGGGACTTCTATTTACTCTTAAACTGGATGCTGGATGTGATTTCATTGGTCCCCTTCCTCATCCCTGTGCAAATAAACCCCTTTGATCTTGACTGAGCATCTAGAATGAAATGTTCCACATTTCATTGTGGAATGAATGACTCCACAAGCTAGGTTCCCAGGATTCTGACTTCAAGCCTTGGTGCCAGTTTCTCCCAAGTCTGCTCACTCTTATACCCTCCTCCCCCTGCTTCCTGGACCACTCTATTTATTTGGTTATTTTTAATGAAAAATTCAAGCTACCATATTTCAAGTCCTTTTGCTTAGATAAACAGTATGTAATGTTATGGTTTTATATATATGTGTGTGCCACCCAGATTTATCCACCTTCAACTTTGCTTCTATTTGCCTTGATACCTTCTTTTTATAAAAAGAAATAAAACAATAAAGGTGCCCTCTCTTTCTATCCTTTCCCCTCTCTCCCCAGAGTAGACTGCTGTTCTAAAGTCAGTGTATTCATTGGAAGGGTTGATGCTGAAGCTGAAGCTCCAATACTTTGGTCACCTGATGCGAAGAACCAACTTATTGGGAAAGACCCTGATGCTGGGAAAGACTGAAGGCAGGAGGAGAATAAAGTGGCAGAGGATGAGACGGTTATATAGCATCAGTGACTCAATGGACATGAATTTGAACAAACTCCAGGAGATAGTGAAGGACAGGGAAGCCTTGGGATGCTATAGTCCATAGAGTTGCAGAGTCAGACACAACTTAGTGACTGGACAACAACAGCAACATTACTCTCATCATGTCCATAAGTAATAAAGAGTATCTGTTGTTTTCAAAATAATCAGAAATGGGACCAAAATAGGCAGGTTTTCATTTTATATTTTACAGCTAGCTTATGAAATTTATTTATATTGAAAAATATGTCTGGTTCGTTTAATTTAACACAGGCTGCATTCCCCTCCTGATAGGCAGTTAAGTATATTATTCTCAGTTCCTTCCTGTTGAGACAACACGGAGTTGCTCAATTTCCTAGGTATTGGCCAAATGCTTGCCAAGCTGAATGTGTCCGCTGTGCCTGCACCAACTTTAAGCAAGAGCTCTTAATTCTCTACACGCTTATCAACATTTGCTGATATGCTATTCTAGTGTTAGTTTATCTTGTGAGTGAGGTGGAGCCTTTTTCCACATCCTTATTGACTACTTAGGTTTCCCTTACTGTAAATTTCCTATGTATGTATTCTAAAAACCATGTTGACTTTTTTTGCTGTAGCCATAGGAGTTCTTTGTGTATCTTTTATAGCAGACCTTCCTCAATTATGTAGATTCCAAATATCTTCTCTGAGTTAAAGACTTGACTTTTTAATCATCTAATGCATCTTAATAAACATGTAGTCTTGATTTTGAGTCAGATTTATCAACAGTGCCTTCATAATTTGTGCTATTTTAGAAAATCCCAAGAAATCTTGGTAACAACAAAGTTATGAGATATAGTTGTTTTATATATTAGACACAAGCATTTGGAAATAAAGATCATCTGTGAATAAAGACAACTCTACTTACTCTTTTGCAATTTCTTTTATTTTTTCCCTTGCCTTATTATGTTTTCTAGAAACACCATCATAATATTAAATAGAAGTGGAGAGATTGAGAATTCTTTTCTTGGTCCCAATCTTAGGGGGAGAATGTTCAGTATTTCACCATAAGGTATGGTGTTAGTTGTGGGATTTTTTTCTGTAGACACCATTTATCAGCTTGAGCATGTTCCCTTCTATTCACTCCTAGTTGCTGAGAATTTCTATCATGTTCAGGTGTGAATTTTGTTAAAGGCCTTTTATGCATTTATTCAAATGATTGCATGTTTTTATTTTCACTTTTTGATTAATGTGATAAATTATTTGATGCTAAATGTGCCATGTTTTCCTTAGATAAATCCATCTGCATTCTGATATATTATTGTTTTTGTATCTTGCTGGATTCAGTTTACTAATATTGTGTTAGGCATTTTTGTATCCATGTTCATAATGATCTTTCATAATTCATAATTTGTCAGGTTTGAGTATTAGGCTCATGCTGGCTCCATAAAATGAGTTGAGAAGTATTTCCTCCTTATCATTTTTTTCCCTAAGTTTGCATAAGATTAGAGTTCTTTCTTTGATAGAATGCAGTAGTGAAACCACTGGAGCCTGAAACTTTCTTTGTATTAATAGGAAGACTTTTGACAGTGATTCAGAAAGTCTAATAGAAACAGGGATATATTGATTTTCTATTTATTCTTGTAAATAGAAGAATTTTGGTAAATTGTGTTTTTCACAGAATTTGTCCATTTCATCTGTGTTATCAAATTTGTTGGTTTTAATAATAATTAATGTTATTCTGAACATTACCTAATTTTTTCCTTTTAATGCCCTAGGACTATAGTAATACCTCACTTCTTCTCTTTAATTTTTTTTTCATCAACCTAGTTAGAGGTTTATCTTTTTCTTTATCTTTCAAAGGTTGTTAATTATTTTATCTTGCTCTTTTCTCTGTTTCATTTCTGTTAGATATTTTGATACTGCCCCACAGGTACTGAAGGCTTTGGTATTTTTTAAACTTCCTTTCTTCTCTGTTCTTCAAATAGAATAAGTTACCTTGTTCTATCTTTAAGCTGACTGACTCATTCCTCTGTCATCTTTATTTTGCTCTTAAGATCATCCAATAAGTTTTGATCGCACATATTGGAGTTTTCAGTTCTAGAATTTTTGTCTACTTTTTTTTTTGTACTGTATTCTTTCCATCCTTCCTTCCTTCCTTTCTTCTACTGTTTTTCACTTTTCAAACATTCATCAAGCATGATTATGATTGCTGTTTTAAAATCTTTATCTGATTGTTACATCTGGGTCATCCCAATTTGGTTGGTTTCTTTTCTTCAGAATGCATGACGTATTTCTGTTTCTTTGTCTTTCAGTAATTTTGCTGAAGCTCCAATACTTTGGCCACCTGATGCTAAGAACAGACTCATTGGAAAAGACCCTGATGCTGGGAAAGATTGAAGGCAGGAAGAGAAGGGGACGACAGAGGATGAGATGGTTGGATGGCATCATTGACTCAATGGACATGAGTTTGAGCAAGTTCCAGGAGTTGGTGATGGGCAGGGAAGCCCAGCGTGCTGCAGTCCATAGGATCAAGAAGAGTTGGACATGACCGAGCAATTGAACTGAATTGAATTTTGGATTATATGCAGAATAATATACTATTAAGTTGTGGAGAATCTAGATTCTGTTATATCCCTCTGAAGAATTTTTTGCTTGTTTGTGTGTTTGTTTGTTTCAACCGGCCATCTGCTTGGCTGGAGTCAAACTTCAAACTCTTCCTCTTGGGTGGCACTCACACCTCAGTTCTTTATATCTTTAGCTGGAGTGTGTCCTGTGTACACATGGATCAATGAAAGTGAAAGTGATAGTCGCTCAGTCGTGTCTGACTCTTTGTGATACCATGGACTAGCCCACCAGGCTCCTCTGTCCATGGAATTCTCCAGGCAAGATACTGGAGTGGGTAACTGTTGCCTTCTCCAGAGGATGTTCCCTTCTCCAGGGGATTGTGCCAACCCAGGGATTGAACCTAGGTCTCCCACACTGAAGCATATTCTTTACCATCTGAGCCACAGGGAAACCCATATAGTTCAGAGGTCAGATCAAAATTTGAAAAGGGTTTTTAAACATATTGGAGTTTGGGGTTCTCCCTCTGCGATTCTCTTCTTTCTAGGATTTCTCCTTCACTTCCCAGAAGCTGACCTTGTCTTGTTCACTGTATGCTAGTTGTTTAGGCTAGAAAGACTGGAGACTTTCTGTTGGGGTTTTAGCCACCACTAGACAGGAACAAGAGATCAAATTGCCAACATCCATTGGATCATTGAAAAAGCATGAGAGTTCCAGAAAAATATCTACTTCCGCTTTATTGACTATGCCAGAGTCTTATGACTGTGTGGATCACAAAAAACGATGGGAAATTCTTAAAGAGATGGGAATACCAGACCACCTGACCTGCCTCCTGAGAAATCTGTATGAAGGTCAAGAAACAACAGTTAGAACTGGACATGGAACAACAGACTGGTTCTAAATCGGGAAAGGAGTACATAAAGGCTGTTTTTACCTTATATGCAAAGTATATCATGCAAAATGCCAGGCTGGATGAAACACAAGCTGGAATCAAGATTGTCAGGAGAAATATAAATAACCTCATATATGCAGATGATGCACTCTTGTGGCAGAAAGCAAAGAACTAAAGAGCCTTTGATGAAAGTGAAACAGGAGAGTGAAAATTTGGTTTAAAACTCAACATTCAGAAAACTAAGATCATGGCATCCAGTCCTATCACTTCATGGCAAACAGATGGAGAAATAATAGAAACAGTGACAGACTTTATTTTTGGGGGCTCCAAAATCACTGCAGATGGTAACTGCAGACATGAAATAAAAAGACGCTTGCTCCTTGGGAGAAAAGCTATGACCAACCTAGACAGCATATTAAAAAGCAGAAATATTACTTTGCCAACAAAAGTCTGTCTAGTCAAAGCTTTGGTTTTTCCAGTAGTCATGTATGTATGTGAGAGTTGGACTATAAAGAAAGCTGAGCACTGAAGAATAATAATTAATGCTTTTGAACTGTGGTGTTGGAGAAGACTCTTGAGAGTCTCTTGGACTGCAAGGAGATCCAACCAGTCAATCCTAAAGGAAATCAACCCTGAATATTCATTGAAAGGACTGATGTGAAACTCCAATACTTTGGCCACCTGATGTGAAAAACTGACTCATTTGAAAAGACCCTGATGCTGGGAAAGATTGAAGGCGGGAGGTGAACGGGATGACAGAGGATGAGATGGTTGGATGGCCTCACTGACTCAATGGACATAAGTTTGAGTAAGCTCCAGGAGTTGATGATGGACAGGGAAGCCTGGCGTGCTGCAGTCCGTGGGGTCACAAAGACTCGGACGTGACTGCATGACTGAACTGAACTGAAGACAATACCAACCATGGCCTACCCTCAGGCAAAAATCCATAAAGAGGGCAAATTCGCTTCACTCCCTTGCCTGTCTTCCAGTTGTCGATGCCCCTCTAGGATCTTGCAAAGCATTTTCGTTTTGTTTTCGCTTTGTTTTGCACTCGCCAATGCCTTCAGATTGTTGCTTTTATTTTCCAGAGTTTTCATTATTATTGCCAGGAGGGTTGGGTCTGGTATGAGGTTGTTGCTTGTCTATATTTTCTTTTTAATACTGTAAGGCTTACTGTCACTTTGGGGCTTTTAATTCATCTGGAAATATGTTAATGGATTGCAAGTTGTACATGTAAATTTACCTTTTTTCTCAAGATGGATAATTAAGAGATGCTTAGTGTTGTGATCAGGCATCTAAATTTATCTTTTTTTTCTAATATGGATAACTGGTTGTCCTGACCAGGTACTCTGTTGTCCTTTCTTTCCCCATCATATAAACTATCTTTCTGTTATTATCCAAATTTCTTATGTAAGTGGATCTATTTCTGGGCTTTCTGTTCTGCTCCAGCTGTTTATGGTTCCATCACTGTGCCAAAACTTCTTTGCTTTAAAAACAATTTATGAATAATCTGATTGGATAGATACTTTTGCTCTTTCTCTTCTTTTTGCTGCTTGTTTTTTAAGAAGTTTTACTGGTTATCTTTGGCTATTTACCTTTCCATATAAATTCTACGATCAATTTGTGATGTTTCATAAACATCTCCCTTTGGAATTTTGATTAAAAATACATTAAATCTGTAGTTTAATTTTGAAAAAAAAAAAAAAAAAAAAGGCTGTCTTTAAAATCTGGTCTTTTCAACAAGTGGTGTTGGGTAAGCTGGACAGCTACATGTAAACCAATGAACCAGAGGCAAGCCATGGGGTCCAGGGGAGCTCTGTGTTTCCCTCTAGGGCTTGTGCAAGAAGTATGATCTCTTGAGGTGTGACAGACACCCTAGAGCAACTCATGATATCACCACATTTCCAGGGGATGAGAAGAGTCCTTGCTGAGCTGGCGGGGACAGCATCTCCAGCATCACAGTGACAGCAATTTAGGAATCCCTAAGAGCCCACAAAGCAGCTCCTGAGACAGTGAGTTTGTTTTAAACATCTGATGGGTGCAGAAAGAGTGGAGGCACTGGAGAAAACTCAGTTCAGGAAGAACTTGCCTTAATCCACTTTTCCCTGCCCTGCCCTTCCCTGCCCCACCCAGGTTGCCTACCCTTGTAGGAGCAAGTCAGAAGAGGAGGGATTAACATTTTCATTCCGGCTAACTTCAAACATATGTTAAAGTAGAGATGGTAGTTTGATGAGGCCCCCTGTGCCCATCAGGTAAATTCAACAATGATCAATTTATATCTAATCTTGTTTTATCTTTACCCACCCCATTTATTTCTCCCTCTGGATTATTTTGAAGAAATGTACATACAGATACACACTCATAAATCTATAATACAATTATCATGCTACCATTATTTCCTTTATAGCACTGAATGAAATTGAGTACAGAATTATGATGATTGCATGGAGCCGGAAGCTTCATTTCCTGACAACTACATTTCATGACTTTAGGGATCATGGGGTCACCTGAGTTTTCATCTCAAAAGGAAAAGAAACTGTCCCCACTGAATGCAATGTGTGAACAAGACACTTAACGAAATCCCACGAGCCCTGTTATTCAGCCCACTGACTACTGACGAGGACCTGCAATGGTCTGAATGTTTGTGGCCCTCCCAGACTCAAGCATTGGAAACCCAACACTCCAAGTGATGGCTTTCGGGAGGTAATGAGATCATGTGGGTGGAGCTCCCATGAATGGGGTCAGTGCCTGATAGACTAAACTCCAGAGGCCCCAGTCTCTCCCACCATGTGCAGCACAGATGACTTGGCAAGAATTCTCATCTATGAACCAGGAAGATGGTCCTCCAGAGAAGACCATGTTGGTGCCATGATCCTGGGCTTCCTGAATCCAGTTGTTCAGTCACTAAGTCGTGTCTGATTCTACGACCTCATGGACTGCAGCACACCAGGCCTCCCTGTCCTTCACCATCTCCCAGAGTTCTTCACATCAGATGGCCAAAGTATTGGAGTTTCAGCTTCAGCATCAGTCCTTGCCATGAATATTCAGGGTTGATTTCCTTTAGGATAGACTGGTTGGATCTCCTTGCAATCCAAGGGACCCTCAAGCGTCTTCTCCAACACCACAGTTCAAAAGCATCAGTTCTTTGGCACTCAGCTCTTTTTATGGTCCAACTCTAACATTCATACACGACTAGTGGAAAAACCATAGCTTTGACTAGACGACTTTTGTTGGCAAAGTAATATCTCTGCTTTTTTTTTTTCAGCAACAATAACACTTACTGTTTGCCATCACTTTACAAGTATTTTTTCCAGTGAGTTTTCCAAATAGCCCTGTAAATTGAAAGGATTTTTATTTCCTTTTTACAGATAAGGCAACTGAGATTCAGAGAGATTAATTTACAGAGGCATACAAATACAGGTACTAGCAGTAAGTGTCAAAATCAGACCCATCTGATTCTGAAGCCCGTACTTTCAGAAACCACGTTAAAAACAGGTAACTCATAAGATCCCAGTTCAAGGCAGACTCTAATCCGTGGCCAAAACGGGAGACTGGAAGTTTGCCGAAGGAATATTTGTGTGCCTTTCGTTAGTTTCTCTCCAAAATCGGTGTTGCCGACAGTTCTGGTGCCTTTAGCAGTGAGTGAGCATCCCAGTAGTACTGCTTTCTAAGAACACTGATCTTGAAGTTAAAATACAGGCTGTGTTTTCTCTAACTTGGAGTTTCCCAGCCAGGAATGATTTTGATCCCCAGGGAACATTGTTGGTGGTCACAGCTGGGTGTGAAGGGGTGGTGCGCTCCTGGCAGTCCAGCAGGAGGTGGCCAGGGCCACTGCTGAGCATCCCAGCACGCACAAGACCCACCCCACCCCTAAAGGAAGGCTTACCTTCCAGGGAATTCGAAGCAGGGACGGCGTCGGCGAGGGTCAGGAAACAATTGCTTAATTAAACGTTAATTAAGAATATAAAGAGTAACAGAATAAGGATACCTCAGCAGGAAAATTCAGTGGAGAAAAGAGGCTGAATAATTCAGCCAGAAGGTGAGAGAAAGAACCACATGGGGAGACCAAGTTTCGGTAAACAAGCTCTCTGCTTTTAATATGCTAAGTTGATCATGGCTTTTCTTCCAAGGAGGAAGCATCTTTTAATATCGTGACTGCAGTCACCACCCAGAGTGATTTTGGAGCCCAAGAAAATAAAGTTTGTCACTGTTTCCAATGTTTCCCCATCTATTTGTCATGAAATGATGGGACTGGATGCCATGATCTTTGTTTGTTGAATGTTGAGTTTTAAGTCAGCTTCTTCACTCTCCTCTTTCACTTTCATTAAAAGGCTCTTTAGTTCCTCTTTGCTTTCTGCCATAAGGGTGGTGTCATCTGCATATCTGAGATTATTGATATTTCTTCCGGCAATCTTGATTCCAGCTTGTGCTTCCTCCAGCCCAGCATTTTGCATAATGTGCTCTGCATAGAAGTTAAATAAGCAGGGTGACAATATACAGCCTTGACATACTCCCTTTCCTATTTGGAACCAGTCCATTACTCCATGTCCAGTTCTAACCGTCGCTTCTTTATCTGCAAACAGGTTTCTCAGGAGGCAGGTAAGGTGGTGAACCATGTCGGATTCATGCTCTCTGAGGAAGATTTAGCTTCGGGACCAGAGACCAGGCTTGATCGCTCGGGGCTCTTGTGTGGCTGAAGTTTTATTACAGTGAAGAGGGACAGAGAAACTTCTGACACAGACATCAGAAGGGGACAGAGAGTGCCCCACTCAGCTGGTCTTTAGCAAGGGAATTATATACTTTATAAGTTAGCTATTACAACAAATCAAAAGAATGTCTCATGGTTGTAAAAGCTTTACCAGACCTACTCCCACAATTTACATTTTAGGATAACAGGATTAGAATTTAACAACAGAAAGATTCTACCAAACCCTCTCCCACAATATACATTTTAAGGTATCAGAATTGTCAGAAGGTTTTCAGGAAGGAGAAACTGTCCTCAAGCAGGATACATTGTTGTTATATAATGCCTAGTACAGAGTTTAAACTGAGTTGTTTGTTGTATAACTATCAGTTCCAGTCTTAAAGAAAAAAAACATTTTATGTGACTAAGACTAAGGGGAAAAAAAAAGTTTGTCCTTTCCTCCTCCTTCAGAATTCCAGACCCCTATCACCTCCTTGAGAATCCTAGACCCCTCTCTCCTCCTTTGGGACCCTGGACTTCTTATCAACCTGCCTAAGAATTAACTCTCTCACCCATTCCCCGCCCACCCCCCACTTTTCTTTTAGGAGAATTATGTTGCCAAGGGAAAGGGGTGTCGTTTTCATTCCCTAACTACTTCCTGCTGTTAAAGGGCATCATCTCTAAATTGTTGAGGCAACATATTACCTTAAACCTCATATTGAGGGTCTCTGATCTGGGGCCCCAAATAATAGCTGGAAGAGTCTGTGACACTCCTAGGAGCCTGGACAACCGTTTGTAACTTAAAAGCTTTCAAACGGTTAGAAACAAATCCAGTTACACAGTTACAGGTGCAAGGAGCAAACAGTAAAAAGAAAACAATTAGAATTATTATGATTAAGATAGTTTTCCACCATGGGGAGCTAGTTAAGGTTTCCCAAAGTGCGGTGACTGAAGCTTCAAGAGAATCCACAGCCTGAATCATTTTGTTCACGTGTTTAGTAAAGTGAGTGACATTAGTACTCATATCTGGTATACAGGTACCACACTGGGTATGAATAATAGCACAAGCTCCTCCGTGTGTGGCCGTTAGAATATCTAAGGCCAATCTGTTTTGTAAAACCACCTTTCTAATTTGTATTTGTTCAACATTAAGGGCTGAAATAGCTTTTTGAGGATCTTGTGAAGCCTGTTGAGTAAAGCATCAACTCATAGCATAACATCTGTAGTTCCCAGAGAGGGAAGGAGTATTGCAGCCAGATAATCATACCAGTGAAATACAGACCTTGCCCAGCAAGTTTTAAGGTGTGGCAAATTAGCAGGCTTCTCTGGAAGCTCTGAAAATGTGAAGACATGAGTAAAAGCTAAACCTAGGGTGCATCTCCCTATCCAGCCGGGGGAAGCCATGCCTGTAGGTAAGAGCCATATATCCTGTAGGACCCGTTTGGAGCAAACCAGTGTGACTGAGGGATCCAGTCCCAGTTAGTGCCCGGCCAGGACCTGAACTGGGATTGGAAAACACAGGAATGGTTACTTTGCATATTTCTTGAGGCAAAAATCCCAATTGTTTCCAATCATTATAATTAAGTTGTCATCTAACTTCTGGGGATGGCTGTATTTATTCCCAGCATATGGGAGCAATAGATAGTAGGTGTCTCTTTTCAGGAGTTAGCCATATGATCTCATCCCATATTTTATAAACATCAGGTAGGAAACCACCAGAACTAGACCCATTTACCTTCTTACGTGTAGCAAAATAGTCATTAAACCAAGATAATGTATAATCAAAGTTGAAAGCCCCATTAGGTCCCTAGTTAAGGTACAAAGTGTTACACCAGTCCATTTTAGGATTGCTAGATATCATCAGATTAAAGAGAGGCATCACATGAGATTGTTGTTGGTGAAGATATTCACAGAGTTGAAGAAAGTCTTTTCCTTGAAGTGGAGAAACCCACCATGGGAAGCCTTCAACTGATGAAGAGGGAAGTGCTCCGCAGACCCAGGGATTAGACCGACTGTGGAATGCAGCATAAGATTGAGCCCAGGACAGGAAAGTGTTATCTTGAGGGTCAAAGGGAAGACTCAGGACTTTTGGAGTCAGCAGAAGCAGGCCCGCATAGATCATCAGGCCCATCTGAAAAGTAAAAGGGGAAAGCATAGAGGGTAAAGACATAAAATGACATTGTTTAGTTTGGGTGCCACTTTTTAACTCAAGTGTGGTGCACCCAGGAATCAATTCCTGACACCTTGACAGCTGTGGGAGAAGAAAGAATAACCTGGTAAAGGCCTTCCTAAAGGGGCTCGAGAGATTGGCCTTCAAATACCAAAGTCTTTATCAGGACCTCGTGCTTAGCTCAGTGGCTTGTTTGATTCAGAGGCTGGGTCAGGAGTCACCTCCCCGAATTTCCGTAATAGCTCTTCAAAGACTGAAAGCTGAGTCACATAGTTAGTTAATTCTAAGGCTTTGGGGTCTATAACAGTGTCTGTGCATAAGGGTCTTCCATAGATACATTCAAAGGGGGACAGTCCTTCCTTTTTAAGGGCAGTCTGAGCCCTCATTAAAGCTATGGGTAGAACTTTAAGCCAACTGTCCTGAGTCTCTTGAGTTAATTTACGCAGATGTCTCTTAATAATGTCATTAGCCTTTTCTACCTTTCCTGAAGATTGGGGTCTCCAGGAACAGTGTAAGAGATATTCTGTTCCTAGAGCTTTTGACACCCCTTGAGATACAGCAGCTCTGAAGGCTCTGCAGCAGCCCAAACCTGGGAATAACTTTACGGATTAAAATTTTTATAACTTCCTTACCCTGTTCACTATGGCAGGGAAAGGCCTCAATCCATCCAGTTAAAGTGTCTCCCAGACTTGTAAGTAAGAAAATCTGTCTTTGGCATATGAGTAAAATCAATTTCCCAATCCTCTCCGGGATACTTTCCACTTCATTGGAACCCAGTTCTTGCTAACTGTTCAGTCTTTGGGCTATTTTTCTGACAAACCTCACATCTCTTGATAATGTTTTTTGAAGTTTTCATTACATTTTTACCCTCACATAGGTGAGAAGCCATCTGGTAAGTGCTTTCAACACCTAAATGAAAACTCTGGTGTAAACCCTTAGGAATTTTCCATTGAGCATTTTCAGGAATTATGAATCGTCCAACTTCAGACAGTAACCAACCTATATCAGTAATTTTTGCTCCTCTTTTCTCATATCTTTCTAATTCTTCTTCAGTATATTGTCATTTTTCCTGTTGGGCAGGACCTGTCCAGACTAGGGGTGTTTGTAGGAGAGGGAGTTCCTAAAGTGCCACTTTTCTGGCTTGAGAATCAGCCACCTGATTTTCCTCTACTTTACTCCCATCTCTGCTGTGCCCCATGCAATGTTTATCAGCTACTTCTTTAGGACAATATACAGCAGTTAAAAGTCTCTCAATCTTTTTGAAATGTTTAATAGGTTCTCCTGTTGCAGTTTTAAATTGTCTCTCTTTCCATATTGCAGCATGGGCATGTAAAGTCAAAAAAGTATACTTAGAATCAGTGTAGATATTTAGATAAGGTCCGTCTAGTCAAGGCTATGGTTTTTCCTGTGGTCATGTATGGATGTGAGAGTTGGACTGTGAAGAAGGCTGAGCACCGAAGAATTGATGCTTTTGAACTGTGATGTTGGAGAAGACTCTTGAGAGTCCCTTGGACTGCAAGGAGATCCAACCAGTCCATTCTGAAGGAGATCAGCCCTGGGATTTCTTTGGAAGGAATGATGCTGAAGCTGAAACTCTAGTACTTTGGCCACCTCATGCGAAGAGTTGACTCATTGGAAAAGACTCTGATGCTGGGAGGGATTGGGGGCAGGAGGAGAAGGGGATAACAGAGGATGAGATGGCTGGATGGCATCACTGACTCGATGGACGTGAGTCTGAGTGAACTCTGGGAGTTGGTGATGGACAAGGAGGCCTGGTGTGCTGCGATTCATGGGGTCGCGAAGAGTCGGACACGACTGAGCGACTGAACTGAACTGAACTGCCCTCTGCTTATGGAGAAGGCAATGGCACTCCACTCCAGTACTCTTGCCAGGAAAATCCCATGGATTGAGGAGCCTGGTAGGCTGCAGTCCACGGGGTCACGAAGAGTTGGACACGACTGAAGGACTTCCCTTTCACTTTTCACTTTCATGCATTGGAGAAGGAAATGGCAACCCACTCCAGTGTTCTTGCCTGGAGAATCCCAGGGACGGGGGAGCCTGGTGGGCTGCAGTCTCTGGGGTCACACAGAGTCAGACACAACTGAAGGGATTTAGCAGCAGCAGCAGCCCTCTGCTTAACTCTAGGGCTTGAGTCAAAGCAACAAGCTCTGCCAATTAGGCATTTGTACCAGGGGGAAGAAACTTTGCCTCTAAAATCTGTTCAGATGTAACCACAGAGTAACCTGCTCTCCAATTCCCATTCCAAACAAAAGGACTGCCATCTGTAAATATATCCATGTTAGAATTGTCTAGTGGGGTATCCATTAGATCTTCCCGAGCTGCATAGTTTAAAGTTAGAAATAGCGAACAATCATAATAAGGTGTTTCATCTTCCTTCTCAGAAAGGAAAGTGGCAGGATTTAAGTTTCCACAAACATTAAGCTTAGTTATTGATCCTTCTAACAACAATGATGATATTTAAGAAGCCGACTGTCTGTCATCCAAGTATTAACCTTAGAGTTTAGGATTCCACTCACATCATGAGAAGTCAGCACAGTAAGATTTCACCCATTAATTATTTTGAGGGCTTCGGGTGTTAATAAAGCCCCTGCCACAATTACTCTTAGACAGTGTGGCCACCCACCTGAGATTACATCTAACTCTCTGCTCAGATAGGCTATAGATTGCTGGTGAGGCCCTGAGGGTTGTGTCAAAACTCTCAAGTTTTCTTTTGCTGCTGCTGCTGCTAAGTCGCTTCAGTTGTGTCTGACTCTGTGCGACCCCATAGACGGCAGCCCACCAGGATCCCCCGTCCCTGGGATTCTCCAGGCAAGAACATGGGAGTGGGTTGCCATTTCCTTCTCCAATGCATGAAAGTGAAAAGTGAAAGTGAAGTTGCTCAGTCGTGCCTGACTCTTAGCAACCTCATGGACTGCAGCCTACCAGGCTCCTGTGTCCATGGGATTTTCCAGGCAAGAGTACTGGAGTGGGGTGCCATTGCCTTCTCTGAAGTTTTCTTTTAGTGACAAATTAAATTCTGACAATTTGGGCAAGGTCAAAGTAGGAGCTTGCAGGAGAGTAGGCTGAAGAGCCTTAAAAGCCTTTTGAGTATCTGGAGACCAACCAGCTTGTCAGTTTGGGCCTGCTGAGTTTCAGTTATAAGTTTATATAAAGGCCGGGGAAGTTCCCCATAATCCGGAATCCAAATGCAGCAGTAGCCTGTGCTTCCCCCAAAGCCTCTCAAATTGTCTTAAAGTCACAGGTAAGGGATGATTTAGTATAGGTTTAATTCTCTCCTGGCCTATGGCCCTAGTCCCTTCTGATATGATTAGGCCCAGATATTTAACAGATTGTTGCAAAGCTGAGGTTTTTTTTTCCTTGATGCATTATAACTGCAGCCTGCCAGAAAGTTTTAAGAAATCTTTTGAGGCTTGTGAGCAAGCTTCCTCTGTCTCAGCACAGAGCAGAATATCATTGACATATTGTAGTACCACTGCCTTGGAGCGATTACAATTTTGTAGATCCCATGACAAACTTAAGCCACTCCAGTGTTCTTGCCTGGAGAGTCCCAGGGACGGGGGAGCCTGATGGACTTCTGTCTATGGGGTCACACAGAATTGGACACGACTAAAGCGACTCAGCAGCAGCAGCAGCAGCATGACAAACTTTGCCCAAATAGATGGGGGCTGTCAAATCCCTGGGGCGAAACTGTCCAGGTTAACTGAGAAGCTGGCTGAATAGGGTCTTGAAAGACAAATAGAAATTGACTTTCATCCATCAACAGTACAGAATAGAAAAGTTTAGTCACTCAGTGGTGTCCGACTCTTTGGGACCCCATGGACTGTAGCCTACCAGGCTCCTCCATCCATGGGATTTTCCAGGCAAGACTACTGGACTGGGTTGCCATTTCCTTCTCCAGAGGATCTTCCCGACCCAGGGATCAAACCCGGGTCTCCCACATTATAGGCAGACGCTTTACCGTCTGAGCCACCAGGGAAGTCAGATTTCCATAGAGGCAGATGGCAAATGCCTTTGTTGGTTAGTTGTTGGCAATGCTCTTGGTAAGTGCCAATTTGTAGTCGACACACGCAGTTATGAAATGGTCAAAGAGACTAGGAAAAGGTGACCAAGAAAGGAAAGTTCAGCCCACACTCTTTGCCCATTTTGGTTGCTCCCCTTGCAGGGACCTTGGGTGTCTCTTGGCATGGGCAGGTCGGTATAAACCCCTGACAAGGCTCCCCTTTTCGGGGCTGCCTTCAGTCATTACAAGGTACCACGAAACCTCAGAGCAAGGCTCATCCCTTGCTTCACACAGGGCCTGTCATTCATTCACACAAGCACCCCAAAGAGTGAAGTTAAGCAGAAGATGTGTATACTAAGAAAGCAGAGAGGCTAGAGCTCTGAGTGTTCTTGCCTTGTTCTGAAGGTCCCGGACGAGCCCCTGAGATGATAGCTTATGGTGAACGATGTTGGATTCACGATCTCTGAGGAAGATTTAGCTTCAGGACCAGAAACGAGGCTTGACACTCAGGGCTCTTGTGTGGCCGAAGTTTCATTACAGTGAAAAGGGACAGAGAAACTTCTGACATAGACATCAGAAGGGGGTGGAGAGTGCCCCCCTAGCTAGTCTTTAGCAAGGAAATTATACACTTTTAAAATTAGTTATTACAATAAATCAAAATAATGTCTCAAGGTTGTAAAAATTCTACCAGACCCACTCCCACAATTTACACTTTAGGATAACAGGATTAGAACCTAACAGTAGAAAGATCCTACCAGACCCACTCCCACAATATACATTTTACGATATCAGGATTAGTCAGAAGGCTTTCAGGAAGGAGAAACTGTCCTCAAGCAGGATACATTGCTGTTATATAATCCCTAGGACAGAGTTTAAAATGACTTGTTTGTTGTGTTATCATCAGTTCCGGGCTTAAAGGAAAAAACCGTTTTATATGACTAAGACCAAAGAATGCAGAGAGGGGAAAAAAAACCCAAAAAGACATTTTTCCTTTCCTCCGCCTTGAGAATTCCAGATCCCCATCTCCTCCTTGAGAATCCCAGACCCGTCTCTTCTCCTTGGGGACCCCAGACTTCTTATCAACCTGCCTGGGAATTGACTCCCTCAGTAGTCCCATCTCTTGAATAATTTTACACAGTTTGTTGTGATCCACACAGTCAAAAGCTTTAGTGTGGTCAATGAAGCAGATGTTTTTCTGGAATTCTCTTGCTTTTTCTATGATCCAATGGGTGTTGGCAATTTGATCTCTGGTTCCTCTGCCTTTTCTAAATCCAGCTTGAACATCTGAAAGTTCTTGGTTCACATACTATTGAAGCCTGGCATGGAGAATTTTGAGTATTACTTTGCTAGCATCTGAAATGAGTGCAATTGTGCAGTGGTTTGAACATTTTTTGGCATTGTCCTTCTTTGATATTGGAATGAAAACTGACCTTTTCCAGTCCTGTGGCCACTGCTGAGTTTTCCAAATTTGCTGGCATATTGAGTGCAGCACTTTCACAGCATCATCTTTAGGATTTTAAATAGCTCAGCTGGAATTCCATCACCTCTATGAGCTTCGTTCATAGTGATGCTTCCTAACGCCTGCTTGACTTTGCACTCCAAGATATCTGGCTCTAGGTGAGTTATCATGCCCTCATAGTTTTTTGGGTCATGAAATGGCAACCCACTCCAGTGTTCTTGCCTGGAGAATCCCAGGGATGGGGGAGCCTGGTGGGCTGCCATCTATGGTGTTGCACAGTTGGACACGACAGAAGCGACTTAGTAGCAGCAGCAGCAAGATCTTTTTTATATAGTTATTTTGTATATTCTTGTCACCTCTTCTTAATATCTTCTGCTTCTGTTAGATCCATACCATTTCTGTCCTTTATTGTGCCCATCTTTGCATGAAATATTCCCTTGGTATCTCTGATTTCCTCAAAGAGATCTCTAGTCTTTCCCATTCCATTGTTTTCCTCTATTTCCTTGCACTGATCACTTAAAAAGACTTTCTTGTCTCAACTTGCTATTCTTTGGAACTGCATTCAGATGGGTATATCTTTCCTTTTCTCCTTTACCTTTTGCTTCTCTTCTTTTCTCAGTATTTGTAAGGCCTCCTTGGACAACCATTTTGCCTTTTTGCATTTCTTTTTCTTGGAATGATTTTGATCATCACCTTCTGCACAGTGTTAAGAAACTTCATCCATAGTTCTTCAGGCACTCTGTCCATCAGATCTAATCCTTTGAATCTATTTGTCACTTGCACTGTATAATCATAAGGGATTTGATTTAGGTCATACCTGAATGGCCTAGTGGTTTTCCCTACTTTCTTCAATTTCAGTCTGAATTTGGCAATAAGGAGTTCATGATCTGAGCCACAGTCAGCTCCCGGTCTTGTTTTTCTGACTGTATATAGCTTTTCCATCTTTGGCTGCAAAGAATATAATCAATCTGATTCTGGTACATCTGGCGATGTCCATGTGGAGAGTCTTCTCTTGTGGTGTTGAAAGAGGGTGTTTACTATGACCAGTGCGTTCTCTTGGCAAAACTCTGTTAGCCTTTGCCCTGCTTCATTTTGTACTCTAAGGCCAAACTTACCTGTTACTCCAGTTATCTCTTAGCTTCCTACTTTTTCACTCCAATCCCCTGTGATGAAAAGGACATCTTTTTTTGGTGTTAGTTCTAGAAGGTCTTGTAGGTGCTCATAGAACTGTTCAATTTCATCTTCTTTGGCATTAGTGGTTGAGACAGAGACCTGGATTACTGTTATATTGAATGGTTTGCCTTGGAAACAAATAGAGATCATTCTGTTGTTTTCGAGATTGCATCCAAACACTGCATTTTGGACCCTTTTGTTGCCGGAGGCTTGAGAAATAACTGATGTTTATCCCCCGGTCTGTGGTGCTGTTGTAGGAGCGTGAACACACTGAGACAGGGCTGGATGCGCATGCTTATGCACACACACATGGCCCACCAGTGCACACGTATGTCAGAGCATGACGGACCATGACACACTCATGCTTGCACTACTTGGCTTGTGGCTGTTTCCAGAGCTTTAGAAAGCGCCTTGCCTGTGCTCCATCAAAGTCACACACTGTGCAGTTCCTATCAGAAGTGACTGCCACCAGGTTCAGGGCTGGAGGGATGTCCTCTTGCCAGGTGGCCTGGGACCCCACGCCTGCTGCCCTGGCATAATCGCTAATAGCGTCCCACGTGTTCTGAACGTGTCCCCACGTGGACGACTCACCACACGGTCACCTCCCTTGGGCCTCCCCTGGCGTGGTTGCTCCCTGCCCTGGTCCTCCAGGCCCTGATGGGAAGGTGAGAGCCTTGTTCTTCCCCCCAGCCAATGTGGTCCAGCCTCCCTAAGCAAGGACGTTTGAATGGAGGGCCTGGTGGGGATTATTTTGGTCCCATGTGGAAGTGTGGAAGGGATTCAGCAGACACGTGGTGATTGGCTGTGGCCCGTGGTTCACTGAGACTACTAATCATTTGAGCACAATGAGGACACAGGCAGGGACGCTGAGGGCGTGGGGTGTCAGTCTGCATAGCAGGAGCGCCAGGGTCCTGGGTGAGAGGACACAGGCCCTGGGCAGAGCTTGTCCAGTTGACCAAGGGGCCGGTGGGAGGCGGGGCCGGAGAGGCTTTCTTGGAGACATTTATCCAGATCTTTGACCGAATCCTCCCTCCCCTCAGAAGGAGAAGGGGGCAACAGAGGATGAGACGGTTGGATGGCATCATTGACTCAATGGACATGAATCTGAGCAAACTCCGGGAGTTGGTGAAGGACAGGGAAGCCTGACGTGCTACAGTCTGTGGGGTCATGAAGAGTCAGACAACACTTAGCGACTGAACAACAACAACAACCCCTCCCCTCCCTGGAGAAAGTATAAATTAAATAGACCCTCAGAGCTGGGTGTCCCCTGGGGCTGCCATAATAAAGCACCACAGACTGAATGGTTTAAACCCCAGACATCTCTCCTCCGCCAGCCTGGAGGCTGGAAGTCTCTGTGGGCCCGGGTCCCCCTGAGGCTCTAGAGGAGCCGCCTCCCCCATCTCCCAGCTCCTAGGGGCTGACCGCAGTCCTCAGCTCTGAGAGGCATCTCTGGGTCTTGGTCCCTGTAGTCAAAGACATCTCCATGCCTGTCCATGTTCACGTCGTCTCCTCTCTGTGTGTTTGTCGCTGTATTTTCTCCTTTTATGCACACCAGTCAGATTGGACCAGGGACCCACCCTACCCCAGCCTGACCTCACCTTAACTGAAGCACTTACACTCAGACAACCTTGTTCCAAATAAGGCCATGCCCTGGGGTTCCAGGAAGGACACGACTCTGGGAAGGACGTGACTGCACCCAGCATACCTGCAGGTCACTTGGGTGGCTTGATTCACAGGGACGAAGAGCAAGGTGACTTGACCTGAACTGGCTGAGGATGGAGTTCCCTGGGGGGGTCTCCTGCTGCTACTGGGCCTTTGTCCTGTCCTGCCTGCACTGGGGGCTCTCGGGGACGATCTCTGCCTTCCTGGGCTATCCCCCTAGGATGCAGCGCAGGGCCAGGAGCTGGCACTAGTCAGGCTCAAGTGGCGGGCACACCCAGGTGCCGCTTCAGTGGTTGGCAGGCCTCAGCTTCCTGCTGGAGCCCATCCAGCTGCACAAAAAGGCTTTCTGCGTCCAAAAGTCAGGGCTGTCCAGGAGGGGCCTGGTGCCCTGGGCAGGCCTGCTCCAGGCTCTAACTCTGTTTATTTCTGCCTTGATCCTGTGGGCTTCCTGGTCCTTAGCTGACTTGTTCCTGGGAACCTTTCTTTGTTGTAACATCGTAACAGCACCTGCTGCTGACGCAAGAGCTCCAACCCCAAAGGCACCCTGGATGTAGAGGTCACTGTGGCCACACCGCCGGAAGTGTACCCTGAGCTGGACATCACTTCCCCGGAACCCCCAGGGGATATCACAAGCCCTGTTGCGATAGGACCGCTGCTGGCAGGAGACCCAGGGCCCATGGGGGTTGTCCTCGGGCCCATGGCCTCCATCCCGACTCAGGGCCTGCTCTCCTCTCCCCCTCTCCCCACGTTTGGTGGGTGATTCATTTGTACTGCCCCAAGCCCCCCATTTGCCCTCAGTATAAACCAGTCCCCCCTGAATCAGTCCACGTCTGTGTCCCCTGAACATGGACACTCAGTCCTGCTCCTCAGGGAGGGTCTGGCTGCAGAGAACTCAGCACAGAAGGTGGGGCCGCACCCAAGACAGCTGCAGGGCAAAGTGACAGCTGGTCCGCAGGGAGCTTCTTGGAGAAGGGCGTGACCCCAGAGCCACCCAGAGGGTGTCAATTACTGGACTTTGAAACTTCTTTCTCTGTGTGACTCTCTGTGGGCTTGAGTAACCAAGAGGGACAGTATCAGAAAGCTGAGTAGTAAAGTGGAGTATATCACTCTGTGCAGACCACATTGACTGTATTTACTATGAGGTGGTGAGCTCACGGTGCCTGCCCAGAATGCCCTTCTGACCATCACCCATCTGAACTCCTACTCATCCCTCAAGACCCAGTGCGGTTTCACCCCCGACGAGAAGCCTGCTGGGTAGCTAGCACCCTGTCAGGTATCGCACTGCAGTTCACACTTCAAGGCCAATTCTCTGGGTTCTGAGGGCAGGCTTCTGCCTGGTGTCCTGAGGGCCCAGCATCACAGGCCGAGTATCCATCCCATGATCACGCTCAGCCCATGCTTCTTACATACATGCCAGTGGCCAGGCATCCTGCAGTGGGAGGTTGCAGCACCCAGGGCCAGATGGCCTGCTTCTTGGCCCTAGCTTGCCCTGGGCACCTGAACACACAGCCCAGGTGGGGTTGCTGGGCAGGCTCCCAGGACAGCCCAACCAGCTGCTCAGACCGGGCTCTAGGCACCAGGCAGCCACCTGTTGGGGCGGGGCCAAGACAGGTGACCCAGGGGCCCGCTGCTCTGGCACTGGGTTTACTTCATTCCTGGAACTTGAAGTGCCCCATTGGATTGCTGACGGCTACGGCTATGGGCCTGTGTGCTCTGGGAGGCAGGGTGGGCTCTCCATCCCCATCCTTTGCCCCTGGTGGGAACAGAACAAAGAGAACACACACACTGGACTTCTCCCCACAGCCTCAGTTCCCGGGGCTCCAAGGCCAGCCCCGCCCCATTTTCTCCAAGAAGCCTGTGTCCTGCTCGCCCATCCCCAACCTCCTGCACAGCCAAGGCTTCTATGGGACCGGGCTCTGGGGCACTGGACCCTCTGCACCTTAGCTGCTGCACCATGCCTGGCAGGTGATCAGAGTGTGACCCTGGCATCCAGCTCGGGGTCACCAGCTCATGGATGCCTGCGGACCAGGCTCCACGTGACAGGCGAGGAAGCCGGGGCCCCAGAGACGGGAAGGGACAAGCCCAAGGTTACTCGGCCCCAGACTGGGACCATGTCTCTCGGCTTCATCACTGTAACTACAACCCTGTCTCCCTGTGGGAGATTTTCCAGGTTGGGGACGTGTTCCATGTTATTCCTGCCTCGGCCCCAAGCCCCAGGCTCCTGCAGTGGGGCTCAATCTACATTCACTGAGGGATGCCAAGCAAGTTACCAGGCAGCAGCTGGTGCTGGCTGCGGGAGAACTCAGTGGCCTCCCAGTTACTTGCCTGGGTGGGCGGGCCGGGGGTCCATGCAGGTCCTGCTCTCCAGGCAGTTCCAAGGGCAGCCGGATGATCTCCCTGCCAGGACAGCCTTCAGATAACTGTCACTTCTAAGCCTGTTTCTGGGCATCTGTGACTTCCTGGAACCTGACCCAGTTCCCCTGCCTGGCCTGGCCTGGGGATATTGTGAGGAGTGGGAAGGCAGGGGTCAGGCCAGAAAATGCTGTGAGGAATTTGATATGATGTTTTTGTTAATTACATAAAAATCAAGCCATCTGTTAGCTTGGGTTACTCCCCTCTCTGGGAACAGAGCAAATGCCCTGAAAACAATGCAGAAACTGCTCTGTCTGTAAGCCTTATGGGGAGGGGCAAATCAGACATGGGTGTCTCTGCACATGGGTTCACCCAGGGCTCCCTGGGTAGCAGAGCGGGCCTGGGGAGTCATGAAGTGGGACACAGTGCCCGGTTCCAGAGCACACGCAGTCTAGCCCCATGAGTCCCTTGGGGAAGGGCAGTGCTAGAGATGAACCCCTGGGTGGTTTGGGGAGCCCTCCTAAAACATACCCCCACCTGGGGGTTAAGTGCAGCCAGCAGGTGTGTCTGCCCTGGGATGGTGGACAACTCCCACCCCACGGTTCCTGGATCAGAGTTCAACAGAGAGAGAAGAACACCCCGTTAGGAAGGAAGCCTGGAGAACACACCACAACTAGACCCCACGCTCCCCCACTCTCCCCGCCAGTCAGGTGCAGGTGGGGCTGGCATCCTAGATGGAGGAGGAGACCGCAGGGTCCCACAGAGGCAGGTCGCATCACAGCTCTGCCAGGCCTCCTTGGTGACCTTTGGCAGATGTCCAGTAACAGAGACGAGCAAACCCAACTCCATACTGCAGCTGATCCTTCAGCTCTAACCTTCATGCTCTGTGGACAGATGGATGGAGAAATGGATGGATGGACAGATGGAAGAATGAATGGCATGTGTGCTCAGTCGTGTCCGACTCTTTGCAACCCACTGGACTGTAGCCCTCCAGGCTCCTCTGCCCATGGAATTCTCCAGGCAAGAATACTGGAGTGGGCTGCCATACCCTCCTCCAGGGGATCTTCTGACCCAGGGATTGAACCCACATCTCTTAGGTCTCCTGCATTGGCAGGTGGGTTATTTACTGCTGGTGCCACCTGGGAAGCCCTCTTGTGCTCTGTGGCTGGAACTTAATCATGATGCCCTTTCATCTTGGTACAAGTAGGTCACCTATAGCCTGAAATATACAATAGCCCCTTCTCAAGGCTCTGTCTCCCAGCCTTAACTTTTAAAGGTAAAACACGTTTCATTCACATAGAGATAAAAAGTTGCAGAGCAGAGAATGTTTGTCCTGTTGGAAGTTTACAAGAACATGGTGCCTAGACCTGTGTGGACTGCTGCAAGAACAAAGGCCCGGGGTCTAGCCTGAGAAGTCTAGCCCCCGGTCTAGCCCTGGGTCAATTACCAAGAAGTTTGCAGCAACCAGCCACACCCCTCCCCTTTTAGTGGAAATAAACCTGAATTCTAATTCAGCTAAGATGGTTCTTTGGGACACGACGAGTCCACCATCTTCCTGGGTTCCTGGCTTTCCAAATGAAATCGCTACTGTTGCTCCAACACCCATCTCTCGATTTATCAGCCTGTTGTATGAATTTGATAACAACATTTTGAGCCTTAGTTTGTTCCTCTGCAAAGTGGGTATAATTATTCCCATTTCATTTAGATATGCTTTTTAATTAATTAATTAAAAAAAATTTTTTTTGGTTGTGCTGGGTCTTCCTTGATGCGCAAGGGCTTTCTCTAGTTGTGGAGAGCAGGGGTAACTGTCTAGCTATCGTGTGTGCACCACATCGTGGTAGCTTTTCTCGTTGCAGAACACAAGCTCTCGGCTCAAGGGCTCAGTCGTAGCGCACGGGCTCCATAGCTGTGGCTCGAGGATTCTAGAGCTCGAGGGCTTCAGTAGCTGTGGCAGATGCGCTTTGTTGCTTCATAGCATGTGGGATCTTCCTGAAGCAGGGACTGAACCCGTGTCCCCTACGTTGGCAGAACAGATTCTTAACCACTGGACCACCAGGGAAGCCCCTAGATATGTTGTTACAAAATAATTTCCAAGCTTTAGCTTTCACATTAAAAAAAAAATGGAAAGGAAGCTGGGCAAAGTAGAGTGAGTTCCCTTTAGTGTGAACAAATGTGCTTAAATGCACAGAGGACATTCTGGGAAAATGCCTAAGAACTGTGAAACATGAACAGTGGCACCCAGAAGGGGCAGAGTCTTCTGTACTGTCTGACTTTAACAACCAACTGCAGGTATTGTATCCTTATTAAAACATACTCAATACATTTGTTAAAATGTAGTTGATAAAAATAACTTTTTGCTGGAGAAAAAGCAAAAAATAAAGAAAAAGCACCTCTACCTTTCAAGAGCTGTGACATAGAAATGAAATCAGCAAACCTGTTTTACCTGACTTGTGGTTGTCGCCTGTTGTTTCAAGTACTCGAGGTTGGCCTGGGATTAAGTGGCCTGGAAACTCATGTCACTGAGCAGGGACCCTCCTGACCTGCTCCTGGGTGGATTGTTGGGTGGTGCCCAGGCCTGATGATGCTTCCTTGAGCCTCACACTGAGCCTTTGTTCTTTCTTCCTGGCCAGGCTGACAACGGGCATTGACCCTGCTCTGGCTCCCAGGTGTTCTCCCAGATAGAGAGGTGTCCACAGGCAGCTGCATCTGCCATTGCCCCTCACTTGCTACTGCAAAACAGTGGGGTGGGAAGCACCTCTACCCTTTGGGATGGTCGAGCCTCTGGGGACTTTGAGTGGGCGGGGCTGGAGGGAAGGGCTCCCAAACAAACAGAACCTGGAGTGCCTGTGTAAACACAGGGGTATAAATAAGTCTTCTTGGGCAACTCAACATGTTCTCTGAGCAGTCGGGTCCCCAGAGCCAGCCTGTGACCATGGAGGCCAGAACATTCTGGCTGCTGGTGGTGGTGGTCCTGGCCTTGGGGTCCTCCAGTTCGACCGGGCAGTATGTGGGTCTGTGTGAGTACCACTCTGACTCCCTCCCACTGGGCGGCAGGGAGGAGGAGGGGCTGGGTGGAGAGTGGGAACACAGGACTAGGGGACAGGACATGAAAGAGCCAGGCTGGGGGCTTTCTGTGGGCTAGAGGAAAGTGACCAAGCTCCTTAATAATTTAGTGATTGCTACTTTAGCCACCTGATGCAAGGAGCTGACTCATTGGAAAAGATCCTGATGCTGGGAATGACTGAAGGCAAAGGAAAGTGGGGTGGCAGAGGATGAAATGGTTAGAGAGCATCACCAACTCAATAGACTAGATAACTCAATGAACATGAGTTTGTGCAAACTCCAGGAGATAGTGGAGAGCAGAGGAGCCTGGTGGGCTACAGTCCATGGGGTCGCAAAGAATCAGACACAACTTCGGGACTGAACAACAATGACAAACTTACCAGACACATACATTTTCTCTCAGCAGCCCTACAAACTGGGTCTTGCTGTCCCTATTTTGCAGACAAGGGAACTGAGCTTCAGAGAGTTAATAACTGACTCTACTGGTCAGTGTGGAAAGCAGGATGGGAACCCTGGTAGCCACACAAAACCTACCCTGCCACTGCCTTCCTTGCTGGAGACTTCTGAATCAACAGTATAGGTCTTTCTACATTATTCTGGCACATTTGCAAAACACAAAGAAAAGACAAATGAAAACAGCCGCTTCCAGAACATTTTCAATACCTACAGTTTTCATTTAGCCATTGAATTGTGATTCCAGGTGGGGCATGACTGTTCCATTAACTGGATTTTGCAGAAATTCAAGTGTGGCTTTTATCAGGTTCTGAGTGGTCTCAAACTTGGGAGCCATCAGAATCACCTGGAAGCTTTTAAACCTCAAAGCCCAGTAGGATGTGCCAACTACATCGGAAGGTCTCTGGGTGGGAGCAGGTGTCACTGGTCCTGACCCCACCGTGAGCAAAGTTTGGGAACCAGTGGAATAAGGAATTATGAATTGGCAGCCAAAGAAGAGGATTCTAGGTTCCCTGTGAATTCTATTTGCCTAAGGAAAAATCCGGTTAAGGAATGAGGCACAGTGGACTTTTGCTGAGCTTCTGACATAAAGACTTATCTGAAAAGTGAATCATAGAGACCCACAGATACACAGGCACGGTGTGTCGAGGGAAGGAGGGAGAGGCAGAAAAGAGCACACATTGCGGTTTTCTCACTTGAATGCCTACGTTCTATTATCCTATTCATTTTTAAGGGGGAAGTTCTGTTGATTAAACACTGAAGGGAACTTTGTTTCCGGGTTCAGGGGCCCCTGGATTCCTGTGGGTACCTGCCAACTGGCGGGAACCCAGGCTCTACAGCTGCTAGGAGCACCCAAGTGAGAGACCCCGGGCAGCCGGCCAGATCCTTCACAAAACATTTCTCCTTAAATATTTATGGGGAAAGAGGGCTCTGGAGCAGCATGTTGGGGGAGGGGTAGGGTTGTATCCTATGAACTGGGAGCTGCGAGGAGGGTGCGGACTTGTAAATGCGGCCGGTGGACCAACCCCAAGCCAGAGAGGGCTGTCTGACCTGGCTTTGTGTGGGCCAGCGGCGAACCAGTGCGCGGTGCCGGCCAAGGACAGGGTGGACTGCGGCTACCCCGAGGTCACCCCCGAGCAGTGCAACAACCGCGGCTGCTGCTTCGACTCCAGCATCCACGGGGTACCCTGGTGCTTCAAGCCCCTGCAGGAAGCAGGTGAGCCAGATGGAACGCACAAGGTCTTTTGGGCCCCAGGAAGCCACACGCACTTGGGCCCTGGGTGGGCCCCCTATGCCACAGCTGTCTGCTGGGCAAGGCGGGGCTTCCCAGTTGGCACCAGTGGTAAAGAACTCACCTGCTCATGCAGGAGACACAAGAGACGTGGGTTCAATCCCCGGGTTGGGAAGATCCCCTGGAGGCGGGCATGGCAACCCACTCCAGTTTGCTTGCCTGGAGAGTCCCATGGACAGAGGAGCCTGGTGGGCTGCAGTCCAGGGGGTCACAAAGAGTCGGACACGACTGATCACTCATGCACTTAGTTTTTCTTCCTTTCAGAAAGGTGTTCAGAGTCAAGGCCTTATGTAGAGGGAAATAGCTTAAAAGCTCCCCTGGAGAAAAGTGGATATTACATGGGTTTGGAAAACCGGGCTGACTTTCAAGGCCATTTTCAGCAAGCACCCCATTCAGAGTCTTGGTCATTTGTGATCTGTGACGTGCTCTCTGTCTGGACGTGGAGTCCTGGCACGTCTCCCCACCCCGCCACCCACCTCCTGCCTGCACCACGAGGGGCTCCCCCCTCCCTCGCTGGGGCAGTGGGGTGCAGGGTGGCCCCGGGGGACCCTGCCCAGGAGCAGATGGCAGTGCACTGGGTGCTCTGCTTTCCTGGCTGTATTCCGCCCCCCTCCCCGCCTGTCCCCCATCCCCACCCCCTTGGAGGTTGCCGCAAGCCATCTGGAGCCCAGGTGCCAGCTCGCTTTCTAAGAGGCACGTACTACTACGTGAGGCCCTTTCCTGGAATTGGCACAGTGGCGGGGGTGGGGGGGTGGGGGGATGGGGGCACCCTTGCCCTTTGTCCCTGGGGAATGACAAAGGCGCCTTCATTCCAGCCAGCCGGTCTGCCTCCCTAATCAGTTACGGGGTGGGGGGCTACCCATTGGCCAGAGCTCCTCCCCTTCCCGCAAACCCCGGCAGAGGTCCAGAGCCCAGTGGGGAGTCACCCCTGTGCTGATCAGCCCCCCTCCACCCACTCTTCAGCCTGAGAAGATACTTCTTTGAACTCTAGCAGCGACCCTGTCTGGCCTGGCCCATCTCAGGCTCCATTTGTCCTGACCCCTTGGGTACCCCTGGGATATGTGGCTGTTCTCCCAGGGAGTGGGGACTCGACCCTTCCCCAGGGACTTGGCAGGGAGACAGCACACACCACTGACCTGGAGAAGCCAGGCAGCGGTGGCCGGGGACCACACAGCTGAGGGTGATGCTTGTCTGTGCTTCATTTCCAGAATGCACCTTCTGAAGCCACGTGGCTGCCCGACACCCAGGGAGGGGACCTCCGCACTTGGGTACCCTGCCAGCCCACCCAGTGCTCATCCCTCTGCTTCTCTCACACTGCTCCTGGCCAGGCCTGAACCAAATGCCTGGGGCCTGATGTCTTAAAGAATAAAGCTCCCGTGCTCAGCATGAGGACAGGTCTTCATTCCTAAGACTTGACGCCGCTGTGCTTTATTTCTGCCAAGTCACTCTCTTCCTTCTCAGCCTTCCACCAATGGGGGCAGGGAGCAGTGTCTTAGCATCACCCAGCAAAGGGTCTGCCCTAGGCCTGGGGAGCAGGGAAGGACCCCAAAGTAGCTCCCTAGAGGTGAGGATGCTGCAAATCTGAGACCTAGTGTGGCCAGACAGAGAGTGTCACTTAGACACTTAGAAGGTTTCTCACCTTCTAAGCATCACTTAGAATGGTGTTGAGAAACACCATTTCAAATGTAAGTTCCCCCCAAAAGGTTATTCATGACTTTCATGGTAAAGAGAGAGCCAATAAATCCATTTTACCAACTGGCACTTTTTTTGGTATTTCTTTGCAAGTCAAGTGTAGCATCTGTGACACCTTGGCCTTCTTTTGCTATTTTTCCTCTGAAAATGGATGCAGTTTTGATCCGTAAACAAAGTGTCACCATGAGAGCTCTTGAAGTCTTAGCCATCCCCAGATGGAGAGTCATCTCCCCCACTCTTGGAGACACTTGGCTCTCCCAGGACACCAGGAACCTGTCCATACCGTCAGACCTGAGCTCCTGCTCTCCAGGCCACATGGCCGACTCCCCTGATGCTACTGAGGGCCGTTTCTGCTGCTTGGGGGCCAGGAAGTAGTGTGGCCCCCGAAGGCAGGGCTTCTGGGCCTGAGCCACCCTTCCCGCTGGAAAAGAGACACTGGCTCCTTTTCAAAACAAAAGGCTTCCTTTTTAGCCTTGCACTTGGGGCCAGGTCTGTAGAGTGAGAGCCTGTGTTGTGTCCTAGAAGGGAGAGGTTAATACCCTTGTTGTAGGATAAGCAACTCATCCCAAAGCCCTTTGAGGGGACACCAGCCAGAGCCCACCCAGGGGCGGCCTGCCTGTTACACTGAGATGTGTCGAGTGAGGTCTGGTTGGAGGACCAAGAGCTGCCCTGACGTGGCACGTGATTCCCCACGTGGGAGCCCCCACCTGGTCTCCAGCCCTCTCACACCCTCCACCCCAAGAAAAGGACTCTGTCCCATCATCCATCATCCCCGATGGTCCTGAGTCAGCATCTCTTCCTGGCACCAACCACTCCCCCCACTCAATTTGTCCACAGATTCCCAACAGCATCTCCCCCATAGGTCCCTACTCATCCCCCACCCCCAAGAGGACAGGGCACTCAGCGTACAGCCTTGCAGGGTAAGGAGGGAGACAAGGCTGGGATCACAGGGTGCAGTTCCCTTCCCTCACCTTGGAGGCAGCCAAGGCCCCTGCACCCGCCCTCCTGGATGGAGCCCACTGGAGTCACCATCTCCCCACTGCCACTGCTGCCACTGCCCACCTGGCACTCCTGTGGTCAGCTCAGAGCCACTGCTTCTGTGTCAAGGCCTCCAACACCATCAAGGGGAGGGGTTCTTGCCCCCACCTCAGCCCCCAGACGGCAGCTTCTATTTGCTGACTGGTTGTTCAGGGTCCTGTCTGGAGAACGTGTTTCCTGGGAAACTTGGGGGAGACCCCAGGCCAGAGTTAGACGCTGGAGCAACCTTTGTCCCTACCAGAAGACCTGGCCACAGGCGAGAGGATGGGGAGATGGAGCCTTAACCTTTCTGTCCTGGGGCCCACACATCTCTGTTGTTCCTGCAAAGGTCAGAGGGGTCATCATGCAAGTCGGGCATCTGGGGTCCCAGTTGGCGTGAACACTAGCCCCTCCCCAAAGCCAACACTTTTCAAGTGGCTCAAACAACAGGTGTGGATCAGAATCACCCAAGGCGTTTCCAAGAGTCTCAGAGTCTGGTGATGAAATCGGGGTCTCCAGGGCAGCTCACAACCTCAGTGATGTCCAGTCAGGCAGAGAGAAGCTGGGCACATCCTTCTGTGCAGGGTCAACATCTGATAATGGAAGCCAAGTGTGTTGTGAGGGTCTGTGACACCAGGAAGGACAAGACCCCCAGAGAGGGGCCTGACCAGGCAGACTCGGATCGTCTTTGAAACCGTAACTCTCCAGTCAAAATGAAATACACAAACAGAACCAGTGGCTCACTTGTCCTCCAAGCCAAGATAACTGCAGACTTGTGGGGACCTGGACAGGCCACTTCTTAAATAATTTCATATCATTACTGAGTTAGGGCACACACTTCAATCCCATGCCTCACCCTAGCCACACAGGGCGGGGGCTGTGGCTGTAGTAGTCTCATAAGTGTGTTCAAAGACCACCGACATCAGGCCAGACCGCTCTGACCGCAATGGAGCAGGACACAGGGAAGCCCAGTTCCCCAGCCTTCCAACCTGGTCCAAACCACACTGACCAATGGCCCCCTCTGCTGGCTGACCTGAGTGACTGCAGCTTCCTGCAATCCCAGCTTCAGCCTGTCTCCAAGTTACTCACTTTCTAAATGGGATTTACTAACAGGCCTGGTCACCTGACCACCTCGCCTCCAGACAGCATGGGATCTTGAGCAGAGCTGACCCCCCAGTTTCCACCAATTAAGCAAAAACTTCATCTTCTCAGGAAACTTGGAATTTTTTTCTCATTCTCCTTTTCCTTGCGGTTAAGTTTAACCCTGGCCGTGGTGCTCCATTTCCCGCTTCCTGAGATGTCCTCTAGTCCCAGGGGGTGGGGGAGCAGAGGAAGTGGGGATCTCATGGAAGCATCTAGTGCCCCGTCTCCCTGAAAATAAACATTGAAAAGGCGGCTCAGCCTCCTTTAGTACACACGGCTGCAGCGCTGTGGGGCTTCACACACGTTACTTCATTCAGCCCCCACAGCAGCCTGTGAAGTACAATCGTTATCTCCGTTTTTACAAGCGAGCAAGCAGAGGCACAGAGAGATTAGTCAGGAGCCCAGGGTCACACAGCAGGGGAGGGAGATCTCCAGGGTCTGCAGGCATTTCCTCACCCCAGCAGCTCTGAGCTCTCAGAGTAGAGAGGGCTCCTTCTTAGTTCTCAGGCCAGGCGCTGGGCGGGGCAGCTTCTGGGCCGTGGGTAGAAGAGGGGCTTCCCTGTCCAGGTCAGTAAGTAGCAATGGCTGGGTGGCTGCTGCATGTCCTGCCAAAGAGAGCTGGAAGTAGCCCCACTGAACCTGCAGGTTCCATAAGGGTCTTGGAGGGTGTCCCTCTGGGACCCTGCCTCCATGTGTGCCAGGCCAGGTGAGAGGGGGAGGCTTACAGAAGTCCACATCACCCTGCCCAGTGTGGAAACCCAGACCCCAGCAAGCCCCAGCTTACTCAACAGGGAACTGGGCAGAATTCACCCCAAAATGCCTGAGGGGGAGCTTTAAGTTCAGCCATAGAGAAAACTCAAGTCACTGATGTGCACAGTGCAGATGTGTGCACCACGTTCTGTGTGTCTGCCCGAAGCATGTGGCTGCCCCTCGTTTCATCCTCTGGACAGACACTCAGAGGGTCTGTGTGAAGCCCAGCATCTCACAGTGACACCTGGGGTGGGAGGAGCTTGGCGGGGTCTGGCTCCCAGGCATGCTCTGTGTTGGTGGCAGGGTGGTTCCGCCTTTATCCTTCACCCTGGTGTGGACATCTCATGCTGCGGCCAGCCGGAAGTCGCTGGCTGACACCCAGATGGATCTGTAAAGATAATCAAAGCTAATAAGATGATCAAGCACTTGGCATGTGGCAGACTCCCATCAGGTACTTGAGATTTGCTAAGTCCTTGAAAGCTCATGTGGTGTGGGGGGTGGGTACTGCCATCCCGTTTTCTATTTTTTCAGAAGAGGAAGCTTTCACAGAGCCCTTTAGTAATTTGATCAGGCATCCACAGCCAGGAGGCAGCCTGTGAGGATGCACTGTGGCGGAATCATAGCACCTCCCATCTAATCCATTTTATAAACAGCAATAGATTTCTGACAGATGGCGCTAGCAGTAAACAACCAGGCTTCTGATGCAGGAGAGGAGAGAGATGTGGGTTCAAACCCTGGGTCAGGAAGATTAAGATCCCCTGGAGGAGGGCATGGTTAACCCTCCAGTATTCTTGCCTGGAGAATTCTGTGGACAGAGGAGCCTTACAGTCTAGTCCATAGGGTTCCAAAGAGTCAGACACCACTGAAGCAACTAAGCACAAATAAATTAAATTGTTAATATGTTTACAAGCTTGTGTAAAGAAAGGTCTATAACAATTGGCTAGGTTTAAAAAGGAAACACTGATGGGGAATTTCCTGGAGGTCCAGTGGTTAGGGCTCAGAGCTTCCACTGCAGGGGGTACAGTGCAGGCCAAAAAAAAAAAAAAAAAAAAGAAAAAGAAAAAGGAAACATTGAAATGCTGAAAAACATGAATAATTATCCTAATTACTGACTTGCCAGGACCCAGGAGAACATCCCACTGAGCCCTGCTCAGTCCCTGAGTTCTGTGTGGGTCTCCCAGGGGTGGGTGGTCTTCCTTGGCTCTGGACCCTAGATGTCAATTAAGTACAGAGAGTGCTAACCAATTTTAAAATTCTGGGAGGAAAGGTACTACAATGTGGACTGGGCACTTTTTTCTTAGATTTATCCTTACTTTACCAGTGAAGAGACAAGAGAGAAATTCACTCAAGGACACAGCCTTGCTAAGACTCAAACTCGAAGTGTGCTGGCATTTTCCTGGGCTGCGTGCAATTTGATCATCACTGGTGGATTTTACGCCCCCGGGCACTCAACTGACACTGACTGTCCAGGTTCCAAATGGCCTATACCACCCATTAAACCTTCCTACCTCCCGGCCAGTGCACATCTAAAATTTGAAGCCACCAGTGGTCACAGTAGGTTCAAAAAATGAATTGGGTCCCATTGGATCCAGGGATCACTCTGATATCAAATACCTTCCTCACTGATTAATGATGCACATTTGTGGAACCTTCCAGAAACCATGGGATGAGAGGTTTGACTTGCCCAGGAGAAGCCAGACCCGCTGCCTTGCTGCTGGTGGAAAAGGGAAAACAAACATCAGGCTTACTCCACCCCCAGCATACACAGTGCCATTAAACCTGCTTATTATTAATATTACTTGTGAAGTTCACAGGCTTTTCTCCTCCTCTTGTGTCAGTGCGGTTGGTCTGTGAGAGCGTTGCCCCGACATTTCTTATTTGGCAATGACTCCTTCCGTATTGTTCCAAAATATGTTGACTATTCACTGGAATTCATCACTCTGTTCTAAGAATTCTTGAACACTCAGAGGCACACAGAGGAAGGGTTTTGCGGGGTCAGGTGATCAATGCATTCACCAGGGAAGCATGCAGGGGAGGTGAGTGTGTGATGCCGGAAGTCCCAGGTCTCACTGTGGGTCTGACACCAACAAGTGGAGCAAGGAAGGAAGGACTTGGGGCGGGGGGCAGAGCCTCAGGCCACGGCCAAGTTCAGACAAAGTTTCCAACAGGTGGATCCCTAAACCAAGCTGCCCCTTAGAAGAAAACTGCATGGGGAGGAATGGCCAGTTTGGGAGGGGCCTGGGGGAGGTGTCCTGGCGCCGGTGCCCTGGGGCTAGAGGCAGGGTGTGGGTGCTGGGAGGGGCTGCCTTGGATGAACCATGAGAGTGGGGGTCACGCGTGGGGTCTGCAGCCCCACCTCCAGGGGGAGAGCTTCTCTGTGCACCTGTTTCACATCGCACATTTCCTTCTGCTTGAATTTCCAGAAAAGCTTCTGTGGTTTAGATTGGAGGTTGTAAGGATATAAGTATAAGGTTGTTTTCCTACTTTTCAGATTTATTGAAGCATGGATGCTATGGTAAAAACAACCACAGTGGGGATCAGAAGGGACATGGCTGCATGGATTCTGGAACATTCCAAGGATGGCATGAATGACGTACCTTCTGGTCTGATTTGGAGTGAGGGGTGGGAAGCCAGTGTGAGGAGAGTCATTCTGAGAGTCATGAGGGGCAGGGTGATCACCAGCCATCTGGTGGGCAGCTCTGGTTTCCTTGAGGGGCTGTGCTTGGGATGGTTTGGGGGTGAGATGACTAACTTTCGTCTTATTTGTTTAAAGGCGTGTGTAGAATATTGGTGAATGAGATGTCTAATGAAGATATTTTTGGAAGGAGTGGACAGTGGCGGGGAAGCTGGTGGGGAAGTGCGGGTGGCTTGGAGCAGAGGACGGTGTCTAGAGACAGATAAACTTGCACGGGGAGAAACCGTGGGGGCGCCAAGCCTCAGCGGGGCTCCTCCCTGTGTCCTGTCCCCTCACACACACCTGCAAGGGAAACCTAGTCCCCCCGATCACGGCCTCTCTCAGGTGAGGATCCCAGAGACACCTGGACCCAGGACCAGCCTGAACCCCGGTGCTGAGCCCTGTGGGGCCCTGACAGTGTAAAGACCCGCAACACTGACTCCTGGTGATGTTCACCCATCGTCTGGTTGTGGTTGTTTAGTCGCTGTGTCCAATTCTTTTTGACCCCATTGGACTGTAGCCCGCCAGGCTCCTCTGTCCATGGGATTTCCCAGGCAAGAATATTGGCGTGGGTTGCCATTTCCTTCTCTAGGGGATCTTCCCAACCCAGGGTTGGAACCTGCATCTCCTAGCAGAGACTGGGAGAAGTGTGGGTGTGGGGGCAGACTCCTCCAGGCCGCTTCCTGTGACTGGACCGACTCTTTGCTATCAGCCTCCTCAATGCCTTCTTCTGAAGGCGGGAGTGTGATGCAGGGGTCAGGAGCCCTGGTCCCCTGCTAGACTGTCACCGTCTGAATTCCACCTCCACCATTTGTCTTGGGGCACTTGTCTCATCTCTCAACCTCAGTTCCCTGGCCTGTGAAACGTGTTGGCCATAGTTTTCTATCCCCAAGGATGCCTGAGAAACGAGATCACGTATGAAAGCCACCTGACCCTGCGTTACCACTTTGCCTATCGAGTGGGGCTGGCATATCTCCTCCCGCACTTTCACTTTCCTTCCCAACTTCATCCATCATAACACCTTCAGAGGAACTGTTTCATTAAGAGAGAGCGCAGTGCAAGGTGGACAAAATTCTCCACAGCCTCCACCAGGCCCCAGGCCCGAGTCTCCCTGCAGGTCTGCGAGCTGCTGCTGTCAAAAGGAAAGAGAAGCAAGAAACAGGAAAATCTGAAAATAACAATGATTTATTTTGATTTATGTCACATTTTCATAAATGGCATCTAATTTCAGAAAACAAAACTCAAGTCTGCAAAAAATGCACGTACAAATCATCTAAGGAGATAATTCTACAGAGATATACAAAGTAGGACCAGGGTCTATAAGATTGAGTCAGAAAGCTCACACCCTAGGGTCTGCTCAGGTCCCTGTTCCAACAGAGGGAAACAGCCAAGGAGTCAGGTACCCAAGGGAGCCACCATAACTTAAAAAAAAAAAAATATATATATATATATATGTACGTATGTATAGATGTCATTCTCATCTACAAGAGTGCACACCTCTGCCAGGATTTCCTAAAGCTACGTGGCTATATCAAGGCAAGGTTATCCACACAGCATTATAAAAACCAGAGATTACATAATTACATGTTAGATATACAGATATATGCACATCTTTACACAATGATTAAAAGTGTTATTTGCATTGACTCTTGCTTTGGAAAGAAGAACAAAGGAAAAAACGTAAAGTAGCTATTCATCGAGTAAAAGGCAGCAGTTCAGATTCAGCTCTGAGCAGGTATTAAGCCACTCTGTCTGCAAAGAAAATAAAACTTGGGGAGTGGGGTCAGCTACGTGTGCTAATTTTTTAAACATACACATTCTACCAAGAAACCCATCTCTGGTCATCCCCCTCCCCAGGGAGCATTTGATGATAGAAACAGAAAACTTCTAGTGTAGGGAGAGTGGTTCATATTGTTAGCAATTTGGGTGATAGAACCTTTTGCTATCATTTTTCACTGGCCGAGGACTTGGAATGAGGTATTTGTGATGAATCTTGGGCAGCCTGTGTTCCAAAGGTCATAGAAAAGTGTCCCCTAAGGTACACGATGCCAGAATTGTGGGGAAAAAAAGTAGAGATATAAAAACAAAGTATCTACCACAGCCACTGGAATACTCTCGATGAAACCAACCATGGTGCCTTTCAGACCGGGTTGTGCCTGGGATGTCCAGGAACCTATGAATGTAGGGCTCTCAACCTTGACCCAGGTGCCTACGACTCTCAGTCTATCTCTTCGAGATCTGACCCATTCCACCCAGCTCGAGAGGGCATGTTCTGGGATCCCCAGGAGGGCAGGTGAGTTTGGTAACTTCTCCCCTTGGAATGAGTGAGCCCGCTGTTTCCTCTGCCCCAGCAAAGACCTGCTTGGAAAATACTGTTTTCTCGAAAGTGCCACAGTGCCGATCCAGGGCTGTGCTGACCGGACCACTGCCTTGCGGCAGGTGAAATGAAAGCAAGGCTTCCTAAACACTCCTTCAAGGAGACGCCCTGGGGGGCTTGAGAAGTTGCCCCCAAGCAGGTCAGGGACTGTCACACCTCACCGCCTGGCCATGCCTCAGCATCTCCACCCCAGCTCACCTTGGCCCTGCTGCAGGTGAGGGATGACCTCCATCCTGCAGAGGTACCAGCAGATGGCTTCCAAGTTCCCCAGGACCAGATGTCCTAGCATCAGTGAACATAGGAAGTACCATTTAACTGTACACAAAATCGGGGCCACAGTTAAATGCATGTGCAGGGTTCTCGCTCATATTTATAGACACCCCAAGCAGAGGGTGCGGGCCATGGAGACAGAACTTCGGCTGACTGTAGCCGTTTTCTGCTTTGCTCTTTTCCACTTGTGTGGCTTGGGCTCTGGCTGTTTCCAACATCTGGTTAAGACCATGAGCCCCAGGGAGAAATTCACACGTACTTGTGGCCCTATCCTTGGTTTGGGGGTGTCTCCGTGGGAATGGGGAGCAGACTGGTTGGGTCTGGCCTTCCCACTGTATACTCACAGCCCATCTTCCCTCCCAAAGTGGGGCCCAGACCCAGCTGACAGGCTCTGTCTGGCCTGTGAGCAAACAAGGACACACTTCTGTGCTTCTGTCCTTTCTCTGCAGCTTTACATCGTGGAAAAGCCCTGAGGCTGTGCCCCTCCCGTGATGACCACTTGGCTGGCTGGAAGATGGTAGCCAGTGCACCTTCTCCTCTGATGTTAAAGGCCTATTTTAAGAACAGGGAGGTGTCAGGGGCTCTAAGTCTGGCCTGAATTCACTTGAGTCGTCTGTAGAAACCTGGCTTCATTGGCTGGCCTCAGGACCACTGTTATAGGCCACAGTGAATGCCTGTTTGAGGACTGATTCCACGCTGATGCGTTCAGAGATAACAAAAATGAAGCTAATGCTAAACCTTCATTTCCTCAAAGATGGGAAGAAGAAGTGGGGGAGGACATGTAACAGCTGTCAGAAAACCTGGGCCGAGCCTCAGAAGGACATGCCTGAATGCTTCAACTGCATGCCGACTTCCTGCCCAGAAAGTGGGATTTTCAGCCCAGGCTGCATGGAGCCTGCAGGTGGGAAAAGTGGACTCCACAGGGAGGGTGTGGGGCTCCCCCATTTCTGGTCCCAGGGGGACCCCCAATAGGGACATCAGAAACACCTGTTTTTGCAGAAGGCGATTGTCTCCGGGGCATTTCCCTGAGGCAGGAGGTCAAGTGCAGGGACCGGAAGGACCAGACCTTAAATGGAAGCTGCAGAGAAGAAGGGTGGGATCCGCAGGGCAGCTGGGGTGCAGAGAGGAAGCAGAGGGAGGCTCTCAAGCCTGCCCCACTCCAGGGAGCTCTCCAGTGTCTGCACACACTCTCCGGGCACTTAGCAGAAACGCAGGGACGGCCCATCCTGGGACTTGCCTGGCTCCATCCTCTGTGTCCCCAAGGAGAGAGGCAAGCCCATGATGACAACGAGCCCTAAACACGCTTCCCTGAAAAGTGTGGCTCTGGGTGTATTTACAGACCGAAACCAGGGAGCTGAGCAACACCCTACACCAGCTTCCACGGTCCCTGTCCCCTGGGACCATCGCAAGGGAGGCTCACTGGTCCCTGTGAATCTGGGCTGTCGGCACTTTCTAAAGCCCTGGCTCACATTAACAAGAGGGTGGGGAAGAGATAGGTGAGGAGGCTGGAACACAGAGGAGAAAAACAGAACTTTAAGACAGTTCAACATGAAACACGAAAGTTACTGAGAGAAAGGAGACTATTTACAATCAGGCATTAGATGGGACCACTGAGGAATGAACCAGAACCTCTGCTGGACGTCAGCAAGGGTAATTCCAAATACAAACAAAGACCCCTCCCCTTTACCGAGTCAGATCCAAGCCCAGTATTTTGAGTCTGAAGCATTTAACACTGAACACAAGTGAAAAGTTATAAAATATTTTATTAGTGGTCTTATTTCTTCAGAGCCTCTAACTTGATGGCCATACACACTGCACCTCCCTCCGCCCAGCTGGGTCGTTTGGGTTTGCTTTCTGCCACACGCTGATCAAGCCGGCATTTGCTGAAAGACTGAGTTGGTTCTGACTATGCTTCACCATCTGCTCGGCAGGTGTGAAGTCGGGGAATTTTCACTTTGCTTCTTGGAGTAAAAGACAAGTAAAGATTTACAGACACCACAGATAATACTGTGAGATACACACCTGGAGCGAGCTGGCGCATGCCCCTGCGCGTGTGTGCACACACTTGTAGGCACACACACACTGGACCCTCTCGGACCCCAGCCAACACACAGGCAGGCTGCGTTAGGAAGCTACAGCCAGGCACGGACAGAGGAAGGCACCTCTCCACTGAGACAGGGTGGGTGGGTGGGCGGGGTAGGGGTAAGAAGCTGGGTCCCCAGGCCAGCTCGGGACTCCACTACAAAAGGCAACTGAGGAAAGAGGAGCAGGCTGCCCCCCATCCCCATGGTCTGCACGGTGACAGCAAGTCCAGAACTATCCTCGTTTCGCACTTTACACCTTGAAAAGCACTTTCGAGTCCATTCACACACTGAGAACAGGAGGCAAGAGGGCAGAGCAAAGTAATAGAGCATTTGGGGTCAGACTTGGCTCTCTCCTGGCCCTCGGGCCCGGGGCCTCACTGAGCCTCCCCAGCCTCGGTGCTCTGGCTGCACCAAGCATGCGGGGGGGCGGGTGGTGGTGAGGGGGAGTCAACACACGTTAGTGAGTGAGGCCCGAGCAGAGGAGCTGGTTAGGCACACAGCCGGGCCACCCAGTGAGGAACAATGGATGCTAGGCACACGGGGGAATGTTCAGCCGTGAACCCACCGGAGGCCTTTCTACCTCATGCACTGGCCTGCCCCTGACCTTTCTCAGGTGGGAAAATGACCTTTCTGTGGATCTCTAGGATGAGTTTTTACCTAAAAGCTTAAGTCCTGTTTCTTGGTCCGGAAGAGCCCTCTCCCAAGGTGACTTAATCAGATTCCAGCATCTTTGTAAAATGTGTACCTGGTGTCTTTCCTTCCCATGTCACCCATACGAAGCTTTGGAAGCATTTAATTCTCAAGCTGATACTCAGTAAGAGTAGGTGAAAGGGAGGTCTGAGGTACTACAGACAGAGGCGAAAGGCTCCCAAGATGGGCTGGTCAGCAAAGCCAGGCCCTGATGCTTCTGAGGAGCCACGGGGGTTAGAACACAGTGGAGCCCCTTCTTCTCCTCAACCCCATGGATCAGAGATTCTCTGGACTTACATTCTCACCTATACTGACAACCAGAAAGGCAGCACATCACTCATCCGAAGTTTCCTCCTTCCTTCTACATGAAGAAATGAAATCACAGACGAAGGAAGATCCAAGTCATTACATTCAGAAATTACTTAAAAGAATTAGACTTGGCAAGTGGCCCTGGTTTAAATTTCAATGTGTGAAAGACAGCACGTCACCCCTCCCCACCTCTTAACTAAACCCATATAGGAAAATAAAATCAACAAGTTACTTGGATATTATCTTTTGTTGTTGCTTAGTTGCTCAGTCGTGTTGACTCTTTGTGACCTCATGGACTATAGCCTGCCAGGCTCCTATGTCCATGGGATTCTCCAGGTAAGAATACTGGAGTGGGTTGCCATTTCCTTCTCCAGGGTATCTTCCCGACCCTGGGATCAAACCCACATCTCCTGCTTGGCAGGCGGTTTATTTACTACTGAGCCACTTTGGGAAGCCCGGATATTATCTCAGGCCATTGCAGTAAGGGCTTTGTTGTTTTTTTTTTTATCAAACTTCCATACAACAAAAAAGCAGATTCACTCGGAGACCCTGATTCCAGGTTCACGGCATCCTAGAAGGGGAAAATAGTTCTGTTTCCTTCAGAAACCTTCTTTGGCCTGAACCCCCTTCTACCCTGTGGCCACACTGATTCTGACAAGCACACAGGCTCCTGCCAGGAATTCAAAGGCCATTAACCCTACAGAAGTGCCCATGATTCTTGCCCTAGAGGGATTTTGCTTAGGTGATCGCATCATTGGAAAGAAGTTTCCAATCCGGAAAGACTGAAAAGATGATGGTGCCGCTGAGTTGCCATGGAAACCAGATGTGGGAGACAGCATCTCCCATGGCTCTCAGTACACAGTTTGATGGAGCTCCAGAGTCTTGGCCACACTAAGCTTTTGCCGGTTTTTTACCAAGGCCTTGGATTCTCAGGAAATCTCAGCATCTTCCCTCCTGTGCAGTTAGTACATCTTTCATGGGCTACACCTGCAGGTCCTTCACGTTCACACCTGGGTTTCTCTGAGCCCAGGTTCAGTGGAGGTAGTTGATGTGATAAGTGAGGGAAGAGAAAATGCTTGTAAAAAATCAGCAGGATTGAGCTTCTAGAATTTTTAGGCAAAATTAAGGTGCTCAGAAAGTTAGGAGAAAAAAAAAAAACTCCAATATATTTTGCTTAAGTGAAAATAAGAAGCACGGGGGAAATAAAAGATTTTGAAAGAGATAGCCAAATTTGCCTTACAACTTTCTGTACAACTTTAAAAAATTCCTGCGTGGCTTAGCGCACATGGTTGGTTCCAAGGTTTTCCTCCAACCTGCAACCAGCACCTGTGTCTTTCCCAGGTTCTGTCTGCAAATGAGACCAGCTCAGCGATCAAGCCAAACCCCTCACATCTCTCCACGAAGTAGGTTTACCCTGAATAATTTTCTTCACCAAGTACTAAAAAGGTACAGCTTCTGGAAATGAATGAAATTGATCGACTTTTGACTTGGAAAACGACTTCTCGTTGGAAAAAGAGACAAACTGTAGAAAGATGAAACTATGAAAATACCAGTCACAGGATGGAGTCCCTCTTGGCTTCGCCTTTCCACCCCTGGACATCTGACTGCCCAGGGGCCCCGGGAAACTGCCCACATTCCTCGTGCAGAACCAGAGCTCCCTGGTCAGAAGGAAGAATTCTGCTGAGGAAGCCTCTTGTCACCCACTTTGTGGCAGTTTTAAATTCTGCCTCAGGGGTTGTATTTTAAAAATTTCTGCATGTGAAAAAGAAAGACCATTCTACATCTTCTTCCTAGTTATAGCTAGAAAGGGTAATGGAGAGAAGACCCAACTCAGTGGGGCGGAGAAGTCCAGCACTGGTTTGCTGCCTGACAACCCGACGTAGTCCCCAGGCTCCACAGGCGGGTCTGTGTCCTTGAGCCCGCAAGGGTTCTGGAAGTGGCCTATGGCCACGGTGTCCAATGTTCCTCTCTCTGGCTTTGCAGCACTTTACCTCTCGGCCCGGATTTTGTATCTCAGCACGAGGTAGGCGATGAGACGCAGGGAGATGAAGAAAATCCCCAGGACAATGAAGTCCAAGTAGAGCTTGGCGTTCTCCACGTCCAGTTCTCGAAGGATAGCCTCTGACTTCTGGAAATGGCACGTCTCGTTGGTGTTACAGTGCAGGTCCTCCCGGTCGAGGCCGTAGATGGAGAGGATGACCCCCTCAAACCCATACCTAAGGGGGGAGTGCCAGAGTGAGGAGGGCTTGGGACCCCCCATCCCTACCTCTGCCCATGTCTGTGGAATGTACACTGACCACTCCCCCGCCCCCCACCGCATCCTCAGCCTGGCTCTTTCCCTCCCTGGAGGTCTTTTTTCCTGGAATACTTCTTAACCGCTCTGCAGCTTCCTAGCATAAATCCATTCAACAGCTTGACCGAGTGTCTTCTAATTTCCTTGCCTCCAAAGTCTCCACACACACACACAAAAACAACCCAAATTTAACCAAGAGTGGGTATTGTTCAGAGGTGACACGAATGGAAAAACACTTTTTTTGATCACTTCTGATATCACACCTTTTTTTTTTTAAAAGTTAAATAGAATAAAAGGTCTGAGAGCTTTTCAAGGCCTGCAGAGCATTTGAATAAAACATTTCTGCACCACCTTTCATTCTGTTCCAGCTCTGCATTATCAAAACAAAAATGCTAATTCTGAGAAGAAAGACATGGGTCTCTGATTTCTCGGTCTTGAAAGGTGCACCATTGCTGAAACTCTGCACAAGGGCTTTGTTTTGATTTTGCTCTCGGGAATAATATACCTGGCTCTGAATTGACATTCTAGAAAACACAAGCTTGTTCACAGCTTGAGACCCTGGGTGTCATGTGGAATGGCTGTGGCTGGGGGCATAAGCTCTAATGACCGGCCCTGCCTGCTGAGGGCCAAGGTGCCAAAGCGCCTGTGAGTCAAGAGCGTGAAACCTGATGCTGAAGCGCTAAGGCACCAGAGCAGTCTTCTTCAAGAATATGAGGACATTTGAGACATGTCTTCTTCTCCACTGGATTTCTTACTCAAAACCTTGTACTGTGGTGTTGGAGAAGACTCCTAAGAGTCCCTTAGACTTCAACGAGATCAAACCAGTCAATCCTAAAGGAAATCAGTCCTGAATGTTCATTAAGGACTGATGCTAAAGCTGAAGCTCCAATACTCTGGCCACCTGATGTGAAGAGCTGACTCATTGGAAAAGACCCTGATGTTGGGAAAGATTGAAGGCAAGGAGGAGAAGGGGGTGGCAGAGGATGAGATGGTTGGATGGCATCACTGACTCAGTGGACATGAATTTGAGCTACCTCTGGGAGATGGTGAAGGACAGGGAAGCCTAGTGTGCTGCAGTTCATGGGGCTGCAAAGAGTCAGACATGACTTAGCGACTGATCAACAAGAACCTTGTTATAAGCAGTGTTTATTCCAGAGAGGAATGAAATTCTTCAAGGCAGCTCTCTAAAGCACACAGGACATGGGGCTACCATGGCTTGTCCAGGGTACCAGTGCATGCTTGCTTGGTCGCTCAGTCATGTCCAACTCTTTGTGATCCCATGGGCCATAATGTGCCATGCTCCTCTGGCCATGGGATTCTCCAGGCAAGAATACTGGGGTGGGTTGACATTTCCAGGGCACCAGTAGCTAGGGTTTATTTTATCCATGAGTGTGTGTGTGTATCTGTGTGTCTGTGTGTGTGAGGGTGAAGGTGCTGCTGCTGCTGCTGCTAAGTCGCTTCAGTCGTGTCCGACTCTGTGCGACCCCAGAGACGGCAGCCCATCAGGCTCCCCTGTCCCTGGGATTCTCCAGGCAAGAACACTGGAGTGGGTTGCCATTTCCTTCTCCAATGCATGAAAGCGAAAAGTCAAAGTGAAGTCGCTCAGTCGTGCCCGACTCTTAGCGACCCCATGGACTGCAGCCTACCAGGCTCCTCTGTCCATGGAGGCACACACAACTAGGAAAAAAAAGGCACTGATACTATCTGGGTTCATGACCTGAGAATCCAGCCGGCATCTGGCTGACGGCCAAGGAGGGGCTTTCGTGAGCCTCTGCCTGTCCCAGTTCCCTTCCCTCTCTTGTCCTAAAGGCCCCAAGTCCTAAGGGGCCCTGCAGGCTACCTGACGTAAGAGACATAGGACATCCACTGCAAGTAGGTGGGGATCGTGTCAAAGCTGACGAAGAACCCTGAGAAGAGGAGCACAGGGATGGCCGTGACGGGTCCCACGAAGGTCGCCACCTGGGAGGGGACACAGAAGGACTTTACTCCTACCCGCCCGCTCCTCCTAAGGGGGCCCGGAGCCCACAGCCCATGCTTCCAGGAAAGGGCCAGAGCTGTCAGGAGAGGTCGTCCAGGTCATCCAGCGCCAGGATGGCACAGACGCACCCCTTTGGGGAAGAGCAGGCTGGTCTCCTGCACAAGGAGGGGCTGGGTTGCTGCCCAGAGGCCCAGCTGGACCCAGCAGAGGGGATGGAGGCTGAAAAAGCATGGAGGCCCTGAAAAGCAGGGATAGAGAGATGCTGGTGTGGCCATGAAGGCACTTGTGGGGGTGGGAGGCACACGCCTGGGGAGTTGACATCCTGTGTCCCAGCAAGGAAGAGTCAGGAGTAAGACTCCCTGGGTGCCAACAGCAGCTGGCGTGGGCCCAGCACTTTCTACGGCTGTCGGCTGTGAGATGGACACCACTGCCATTCCCGCCCATGGATGCAGGTGCTGCTCAGAGGCCGTGGACATGGAACACGAGGCCACGCAGCAGGGGAGGGGGCAGCAGAAGGCCGTGGCGTGCTGACTCCCCAGGCTTCTGGCTTTGTTTCCTAAGGCTCAGACTGGCCTGAGCACATGAAGCCCTGGAGGTGCAAAAACTGTGCACACAGTGGGTTTGGCAGGCTGGGAGTAGGTGGCACCAGACGTCCAGAAGGGGCATGTGGAGGGGCTTGGGCAGGTGGGAGTGTGAGGTATGATGGGATTGTCTGGGGAACAGCTGTGTGGATCCCACAGAGGCAACAAAACATAGGAATTGAGAGCTTGGCCTCAGAGCTGGCTGCGTGACTCTGACAAAATCACCTTGCCTCTCTGGGCCTCAGTCCCCCCATCTGTGAAATGGGAGGACTGCACCTAACTTGTGGGGGTGCTTAGACTCAATGAGCTCATGTTCAATCACAGGTCCAGCTGGCCTCTGGGCACAAACTCAGCCCGTCCTTGTGCAAGAGACCAGCCTGCTCCTCCCCAAACAGGTGCTTGGTGAGAATAGCACCTGGTGTGCCCCGTGACCCATAAGGTCACCTGCTGCTGTCAATCTGCCAATCCTGAGCAGCCAGGACACCTCTATCCCTTCCCCAGGGACTGACTGACCAACCTGCTGAAGCCAGGCTGGGAAGTCAGGACAGAATCAGGAGGAGGGGTCTCAGGGGCGGGGTACTGAGCCCATGGGGCCCGCAGCCCCAGCCACATGGGTGGAGGTGGGGAAGCGAGGTCTGCCCCATGGTACATCCTTGGCTGGTACCTGCAGTGACGTGGATGCAGCTCCAATCAGCAGGCCCAGGGACTGCGCCACCAGGGAGGTCATGGTGCCCAGTGCCGCGAACAGGACGAAGCGCACAGCGTCAGACGGCTGGGACGTCATCCAGTACACGATGCTGCAGTAGGCCACGGGGAACATGATCTGGAAACACAGGGCCCATCACCCTCACCTGCAAGCCGCGCTTCCCGCCCCCCAGGGATGCTGGAGAGCCCCGCCCCCTCACGCCACGCCAGGGTGCTCGCGCACCTGAAAGGGCACGTCTGCCATGGTCTTGGCCAGGTAGTAGGCCTTCAGGCTGTACCAGTAATTCAGGTGTTCTCGGAGAAACACGCTCATCTCCAGAGGAACTAGGGGGCAGGAAAGTGAAAAGGGTCACTCGGACATTACAACACACCAAGAACTCAGACAAGGGGTCTCCCATGAGGCCCTCTGCGGCCCCAGCTTGGGCTGCCTGCCTGTGAACCTCAAGTGCTTCAAGTATTAATATCTGGAGTTTGAATGGAAAGATATGAAATGATTCACCTGCCTGGAGAAACTGCCTGGTATGCTGGCATCACTGTAGTGATGGGTCCAAGTATCTCCTGCTGAACCTGTTTTCACTGAGTAACTGACAATGCAATGCCTTTCCCGGGCAAGTCCTCAGAAACTGCTCTTGGAAATTCAGGGCAACTTAAGGAGGAGGCACTGCTGGAGGAGCTGTCTAGGCTGGGAGACCTGGTGAAGCAAGTTTTCCACACTGTCCCCCTGAAGCGGCCAAGGGCAGCCTGCTCTGCAAGCAGCCTAGAGTTGCACAGAAATCCACCTAGAACAGCATTGCTGCATGCTAAGTCGCTTCAGTCATTCAACTCTTTGCGACCCCATGGACTGTAGCCCGCCCGACTCTTCTGTCCATGGAATTCTCCAGGCAACAATACTGGAGCGGGTTGCCATGTCCTATTCCAGGGAATCTTTCCAACCCAGAATAGCTTTACCCGCTCACAAATTTGGCTGCACCAGGGCTATCTTAACTGAATGAGGTAATGCTCACACAGTAGCATTTGAGGGCTTCCCAATTAGAAAACCTTTTAAAATCTCTCAGCCTTCCACCAGGCTTACACATCTTCCATTAGTGATTCACTCCTTTGGCTTAAACATGGTATGCATTTTCTCATCTAACAGAACATACAATCATATATACATCTGTCAACAAAGAAAACAGTATTTTAAAAAATAAAATAAGACACTCTATGTTTGTGGCCAAGCAAGCCACGACCTAGTGGCAGACAAGGAAGGAGGGGTGGGCACCGGCTGGACCAGGCACTCACATGTGAGGACGGTGGGCATGAGGGCCGCGAACATGAGGAAGAGCATGGAGAAGAAGAGGAAGCCGGAGTTGCTCAGGACCTTCTTGGCTTCGTTCCCAATCCCCAGGTAGAGCAGGCCAATGAGGAGGCCGATGCCGATGTGGGACGTGATCCGCAGGTGCGTGAGGACCTGGGCAGACGAGGTCCACACTCAGGTGTGCAAGCTCGGAGGTGGGCGGTGAGAGGACAAGGAGTCCAGGGGCCCCAGAGGGGACAGTCAAGGCTTCTGCCCCTTCCCTCCAGAAAGGTGGCAGTCAACCCGCTTCTCCTGAGGTCTGTGCATTGCAGGCGGATTCTTTATGGCCGAGTCACCCAGGAAGCCCATTCATTCACTACCCTTAGTTTAAGCTTCCATTATACCAAGCCCAGGACCCTACACCAGCTCATGTGAGTGTGTGTGTGCATACACGCACACACACACACACACTCACAGGGCAGCATTTAACTGCTGTTCAAGCAGAAGGAACTTCTATCCTGCATTAAATCCCCTTCAACATAGCAAACCAGGACTGTGTCCCTTCGGAGGAGGGGACAAGTGACAAGAACGGTGGTGAAGCAGACAAAGAACGGCCACAGGACAGACCCACCCTTGCAGAGCACAGCCTGGATGGCTCTATCTTTCAAACTGGGTTCCAGAGGCTCCTGGGCACTCGGGGACCCCCTACACAGGCTGTCAGATTGTCCGCTCGAAAGGCTGGATCTTGTTCTGATTCCCAATCCTTCACCAACTCCTTCCTCTGCTGGGTGGGGCTTCCCAGAGGGAGGAATCCCCTCCCTGATGCCAGCCTTGGCCAATGGAACATGAGCACCAGTGGCAGGTTCCTCCACCCACCCACCCGCCACCCCACCAGGAGCAGGAAGCTATAAGGGCTGCCATTGGGTTTCTCCGACACTTTCCCCTGCCACGTTCTAGAAAGGAGCCGGTCCTCCATTCTGGCTCCCCAGACGAGAAGACACATGGGGCAGGACCACAACCCACAGCCGCCCACAGGTTACACGAACCAGACAGGACTACTGTCCTAACCACTAGCAGCCGGGGAGTGTTTGTTACTGCGGCGTCACAGAAAACTGACTGATGCAGAAAAAGGAAAGCGCAAGCAGATGAACCAACCCAAAGGTGACCCCTCAGCTTCTGTTGCCACGGAGACCACTGCACACCGCCTTACCGAGTCCCTCATGATGCTGAGGAAAGTCCTTTTGAAGAGGATGCAGAACTGGGTGAGGCAGCTGGCAGAGAAGCTGTGACAGCCTTCCATGGAAGTGGAGTCCTGGGGACACACCAAAGGGGAGCGGAGGGGTGAGCCCCCTGGCCCCCGGACGCCCCCTCCTCTGAGCCGAGGAAAGTGCTCTTGCAGCAGGCGTGCAGGGTGGCGTGCAGCGCTCCCGGGGGCTGGGGGTGTGCATTACCTTTCTCCACCCCTTCCATCGTTTTGTCTGCTTTACCTCTTCAGAGGGCCGGTGCCAAATAAAAGGATTCACCTCGGCATCGCCCCCAGGCTCTCTCCTGCAGTCAGAGTCACACTTGCCCTCCCAGACCGCTCTCACCAGGCGGCCGTTCTGGTCGCCGTACTCGCCGGACGCGACTTCCATGACTGCACAGAGGAGAGAGACAGAGGGTTCAGCCCAGCATTGCTCATGTGGGCCTCTTCCTTTGCAACAAAGTCAGTAATCCGGTGGGAATCTTTTAACTGATTATATAGATGCCGCGTGAGGATGCTAATGGTGTGATAAAAATCATTTAGCGGCCAATGTTTCCTTTCTCAACGCCCAGCAAGGCCGTTGATCATATCAGGAAGCTGGAAATGCAAATACAGATTGTGATGTTGGACAGCCCGAGAAGTCATGAGCTCATGCATCTATTAACTTATTCATCTGTCTAGCCTTTATTGAGTGCTGGTCATGGGCATGCATGCATCAGAGTTGGAGCTGAGAGGAGGGCAGAAGGAAGCAAGATTCCTGTTGGGAAGGCAGTTCCCAGGATAAGGGTGAGTGATGAGCACTGAGGCAGCTCTTTGGGACCAAGAAGAAGTGCTGGGGGTCCTGAGAGGGGTGCGCTGAGGTTTTGGACTATAAGCTCCACCTCTCAGATCCCCAGGGAGCATTACCTCCACCGACCCTCCTTGACCCTGGTATCATGCCTCCTCTGTACCCCAGACTGTCCAAGGTCCCACCTTGCTCTTTCTCTCTGGGGTCCACCCTCCCCTGGCACCTGCTGCTCCTTCCTCTCCTCCCACCTGTGCTCTCCCTCCACCCTCCCCCATTCCTCCTGGTGTAGGACCTGATCCTTCATCTCAGTAAGATTCTTGCTAATGCAATGCCCCCAGGGACCCTTTCTGGCAAAACCAGCTGTTTCCAGAGCCCAGGCCAGGACAGCTAACTCTCTCTGCATCTGATCACAAACCTGGAGAGCCTGGCCCCACCAGAATGTCACGATCAATGACACCAACCCAGCCAGAACTGCCTGCTCTGCTGGTCATTCACACCCACCACCCTCCAAACAGCCCCTCTCTCCCCACGTCTCTCCCTCTCCTCAGGCATGATATTGAGGAGCCCCGCACTGGGCTCTCCCCAGTGCCCTGTTCCTTCTCCTCCCATCTGTGCTTCCCTATAGGTCCTCACCTCTCTGCTGGCCATGGACCTCACTGCCCTTCCCTGTTCAGCAGCACCTGTCCCCCACTGTCCTTGCTCCTGAATGACTATGCAGCCAACCTGACCATCCCCACCATCAAGGATGCTTAAGACTCCTCCTCCTCTCCCTTGGCCCGCATCTCCTTCCCGCTCACCCCACTCTGGCCTGGCTTCGTCAGAGCACCCTTCTTGAAAGAGAGAGGCATTTCCCAGCAATAGCATCTCATGGAACACAACTTGGGAGAGGATGTGTAGGAAAGGTGGGGTCTGGGGAACTGCTGGGGCTGGATGCTTGAAAGTAAAACAACTGAGTGAGGAAGGCAGATGACCAGGAGACCAAGAAGGAGGAATGGAGTGGGTTGAAGCGTGCCCCCTCAAAAGACTCATGTCCACCTGGAATCTCAGAATGTGGCCTTCTTTGGAAAAGGTTATTTGCAGATGTAATTGGTTTTGGATCTTGAGATGAAATTATCCTGGATTTAGGATGATTAGGATGCCTGAATCCAACTGAAGGCAAATGGAGAAGGGGGCGGCAGAGGATGAGATGGTTGGATGGCATCACCAACTCAGTAGACATGAATCTGAGCAAACTCCAGGAGATGGTAAAGGACAGGGAAGCCTGGCGGTGCTGCAGTCCATGGGGTCACAGAGAGTCAGACATGACTTAGCGACTGAACAACAACTGAATCAAATGACTGGTGTCCTTATTAGAAGAGGAGGTGACATATAGACACACACAGAGAAACACAGAGAAAAAAGCCACGTGAAGACAGAGGCAGGGACTGGAGGGATGGGTCACAGGCTAAGGACCACTGGAGCCTCCAGAAGCTGGATGAGGCAGGAAGGACCTTCCCCCAGAGCTTCAGGAGGGAGCCCAGCCCTGCAGACACCTGGACTTCTGGCCTCCGGAGTCTGAAACATGACTTCCTCTTGTTTCAGACCACCCAGCTTGTGGGGCCCCAGGGAAGCAGGACACGATGGCCAGGACAGGACCCCATGCACCATAGTCGAGGGGGAGAATGGGACGGGATCGGGGTGTACAAGCACTTGGTGGTCTAGTGACTACGAAGCTCAAAAGAAAAAGAAGGCAAGCAAGGGGGGTTTCAAGTTCTTGCACTTGGACAGCAGGGAGCAGAAGTGGTGGATCTGACAGGAGGACAGGGAGATGGTTCCAGAGGCGCTGGACACAAAGGGGCTGCCATCTGCAGACAAACGTGCAGGCTGCACAATGGGCAGATCTGGTGGGGAAGTGACTTGGGACGTTGGTGTCAGTGCCCTGGAAGGTTCCGGCCAAGAGGAAAGGCCAAAGCGGGAGCCCTGGGGGCACTAAGCATGGAGCTCATAAAGCATGAGCTGCAAAGCACAGAAGCTGCAGCCTCTGGATCAGGAGGAGCGACTCCTGTCATTAACCTGGGCTCTAGGCTCCCAGGGTGTTAGTGGCTAAGTCGTGTCTGACTCTGTGCGATCCCACTGACTATAGCCCGCCAGGCTTCTCTGTCCACGGAATTTTCCAGGCGAGAATACTAGAGTCGGTTGCCATTTCCTTCTGCAGGAGATTTTCCAGACCCAGAGATTGAACCTGGGTCTCCTGCATTGCAGGTGGATGCTTTACTGTCTGAGCTACTAGGAAAGTCCTGGGTTCCCAGTGAAGTGATGTGAAAGTCACTCAGTCATGTCCCACTCTTTGCGACCCCATGGACTATACAGTCCATGGAATTCTCCAGGCCAGAATACTGGAGTGGGTAGCCTTTCCCTTCTCTAGGGGATCTTCCCAACCCAGGGATCGAACCTAGGTCTTCTGCATTGCAGGCAGATTCTTTACCAGCTGAAGTACAAGGGAAGCTCTGGATCCCAGGGTCTTGTTCAAAACTGCTTTGGTCAAAATTTGTTGTGTTTGGTCAAAATTTAAGTTGAATTTTAACATCTGCATTAATCAATGCAAAGGGGAATTTGTTAAAGGTTATTTCTTTTTAGAAATAACTTCCTTTAGACTGAAAGCATCACACAGTCAAGTATTGGGAAATATTTGGCCTAACAACAGATCCCTTGTTTCTAGTCCCATGTATTTCATCTGGAGGAAAGAAAACCTCTTTTGACTTGGTCTTGAAAGTTCTGCCTCAGGACGGCACTTGAACTATCTGTGGAATATTAAAGTAATTCTTGATTTGAAGGCTAAAGGTAAGAGTGGAAACCCACTAGGAATAAAAAAGACCCTCTTTTGGCTGGTCAAGGCTCAACTCACCGAAATCGGCCGGGTTGTGGTAGGTTGGGCAATTCAGACCTAAGTCCCTCAAATACGGTACAAGGTTTGAGACTTTCCCTCGGTACACACACTGTCCTTGACTGAGGACATAAAGCTGAAAAAGAGTAAGAAGGAAAACATCAACTCTGCCTTACTCTGTAAAGGGAGAGAAACTTTCAATCCATCCATCCAATGATCCACTCACCCACTCACTCACCCATCCATCCATCTATCCATCCACTTATCCATCCATCCATTCACCTAACCACTCACCCATCCACTCACCCAACCATCCATCTATATACCCACTCATCCATCTATTCATCTATCTATCCATCAATCCATTCATTCACCCCATCATCCACTCACCTATCCATCCATCTATATATCCACTCATCCATCCATCCACCCATCCATTCACCCCATCCATCCATCTATACATCCACCCATCCATCTAACCATCCACCCATCTATCTATCCATCCATTCATCCATCAATCCATCAATTCCTCTCTCAGGACAGCTTTATGTTACCTCCCAAGGACTCAAAGTTCAAAGGGAAATCAATGATAAATCAGGAAAGACAGAAGCTATCATATGACCAGGAATTATTCACTTTGTTGCCTTTCTTCCCCTCATGCTAACCACTTGCTTAGGCCAGATTTTGGAGCTATACACACTGCATTCCTTGGGACATTTTTTTGCTCAGGATGATATAAAAGCATAAGATTTATAAAAGAGATGATACCGTACAAATATCACAACCTGCCATCTAATTCTGTATGGCAAGTGTCCCCCTGCTGTCATCAGGGGGGCCATTGATGAAGCCTCAGTAATGTCAGTGACTCATCCAAGACCCTGTGGCTGGACACTAACCCTAGAGAGAGGACACTGGCCAGCTCTTCCTATCTCCTCTGGCCCTGCCACCTGAAGTGCTTAGGGCATCAACGTCTTAAGAAACATAACACCTAAGGCCACTCAAAAATGAAGACACCCTCATGAACTAAGCCACGAGTACCTAGATTTGGTTTCACCCAGGCCAATGACAGTGGGCTAACGTACCTGGTCGAACAGCTCGAAGAGCTTGGCACTGGGTTGGTGGATGGTGCAGATGATGGACCGGCCACCCTGGGCCAACCCCTTCATCAGGGAGACAACCTGGAAGCAGGAGGCGCTGTCCAGGCCACTGCAAGTCAAGGGACACCGTGAGACATCTGTGAGCCCCAACCAGACCCCTCATTCAGAGCGCCCTGGTTGTGTCTGTGCAGGCTGGCCTGAGCCCCTTGGCGGGCAGAGAGGTGGCACCTTCTGCTGGCGGGGAGGGCAGGCCTGATTACCTGGTGGGCTCATCGAAGAACATGACGGGAGGGTTGTTCACCAGCTCCAGCGCAATGGCCAGTCGCTTCCGCTGGCCGCCCGAGAGGCTGCCGGTCCGCGTGTTGGCACAAGACAGAAGGCCCAGGGCCGTCAGGATCTCCTTGACCTGGGGGACAGCAGAAGCAGAGTGGCATCAGAGACCACCCGCCACTCCTCGTCACCTACAGGCCCACATGGAACCCTGATCCCCTTCCCCACCCAACTCCCAGACACCTGGAGGGACCGCACATCCGGCCCACCCCAGCGTTGCCAGGCCTGATGTCCTGATTAAGGAGGCTGAGACCCAGGAGACTGAGAGGCAGGGCTGGGGCCAGGCCAGCCTGGGCTGGAGTCCTGGTCCTGCCTCTGGCTGGCAACCTAGCAAGTCCGTCCATGTGTGAGCCTCACTCAGGGCCAGGGCAGAGAAGGTGTTGGATGAACACTGCAGAAAGGGTGGATCCATGGACACATAAGTGGACGAGTGACTGGGTTTCTGACCAGCACAAAGGGGAGGTCTGCCGTAACAGATGAAACGCTTGGCACACGGTAAGCATTCACTCGGCGACAGCTGTGAGTCACAGTATTGCTAGTGCACATGGCTCCCGTGGACTCAACCACACAGGCCAGGTCTCCCAGAAAGACAGAGCTCCATCCACGCTTGTAAATGGGAAAAGAAGGCCTCTGATTCAGCAGCAAGGCAACGACACTGCTTAAAGCTATCACTGCTTCTCTTAGAGACCCTGCCAACACTGCCCCGGGAGCTGCCTGGGAACCAAGGTATAAACAGCCCACTGTGCGCTCAGCCCTCCCTGGCTGTCCCATCCCTGATCCGGGCTGGACTCAGGGAGCTGGACTCAGGAAGGTCAGAAGAGTTCGGTGTAAACCGTTCATCAGTTTCATCCACAGCGGTCAGTGTTCGGGGTCCATCCTGGTGTCTTCTGGAGGTGGCCACAAGAAGGCAGAGGTCAGTTGCCGCCCTTCTGGCCTCCTTGTCAGGTTCACCTCCCAGTGGGGTGCGAGACAACCTGCCACAGAGGTCCTGCCAGAATTCACTGAGCCATTGTCCTAGCCCATGGTGGTAGCAGGTGGACCCTAGTCCAGCAACTTCTCTAGGGAGATGAGGTCATCCTCAAGGAGAAGGAACTCAAGGAGGAAAATTTCCACTCTGGCTCTTGAATTACTTCTGCGTGGTCAGGACACAATGTGGCCTCGCTGATGGGAAGGACCAGGGCACTACTGCTCCATGCGCTGGAAGCAGGCAGGTCAGATAGATCTGCATTTGAATCCTGCTTGGCCTTTCCCCTGCTGAGCCCTAAATCCAGCTCCACCACCTCTTCCAGAACATACAGCCACTGAGGCACGCCATCCCGGAACCTCGCAGCGAGGTTGCCCAGAAAAGGCCATCTTTCAGGAACGCTTTCCCTCATGTGGACAGTCCACTGGCCTTCCCAGGATGACATGGCTCCGGCAGTCTCCAGGAATCCAGTCCAAAGGTTCAGGAGGAAGACCACCCACTCCCTACTTGCCCTTTGCCCCACTGGAAGGATGCTGGAGGCGGAGGCCAAGGTCAGCACCTCCTGTTTCCCTTGCATGCAGGCATCTTGTCTAGGATTCTCTCAGGAGTGACGCCCTGAAGGCTGGTTTTGTTTTAAAGTGAATCAGAAAGAACAATGTCCCCTCCTGGGAGATCTCACTCCTGAGGAAGGCCCCTCACCGGGGGGTTCTCAAGGCTGGGGCCACTTTTCTGGGAAATGAGGTGCAGTGGGCAACATTCCACTACCTGCTGGAACATTCCAGTCTCTTATGTTTCCTCGAGAAGTAAACAACCAGGACCCAGGGACACAACAGGGCTGGAGGGAAATGAGTCAGGGCCTGTCCTCTCCTTGGACAATCACGCAGCCCTGCTGATGGTTCTGAGGGGGAAGGGGGACTGGACCCTGCTGAGGACGAGGAGGACCGGTCGAGACTTGACAGACAGAGCGGGTGCAGGGCTGAAGGACTGGCTGTGGGTGCTCCTCTGTGGAGTCATCTGAGAGGCACACACGTGCTCCTCGCCCCCGCCCTTTAGCAAACGCTCCCTCCCGGCTCCCTCTCCCACCTGGAAAGGCTGATCCCCCGGACCACGCTGCAGGCAAACCATCCCACACCCACTTACTCATGGATTGCATCTGTTCTGGGAGCTCAGACAGTAATGAGAGCATCGCACTCAGCTTCCCACCTCCAGGAGGCAGCTACGGACAAAAGTCCCAGGCGCTGGACGGCCTGGCCTCAGGTTGTCCAGTGGTTTCCAGGAGGCCCGGCCTGAAGGGTCCCCTCATGGGCTTAGTTCTGCTTCACTTCAGGGCAGGTTCTCCCTCTGAACCCCCACATCTGCTCACCCATCCTCCCAGGGGGCTGGCCTGTGTCTGAGGCTCACCCTTCAGAACAGAGTGGTGGTGGAAACACCCATGCCTCCCATGCTTTTTCCCCACATCTGTGTTTTGGGGTCTGTTCATCCATTTTATTCCTTTCAGCTACAGAACCAGAGTCCATGTGAAGCATCTACAAGGAGGGGTTTTCACTCCTCACAGAAACTGGGCTTCCCTACCCTGGATGTGCCATTTCCTCATCCTCTCAAATTCCCACCTGAATCCTCAGGTTTCTCAAGAGTGAGGTTGGGAGAGGAGGGCACAGGGAGGGACGGGAGGGCCCCTAAAGACACACCACGCTCCAAGGTCATTTGTGCTGCGTGCATGTTCAGCCATTCAGTCATGTCCAACTCTTTGTGACCCCATGGACTGTAGCCCGCCAGGCTCCTCTGTTCATGGGGTTCTCCAGGCAAGAATAGGGGAGAAGGTTGCCATTCCTCCTCCAGGGGATCTTCCCAATCCAGGGATTGAACCGAGTTTCTTATGCTTCCTGCATTGGCAGGTGGGTTCTTTACCATCACATCCTATCAACTGTCATGTTGCTTCTGACACTGTGACTGTTTTCTACAACAGAGGATGAGATGGTTGGATGGCATCACCGACTTGATGGACATGAGTTTGAGCAGGCTCCGGGAGTTGGTCATGGACAGGGAAGCCTGGTGTGCTGCAGTCTAGGGGCCACAAAAACCTGGACATGACTGATCGACTGAACTGAACTCATTCCATTTTGCATGGACACATAAAGAGCCCAGTTGCATTGTTGGTACCAACCCCACAGATCTTGCTCTCTCTGCTGCTGGCCTGTGGCCCTACAGGCACGGGAAGACAGGATAATATAATAAAAGTAGAATTTCACCAAATCCCATCTTACACTGGAACTACCAGTGCCAGCCATGGGGTGGAGAGGAGGGGAGGTGGGTTTGTCTTAGACAGTGTATAAATATAAACCAGGCCTCCCCACTAAGTGGGGGCTTCTGGTGCTCCCCGCTGGGTCTGTTTACCCAACACCCTTTGGCTCCCTGGGGTTTCAGGGAGGCAAAAAAGCAATGAAAAGGATCACAAGATCTCTGTCATCTCAGAAACTTGCTTGTGTTATTTTTAAAAGGCTGGTTAATAACAGGTAAGAACCAAATTTCTTCTTGCAAGTGTGTAGGAGTGGAGGCTGGTTATTTTTAAATGGATGACTAACCATCTTCACTGTTAGTGTTTCATCAAAAACAATGGAGTATAAAGTGTATCAGAAACTAAAAGGGGCAGAGGGCTGGGTCTAAGCCTGAGGTTGGTTCCTCAAGCCCGTGTCCTTGCTACATCTGTGAGCTGCGTCTGTCTTGTGGCAGCATGGTCATTCGAGGCGTGTGCCAGTCCAAGGGCACACTGCTATGCCACTGACCCCCCCCAACAAAAACAGCCAGGCACCAAGCCACAAGCCAAGTCAGTCCCCAGAGGCCCCTCCACATGTGACTGCCAAGTGGATTTCATGTGACCCAAGCATACACTTACCATCTCCCTTCTTCCTTCGTCCTTCTCCTGGAGTTTGAGGTGTGCGGATACCTGTAGGGGACAAAAGCAGCAGTATGGGTCAGAACAGATGGCCAGCAGCAAGACAACCTAACTCAGCGACGGCGGCCCCAGAGCCCCAGGGGCTGAGCTGCTGGATGACAGAGGAAACCCACAGAGGTCCGGGCTCTCCACCTCCCTCGGCTTCACTAAGAAAGGTCCCAGAGAGCAGTGGCCCCAGGGGCTCAGCTGCCAGATGACAGAGGAAACCCACAGAGGTCCGGGCTCTCCACCTCCCTCGGCTTCACTAAGAAAGGTCCCAGAGAGCAGTGGCCCCAGGGGTTCAGCTGCCAGATGACAGAGGAAACCCACAGAGGTCCAGGCTCTCCACCTCCCTCAGCTTCACTAAGGCAGGTCCCAGAGAGCAGTGGCCCCAGGGGCTCAGCTGCCAGATGACAGAGGAAACCCACAGAGGTCCAGGCTCTCCACCTCCCTCGGCTTCACTAAGGAAGGTCCTGGAGAGCAGCGAGGCCTGGGATGCTTCCAGTCATTTCCGTGGATTCTCTGCTGGTCCCTGAGGGAAGTTAGATGTGGGTAACTGAGCGGCTTGGACTCCCCAGGCTTTGGAGGCTTCAAGATCACTGTCAGGAATTTCACAAAGCCACCTGTGATGGCGCTGACAGCTCACCATTCTCCACAGTGGGAGGACTTACACCACAGAAACTGGCAAGTGCACACACAGGGAGTTAATTGGGAAAGACCCTGATGCTGGGAAAGACTGAAGACAACAGAAGACGGGGGCGGCAGAGGATGAGATGGTTGGACGGAATCACCGACTCCATGGACATGAGTTTGAGCAAGCTCCAGGAGACGGTGGAGGACAAGTAAGCCTGGTGTGCTGCAGTCCACAGGGTCGCAAAGAATCAGACACAACTTAGTGACTGAACAACAACATGCAAAGAGTCTAGTTTTGTTATTTATCTTGTTTGGTTTGATACCCCGCCTGCTAGCACACATGGGGCCCCTGACCCTGTCTGGCAAAGGCCTGAGTAGCCATCACCGTGGCCAGCATTCTGCTGATTCCTGGGACCTCGGGAAGCAAGGGCTTCAGTCTCCTCCTCGGCACAGCACTGAGGTCAGAACCTGCCCACCTGGTGAGCTACTGAGGCTGCCCAGTGGCCCCTCAAGAAACTGTGATGCAGGGGTGAGGGGCCAAGAGGCTGAGCTCCCAGAATCAGGCTGGAGCAGCTGCCAGCCATGTGACTCTGAGTGTCATGTCTCAGGCTGCCTGGGGGTGCACGGAAAGGCACCACCAAGGGCTCGTGGCCAACACCATCCCTACATGTGGGACAGGACCCTGCAGAGCACAAGGGATCCTTTCTCATTGTGTGCCAGTGTGTTAAGTCGCCTCAGCTGTGTCTGACTCTTTGTGACGCTATGGACTGTAGCCCGCCAGGCTCCTCTGTCCATGGGATTCTCCAGGCGAGAATACTGGAGTGGGTTGCCATTTCCTCCTTCAGGGGATCTTCCCGACCCAGGGATCAAACCCAAGTGTCTTATGTCTCCTACATTGGCAGGCAGGTTCTTTGCCACCAGCGCCACCTGGGAAGCCCATCCTTCCTCATTAACTGAGAATAACTCATTTACTCAGTTAATCATTTCTCATTAACTTCACAGTATTTATCAAAGGGATCATGAAGTTCTCAAAATCAAAATGTAATTGACTTCAATTCTGAAAAATAAATGGATTTCCCAGCAGAACCTGGAGACACGTTAGGGGGAAGACAGAGGTGACAACAGGAGTCTAAGATCTCGTTTTCAAAAGAAAGCGGTGACAGAGCTAGAAATCGAAGTGAAGATTCTCAAACAAGTAACCAGGGAATGAAGCTCTGGTCGCCCCGGATGAAGGTGAAGCGACAATGCGGGAATCCTGAGAATCCACAATGAGGGTAAGTAGAAATCATGTATTTCCCAACCTCACCATCCTATTTGCAAACTCCTCCTGAGCAGCCCATGCCCCCATGAGAACAGCCACTTGGAGGCCCGAGGGGCTACATGGTCAGGCTGCTGGGCACTTAGGGCTGCTGGGGCAGCAGGTTAGAAGGCAGACCACCTACCCAGCACCTTCTCTGCTTCTCTCTGCTGAGCTGAGGATCCCTTAGAATTGCCCTTTAGCCAAAATGCTGGGCATCTACCCCTCTGTGACCCCCCAGAGAGGAAGCCTGGCCCCGTGTGTGTCAGGAGTGCAAGGCAAGACCTCTCTTGTGGAAATCCATGGTGAATGCTCGTCTACTGCCCGAGCACGAGGTAGACTATCTGGGAAGGTCCCCAGTGTGCCAGGAGAGGCCTGGAGACCAGGCACTGCCTTGCACCGCAGATGAGATGGCAGAGAAGCAGGCAGCCCCACGGACCCATGCTCCATCGTGGAAAGGGCTGCCCACTGACTTCCTGGATGGGAGGCTCCCTAGCAGCTTCCACAGCCCACAGCGGGTCAGTGTGGTCCCTGTTCACCTGGCACAAGGCTAGGTCACGGTCTGCCCAAAGAGTACAGACCACGCCAGGCCATCCTAGACCCCGCTGTACAAGATGCACGGGCTAACCGCTAAACTCTCCAAGGCACCCTTTCTCGTGTGGTTGTGTAGGATTACATGTCTGATGACCTTGCTGGACTATGTGTGTGCGGGCCTGAGACCCAGTGAGTGAGCAGCAAACACGTGCTTTATACCCACCTGGCAGGCAGGTGAGTCAGAGGACGAGACCCTCAGGGCCCTAATCCAGGCACCAGACTGCCTGGAACTTTGGCGAAAGCCATAGAACACCAATGGGAAGAAAAGACCCTCGACCCATGGGCCTAAGACTGAGATCACCCTGGCAGTGGTCCCCCACATCAGCCAGGTTAATCACCTTCTCAGAAACCTGGCCTCGATTTCGCCATCCGGGGTCCACAGGGCCTTGGGGGGCTGCCTTGGGTGAAGCTGTCCACACAGCACGTGGGGTCAGAACTCTGTGTGAAAGTGGGGTGCCAGTGCCTCTCCGCCTCATGTGGAGGGTGGGGGGTAGATGCAGGGGAGGGCGGGGTACAGGCGCCGCTCCGCCTCATGTAGGGGATGGGGTGGCCAGGTGTGGGGCTGCGGGCCCCGGGACGCTCACCATCATGGCCTCTTGCACGGTCAGGTGTGGCAGCAGCAGGTCATCCTGCATGATGTAACAGGACACCTTCCGGAAGCAGCGCAGGTCCCGAGGGAGCCCGTTGATGAGGACCTCACCCTTCATGCCGGTCTCCCTGCAGGGTCAGCGAGAGGACGTGTCAGCCCAGCCCCTCCTGCACCGCCTCCCCCTCCTCCAAGGCTGAGGGAGCGGGGAGACCACAGCCCATTCCAGCAGCATCCAACTGGACGAGGAGGGACACCAAGCTGGGCATGGCCGGGACGCCCAGATCAATGCTCAGAGGAAGGAACCCCAAGAAGAAAAGGCCCAGTGTGGAAAGGGAGGGGAGAACAAGTGTGCGCCTCTCTGGGATCTCACGTTCGTTACAGGTGCCTATGGACCAAACCAATACATGGATGCTCCTACCTGTGGACATGAGGCCCCATGCATGCCCCCGGCTTTGCAGGGTTTATAAGATGAGCATATTAACAATCCTGTGTGTAGCCTCGGTTATATCAACTCCCCGAAAGGCAGCATGAATCTGATGCTGACTGGGAGGGACCAGTACAGGCTCCCCAGGCCCAGGTAGCTCAGAAAAGAGAAGGGAGTCTGGGCCCTGGACCCACTAGATCGAGCAGACAGGGAGTTGTTCTCTCAGATCACAGTGGAGGTGCGGCATCCTGGGTATACTGTGGAGACGGAGGGGCATGGCCCCACCAGCCACACTCACTCTCCCACTCAGACGCACTGGGCATCTCTACTGTCCAGTACGGCTCTGGTGCATCATCGCAGCCCAGGGAGGTAGAGGGAGCCACAGGCATCCTACTAGGATCCACCTTATCCTGTGCTGCCTCGTTGATGCCACGAAGAACAGAAACACAGAGAGTCTATGGAGACCAGTGAGATTATACCTGCTCTCCAACTTCGTCCAGCCCACTACTATGACCATGGGCCCTGGGGTGGGTCCCTTCTTTCCTCCAAGGAATGGGTTGGATCAACTGGCTTCCCAGGGAACTAGGCTGGGAGACCTGTCTCCAGGTTGCTGCAGGTGGCTCCAGGATGGTGCTGAGTAGTGTGGGCAGGAGTGTGGGTGTGGGGTGAGCTGAAAAATGACTGTATTCACCAAACAGAAGCTGCTTCCCTGAGGCTTCCCAGAGCCTTTGAAAGTGATGGGGTGGCCCATCAATGCCGCTGGCCCCTGGCGGACCACTGGCTGAGGGTCTGCTCACCTGTATCCAGCCAGGATGTTCATGAGTGTGGACTTCCCAGCCCCAGAAGGACCCATGATGGCCACCAGCTCTCCACTGTTGAACTTTCCAGAAATGCCCTTCAAAAGGGTCTTGTATCCTGTGAAAAAAGGATCACGTTCATTTCCAGCCATCCCAGGACATAGTGGCTCTGCCCCCAGTGCTACAGAGGCAAACACAGAGCATGGAATTGCAGACCCAAGGCCACAGGCAAGGGTTTCACCCCACAGTATTTATAAAAATGCTGAGTTCTGGGCACGAAAATGGACCTCCTGTCCTTTATATGCCTCTGCCTACTTTCTCAGTTGCATTTCATGGGTTATATTAGTGATAAGTACCAGTGGGTGTACAAGGCTGTAGCATTTACAAAGCCCTTTCCTGGACCTCACCTAGGGCAGCCATCCCTAACCTTTTTGGAACCAGAGACCAGGTCGGTGGAGGACAATTTTTTCCACAAACCAGGGGGTAGGGGATGGTTTGGGGACGATTCAAGCACATTAATTGTGCACTTTCTTGGTACTGATATTATTACATCAGCCCCACCTCAGATCATCAGGCGTTAGATCCCAGAGGCTGGGGACCCCTGATCTCGGGTACGAGGAATCCATATGACTTATCTATTTAAAATCTATATTGGTATAAATTATTTATATAGAATTTATCCACATTTGTAATTAAATGTTTCACATGCTAATAATTCATTACTAACTGAAAGTTTATCATTTTGCAGTTATACCACATTGCTCTGGACTTTCTGCCAAATCTCCATCAAAGAGCCTTATGAAAGGACAAAAAAAGAACTACACATGCCAGACAGAGTCACGTTACTTCTTTTCAAGCAGATGGTTGAAGATCTTAAAAGATTCCACGTGCCGCAGTGGGACCTGACAGTCAAATAAATAAATTTTGTTTTTTAAAAAGGAATCAAATAGAGGCAACTAGATTCATCTGAAGATTCCTAATTCAGAGACAGTTCTCAGTCCCTGAGAAACATTGCCAGGACATGCCCTTAAATGATCAGAATCGGGCAAATTCAGCATTCTGGTTCCCCACGCAGAGCTGAAAGGGGCCTGATAAGGACAGGGCCTTTGGGGCACCTGACGAGCCCCTAGTCACTCCCCGGGCCCCAAACCCATGTTTACTCAAACCCCAGCCTGGGTCTAGGTCTCGGCATCTTCTCCCAGTGGCCTCTCTTCTTTCACAGATGGGAACCCCAAACCCCCACTTGTCACCAGGTGCCTCCCTGATTTGAATGGGGAGTCAGTCCCTGAGGACTTTTTAATCAGGCTGAGAGAAGCAAAGGGCAGGAAGCTTGCAGCCTTGCGACTTGACTCATTATGGGGAGTGGTGGTCACCAGGGAGGCCTGAAACAGTCATCCTGGGGGGAAGGGACCGAGTGGCAGATGGGCAGGTTGCGGGGTATCTGGGAGAGCCGCTTAGGTCTGCAGGTGAGTCAGATTCTTGCCACTGGGATGTCAGTGATGGCAGGTGGACAGACACACAGCAGGGAAGCCAAAGAACACAAGGGTAGGGGTCAGCGACCCTGATAGGTTACACCTGCCCAGCTGTGGACACAGATGGAAGAGCTGGGGGACAGCAGGGACCCCCCATGGTGGGTAGAGCCCCAGAGTGGGCTCCATCCACATGGGAGGGAGCTCTGTGGAGGGGGACCCCAGGGGACCGGTGTGACATCACCGAGGGAGCGCTAATGCCAAGCATCTGCTCATTAGCAGTCTCCTGGGGGGTGCAGACAGCTTCGGGGTTACTCCAGTGCAAACCTTCCTTCAGCTCTGTGCTTCCCTGAGTTCAGAACTAGCCAACCTCCAGCTGGTCCCCTGAAAACCGGGGCTGCCGAGGAGGTATGGCATGGCTGAGTTGACCACCAGCCACTTGGAGGTCATGTACATTCTGGATCATGATGCCTGAGGGCAGTCTTGCCATGGGGTCTGTGAGACCCCTTCCCTCGGGCAGGGGACCATGGGAGCTGCTCTCTTTGGGACCCTTGATGATGGGGTCCACACAAGGGCACTGGATAATAGTAACACTTCCAGGGAGCTCACACAGGCTGTGATGCCCATGGCCAGGATGCCAGGAACCAACCCGAGTCTGGGAGCTGGGGGAAGCATCAGCCTTTCAGGGGAAAAGGCAGACAGACAAGGGTATAGACTGTGGTCTTGTCATTCACAGCCACCAGCTTGGAACTGGGAGTCTGACTGTGGACCCTGGGCTAAACCAACACACCTGGAGCCGAAGGAGTTATCTGCCTCCCAGCCCATTCCTAGGAGGGGGCGTGGGCTCCCAGGGGGGCGGAGAGGGACATGACGCAGAGCTGGCTGGCCAAGAAGTGTCCCTGTGTGTGGTCCACCCTCTCGGGCACCGCGTTTATATCAGAAGCCTGCTTTTCTTTTAAAACGACAGACCTGTATTTAGGATTGAAGGTGACACTGGACTCAGAAGTCCAGGAGGCATCCCCCTGCACCCACCCTGGATGGGCCAGGATGGGAGGACAGGGCGTGCTCTGCGCTGGCCGAGGGCTGGGGAGCCAATGGGGGGCACTCCCGTTAGAGTCGAGTGTGTGAGCGAGTTGGTGAACACAAATGCATCCCTCTGCTTAGTCACTCAGTTGTGTCTGACTCTTTGCGACCCAATGGACTATAGCCTGCAAGGCTCCTCTGTCCATGGGATTCTCCAGGCAAGAATACTGGAGCGGGGTGCCATTTCCTTCTCCAGGTGCATCCCTGTATTTATGTAACGAGCTCGTCCTTCACTGCAGAGTTTGGTATCTGATCCCCATATAGAAACATGAAATTGAGATGCTCTACCCCACCCCACTCCACCCTGCTGCCCTACTTCCCAGAGGAAGCTCTGCTCGGCCCAGCTTTTGGTATAATGGATAAACCACCTCCTCCGAGTCTAGAGGTCACTTGTTTACACAGGTGCTGATTCTGGGCTGCTCTTTGGATCAGGCCGGTGAGCACTCAGGGGACTCTAAGCACATAAACCTCCAGAGAGGAAGAGCTACCGAGTGCCCATCAGCCCCACACAAGGCATGAGTGCTCTGTCCTTAAAAGGTCCAGCCCCAAAGGCTGGTCAAAACCCAGACCCAGGATGACAGGAGAGATGGATAGACAGAAACAGAAACAGAGAAAGACAGGCAAGACAGAGAGATGATAGTGCCTTGGGCCCACCCATCACAGAGAAGGAAACTCTGCTTAGACCCTGGGTTCAGTGGGGCAGCTTTGCTAGCATCCTCTCAGATGGGAAGGACACAGCCTGAAGCGAGAAGATGGGGACCAACAGTGGGAGTGTCCCTTGACCTCCAACTGCAGGAGCGCTGAAGCAAATGTGCTGATGAGTTGGGGTGTGTGGCACTGTGGGGGCAGCAGGTGGAAACCCATAGTTTCCAGCAAGCCTAGGCCAGTCTGTCTCACAGCCCTGGATGCTTTACATCGAGGGGATGTTCAGGGGGTCTTCATGGGGAAAAGGACAAAAGTACAATGTGATGTCTGGTCCTGGCTGAAAGCCTAGTTATGCCCCAGCAGTTAGAGGAAATACTATTGTTGGAAGGGTGGCTAGAGCAGGTGCCCAGGGCACGGGAGGACAGAGCATCTGCGGGAGAAGAGAAGCCCAACACGGAGGAGGAGCAGACCTGATTGAGAATCCCCACAGCCCCACAGCCCCACAGGCCCAAGGGTGCCCAAGGATCATCTTGCCTGGCTTGTCTTTGGTGTTCAAGAGCAGTCTGAGAGAAGCAAGATTCATTTTCCAGAGTTTTGCTTTACAAATGCCCTTGCTACGCATGCTGTGTTTTGTAAAGACATACCATAGCATTTCAAGTGATCCCGTGGCTCCACTAAACTCAGAATTGGTTGACAGACCCTGTGCCCTGCCCAGCGGGTATTAGGAAGGAAAACCATGAGAGTAAACCCATAAAGGCTTTCTCCATAAACACCGCTGAGGACATGAAAATGAAGCCAACTGGAGGTGACTTTTCCACGATCTAATCCTTTCTCCAAAATCACTGTGGATGGTGACTGCAGCCGTGAAACTAAAAGACACTTTCTCCTTAGAAGAAAAGCTATGACAAACCTAGATAGCATATTCAAAAGCAGAAACATCATTTTGCTGACAAAAGTCTGTGTAGCCAAAGCTATGGTTTTTCCAGTAGTCCTGTACAGATGTGAAATTTGGATCATAAAGAAGGCTGGACACTGAAGAATCGATGCTTTCGAATTGTGGTGATGGAGAACACTCTTGAGAGTCCCTTGGACTGCAAGGAGATCAAACCAGTTAATCCTGAAGGAAATCAACCGTGAATATTCATTGGAAGGACTGATGCTGAAGCTGAAGCTCCAACACTTTGGTCACTTGATACAAAGAGTCAAGTGATTGGAAAAGACTCTGATGCCAGGAAAGATTGAAGGCAAAAGGAGAAGGGGACAATGAATGAGATGGTTGGATAGCATCTCCCACTCAGTGGACATGAATCTGAGCAAACTCCAGGAGGCAGTGAAGGGCAGGGAAGCCTGGCATGCTGCAGTCTATGGAGTCACAAAGAGTAGGAGCAACTGAACAACAAAAACAAATCCTTTCCAAGGGGAACTGAGATATGTTCAGAACATCCACAGTCCATTCAGCACCCGCCTGGTGGGGCTGTATTTATCTATAAAAAGTGGAGATAAAGATGCTTGTTAACAGTTTGCATGAAGCGAAAACTGAAGGCTCTGTTATACCTGCAGTGAGTTACTCTTACAACGTTAGCAATTCGGAAAGAGCCTGTCCGGACATTCTGCATTTGGGGAATGAAGGACACTCTGAGCAGGCTACTTCTAAAGACAATGCCCATCCGCCAAACCGAGTGCCCAAGGGGAGCCTGAAATCTTATACCTGCCCCCCAATGCACCCCTCCTTCTGCCTCCTGACCCTCTCAGCTCCAGGAAGACATAAGCAGAGCCATCTTCTGAAGCACCATGTCCTACGTGTGCAGTGGTGCCTGGCGTGTAGTGGTCACTGAGAAAGTGTCTATGACATTAATAATCAGAAGGTGAGCTCTTTGCACAGGTGAGCTCAGAGTGATGGCCAGTATCTCAGGCACAGCTATTTGGATGTCACTTCTTTCCAAGCCACCCTCCGACATGACCAGACCCCTCTGGCGAGTGCTGGGCTAGCAGGATATGGCCAGGAGCTTGTGGAGGACCAGTGGCCTGGATGGTCTCCAAGATTAACCCACCAAGAGGGCACTGCCTTATGGATGGGCCACCGTTGTCCCTCTGTGTCACATCTTGTGTCACATCCCTCTGGGTGTTATACACCTCTGGGTGTTCTACACCCAGTCATCTGTAAACTCTTACGTAATAGCAGTCAAAATGTGCATGTTCTATCATTTCCAAGGAATCCCTTTTGATGCAAATTTTACCGAAATAAAGAAAGTGTATGCGTGTGTGTGTGTGTGCGTTAGTCACTCAGTCGTGTTGGACTCCTTGTGACTCCATGGACTGCAGCCTACCAGGCTCCTCTGTCCATGGAATTCTCCAGGCAGGAATACTAGAATTGGTTGCCATTCCCTTCTCCAGGGGATCTTCCCAACCCAGGGATCAAACTTGGGTTTCCTACATTGAAGGTAGATTCTTTACCATCTGAGCCACCAGGGAAGCCTGACATATAGAATACACAGAGGAAAGTGAACACACTGGTAATGTACGCATGGCTCCGTATACCTCCCGCAGACAGAACCACCCAAGGAACAAGCCCTGAGATCAAGAAATGGGATCTACAGAGCTTCTGGAGGGTCCTCAGGCCCCCTGCCATCACTTCAGTGTGGGAACTGCTTTTGAATCTTAAGTAGAACCCCTGGGCTGTTGAGTTTTAATCAGGGAAACACATCTTTCCCAAACAGAGGGAAAACCCGGTAATTTCCTCCCTTGGAAATGCATACAGCTCTTCTTTGCTATGGAAAAATTAAGAAACACCCCTTAGATGGGAAATTGCTCCTTTGTTCCCCACCACCCCACATGGCCAGTGTCTGTTTGAAAGCCTGTGACCCCAGCCTGGTGGTGGGCTACCCCTCCCCCCACTTGGCCAGACAGCAGCCCCTGGGATGCGCTAACTCTTGTCCAGAATGCACCTCGGGAAGTGAAGTGAAAGTCACTCAGTCGTGACCAGCTCTTTGTGACTCCATGGACTGATGGAATTCTCCAGGCCAGAATACTGGAGTGGGTAGCCTTTCCCTTTTCTGGGTGATCTCCCCAACCCAAGGATCAAACCCAGGTCTCCCGCATTGCGGGCAGATTCTTTAACAGCTGAGCCACAAAGGAAGCCCCAAGTCAGGATAGCAGGGAGATGCAGCGACTGCCTGCGGTTACATCCTCTATGTCAGCTAACAGTGCTTTAAAGAGAAATGGTGCTTGTCAACACCTCCGAGGTTCTGTAAGGCCGGTTGGGTCCCGGCATGGATTTTTTCACTCTAGAAACCTGCCCCTGAAGGAGGGGTTAGGAGCAGCCCCCCACCCCTCGGGAAGCGTCAGCCCTGGGCACCCTCATTTGGGTCAGTACGGGCCAGCTCTGTGGTGTCTCTGTCTTCATGTCCCACAGCAGGCTGAGTCCCGGGTGCCTCTCCATATAGTGCAGAAGAGGAGAAGCCAGGGCTCAGAGAGGGTTCATGACCTGCCTGAGGCCACACAGTGGCTGAGCAGAGAACCCAACATTCCAACCACTTCTCTGCCTAACCCCAGAGTGGCTAAGAACCTCTGCCAGTGCAGGGAAGTGCATCTGGGGGGGTTCGGGCAGCAAACTCCCCCCACCCAACCCTCCCTCCACATGCAGGCTTGCTCCCAATGCATGTGTGTGCTAAGTCGCTTCAGTTGTGTCCGACTCTTTGCAACCCCATGGACTGTAGCCTGTCAGGCTCCCCTGTCCATGGGATTTTCCAGGCAAGAATACTGTAGTGGGTTGCCGTTTCCTTCTCTGGGGGATCTTCTTGACCCAGGGATTGAACTCACATTTCTTGTGTCTCCTGCATTAACAGGCAATTTCTTTACCACTAGCACTACTTGGGAAGCCCTAATGAATCCCCAACTGCTATTGCTGCTGCTAAGTCGCTTCAGTCGTGTCTGACTCTGTGCGACCCCATAGACGGCAGCCCACCAGGCTCCCCCATCCCTGGGATTCTCCAGGCAAGAACACTGGAGTGGGTTGCCATTTCCTTCTCCAGTGCATGAAAGTGAAAAGTGAAAGTCAAGTCGCTCAGCCGTGTCCAACTCTTAGCGATCCCATGGACTGCAGCCCACCAGGCTCCTCCGTCCATGAGATTTTCCAGGCAAGAGTACTGGAGTGGGGTGCCATTGCCTTCTCCGAATGAATCCCCAAGGTCAGCTCAATTCGGGAATGCGCATTCAGTCTGCTGTTGCATGAAATATTTAACAGAGGATGGGAATAAACACACATCTTCCCGCCTCAAACACGAGATGCCCTTGGTCAGCAAAGGCCACATGTGCCACCCAGGTACTAGCAGCCTCTCCCAGTGTTGATGTGGGAAGATGCTATGGGAGCCAGGCCCCCAGCCCCTCTGTGGCTCCAAAGAGCTCCCAACTTGTCCTCTTATCCTTCAAATTCTGAAACAATCTTGAGTTTGTTTTGCTTTGTTTTTTAAATAAAGAAAACCAAAAGTTCTTGCCAGGACATGGGAAGCTTCTTTGGTCTGGGGGGAACTCAAGCCCCGCTTCTGAAAGGACCTCTCACTGGGAGCGGGGTCTGTCCTCCGACCCAAGTGGATGCTCCCAGCCCCTCCTTGTCATAAAACCCTCTGCTGGGGAAGAGCAACACACAGAGCCGTGTAGACGATCCGGAGCAGCAGTGTCGCTGGCACATCGGGGTCTGCCGCCCCCAACACCATCAGGCCCCCGACCCTGTTACCTGCAGAAAATGACAAGCGGCTTGTCCTTCATCTCCAGCTCCAGGGGCCTGCTCACTCAAGTTTCATTTAACAAGCTTCGGACTTTTTAACAAGGGCTGGCTTTTCTAGGGAGATCCCGAGGTCAGTCAGTCTGTTTCCTAGCTCACTGCACAGAGGTCTGTGGTGTGTGGCAGGGCTAGAGTGGACAGTGGGTGTCCTCCCAGGTGGGCTGGCTGGAAGTCCAAGGCCACAGCAGCAGCTCGGCACTCAGACCCCTCCAGGGGGTAAGTGTGCCATAAAAATACTGTGCTCAAACCACAGGGACCACAGCTAGCATGTGTGTCAAGCTTGTGGAAGTGACTGGGCCACACAGAATAGCCTCCTCTGAGTCTCAGCAAAGAGGTGAGTCTCGGATCTCCTTGGTGGTCCAGTGGTTGGGAATCTGACTGTCAATGCAGAAGAACGTGGGTTCAATCCCTGGTTCAGGAAGCACCACGTGTCATGGGACAACTAAGCCCGTGTGCCATAATTACTGAAGCCCGCACACTCTAGAGCCCATTCACCACAAGAGAAGCCACCGCAATGAGAAGGTCATGTATCAAACTAGGGAACATCTGCATTCGGCAATGAAGACCCATCACAGCCATAAATAAATAAATATCTTGGAGGGAAAGAAAAAAGGTGACTCTCATCACAGAGAAGAGTCCTCGATGGACAGAGAGACGCTGCCTGCAGGAGAGAGAGGAATAGAACTGCCCATATTCCCCTCCACACCCCGACCCGGTCCCCTCTCAACCACCCCCAGGGTCCCCACACCCATCAGCCAGGCTCCAGGACAGAGTCTCAGATCCTGCAGTCCGTATCCTCAATGGGAGACCTCCCCTCACACAGGAATGATAAAGCACAACCCAACCACCCCCTCTAACCCCACTCCCATCTCCACACACCCAAGAGGTCAGTTTTCCAAATAAGAACCCAGACCACTGTCATCACTGACCATCTGACCACCAGGGACATCTGAAACCCCCACAGATGCCTCCTGGTCCAGTCCACCTGCAGCTACAAAGAGGCCCCGAGCTAGTGGGGTGGGTAGGGGTGCCTTGCGCCATCTGAACATGGCTGCTGGGGATTCCATGTAGAAAGGGAGGCAGGAGGACACTGGCAAGGAGCCAGCAGCTTACATGGAAATGAGGGCCAGGGGATTTCGAGCAAGTCCCCATTTCTGGGCTGTCTTTCTATTTGTTCTTTCTGCTAATGGATATTTTCCCACCATCAGCTCCTCAGCTCCTTGGCAGAGCAGGGGGTGGGGACACAGGGAGGGTGGGCACAGAAACTGACCACCTGTCCTGCCTCGTGCTGTCACCTCTGACACCACCAGTCGGCAGGAGGAGGTTCAGACCCAGGTCTTTAATCACTGGGACTCCACATGTGTATCTCCACGTTCCCCCTGCCCTGCTGCAAACAGCAAGCTCTTGGATATTTCGGGCAGCTCTTTTTAATGCTCACAACTCGAAAAGGACCACAGCAAAATCATCCAGAGGGAACACAAGGAAGGGAGAATAGGGACTTGCAGGCACCTCCTGGTTTCAGCACAGTTCATGTGTCACTGAGTGGCAAGACCCTGGCTTGTCAAGTGCTGACAACTCACATCTCAGGCCCTTTGGGAGGGGTCCGATCCCAGATCAGCCACCATCGAGCTATGGGACTTGGGCCAGCTCCCAGAAGCACCCACCGCCCGGTCTCTGGTTCCCACCTTGGGGTAGAGGTTAAGTGTCCACTCTAAACGTGAGTGGCCAGGTCACCAGCTTTACCCGAGAGGTGACACAGGGTCCTCACCTTCCTCCACAGGCTCATCCAGGAAACCCTGATCCTTTGCCCTTCCTGCCCTGTGAGCCCTGACATGACTGGTGTTAACAGAATAACATACCCAGGATACCATGACCCTCATGTAGTGAGACTGACTGCATGGAGGGAAGCACCTCTGGAGGCCATGACTGTGGGCACCAAATGCAGGCACAATTGCCCGATGGGCGCAGAGACATGGTTCCAGCAATCTTGCCAGTCCACAAGATGAGTGACAGTTAGGAGAGCAAGGGGCTTCCCTAATAGCTCAGTTGGTAAAGAATCTGCCTGCAATGCAGGAGACCCTGGTTTGATTCCTGGGTCGGGAAGATCCACTGGAGAAGGGATAGCCTATCCCATTCAGTATTCTTGGGCTTCCCCTATGGCTCAGCTGGTAAAGAATCTGCCTGTAATGCGGGAGACCTGGGTTCAATCCCTGGGTTGGTTAGATCCACTGAAGAAGGGAAAGGCTACCCATTCTAGTATTCTTGCCTGGAGAATTCCATGGACTGTATAGTCCATGGGGTCGCAAAGAGTTGGACACGACTGAGCAACTTTCACTTTCACTTTAGGAGAGCAAGAGCAAACAATGGCCGACTCCTCAAAAGCCACACCAGCTTGGGTCACCTCCATTGTTCCCTGGGCCAACATGACGCCCCCACCAGGGAGGACCCTAGGAAGTGCTCCTTGAATGACTGGTCGGATGGTGGCGATGACAGGGCTCAAACCCTGCAGACTAGGAGTTGGCAACTCATCTCTTTAAGGGCTAGATCATCAATATTTTAGGCTCTGCAGGACACACAGCCTGTCACAACCACTCAGCTCTGTGGTTTTACCACAAAAGCAGCCAGATGAAACAAACGGATGTGACAACATCCGGATGAAGCTCTACTTAAAGAACCAGGAGGTGGAGGGAGGGGTTTGGTCCCCAGGGCATTGTTGCCAGCCCTGCCCTAGGACCCTGGAGTACCAGCCATGCTACTTCTGGCCTTGTCATCCCTCTGGGAGGTTGGAGGAAGGCCAGGTAAGGAGGGGGCACAGTTCTGGGGGAGATCAGGACAGCTGGGGTGTGCCTGGGAGGAGGGCATGCACTCTACACCCAGAAGTGAAGAAGAGCACTGCCCCGAACCACAAGTTGCTCTGGAGGGCATGGGTCTCCAGAATTCTAGAATGAACCAGGCTAGCTCAGCCAGCACAGGGGTGACAGCCTGTGGGTATGCCAAGTGCTAGGAAAGCTTTGGGCTGGCTCTTCTCCCATCCCTCCCAGACTTCCCATCATGCCACCCCTGTCAGGAGTACCACCGGAGCCACGGTTTCGAGGGCCACCTGCAGGCCCCTCATCAGAAGCCCTGAAGGCAGGCACTAGCAGCTGCCCTAATCCCATGACCCCTCTTTGATAGGACGTCCCAGCCCATGTCTCCAAAGCTCACCAGGAACAGCAATGTCACCCACAAGTTGTCACGTGCCATCTATCTCTACAAGGGTCAAATCAGGAGCTGCTACAGCTGCTGACCTTCAGCACCCACTAAAGGAGTTCAGGGTGGAGATCAGGAATGCAGCATCAGTGCTCTGGGAAAAACTGGCAGAACAGGTCTTCACATAGTTAGATATTTTCAGGAGAAGATTTTTTTTGAGCCTAATTCTTTTATCTCCTTGTATCTAGAAAAACATTAAAATCCTTTCCGGTGATGACTGTTCCCCATGATTGGCAGAAACCTTCTGCTAAAAATATGTGGTTAATTGCATGTACTCACCTTTCACCAAAATCACATACATACTGACCTCCTCCCCTGATTCTTTGGAGCAATTTCTCAGAGCTATCTGAGATGCTGCTCCCAGGCTATAGTCCTCATTTTTCTCCAAATAAAACTTAACTCATAATTGTCACATTGTGCTTTTTTTTTTTTTTTTTTTTCCAGTTGACAGCAGAACCATGTTTAGAGCAATCCCCAACTGCAAGCCCCAGAGTAGTTTTCATGCCCAGATCTTGGAGACTAGGGGTGAAGAGAACTCTGGAGGGAGGGATGGGTGGGTGGGTGGAGGGAGGGGTGGTGGGATTCACACTTTGCCTCATTGTGGAGGTAGAATCATAATCTCCATGGATGTCCACATCCTAGCTCTTGGCATCTGTATGTTGTCTTTGTAGATGGGATTAAATGAAGAATATTTAGATCAAGAGATTATTCAGTATTACCCAGGTGTGGGGGTGAGGGTGGGGGTGGTGCATGATGGTCCAAAATCATCACAAGGGTCTTTATGAGGGAAAGAAGGAAGCAGGAGAGTCAGAGGCAGTGGCAGGAGCTATGAAGATAGATGCATAGAAAAAGAAATTTGAAGATGCTACTCTGTTGACTTTAAAGGTGGAGGAAGAGGCCATGGGACCAGGAACCAAGGTGTCTCCAGAGCAAGAAAAGGAAGGAAAGGATTCTTCCCTGAAGCCTCCAGAAGGAAAGAAGGAACACAGCCCTGCTAACACTTTAATTTTATATTCTGACCTTTGGAATTTTCAGGTAGCAAATTTGTGAGGTTTGTTTAAAAAGTTTAAAAAAATGTTTTTGACTGAACTGAAGGGCCTGCGGGATCTTAGTTCCTCAACCAGGAACTGGATCCTTACCCCCTCCAGTGAAAGTGTGGAACCCTAATCTCTGAACCTCCAGGGAAGACCCACAGATTTGTGTGTTTTTAAGCCACCGAGTTTGTAGTAATTTCCATCAGCCATGGGAAATGAACACGCCCACCCTCACACTGCCCACACCAGCAGCATCCCTGCCAGACCCAGGGGACCACTTCCCTCTGAAGATAACTCCTACATGAACATTACGGAGAAGCTATACTTTTCAGCCGGCAAACATTTACAAGAGGCAGTGTTCTGAGAAAGAATGTTCTGGAAGTGATGAGAGCTGCTGTCTTGCAGCTTTCCCAGGGGTCCTTCTCCAGTCCAAGGTCCTTCTCAGACTCTCCTGTGCAGCTCATGTGGGCACGAAGCCTGGTTACATCATCTCCAGTACAGGTTTTTTCATGATAAGTTTAAAGGAGCTGGTTATGTGCCACGCAATTAAATATGGAAAGAAAGATAATCGGCCTTGGAGCTTCCAGTGGAGACCTCTGGAAAGGAGGGAGCACAGTGGCAGGAGGAAACCTGGGGCTCACGACTGGCTGTGCTCATGGCTAGAGAATGGCCATGCACAGGCTTCCCACCATCTTGGCCTCAGTTTCCCATGAGGAAAGAAAAACTTAGACTTCTCCAACTGTGAGTCACGTGGGGCTCTCCTGCTGAATCAAATGTCAGCTGAGGTTAAGGGGCGGGCTCCTACCAAAACAACCAAAGGTCCTGACATAAGGGCCGGAGACATGGAATTGCATCTGCAGACACAATGCTCCCAGCAAACACTGAGGTTGAGATCACCGACCTGCAGAGCCTGGCCCAGAATCTTGTCTCAATCTGAAGCAGGTCTTTCATTTCAAAGAGATGTTTTTCAGTTGGTTCTGAACCCTGACAACTAAAAAGAAACAAGGGAGCCCAAGCAGATTATAAAGGCAATAAACCTAGATCATTGTTCTCAAGTGGATGTGTGCCTTCAATTATTTTTTAATGGTAACATTTTGCACAGCAGACTCACAGAATCGTCAAGTGACACATTTTCTAGGTCTGCCAAACAAAACTTGCGTAACCCCAGGGCATTGCCTCATGCCACACATATCAGTGATCCCCCACTGCCCAGAACTGAGCTCATTGACTGCATATTTTCTCCGCTGAGAGGTAGAGACATAGGCAGACATTCCTACTCAATGGATGACAATTAATGTCGATATCATGGGATGCGAAAATTACAGCAATCAAAGGACTGTCTGACCTGGTGAGCATGGAATCCTTCTGTATCCTTCTCCATGCTTGGGAACCAGGAAGGGGAAATGGGATGAATGATGGGAGAGGGAAGTGGGGTAGGGGGAGACACAGAGAAGGCATGTGTGGGCTAGAGGGGCTGCCTCGGTGACTCAGGAGAGGACGAGTCGTGTTCTGATTGGTCAGTCACCTCTGGAAGAGAGTGTAAAGGTTCCCTGTACTTGCCAGTGTTATCCAGTGTGCCTGACTGCAGGGAGCAATTCAGCCCATAGCACAAGCTCCATCATCTTCGAAATCTCCTTTGCTGGCTTGATGACTTCACTCACTCCTGCCATTCAGGGAGGCATCTGTGGACTGCAGGCATTTCAGTGGCCAGTTCAATCACACCCTTAAGTGTGTGAGATTCATCTTGACCACAGATTGAAACACATTCCAGTTTCTGGAGTGCTGGATCCAGTGTGGGAGGCAGTGCGCACAGTGGGCAGGCAGCCCGAGTGAGAGGTCTCTCAGAGTCTGGATGTCCCTGCATTGTCTTTCTCAGGGTCACTATCTTGTCCTCACGCTGCCTTGCCACAAGCTTTGGGATGAGGCTGCCTAGAGGAGCAGGATAGATGGAGGGTCCCAGGTCATCCATCCCCAGCACCCAGGAAATACTAGCACATGTCCTGCTAACTCTGCATCTCTCTTCATCAGCCCTGTGTCTCTTTAATGATAACTCCATAAACAACAAGGAATAATTCAGACCAGATGCTGGAAAATACTTCTGCAGAGCCGCCAGCCCCGTGGTCCCCAATATCACTGGCATGTGGGGTCTTCCTGGAGCTTTGAAAGCTATTCTGATGGAGTTGGTCTGGCCCCAGTGGCCCCTCCACCACCCTGGAGCTCAGCCCCTAGTTTGCGGTGTGACCAGGACAAGTTGCTTCAGCTTCCTAGACTCATTTCCTTACCTTGACCTTCAGGGTGTTTGTGAAGACAGAACAAGATCATGTGCTTGAAGGGCATCCAGAGGAGGTGGGGCGCCCTTCCAGCAGGCAGGGGCTGCAGCTGCAACAGGCACAAAACGCACCCGGTGAGCCGCAAGCCACCCGACAGTGACCTTGTCACCTGAAGACGGACAGCTGGGCCGCCATCCTCATTCACGTAGACTGAGGACCCTGTGTGCATCCCAGTGCATCTGCAGGGAAGGGGCACCCAAAAGAGCATCCACCCCACGGTTAACATTCTGGGCCTGGTTGCTCAAGCCTGTGATCATTTTCAATGAGCCAGAGCCCACTCTTGGAATGCTCCAGAAAGCCTCTAAAGGCTGCTAGGTACAGAGCCCGGTCAGCCCCTGTGAAGAGGAACCTTGACCTCAGCCTCCCTGGGAGCAGGCCTGCCTCTGTTTACACTGTGAGAACTGCTGATTCTCAGTGGGTTAGGGTCCCAGACAACACAGCTGGCACACTGCAGTGACATCATTTCCTGTCACCAGGCTCTATGGGTCATCGGGAATGACAGCCCCCTGGAGCCAGGACTCCTGGGCTGGGTGCTCAGAGCAGCTGTGATATCAAGAGAACAATGTACTATGCACCTCCAACATGCACACACACACACACACATGCACACACCACGTGCACGCATGTGTACACACACCGTGTGCACACACATACCATGTACACAGGGCACAGACACCGTGTATACACATATGTACACACACCAGGTACACACATGCCATACATGGGTGTGTATACACATCATGTGCATGCATCATGTAAAACACATATACACATATCCCATGTACACACATGTACACATCCCATGTATATACATGTGTACACACACACCATGTATATACACATACCACATGTATATACACTATATCATGTACTATACACTACACCATGGATATATACACACCATATACACACACACCATTCACATATACAGCATGTACACACACCCCATATACACACAAACCATATACTCACATACCATGTCCACACCCACCATGTACATGCACACACCATGTGCACACACATACCATGTACACACACACACCATGTACACACTGTGTGCACGCACACTATATACATGCATATACCATGCACACACACAGTGTGTGCACACACACACTATGTACACACACATACCATATACACACACACACCATGTACACACACTCCCGTGTTGCACAGTTGGTCAGTACAGAAGCTCACTGGCAGAGGAGCCCCTGCCCCAGTGCAGACAGTGGCTGTCACACCTGCCTGTCAGGCATGAGGCAGCTCTCCATCACTGCAGTATTTTTATCCTTCTAAAAGCAGAACTGATCTTTTTCACAAGCTTCTAAACCTGCTAGAACATTGAAGAAAAAAATCCTTCCGATGACTTAAATTATGCCAAAAGCACTGATAAGGGTGCCAAATAAGCTCCAAGTATCACATCAACCTCAAACTGAAATCAACACCCAAGGACCATTTCTGCACCCAAGGTCGTGACTTTCCTCTAGATGCCAATGTTGACAAGAGGAGCCCGGCTACACCCCTCCCCACCTCCCCTCCTCCCCTTTCCTTCCCCGTCAGTCTGGTCTTGGGCTTCAAAGGGACTCATGGTGAGAACAGACTGCCTTGCTCTCCAGACCCTCTTCCTCCCTCTTTGAGTATGCTCAAGGCAAAAAGTACAAGGTCCGTGTTCCCAGACACTGATGACATTTCCTCCTTAACCCTGCCTGCGTCTCACCCTAATTCCCAAGGGTCAGCTCATCAGTGCCTCACTTTTCCTTCAGTTCAGTTCAGTCGCTCAGTCATGTCTGACTCCTTGTGACCCCATGGGCTGCAGCACACCAGGCTTCCCTGCTCATCACCAACTCCCGGAGCTTGCTCAAACTCATGTCCATTGAGTTGGTGATGCCATCCAATCATTTCATCCTCTGTCACCCCCTTCTCTTCCTGCCTTCAATCTTTCCCAGCATCAGGGTCTTTTCCAATGAGTCAGTTCTTCACATTAGGTGGCCAAAGTATTGGAGCTTCAGCTTCAGTATCAGTCCTTCCAATGAATATTCAGGACTGATTTCCTTATTAAGTACTTTTTCTTATTAAGGGGCAAAGCTACACCCACCACTCAGACCTCTTTCTTCTTGTTTTTTGCATCTGAAGTAAAAGGGGACTTTTTATGCTCACAACAATAACAGGAACCAGGCCTGGGAAACTGGACCTAAAAACGTCCAAATGGACCTAACCACATGTGAGAGTTTCTGAGTCTGGGGGAAGGGACTACTTGTAAAATGAGGACATTACCGTTCATTCTCGAACTGTGCAAACAGCACATCTTCATCTGCCACCCCCAGTGGGTGTCATGGCAGGAAGTCCATTCTGCCTTCGGAACAGCTGCTCGAATGGTCAGGCTGTGAACACTGACCCCTGGGCTTTAAGCAGGTGCTCCACTCTGGAAGTCAACCAGGCAACAGACGAGGTGGAAAGTTTTCTGGACAGTTTCCCCAGGGCATGACTTTAAGAGGCTTAAAATGGTCCCCTGGCCACAGCTCAGCAATGCTTTTCATCCTTGTTTCCTCAGAACCTCTCCCTGCATCAGCATCCTAATCTCCCTCCTGCTTTGGGGTCTCTGTCATTCTGCCTGCTCCGGCCCCCAGCATCCCAATGCCCTGAACCTCAGCAGAAGCGGCCCCTAGCCCTCCTGTCTGCATGGGTTCTGAATTTTGGTGGGCGGTTACCACATCAGTATATATGCAAAATGCTGCTCTGTGTCCATAAGCATCCCAAAGAGCCGCCCATAGCTTCCTCTCACCCCCGACTCCACAAGGTTGGGAAATCCACCAACTTAAGAGGCACTCCCACAACACAGGGCTGTTTGCCCGTCCTTCAAAGCCCAGCCACTCGGCGGACAGTGACAAGTCAGGGGCCACTTGACAGAGTCACTGAAATGCAGTATCCTGTTTGTGTTCCCCAGAGAAAAGTCACAGCACCAAGGGTGGTGCCCAGCTGCTGCAATGTGGGCTCCTGGCTTGGGGACAGTGGGGTGTTGACTGCACCTGCCCCATGGGTCCCATCAGATGGAAGTCTCTCTTCCTACTGTGGATGGCTGGCGGTCGGGGGGCAGGGGGCTCTTCATTGGGGGCGGGGCTCACTGTAGTGAACTGTGTCCCAGGCCTTGCTGAGCTGAGTCCAGCATGGTTCTGGCTTACTCTCCACCCTCCACGGGGGCTGGGTTGCTCTCCCCACATGGGCACCTGCACATCCCTGCTCTGGTCTTATGACCTACTCTGAGCACCTGCCCTGGCAGACACTGGGGTCTTGGCTCCTCACCCATGTTCCTGGCTGACAGGCCCTCACCCACCCTTGAATCTCCCGCTGGAGCAGCCCTTGATTCAGGGCAGAGTAGGCGTACTCCCTGGGGACGAGCTGCCCCCAGGCTGGGATCTAGGTTTAGAGGCGTCTTCTGCTGCTTCTCACAGGCCCGGCTACATTGGTCTCCAAAAGCCACTGTCACATGCAGGCACGTAGGGACTTTGGAAAAGGCAGAGCACATAGGCAGCAGCCCCAGCACAGAAGTCCCTTCCCCTGCCGCCTCCAAACAGTGGCCCCCAAACCTCACTCACTGCCACCACCACCTGGCCTGGGATGACATCAAAAGTTGACCTTCCCTCCAGTGACTTCCCAAACCGTGGCCCTGGAGTGAGTTAAAATCCAAGCATGAGTGTGAGTCGCTCTGTCATGTCCAACTCTTTGTGACCCTATGGACTGTAGCCCTCCAGGCTCTTCTGTTCATGGGATTCTCCAGGCAAGAATACTGGAGTGGGTTGCCACGCCCTCCTCCAGGGGAGCTTCTCAACTCAGGGATTGAACCCATGTCCCTTCATGCCTCCTGCATCA